>NC_134571.1:91983729-92625812 GCF_050947875.1 Dermacentor variabilis
CGTTTGGCAGATCATTATATTGTGGCTTGCCGCTTTGTGTCGTCAACCCCAATAGTAACACGTGCTTCCGCAGAGGACTCACCTAGGAACGTTGTCAAGATTTCTATAGACTAGCATATAAGCTGACTGATCTCATCAGGGTGTTTGATTGGTCAACGTTAATGAACTCAAAGGCTGCACATGTTTACGACTACTTTTGTGAACAAATACAAATATTTGAAAACCTGGCACAAAAATATTGTAACTAGAAAACGCCGGAAAAGTCATAACTGGATAAATGCTAACTTCATTCGTGCTATAGCGGAAAGAGATGTGTTGTGGAAACTTTCGAAATGGTCCCCCCAAAATGTAACACTTCGCGCAGAGTACACAGCAGCTAGAAACAGGGTAGTCGCCCTTGTAAGATCGGCAAGACGGCAGTATTTTTTACATCAATTTATTCTAGCTTCGAAAAGCCGGCAAAGACTTGGTCTTTAATAAATCATCTTCGAGCTCGAAGATTCCTGCTCGAACGACCCTGCAACAACGGCTAATATATTTAACTGCCATTTTGCTCATTCGTCTGATAGAGCAGCTCAGTGCGTGCGTGCGTGCGTGCGTGCGTGCGTGCGTGCGTGCGTGCGTGCGTGCGTGCGTGCGTGCGCGAAAACTGTTATTGTAATGAGGTCCGGAGGCTCGACTTCTTAAGCCAAAGCGGGCCGCTCCCGTGTTGGCATTGTCAGGCCAAGCCTGACAGTGTCAAGCCCTCTGGACGGCCCTTAGTTGGTCCTGAAACAATGGGCCTTCATGCCTTTTCTCCAACTGTGTCCATTCTTCAACGAGGTTGGGGAGAGTCGCGGGACACCCCGCCAGCATATGTCTGATTCCAATGATGCCTTTACAATCATTGCAGTCCATCTTAATCTCCCTCTCTGGATATATTTTATTAATGGTGTACGGTGTGGGATATGTACCTGTTTGCAATAAGCGCAGTGAGACTGCCTGATTCCTTTTCAGTTTTGAATGTGGCAATGGGAATTGCCTGCGTCCTAAATAGTAATGGTTGGTAATGTCATTGTATAGTTATTAAATGATCTCTAGATTCCCTGGCTTGATGGTGAACGCTCGGTTGTGGCTGTCATGGTTAGCAAGTCCTCGTGCCAAGTCATGAGCAACCTCATTGAGGTTTACCCGAGTCTCGTCCACTTTCCCCATATGCGCAGGAGACAATCGGATTTCAGTTCTCATAATCCCAATGTTTTCAAAAAGTTTAGCTGCAACACCAGCTACGTAGCCTTTATCAAAACACTTAATAGTGGATTTCGAATCACTGTAAATGCAAGCCCACTTATTACTTCTGATAGCTAGAGCAATTGCCACTTGTTCCACCACTATGGAATCCTTGTTAAAAATAGTGACAGCGTCTTGCATCTTCCCATGATAATTTGAGACAATGGCCGTATATGCTTCATTATCTTTCACCCAGGCAGGATCAACTATACCTGGCACTTGGTTCTGCTGCTCTATTTCCTGCAAGAGTGCTTCAGCTCTTGCCTTTCTCGTTTCTACATTATATTCTGGATGCATGTTTCTGGGGATAGGGTGAATTCTGATCGTGTTCCGAATGTCAGTCCTTAATTCTACTTAAGCCTCTATTGGGCTCCTTGATGTATTCAGTTCTGCCCCTATTTCCTGTAATATCTTCCTGCCAGCTCGTGATTTTGTCAATCTTTCGTGTTGCGCTAGCTGTTGGGCCTCTGCGATTTCTTCTATTCTGTTGTGCACCCCTAGACTCATGAGTTTATCGGTTGCAACATTACTGGGTATCCCCACGGCTACTTTAACGAGCTTCCTGAGAATCACAGAAAGTTTGTTAAGTTCTGCCTGCTTCCATTTGAATAATCCAGCCACATAAGTGAAGTGACAGAGAGCAAAGGCGTGTATTAGCCTCAAAGCGCTGTCTTCTCCTAAGCCTCTGTGTCCATTGGTAATTCTCCTTAGTAACCTAATGACTTCATCTGTTTTATTCAAGATATGTTGTATTGTTCTATAGTTAGCCCTGTTTCCGTCTATGTGATACCCAAGAACCTTGATTTTTTCAACTAGCCTGATTGCGGATCCTTTATGAGTGTATAAGCACACTCTTGGCTCGTCTTCCGGAATGTAGCCTCTTGGTTTACGACCTTTTCCGCGATGTTTAATGACCAAGAGTTTTGATTTGGCTGCCGAGCATTTCAACCCCGTGTACAACACATAAACTTTCCAGTAATCTGGTCTCTGTCTGTCCTACATTACCCTTGGCACTCCATATGTTTATGTCGTTGGCATATACTACATAATGTATACGCTCAATTTTCTCCAGATTTCTAGCAACCTTGGACATTGCTAAATTGAACAGCTTGGGTGAGACCACAGCCCCTTGTGGAGTTCCGCTATTTCCCAAATTCTTAGCTTCTGATTTAAGCGCTCCCAGCGTGAGTTGTGCAGTTCTGTTTCTAAGAAAGTCCTTAATCATGTTAAAAAGTGTCTTACCTAAACTCATCTCCGAGAGAACGCCAAGTATTGCCTTATGCTTCATACAATCAAAAGCTTTTTACACATCCAAGCCCAAAAGAGCTTTCGTATGCGCTGGGCTGGCCTGTATAAGTTGGTGTTTGATCAGCAGCATAGCATCCTGAATTGACAGCCCGGGACGAAAGCCGATCAAGTTTTATGGGAGGATGTCGTTCTGCTCAACGTATTTCGTGAGTCGATTTAGGATGACATGTTCCATAGCTTTGCCTAGACATAACGTTAAGGAAATAGGACGGAGATTGTCCAGAGTGAGTTGTTTGTCTGGCTTTGGTATGAGGATAGTATTGGCCCCCCTACATTCCTCTGAGTATACCCCTTTTCTCCAAATGATCAGTTAGATAAGGAATGTGTATCGTCATCTAGATTTCTTAATATCTGTTTAGTTATGCCATCAGGTCCAGCCGCCGATCTACCATTAAGACTGTGAAGAGCCGCCCTCACTTCACTCTCAGTGAAGTCCCGGTCAAGTTCTTCACATATGCCTCCCGTATATTCGGGGCTCTCGTCTCCTTCGTTTGGTTGTTTAAGTGGGAGATATTAGGCTGCGACACTATCCATGATATCTTTGTGTGTTTTATCTTGGCTTTCCTAGCGAACCAATTTACCTATAACTGTTATTAGGTGAGGCTGCCATTGTTACTATTATATTTACTATTATATTATGTTACTGTTATATTTACCATTGTTATTAGGTGAGGCTGCCTTTCTGTTACCCACTACTTTCCTCTTTGTCAAGGCCCCCGACAATCCAGGAATGGACTTTATACTATCCGCCTCCGATGGCGGATACTCATCGTCGTCATCCCCTCGCATCTCAATTTACCTAAGTCTTTTCTCCGCCGTTAGCCTCCATTTCCGCAATTTGTCCAATTTAAAGTTGGTCGTTTCCACTGTCTCGCTTACCGCCTAAATTGCCTCTTTTATTTCACTGAGGGCTGAGAAGACCGAATCATCCACGGAACTCACCGCCCTCTTTTTAGGGGCAGGAGAGCTGGATTCCCTTGGATCGTTGCTTTTGCTTACAGGTCTATCTCTACTCTAGCAGGGCTCGACTGCTCTTATTTATGAAGCTCTACTACATGCCTGGTCAATTCTTCATTACCTTTTCTTAAAGAAGTTACTTCTTTAATTAATTGCTCTATTCTGGCATTATTGTCATCACCCACAGCAGCCGAGGCGCCCCCAGCAACCCTCGCCATGCCTTTTACTTCGTCAGCCCAGGTGGTTCCTGGCGTCTTCCTCTCGCCAGGTATTAAGTCCCTTTGCACGAAGCGCACCTACGCTTCCCTTGACTTGGAGCGCCTTCTCTCCCTGGATCTTTTCTTTCTTTCTTTATTCATTTATTCAAGACATTCCTTGCAGAAATGCCTTGGGGGACGCGGCAAAAGGCACTGAACGTGCCTGACTGGGCCTCGCCACCCTTGGCAGCAGCAGTCACACAAGAACAATAATAACAAAAGTATTGACTACAATAGGCTCAATTTGGAACACGGTAGAACTTAAACATCAATAAGTGTTCCTTATCAATAACATAATAACATAAATACACATACACATCAATAACATAAATACACATATAATTTGATACATTGTACAGGTACGTCGCGAACTATCGTCCTAGTACAGAAAATATATCGGACTTTCACAATGAGGAAACCAACTGGGATCAGTCCAGTACGATTTTTAGTCTGTGTTAAGGAAAAAATTTTTGAGCATTTTTCTGAAAATGTGTGCTGAGGTAGCTGTAACGAGCGCTTCAGCAATTTCCGGATATTCGTTGAGAAGGTCTGGTATCATAAAGCTTAGTTTTTGATCGCCATATTTTGCACGCGAGCGTGGCCTGGGTATTAAATTCTTTCGTAGGCAGTACGGACCAGGTTTCACTTGATATTTGGTTTGAATAGGTGTTGCTTGGTGCTGATGCAATATTTCCAGGGCCAAGTTGTATTTATACAATTTATGAATAGGCAGTATTTTATTAGATTTAAAAAAGGGTGTAGTGTCTTCAGAAAGTTCTAAATTTCCTATTGCACGCACCGCTCGCTTTTGCAAACAAAAAAGACTGTCTAGGTTGGTCTTAGTCGTTGTTGACCATACTAAGAAACAGTAACATAACCGGGAATGAAATAGCGCGTAGTATATTTGCCTTTTCACCGCAGACGGGATATAATATCTCACTTTATTTAAGATTCCAACAGCTCGCCCTAGCTCACTTCGGAGCTTGTCAACGTGAGGCGTCCATGAGAGGTTTTCTTGAAATGTCACCCCCAAAAATCTAACTGATACAGATTGTTCGATGGTAACGTTTTGAAATTTTAAATCCAAGTTTATAGTCGGGTGGTGTCCTCGCGGCCGGAAGAGTAAGTATTTCGTTTTGCTGATGTTTAATTGAAGTCTGTTAGACTGAAGCCACAAATCCAGACCTGTTAGCCATTCGTTAGCTCGATGAAATACCTCTCTTTCATGAGCACCTGTAAAGAATACATTCGTATCGTCTGCGTATAAAATTAACTTTGTATTTTTGTTAATGTTTACAATATCGTTAATGTATAATAAAAATAACGTTGGTCCTGGTAATGATCCCTGTGATACGCCAAATTTTACAAATTTTAAGTCCGAATTTACGCCATTTATGCATGTGAATTGAGCTCTCGAAGTTAAGTAGCT
Source organism: Dermacentor variabilis (assembly GCF_050947875.1). Taxonomy (NCBI): domain Eukaryota; kingdom Metazoa; phylum Arthropoda; class Arachnida; order Ixodida; family Ixodidae; genus Dermacentor; species Dermacentor variabilis. The sequence continues at coordinate 91,988,950 of NC_134571.1, forward strand.
TTTTATCAAAGACCAAGCTTTGCCCCGTATTCCATACAATGGCAATTTCTTTAAGAGCACATCGTGTTGGACACAGTCAAATGCTTTTCTAAAATCCAGAAATATTCCCAGGGTAACTATTTTCTTTTCGATGTTGTCTAGTATGTGCTCCTTTATTTCAAGAAGGGCACTTTCAGATGACTTGTTTTTTCTGAACCCGAATTGTTCGCTTACTATTATATTGTTTGCCGTCAGAAAGCCGGAAAGTCTTTTATGTATTATGTTCTCCGCTATCTTTGCAAAGATAGGAAGCACTGATATTGGTCTGTAATTGTTCTTGTCTTTAACGGAACCACCTTTATGTATTACGGCAACACGGGCTAGTTTCATTGCGTCTGGGAACACTGCGGTTGAAAGAATAAGGTTGATAATGTGCATAAGCGGGATGCTTACCATCGGCGCGACAGCTTTCAGTGGTCTAGCTTTGATATCGTCAGCTCCAGCGGCGCAATCATTTTTCAAAGCCAATATGATATCAGTTATCTCATATTGATCGGTGGGTGACATAAATATAGTATTTTGACAATGTGTTTTCACAAAATGTTCACAAGGCATTTTGGCGCGGTCATCTGCCGAAGCACCCGCATTAATAAAATGTTCGTTAAACAAGTTTGCGACCTCAATGTCACTCATGGACTCATTTTCATACAAAACACGTTTTGGCGAACTTGTCTTTCCTATAATATCCCGGATCACTTTCCATACAAGACGAGAATTTCCCACAATTTCAGAAACTTTTTTCATGTAGAATTCTCGTTTTGCTTTTTTGATATCAGCACTTAATTTGTTCCTCATTTTCTTAAAAATTTGAAGATCACCTTCACATCTCGTGTCTAAAAACTTCTGGAAAAGTCTCTGCCTTTGTTTAATTCTGGTGTATAATTCATGTGATATCCAAGGTTTTCTTGTTTTTTTGTGTTTTTTAGGAGCTTTTAGCGGAAAGGAGGCATTGTAGGCAGAAGTAAAACACTTCAGAAAGACATTATAAGCAACATTTGGATCGTTTTCTTTTATGACACTATCCCATTTCTGTCCTTCCATGAGTTCTTTAAACCTTAACATGTTTTGTTCCGAGTAGTCTCTAACCAGTGTTTCTTTTACTAATGTACGCTTTTGTTTCGATGGTATTAGACAATAAATTGGTAAATGATCGGTAAGGTCACAAGTGATTACACCTGACTTCACTTCATCAGGGCAAAAGCTTGTAATGCACAGGTCTAATATTGTTTCAGTACTTGAGGTGACACGGGTAGGCTCGTTAATTACATTTGTACAACCGTATGATTCGAAAAGTTCTCTTCTCTAAAATGCAAGAAGGTAGCATTATTTTCAGAAGCATCTATATTGAAGTCGCCGACAAAAACACATTCACGGTTGATTTCAATACTGCGCACAAATACTTCTTCTGCAAACTGCATAAATTCACTTATACACCCAGATGGCGGGCGGTACACGACAGCAAGAATTATGTTATAGCAGTGAATAAAAACACATTCTAAATTTTCGTTCACAATATTATAATTTGGTGGAATTTGGTACGGCAGATCCGAACGGACATACAGGGCAACGGCACCTCCACGCTTCAATGAACGACAGGCTGACACACAGTCATATCCAGGTAGTAAAAAACAGTCATCCGGTGTGAACCATGTCTCACTAAAGCAAATGAAATCGAATTCATGGTTTAGGCTCGATAAAAATAAGGTAACCTCATCAAATTTATTTCGCAAGCTTTGGCAGTTCAAATGAAATAATGAAAGATTTTGCTCATCCTTCAGCTGCACAGTATGATAAGCGATATCTGACATGAATGGAGTGGCGCATTCATGCAAGTATAGCAGAGGACTATGCTATCATTTCAGGTTTGCAAGATCGTCCTTATCACGGACAACAACTGCACGTGCGCCGGTCTTTTTTCTTACAAGTACCTTTCCATTCGCGTGCCAAACGAACGCGTAGCCAGATTCCTTCGCCCAGCATTTTGCACTTGCCAGAAGAGTACGAGAGAAACGAGTCAGATTTTCACAGATAAACATGTTGGTATTAGCGTCTCGTAACGCCTTCCTTTTTTCCAGCCAAGCGTCGCGAATTTCTGAATTTGCGAAGCTAACAATTACGCCCCGTGTTTTACCCGGCTTAGCAGGAAGCCTGTGAATGGCTGTTATGTCGCTCGAGCACAACGGCTTAAGCTCCAGTGTCGTACCTATGTCGTTAACCTTCTTCATCAAGTCTTCGTCGTCAGACTCCGTGATGCCATGAAATTCAATGTTTAGACGACGACTGCGCCACTCTAGATTATGTATATCCAGATTGAGCTGTGCAATTTCGCTGACCCCTTCCCCCTTCTCGAGCTGTTCAACTCGCTTCGTAACTTCCTTGGTTAACTTTTCTTGGGCAAGAAGGCGTGTTTGAAAGTCGTCAAACTTATCAGAGAGTAGTTGGACGGATGATTCAAGAGGCTCAAGCTTGGCAGACAAGGCCAGGAGAGAGTCAATCTTACTTTCCATTGCAAGAAGCCGAGTGATTAGCTCTCGATCGGACGGCTGTTCTTCACGTGCGATATGGGATTTTCCGCCACCCTTGCATGACTCACACTTCCAGGATTTATGTGCGTTTCCTCGTTTCGATTTGTGTGTATCCTCCGAAACGCCACTACAGTGTCCGAGATGAAAGACAAAATCACACTCGGAGCAGCGTATTGAAGGACAGCCGTCAGCAATAAGCTGTCGGCACGCGCAGCAGCGTAACATGATGTATGCGCGATCAACAAGTTTCGTTGGCAACAACAAGCATGCGCAAAAAAAGAACAGAATATTACGAACGCATAGACTAACAAATGCAAAATGGCAGCAGCAGCAGCGAGAGCGCTCTTCAGAAAATAGACCTCGGGTTTACGGAATAGGGTTGTTACACCAACCTGAAAAATGGAAGTAGCGTTCGTGAGAGACGAGTTCACGTCCAGCTGCCGCTGCTGCCAAATGATTCGTTTCACTGTGAGGCCACCGCTTTTATGGCCCAGGGTGGCGCCGAGATCCCGGTGACGTCGTAGGTCAGTCAGTTTGCACGCCTGGTGTAGATGCGTCTGAGCATGCGCTGAGCATCAGAATACTGGCTGGTGACGGAGGCACACTGATTTGGAATCTTGACAAGCACCAGGAAAGCCAGGACGACGGGCGCCGAAACAGCGGCAGATAGCTGAAAAATGGAAGTAGCGTTCGTGAGAGACGAGTTCACGTCCAGCTGCCGCTGCTGCCAAAAAGTGAACGATGCCTGGATCTGGTGCGACTCCTGGAGCGTGAGTGCTCCCTGTCCTCGGGGCGATGGTTGGGCGCCAGCTATTGCGCCTCCGATGGCACTCTTGTTAACGACCGAGTCATATTGCGCTCTCTTCGACGGAGTCGTACGACGTAAGGGATTTGAAATCTTTGCTTACAAAACTTGTCGCCGTTAGGGTGATCGCCTTCACAAAATTTACACTTAGGTACACAAACATGTTCATTTCCTGGGTTGCTAGTTCCACATCCCCAGCACTGAACAAAGTCAGGTGTTGGAGACACATCACCGCCGTCGGCGGAATGGTTAAGAATCGGATTATCAAAGCTTCGAGGGTGCCTCAACTGTCTGAGGAGCACAGAAAGATCATTATACGACCTAGAGGAGGGCTCAATTTGAACAAAGTGAGAACCACCACGATTGGTTCCGCAGTCATCGAGGCGTCCGGCCTAACGAAAGAGGTGGCCCGTGAAGATGTTGTCTGCCCAAACTTCACTCAAAATATCATCGTAGTCAGCACACTTAAGCCCGAACATGCTGTGAAGTACGTTAGAATCAAGTCTTTGAAGACTGTGGAAGCGGAATATGAGGTAAATTCATACGAAGCGGCACCGCATGCGACATGCAAAGGCGTCATGCGAAGAGTGGACATCAGAGACTCGCAAGCTATGATAACAAGAAATATCGTACATGACTTGAACCCGCTTGCGCTGGCTGCCAAGCGCCTCAAGACGTCGGGATCGGTCATTGTACTTTTCGATGGACTCGAAGTGACCAATTTTGTCAGGTACGGATCCACACTAGCGAGATGCTACCTTTACAGGAAGCAATTTGACGTCTGCTTCACCTGGGGAAGGGTCGGGCACCACTCAGATGTGCTCTCCAGGTGCCTTTTTCTTTGCATAGGTAGAAATGCAACATTACGCGCAGAAACTCTTGCGGCGTTTCGTGCGGTGTGGTGCAGATGCATGCGGAGCACTCTTCTGTCGCGCAGAAAAAAACTTTTTTTGTGGAAGTAGCGTTCGCCGGCGTCGAAGTGAACAGACACCGCTCAGAAACACCCCCACAGGCAGGGCCTACTCGGACTAGAGCCATAATACAATGAACTTTTTTTTTATTTTTCGCCCTGCTCCTTCCTATCCTTTTGTTACGAACTTATTTATTGTAACAAACCTCGGCTTTTGGTATTTTATTGGTGGCGTCATTTAAGTTGTTTCACATCGGTGCTGGTTTATATACAGGGCGCGCCATAAATACGGTCGCAATCTTTACGCCTAACACTTTGGTGGACAGTGAAATGAAATTCCAGGTAATATTTTGTGAGGCATTTGCCCGATATATTGGAATGAAACACAAACATATTATTCACTGTCTCCGTTATTGGCCTTGATCACGGCCTTCCAACATTCTGGTTACACTTCAAGCACAACCCGCAAGCTATTGCGACAGTATTTTTTTTTTCTCTATGCGCACTCCAGCGAAACCTTTCAAGGTCACCGTGCCGGTGTGCTGATGGGTGCGGGCCTTTTCTTCAATAGCTCACACACAAAACTCCATTTCGTTTGTGTCAGGGTATTTCCCCGGCCACTCTTCAGATGACACGAATTCGGGCATGAGAGTGCGACACCACTGCTGTGATGTTGATTTGCTCTTCGATTGTAGTGCTGGGAACACGTCAGGCTGCGCAGCCCAAGATTACTCGCCGAAGTGGGGCTGGAACGAGGGCAGCGAATGAGGCTCTAGAATACTTTTAATGTATGCGTGAGTGTCGGTCTTCGCGCTTTTTTTACAAGAACAAGAGGTATGCGGCCAGTGTTGGTCACCTCAGGTCATACCATGACAGAAGCCGCATAGGTGTTTGCAACATGTTTCGAACTGGTGACACCAGCAAGTTCTGACGCCTGAGCAAGCGCATAAGAGTTCTCAGTATTGTGACGCGCCTTTACCGTGAAAATTTTCTCATTGGGGGAGATAGGCTTCAAGTGTGCCCATTCGCTACCCATGCCAACATCAGCCGGGATTTCTTCCATCTTCCCACTCTCTGCACCTCCGTCAGTCCATGTCCTCTCTAGAACTTGTAGCGGGACATCTTAAGGTCACTTCGCATGGCTCTTTTCGTTGTTGTCACCCATACATCCAGCTTCAAAGCCAACCTTCTGGTGCTTATCTCGGGCTGCACATTGGATTCTCTTCCCCACGATTTTCTTAGGCTTAAAAGTGACCACAAAAACAATACGATCGCTGATGGTTAGGTAATTTGTGCCGAGCGTGAGAGCCCAGTGGACAATCTTGCCGCTAACTTTCTTTGGCGACCGCAAAAGGAGAGTGCCCAGCCTCGTTCAGTGGCGAGATTGCAGGGCGCGTTATTTTCTGAAAATAAACAAACCAGCCTAAAACATGGTGGAAATACAGAAGTAGGATTGTAGAAATGTTTGAAAGAACGATGATGATAAATATTAAAATTTTGGTGGCGCAATTATTCATCAATGTTTCTTACAGCAATTATGGTGCATCGTGTAGGTAAGCTGCCGTACTTGCCGTCAGCTAGCGGCATGATGGCGCTCTTCGGGAACAATCTAGTGGCAATCTATTTCTCACCTGCGGCATCGGCGGAGTGGCTGACAACGGCGTGTAAGTTTTTCTTGGTGAACTGAGTCTTTTTTCTTCGTTTCTTCATAACTTAAGGATTCTTGCGAAGGACAACGGCCGACATCAAAATTTGGAGGACGCTCAAGGTTCGCCTTTAAGAATGAAACGCGATAGCGTTCAAAAACCCTTTATTGCTTTTCATGCTTCCCGGCAAACGGAGCTTATGTAACCGTAACGTTTACCGAGAAACGCTGGCTGTAGACGCTATGCACGAAGGCGAGCTTTCTGGTAGAAGCGCAGTCTTTTGCGTGGGTCGATCAGCTGCTATGGTTTGGTACTTTTGATATTTCGCTCTGAGAAGAGCTAACTTAAAGGACATGCGCTGTCAGTGTTTCTTTCAATTATATTTCTTTGTGGGCTGCCGTTCTTAAAATTTCGAGGAACACCTTTGTAAAGAATGAAAGACAAGGTATGAGCAACTTTGGTAGTAGAGAAGTGGTTCAGTATGCGTGGTTCGGAAATTTTGCTGAATTCTTTTGCCGAGGTGATGTCTAACGCCGACACGGGCCCCCTTAACAATTACTATGAGAATGAGCCCATAACCAGCTATCGCTGCAAAAAAAAAAGAAAAAGACAGCCTCTCTCTGTGTTAGCACGCTGATGTAGCCCTCCTGACGTTCTTAAGTTTAACGGAGTATTTAGCACTCTTTCTATCAGTGATTAAATGCCCTGCTTTGAAGTAGTAAAGATGACGCGATGGTTTCAGCCAACCGTGTGAAGACAGCCCAAGAATACTTAAGGAATACCAAGGGCACGAATAAATCAACGTTCGTTGGTCGTTCTCTCGATCATTGTTACTTTGACCATAAGCTCGCAGTTTGCGATGTTTACTCGAGGCTAACTGTGTGGGCTTTAGCTAACTTAAGTGCCTTTTTTATCAGACCATCACGGAAGCTTCAAGTTCAGTATGCTAGGCTTTTGGACAACTTTCTCTAAAAAGAACAACAATTTTTTTCAAGTCAAACTCGCCGCAATGCTTCATTCTCATTTACATGGTGCCGTTCATAGTATGTGAGATATCCTACGAGGTTTCATAATTTCAAGTTATATCATTTCTACACGGTAAACAAAGCTAGTATTGCATTCTACTGCCAAAATACTCTACAAATTACTGAAATATACAAACGATGTCATTCACAAAACCACACAAGAAAACATTGCAGAAAAGCTTATCCGTAAAGCAGGATAAAGCAGTGTTTGAGGCAACGTGCATTGTGATGAAACCGGCTGTCGGGAATCTCGATAAGCTGCAGCTTCTACGCCGTATATTTAGGTGTAATCAGAGCGTAAATCCCCTCATTATAAAAGTTAGGATTACGTTTCAATGAGTGGCGCATTGATTTCGTCGCCCCAAAACTCAGTTGCTTGCAGTTCATTACCGATGATTCTGACGTTAATGAGGTTGTCGGTTCACACGCGATAAAGCAGCCCCACGCTTTCTGCGTGCGTCTTGCGTATATGCATACGTTCCAGAACTTTCCTCGAGAAGGAAAACGTTGGGTGGCGTTGTCTACAGCGCCGACCGTTTTCTGTTTGCATCTTGAAGCCCCATTACCCGTCGATGCTCGAAGACGGGAATAGGTAATCGTCAATGTGACATAGTTTTCTGACGTCAGAAGTTCCTAAAGTACGACTTACACATAACCTGCAGGCGTGATAGCATCGGATTGTAATTGGAATATAGGAGAAAACATAATTCAGTTACGCTGAAACTCGAACACAAAGCCTCCCAGCTGCCCTTTGTTTCTATGGGCTCTCCGCCTGGCGCAAGTGTGTTATTGAACTAATTGAATTTCTCGAAATAACGTGTGTCAGAAAATTCGTAAAGTACGACTTACACCAAACTTACAGGCATTATAACATGGTGTTATAATTCGGATATACAAGAAAAATAATTCTGTTGCGCGGAAACTTAAATACTAACACCTTTTCCAGCTGCTGTGTTTTGGGTGAGCACGCTACGAAAAATGGCGTCCAACTACAGAGGCTAACAGCTTAGCTGTAAAAACTCAAATTAATTTGGAAAATGCTGAAGCCAATGCGTGTAGGGGAAAATAAAAGCGAGGACTCGGAAAGGTGCAATCCAAAGATCGTTCGAATTCGAGCACGCTGAATTCGGTGTTTTTCTTGGTCAAAAAACTGTGTTAGTTGGGCATTGCGACACGGTATAATGTGCTAGAAGGAAAACTTGGGCGAGTTGGTGGTAGAAGCGTTAAACAGACAAGGACCTAGGCAAAGAAGAACACTACACTGTAGCTGGTATATTGTAATTTATTCCGATCTAAGCAATGAGAAAGCAACCTACTTGTGTAAACAGAAAAACACGAAAGAAAATTCTCATTTAGCAGTTCAGATCAAGGAAAAGAAGAGACGACGCAAGCCACAACCACTTGTGTAACCTCACCTTCTCTATGCTCGTTTTCAGGCGCTGCTGGGTTATGAAAGTAATCCAAGTCGTACTTGTACTTGTGCCATCATCATAATTCCAGCTTTGTCATCCTACTCTCGCCATGCCGTCGTCGTCAACCCACCATCGTCATAGATGTTTCGTGACGCAGTCATCGTCACGCCATTGTCATCTGTGATGGGTTAGGATCGTCACGTTGCAGAGCGTGTGACGCGAGGAAGATGGAGGAGACGGTGCATGATGAGCAAACACACGACAATTATATTAGACGGCACGTAAACACGAAAAATATCCTAAACTAGACCAACACATACAAGGTTGTTCGTAAACAGGAAAAATGTAGTCTCACGACGTTGCGGTTGAAGTCCGGAGTGTGGTGAGACGTAGAGTCCTTGAGGTGGAACACTCGCTCGTAGAGGGATGACCGGCTTGGAAGAGTAGACGCAGCAGCACGGGGCCGGAAAAGGTGGACGCGCCCCCCAGCTCCGTAGTCGGGAACAGGCCACTCCGAAGTCTCGAGCAAGAAGACAGCCCAATGCGCTCGTTTAGATGACGGACGCCCGGTCACCCGAACCTCGCACGTAGAAGCGGGTTCCAAGATGCCAGCAGGCCGACCTGGGGCCTCGAGCAAGGCGAAGACCCGAGGCGCTCCTCGTCTCGATGACGGACGCTCGCTCTCCCGAACCTCGCGCTTAGATGCGGGTTTTAGGCTGCAGCAGGCCGCTCCGAGGTATCGTGCCGTACAACGACCCGAGGCGTTCCTTGTACCGAAGACGGACGCCCGGTCAAGTGAACCTCACCGGTACATGTAGGTTCCGTAGGCCCTGTGGCCCAAGTCGTGCCGTTGTTCCAGCGATCTCCGTTGCGCGAGCCCCTTCTCATGCGCCGCACGAGCCTCCCTTGTCTTTCTTCTCTTGCTGCGGACGGCCGCAATGTCGCCCGCTCTTGCGCTCGGTACTTTGTGTGTACTTCTTCACAATCACCCCCTACTTAAGAAAGTTCTTTCGTTCAAAGAACTTGAGGGTACTCGAGATCTGCAGGTCCACGGTAGCACACACGCACCACAAGGGCATTACCACTGCATCACAGTTCCGAGCACCGCACAACCGGTACGCATGAGTACACATAAAAATTACCACAGCACTACAGTGCCGAGCACCGCACACTCGGTATGTATGAGTGCACATAAAAATTAGTACAACACTAAAGTTTCGAGCACCGCACACTCGGCATGATGACAACATTAAGTCACAACACCACGATATAGGATGAAAAGAAATACACAAAACTAACCTGCCAGCTAATGCTGCTCGACATTAAAGTTACACCGGTTTGAAGTTCATGCTTTTGAAACAGCATGTTTAAACACCATGTTTGAAACTCCATGAGAGAGCGATTACGAAAGACTCGCGTCGGCCGCCGGTTATTTTTCTTGAAACGGTACGCATGTCGATCTTCATTTTCGGTGTCATCAGTCTGACAAGCAGCTGACGCTTCCGATGATGGCGGTGATATAAGTGGCCGTTCCTCATACTTCTTCAGTAGATTTACATGAAATAGCGTCGTCCTTGTGCCGAGGTCAATAACGTAATCGACGTCATTTCTCCTCTCAAGTACAGTGAATGGCCCTTTCCACGTAAGAATCAATTTGTTGTTGTCCGAAGGCAGCAGTAGCAAAACCTTGTCTCCAACAGCTAAATGACGTGGTCTGGCCTTCCGGTCGTAGTGTTTCTGCTGTAAACGTTTTGCTTTTTGAAGCTTCTCCTTGGCCAAACGACAAGTGTCTTCAAGACGCTTCCGTAGCTCAACTACATACCCGTATGAGGTCTTTGCGTCATCATCAATATGATCACCTGTCCATAATTCTTTCAATATCGCCATGGGTCCTCTGACATAACGGTCATACAACAAGTCGAAGGGCGAAAAACCCAGGCTTGACTGAGCGACTTCGCGATAAGCAAAAAGCAATGGTGCCAAGTACCGGTCCCATTTTTTCGGGCTCTCTTGACACATTCGTCTTATTTGTTTAACCTCTCCACAAGACCATTTGCCATCGAATGATATGGAGTTCTTGGCAACTGCGTAAAAGAGAGAAGACGGCTTAGCTCCTTCATTAGGCGTGACGAGAATGTTGTCCCTCTGTCACTGATTATCTCCTATGGGACTCCCACACGAGAGAACATTTCTAGAAGTGCCTCAGCTATTTTTTCTGTTTCAATGCTAGGCAGTGCCACAGCGTCAGGATACCGCGTTGCCACATCGACCACTGTCAGAGCGTACTTATTCCCTTTCTCTGACATAGGAGTTAATGGCCCCACAATGTCAATGGCAACTCTCTTAAACGGGGTATCAATGACGGGAGTATTTCCCAATGATACTCGACCTATTAAATGTTTGGGAAAAGTCCTCTGGCACGTATCGCACGGTTTAACAAATCGCGTGATGTCTGGTTGGAATCCAGGCCAGTAGAACTCTTCGCTCACATGGTCTGTGGTTCGCTTTTTTCCTTGATGTCCGGCAAGGATTCCTTCGTGAGCCATTTTCATCACAACATGACGAAGGCTTCTGGGCACGACAAGCTGTTCCATTTGTTTCTTTGACCACAGTGTGTATTTTCGGTAAAGAATTGCCTCCTTTACAAAGAATTGCACGTCGGCGAACCTCGTCTTCATTTCTTGGTCCACTACTTCAAAGCATTTACGTAGACTGCTGTCCTCCCTTTGCCTGGTTCTCAAGTCGATTGGGCTGACATCTAGGGGGTTTATAGCTGGTACTCGTAACGAATGCGAACTTGATCTTGGCTGTCTGGTTGTCGCTGCCACTTCCGACTTGTCCCTGGTTTCACTAGCAGCCAATGATAAAATGTCAGCAGAGATGGATTCATTGGTAGAACAGTTTCCACCTTCTGATTCATCCGCAGCGCTCGGTGTATAAAGATGTCTTTTCCATTCATTGTCAGGATTGGAGGCATTCCGTACACCTTTCACATTTCCCCGGACTATTGACCTTCGCCCCGGCTATTGGCAGATTGCCGTGGACGATCTCGACCGCGAGAAGACTGCCTTTGTAACACCCGACGGTCTTTATCAATTCAAAGTGATGCCGTTCGGTCTATGTAACGCTCCTGCCACTTTTGAACGCTCCCTTCTTCACGGTTTCGAATGGTTCACGTGCCTGTGCTACTCGGACGACGTTATTGTATTCTCCCCAACATTCGCTACGCACCTCGAGCGCCTGTCAGCAGTCCTGGACGTTTTTCGGCGAGCTGGTCTGCAACTCAACGCAACGAAGTTGCAATTCGGCCGTCGCCAGATTACCGTCCTTGGACATCTCGTTGACGCGAACGGAGTGTAACCGGACCCAGGCAAGATCCATGCTGTTACGCACTTCCCTGTTCCAAAGTGTGTCAAGGATGTGCGCAGCTTCATCGGCCTTTGCTCGTACTTCCGCCGTTTCATGAAAAATTTCGCGGCCATAGCACGACCACTAACCGAGCTTTTGAAAAAAGACGCCCCTTTCCAGTGGGGCGATAACGAGGCCTCTGAATTCTCGCTTCTAATGGACCTTCTTACAACGCCTACCGTTCTGGCCCATTTCGATCCTTCTGCGGCTACCGAAGTCCGTACTGATGCCAGCGGTCACGGAATTGGCGCAGTACTGGCACAACGCCAGCGTGGCCACGACCGTGTTATCGCTTACGCCAGCAGGCTCCTCTCGCCCGCGGAGCGCAACTATTCCATCACTGAGCTTGAGTGTCTGGCCCTAGTTTGGGCGTAGCACTACCGCCAGCGGCGCCGGGAACTCGACGCAAGGTCTGTGTCTCTTCGGTTACTGCCTTGGACATATCTACTTGCTGCATCGAGCACGAAGCCTTCTCGGTACTGTTGGGTTTTTTGGGGCAGTCACCTGTCTTATGCCCAGTGCGGCGGCACTTTCCACAGACACATGTATTTGTATTTGGACCCTTCGTATTGGTCCAGCAATCAGCAGCTCTGTGACCGCGTTTACCACAAAGAAAGCAGTCTGGTCTTTCTTTCTCTTCTTGTCACTCAGGAGTTCGTGCTTGACCTGGTGGCTTGCTAGGCCGAACTGGGGCCTCGAGCAAGGCTCCGACCCGAGGCGCTCCTCGTCTCGATGACGGACGCTCGCTCTCCCGAACCTCGCGCGTAGATGCGGGTTTGTGGCTGCAGCAGGCCGCTCCGAGTTCTCGTGCCGTACAACGACCCGAGGCGTTCCTTGTCCCGAAGACGGACGCCCGATCAAGTGAGCCTCACCGGTAGATGTGGGTTCCGTCGTAGTCGTGCCGGCGTTCCAACGATCTCCGTTGCGCGAGTCTCTTCTCATGTGCTGCACGAGCCTCCCTTGTCTTTCTTTTCCTCTTGTTGAGGACGGCCGCAATGTCGTCTGTTCTTGCGCTCGGTACTTTATGTGTACTTCTTCACATCATCATACGCTCATCGTCATCCCATTCTTTTCATGCCGTTGTCATTCCATCATCCTCACAGCATCGTCGTCATACCGTTGTCGTCATGCCACCATCGTCACGCTGTCGTTTCACCGCCATCATCACATCAGTATCTTCATTCCGATGTCGTCATGCCGTTGTCGTCACACCATCATTATCTATTCATCGACGTCATTTCTTCGTCATTCTATCATAATCATGTAGTCTTCATTCAATCGTATTTATGATGTCATTGTAATGCCATAGTCGCCATTGGGTCGTCGTCTCACAGACGCTATCATGCATCTGTTGCCATAACGTTGTCGCTATGGCCTCTTAGTATTGCGATCGTCGTCATTCTCACTTTTTTAAACAGTTGTCGTCGTACAGTTGTCGTTGCACCGTTCTGGTCATCTTATTTTCCACATGCCGTCGTCGTCACATTGTCATCATTATGCTATCGTTATAATTTAAGAATCGGCATGCCCATGTCTTCGTTTTACACCTTTCTTGTTCCATCGATATCATTCCTGCTTACTCATTCCATCGTTACTGTGTCAGCATCATAGAGTTGTCGTCATGCTCACAGGCGACCTTGGCAAGCGAGCGCCATGGCAAAGTGGGACAATATCGCAAAATGTAACGTATAGCCCAATCAACAAAAATCTCAGAATTACCCCTACAGGTGGTAAATAAACAAAACGTCAGAAATATGGTTTGTCGCCATATACATTGCTCGACTGCTATTCGCATGATCGTCGACAGTCATCAGGAGATGAGTCCTTTCGTATATTATTTTAATTTCTTTTCGTGCAGTGCCCGAACAGTCAAAGTTAGAAAGTTGGGGAAGCAAATATCGGACGAAGGAACTAGTAATTAAAACGTCAGAAATCAACTGCCGGGAGGCTCATGATAGTACAGAAACAAGTCAACAACCCATATGTTGGTGTCTTGAAGAGTAATCTTGGTTAGGTGTCCGGTACTCGTCGAAGTGCACCATTTATTAGCAAAGCTATTCAATAAATAAGACCCGTACAGGTATTCTACCCTTGTCGTCATAACAGGCCCTGTAACGCAGGACCGCACAGCGTTTTGTGTGTCTGCTTGAATTAATGGGGACATGTCACGTTTCGTTCCACGTCAGGACATGTTCTGCATTTGCTTATGCACGAAACATGTACCAAGAAAATCGAAGACTGACCATAACCAGCTTTCTTCGACATATTGAACGTGAGGAAAGTTTCACCGTACAACGAATGTTGTTTTGTGTCTCTTTCATCAGCCATTGAGATGAAGTAATGACGGAAACTAAAATAATACCACTGAATCTGCCCAGCGAGTCCCCCGTTTCTGATCACCAACAAGAAATTGGGTGTACAGTACCCATACTTCTTTCTTCGTGATAGTACCGACCAGTAGGTAGCGTTCAGTTCGGTGTCGTACGGTACTTGCGCAGTATAATGTTCCCTTTTCTGAATCTAATCAGTAGATTATAAGCAATGTTCTTGAAATGGACATGTTCTCTTCGCTTATGATGTGTAACTTGAAACAGTGTTGTAGCAGCGTACGTGAGTAACATCAATGACAATGATAGACGTCCGACATCAAAATATACCGGCGCAGCTACATCTTATTCCAGAGGCTGTTACGGTTCACTTTGTGCGGCAATGAACGCAACCGATGCTAAATGCCTGGGACATGGCGTGCCTAACCGTCACGTTCGTCAACATGAAAAGATTTATATCCGTCGGGAATGCGCGACGGGATTATGTGCGAATGTGCAAATCCTACTCCCCTCTGTCCTACGTCAACCCCTCTACTCCAAGGACTGTTTTCTCTCCCATGCCCCTCTGTGCAGGTTGACCCGACATGTCCTGACAGGGCCTTCTACCAGGGAGCAAGAGAGAATGAGGTTGCCCCGGATGTGGAGGGTATAAGAAGGCCATCGAGCCACCACGTGGAGACACATTTTCTCAGCCCTTGCGTGCAGGAAAACGCACGCTGAACGTCTCTGTCCTGGAGCGCACCGCTCACCTGTAATGATGCATTAAAGTTCTGTTATTTATTTTTACATCACCTTTTATTCCCTGCCGAACCCTCTCCGATGGTCAACCTGATTCGAATTCGAAGCAGACACTGTTGAAGGCCACATAACCCCGTCCCCATAACAAGGCTGATTCAGGTATAGATGCGAAACCTGTTTTATTTTACGCCATCGTAAATTCTAGAGGACATTTGTTCCTTGCGATTTGCTAAGCATCGAGGATACGATGATCACCTTTTGGCTTTCACCTGAATGGCTCAGTGGCCGGAAATTATTAACCGCATGCAACAGTGTGAAAAAACAAAGAACAGGAAAATAACGGTGAAGGAAAGAAAGAAAGAAAGAAACAAGTGCGACAATTCCGGAGTGTGCCCCAATACTTTGCCTTACAGAGGCAGCAATACTTTTATTGTTTTGTGTTATTTACATATATTGCAGCCCAGTATATGGCAACAGCAGAAGTGAGAACATTATGCATTACTATACATTACGCATTAAAACACACACATACACAAAAAGATATATGATCCAAAAGAAGCGCTTTGCATGTTAGCGAAGTTCTTACCAGTGGTAGCTATAAAAGCTTTTAGTGATAGTGAACGAATGTTACCGGGTAGAGAACTCGAAAGCTCTATTGTACGTGGAAAAAAACTGTATTAGTACGAGCAAACATAGGTGCTACGTTCAAGCCGTGCGATCTACGGGTACAACAGGCGTTAGCAAATGTGATATAGTTACAGTGAGAAAGACCAGAGGTGGTGGGGGGGGGGGGGGGGGGGAGGGGTATTAATTGCATATATATGTTTTAAGGCTTCAATGCGATAAGGTGAACGTAATGACTCAATCTTCAAAGATTCCTAAGCCTGTGCTGGTGAGAAAGTGTGGCTGTAATTTTGGCAAATAAGACAGATAGATGCTCGTTGAACGTTATTGAGCGAGCTTATTTCACATTGTTTGTAGGGAAACCAAACGACAGATGCATATTCTAGAACATGGCGAATTAACATTTTATATAATATCAGTTTAGCATCGCGGCAGGTCTTATTTAAAGTGTGACACAAATAACCAAATTTTTTTAGGGCTTTTCGTTTATATATACGATGTGTTTAGGCCAAAAAAGATGTTCTGACAGGCACGTACCCAGGATTTTTTTTTCGGGGGGGGGGGGGAGGGGGGGCGCTACTCAAGGTAACTTTTCTGTGAAAATGAGGGGAGGGGCTGGAATACCTTTACTAGTACAAATGTGAATAATACCCACCGTTCGCCATAAAGACGCGTAAACCCGCAAAAGAAAATGAAATAAGGTGTATCTTACCGGTATATGCCTGTCAGATATGCCTCTCCTTTGCTTGACAAACAAGGAACCAAATTAAATCGACTCGCTCAGGAAAGAAGCGCAGGAAGAACACTGCCAAGAACAAGTAAACAAGTGAAAGTGTAAAATAAAGATTTCTAGCAGCGTTTCTTATTTTTGTTGTTGTTGTTGTTTACTTAGCTCTGGAAGAATTATACAGAAATATATATTTGCCGAACAATCAGTTTTTTAGGATCCCTCGTTTACTGCTCTACCAAGTTAAGTGCCAAGACCGACTTGTATTAACAATGAGTGGCCGCCACTCCTGGACAACCACGTAGAGCGCAGGACGCTGCAGTTCTGTAGTAGGATACAAATCAAAAAGCAGCAGTTGGCAACCAACGCACACGGACTACGCGGCGTTGTTACTCCGCCAGCCAACACAGACGCAAATTAAAATTGTCGTCATTCGACCATTTCAAAATGGCGCCGCGCTTGATACTTCCGGAGCGTCTCGTGTTCTTGAAGAGTCTTTTCATCAGCGGATGCGATGAAGTGTGCAGCAGACATGGACAAAGTGTATGGAGTCTGAATATTTCACTCTTGAAAAGTCCGCGGCACAGTTCATTTTACTGCTGACCCCATTTTACCCGTGAAACTCTCCCAACTGAAGTGAAACTTGACAATAAATGGTTTCAGCGAAGCAAGCGTTTTATTTTAGTTCAATGAACAATTAGGCTTTCACAGTTCCACAATGATAGACGAATGAAAACGTACAAAATTACGCGCTTATAATTTTATTTTTGTCCTTACCACCTTATTTAGATAACAGGGAAAGTTTGAAGTACGAACTATTTGCAGTCTCGCGGAGGAACAGTGGCTGGCTGTTATGAGGGCATGGGCGGGGCTTCACTGTAGACTTGAGGTGTATCCGACTATATACGTGATGCGCCCACCACGGAAGGTTAGAAAAACACCCATGTAAGCACACCAGAGAAGTGGCTACGTCAGGCGGCTCAACTGTGCCTGTATTCTGTTATAATGACTCCTAAATATTTATATTCAGACACACTTTTAGGTTGAATGCCATTCAGTGAATAATTGAACGAGAGGGGGCTCTGTCTATTGGCAAATAACATCACGACTCTTTTACTCCAGTTGACGTTCACTGGCCACGTTTCGCACAAAACGCAGAAAGACACAAGTGATTGGACAAGACGGTGATGATCATCAATGTAGCTAATATTTTAATATAATGCACAGTGATCTGCATAAAGTCTGATTTTAGTTGACGTACTACGAGGTAAATCATTAACATATAACAGAAATAATAAAGGGCCTAATAAGGATTCCTAAGGAACGCCCGACGTGACGTCGACAGGAGTTCGTTCCATTGAGTTAAGAGAAAAAAATTGTGAGCAATAATGAAGAAAACTGGCTATCCAAGAAACAAGACAGGGATTATCAATTATGGCGTTCAGTTTTACCAGTAGAGCGGCAAGTTGGCCTAGTTGGTGGAAGTTCATGTTGTAATATTGGGATTACTGCGCTAATACACACGGACAACAGAAGTAGAAAAGGACAAAACGCACGCAGACCCACAACTGAATTTTATTTGGTGAAAGATGATATATATATATATATATATATATATATATATATATATTGATCAGTAGGACGTTATCATGCTGATAGGCCATCCAACATCACTGCCGTCACAATCTTGCGTCCAGAAATTGCACCTCATAACCAGCAAGCACATTTTAGGGGTCGCTAACACATACACGCGCTTTCTTCTTCATAACATATGCACGAACAGCTCCCGTGTACGACGATCACTATGACGGAATAAAATTTTAGTTTTTTTCTAGAAGCGCAAGGCTCTTTGGCTCTTCTTTGTCTCTTTTTCACAATCCCTGCAATGTTTTGCTACGTGGGAATGCTCGTCAGATGACTTATTCTTAAAATCTTCATTTAGACGGATATTAATGCAGCGTCCGGTCTAACCGACATAAACACAGTCGCAGGAGAAATGGAATTCATAAACACCGCACGTGCAAGGAACAAACTGTGATCTGTGGCTTATATGGCAAGCAAAAGGGCTGTGGTTAGGAATATTTTTCAATCTTTCTCGGAACCTGTGCACACAAACGGGCCATTTTTAAAGGCGTAGAATATACTGCATTCACCTCAACGTTGCGCCACGTTCTTCAAATTGTGCGACACTTTGCGTTGGTATGGGATCCCAGCATGCCTCTTACGCTCCTGGTTCTTGAGTTGAAGCTGTGACGTTACAGTTAACTTTCTTAATCAATTTTTCGTAAGGAGATGTTACCACTGAGCTCGGATAACCAGCTGTATTTAGTCTAACCACTTGGCGTTTCTAACCACCAGTAGTTTAGAATGAATGAAAGACGCAAAAGCTTCAGAGAAGTCAATAAAGATGGCATCCACTTAACTACCTATATTTACGTTTGAAGCGATATCATGAACAAACTCGACTAATTGCGTTACAGTGCTATAACCACAACGCAAACCATGCTGGGCAGGTATTAGAACGTCAATAGAGTTAAGGAAATCAATTATATATTTGCGAATAATGTGCTCTAACATCGTGCATGACTGGGGTGTGAGAGATATCGGCGTGTATCTAGAGAGAAGTTGTTTATCAGCTGATTTATGCAAAGGTAGGGTTTTGGCTAATTTCCATTTAGTTGTTACTTCATAAGAGTCTAAGGATTTCTGGAAGATTACAGTAAGGTAATTAGCTGTCAATAGGGAGTATCTTTTAGAAACTCCCTATTAGCTGTCAATAGGGAGTACATTTTGGAGCCTCAGAACACATTTTGAATATCAGAATTATGATATGAACAATAAAGGTAGAACTTTGATTAGATTTGTAACCCCACCTCGTCGCTATCATTATGTCAACTCTCGAGTTATTGACCTTTAAGCTATGAAGTTGTAAACTAAACCTATAGAGTTTACTATGGCGATCAAGTTGTAAGGATTTGCAGTAAATGCGAACTGTCATCAAATGTGCCATGTTTACTAAAGGCTTTCTTTAAAAACACACATCCACTCTAGGCTCCTCCTCGATTCCTCAACAAATCAAACAATTTCTTTTTTTTCTTGCTGAGTTTCGGTATTGAGTACAAAGTGTCTGGTTAAATGCCTTTGGCCAACACTGAATGACAGGCGGCAAGCGCCAATTGTTAGTTTAAAGCAGGAACGCAAGAATAGAAAGAAGTTTGCTATGCGACTCGCTTTGTTTTGAAAGCACGCGCCGAGAAGACACACTGGTGCAAGCTATCCATTTGCAATGGTGTCACGCACGTGATGCAAAGCAGGTCAAATATACTATGGTTTACCTATGGCGACAGCTGTCTGAATAAATTTGAAAAGAAGCCATAGGTAGCCTGCGGTGGCGCTCACTTCCAGTTTCTCGCCTGCTGTTTACGCTTTTTCGTCGAAAAAGTTATCGCAAAACATTTTTCTTCTCGTGTAGTATGCTTATTCTCGATGTGTTTGCGCTTTTATGCAGGAAATAAACATTTTGGGGGTATTTAAGTGTTCCTTCATTAAAAGGTTAAAGTATTCTACTGCGGCGGCCCACGACCGAAGAAGGTACGCTTCAACAATGCTCATTTTATTCCTGTGTAACAACGTACTCGAGGCAGGCTTATCTGCAGCAAAGTCATCATGCAGACCACGAGATCGAGAGGGTACAAAATTTTAGTGCACGGGATCGCCGAAGAGTGTTATTAAAGCGTAGTGTGGCCTCGTTGTTGTGGGTCCGCTTCGGCTGTGGGACGACGCGGGTTCCTAGCCACCCTGCCGGTTATCGTAATGGGCACTGGCGTTCCCCGTCCCAACACTCGGCTTTCTTTAGAGGTCAACTGTCCTAAGGAAAGAAGCCCGTGCCATGCAAATACCGTCGAACCCTGGAGGCAAAGAGAAACCCCGACGAAAAACTCAAAATCCACAGCAACAAAAATATTTTATTTGAATGGCCATGCCCCTGTCCACTCGAAAGAGCAGAGTAGCGGCTTCGAATAGAGACGCTTTAGTCAGGAGGTAAATATGTTGGTAATGATTAAATCAAAAGTAATGCTTCTTTTTCTTGATTATAACCGCTGCGACTCTTTGTTCTTTCTAAATGCAAGCTTAAGCCACCTAGTTATCTGTTTTATTTCTACTGCACGTTGCGCTCGTTACACAACCACACGCCACAGCCGCCATGCTGCAACGTGCGAATTGATGACAACGTGCACAGTATTTTTTTTTTTTCGTGCACATCTCTGCGTCGCGCATTCTGGAAAGATTTGGCTAAACAGTGACTCATCCGATTCGCTGACTTTCGTGATCGTCCAGAAGCCCTTGCGTAATGCGCACCTTTCTTACCTCCTAATTGTTCGTTATATAAGACGTTTTCACAATGTCGCGAACACTACAGCTCGCGAAGGAACCTGTGTATTTGGATCGCAGGCGTATAGCGCACACGGAAATGCGCCTTCCTCCGAAATACGTATACAAAGCAATAACAACAACAAAATTAATATGACAAAGCTATAGCAACTACCAAGAAGGTACTGCATTCGAGTATTGCTTCGTTCGTTTGTTCTTTGTGTGTGTGTTTTTTTTTCTTGTCCTTTTTTTCTTTTCGCTGAACTTGACTACGTATCACTTTTTTCCTGTTCGTGGGATGAAGGCAGCTCCTTGAGCGACCATTCAGCGGCTTATACCGCATGTAGGTTTGCTTGCCTCGAGGCTGTTTGTCGGGGCATCGCTTTATCTTTCTTTCTTTCTTTCTTTCTTTCTTTCTTTCTTTCTTGCTTTCTTTCTTTCTTTGGTTCCCGCCCGGATAACAACGGCGACGCCGGATTACCGGTCTGCTCGCCGCTAAGAAGATTGCAGGCTTGTTTGCCTCTAATGAACTGCCCTTAGCAGACCTCCAGCTTGAGATTACGAGACGCTCGCGAGCAAGGCGGTCGTGCAGCTTTGCTTATAGAGTGTACGTGGTGCTTTTATTTCGGCGCCGACCCGAGTCAAGGGGAAACAACATAGAAAAGGGAGGGGGATTTAATGTCTGTCGCCGATGCTCTCTGTCCAAGCGGTTGTTCACGGCCGCGAGAACGGCAGGTCTCGGTCTAAGCTGCGTCTAATGAGACACACAAGCCTGCCGTAGGCACTTCCTTAGGCTTCGGCGTACGTATCCGCAAACGAGTAACGCACGTGGGTTACGTGGTTTGGCGTGCCCTTATAAGACGCGATTTCGGCTAACGTAACACATACGCAAACCTGGAAACACGCGTGATACTTCCCCTGCGAACGCAAGAAAAGTGTATAGCGTTCGCGCAAGGGGCAGAAGGGAAACGGTGGTTTCTCTTCAGCGCGCTCGAGAATCCCGACACGGCGCGAAATATCGGGACAAGCAGAATGAAGCTCATTTTTCTTGCTTTAACAAATAGCCTATATCTATGTCAGAGTTTTCTTCTTTTTTATTTCTTCTTTTTTTTCTGTGTGTAGCCTTGACAAACTTATTATATTACTACACGCGTGTGGTATTTGATTGTTTGAACGAGGCGCGTGGGCACCATCAATCGAGAAAAGAGGAGGAAGAACGAACGTGGCTCGTGCTGTGAATCTAACCGGTCAGCGCTGCAACCGCTGTTGTAAATATAAGCTTAAACAGCTGCTCGTCTTACTGACTCGTCCTTCGCGTAACATTGTGGTGGAGGTGCGATGTATCGATCCCAGTACCTCTCGCAACGTATTTCTCGGAACTTCAAGCATTTTTGGACCGTTTGCCATTCCAGTAAACGAGAAAACGTACCAATTTGATCCATCCTAAAAGATGTCATATATAACGTGAAGGTTCGATACATAACAGAGCGATAACATATACGTGATCCGTCCCGCATGTTATCTGTCCTGTACGATTTGAAGCTACACTTTCCAGTGATCAATCGCTGTTAGGGCTCTCTGAATGGTCTATATGCGCCAGCGCAGCACGATTTGCCCTAAGAGTGTGACCTCTAAGCCTTCTTTTCCTGCAATAAAATTTATGCATAGACGATGTGGAATAGGATTGTGTTCAACACGTATGTCCGGCTAGCTACGCTTAACTCGCACTCAAAAGCCTACAGCGCTGGATGAAATGACGTATACGGGACTTAATCAACACCTTGCGATGCAGATGTAGTGCTGCCGTCACGTCACCTTGGCGGCTTCAAGAGTCGGACGTTATTTGCACGACAAACCGCGCTGTGGTATCTAGCTAATTAACGAGGTCCTAATAATTACCTTTGTAATTATTCACTTCATGGTGAACGTATAAATTGCGGACTCGAATAACAGAAGTCCTACCCATGTTGCAGGAGCGCTGTGCCTATATAGAACCAGTTTCGAGAGATACGTCCTCAAAATATCTGGCGAAATGCGTTGATGTTCCAGTTAACAGTAGTTTATTCTTCCACAGTGTTGATGTGTTATGCGCAACGTCAATGCATTTTGTCACAAACTTTCAAGGCTTATTTCTCAAGCCCGGTGCTGACAACGGGAATCTGTGCTAAATATGTTTTGATTGGATTGGATTTCCTTCTTCGATGGCGCGTACCTACTGCGGGGGATTGGCCAAGATTTGAATGGTATTAGGAAGATTTTGGGAGTACAAAAACTGGTTAAAGTGTCATGGGGAAACGGATAAAAACAATGTTTGAAGAACTTAAGGCAAACGTCTTGAAACAACTATGAATTCCTCCACGGCTGAGCAGACATCCCTGTGGTAGTTGCCAAAAGAGGAGGCTCCTAGATGAAGGATATTTAAAATGGAGAAATTTAAACCAAGTTACGTGAACGTTGGTTCTAGGATGCTTTTTTTTCTTAAAGCAGGAAAATGGCAGCAGAATAAGAAAAAATGATCGATGGTTTCATCTACTGCACAGAATGGGCACAGAGGGGAGGGTGCCAGACCAGCCCTGTGACGATAAAAGCTTAATAACGGTGTTCCACAGCGTTACCTGGTAAAAATTACTTCGGTTTTATCGTGTGAAAGGAATTTTTGTGGCAAGGGAATAGGAGGTGTCGATATTTTAAAAAATTTGCTATCGCTGAATTCAAAAAGTCTAAAGCAATTGCATCTCTCCTGTATCTAGTAGAAGTTAAATAAGCTGATGCCGGAAGTGATGATAGTACAGGGCCATTGAGGGCCGCTCTCGCGGGACTGTCAGCCATCTCGTTCATGTATAATCCGCTATGACCATGCACCCCAAGTAATCTAATTAAATTTATTTGGTCAGGCACTAGAAAATTAAGTTTACGTAAAAGCCCAGCACCACTATTTGTTGTGAGCGATGTAAACAAAGATAAAGAGTCTGTTACTATCACTACCGTCGATATCAATGAATTTAGCTTACGTAAGGCTAATACTACAGCTAGAAATTCAGTCTGAAATACGGATAAGTAGTCCGGAATCCTAATTGAGAATAACCAGTCTAGAGCAGGAGCGAAAATGCCAGTTACGCACCCGAAGACCAGGAGTGACCGTCCAGCGGGCCAAGACCGTTGCCGAGGATCTCGGAAGATTTTCGTCGGGCGATGGACCCCTGGCAGCCTAGCCCCGGGCACCAACAGCAATACCTGTTGGACAAATAAAGTTTATTCCTATCCTATCCTCCACACTGCGAGGCGTCTGTTCCGATGACTACTTATACCTAAACTCACTAAATTATCTTGCAATAGCCTATTTAATATATTTTGGGAGGTAAATTTTGCATTATTAGGGTAGATGTCATCACAGATTATTTGTAGACTCTTTTGCAGATCACAAATAGGTGGCACCTCCCAAATACGTGCATTTAAAGGCTTAATCAATGTTTCTACAAAGACCACCTGTGGTGTATGAAACCGGGGCCTGTGTACTCCAAAAAAAATGATGCAGGTTGGGAAATGAATATGTTTTCCAATCTTCTAATAGGAGGTTCGTACATATTTAAGAATGTTTGCACGTTCAGCTACCGAAATCTGCCGCCGCCTGACCACATGACTCGCCACGTGCCTGGCTAAGTCAGTGCCAACTTGGCCATGGATGAGAGCGTGGCCGGGCCGTCTTCTCTGAGCGCTGCGCGGGAATGGGAGGCTTTGAGCCGTCGTCGCCAAGCGGCGTCTGACCGCCTCGCGGCTGTCGCCCGGCGAACGGCTTCGCTGGAGAGCACCGGAATGGAACAGGCGTAACACCGTCGAGATCAATGTAGCGACCGCGTTCGCGCCCCGTCCGTTTGTGCTTCGGCGCTGCGCATGTCGGCGGCGTCTCTTTGCATGTCTAGAACTTGCACTTTCCCTGTGGCGCAACAGGCGTCGCACTGTCGAACGATGCGCGTCTACCCAAGCCTAATCACAGTGATGTCTAGCCACCGATCTATAGGCACAGCCGTCACACCTGGCTTAATGATGATTGTATACCTACCTATAATAAAAACAGCTAAATCAAAGGTTAACCAAGTGAAACCAAGACTTAACCAAGCTAAATCAAGCTTTCGCTTTGCATATCTAGTATTTGTTGAGCTAAGCCGAAGCCATCTTTTTTTTTTCTGTGAAATGTAGCCGTTTCGTCACATCACTCGAATTGCTTTTAAAAAAGGCGGATGTTACTTGCACGATAAATCGTAGAGTGATATTCTCTAATTACCAAGTATTAACTGAATATATTTGTATCTACTCACTTTAAAGCGCATGCGTCAGCTGCGGAATTGAAGCTGCAGAATAAGAAGAAGGATGAGAAGTAGAAGAAGAAAAATAAGAGGGAAGGAACAAAACACCAGCTTGATTTTCTTCAGTTTTGCACACATTGGTCCAGCTTGCAAAGGACATCAGAGGATGTTATAAAAATTACCATGTTAGGATTGGCTGAAATCGTGGAGCGACTGCCAGATGCAGCTCCCGCAGCAGATGGGATAACCTCTGCCATGATCAAAACTTTATTTAAGGAAGCTCCAGATGACCTTTTTGCTATTATAAATCACTCAATCAGATTTTCATGGATTCCGTCTGCATGGAAAATTGCTAAGATAATTCCATAAATAATTCGAGGCTAAAAATTCCATAATAATTCCAGATAACGTCAGACCAATCGCGCTAACCTCAAATTTGGTGAAATTAATTGAAAGAATACTATATGCCCGTATGCTAAAATTTGTAGTCACCAAAGACTTGCTTAATTCCTGCTAAATTGGAGTCCTTCCATCATGTTCAATTTGGCATGCTCGCTTAGACTTAGTAGAATAAAATTTGCACGGTGCCAAAGACAGATAGGTGCTATTGTGACACTGGACATCTCCAAAGCCTACGACAGAGTAAAATATGTAATTTTATTGGATATATTATGAAACCTAGAGTTTCCAAATTACCTAGTAAACTGGTCATCCGCATTTTTAAATGGGCGGAAATTCTACTGCTCTCTCAGAGGCTTTTCTTCAAGCATACATAATCAATCACAAGGTGTTCCTCAAGGAGCTGTCATTTCTCCATTATTATTTAACGTTCTGACGAGTTCCATTTCTCGGCATCCAGATGTACAAACATATGTATACGCAGACGATATTGCTTTCTATGCATCAGACAGCGATATTCACTCCCTACATTATCGTATCGACTAGAGAACTATCTATATGCCATAGAAAGCTGGTCAAACAAGATTCGCCATTCACTTAACGTCAGAAAATGCTCGATATTGGTTTTTCCTCTTAACAATCCCGTTAATATATCGCTATCCTACCGTCTCGAGACTATACCGCAAGTGGTGTCGGTTAAGTACTTAGGTGTAGTCTATGACGGCTCCCTCAGTTGGCTTGGCCATATTGACCACATAGTTAAAAGAGGAATGAGAGCGGCTGGCATGCCACGTAAGCTATGCAACAGTCGGTCGGGGATGCGGAGAGACACACTACTAATGAGTTATAAAATGTACTTGAGGCCCATTTTAGAATTTGGATGTGTGCTCTTTTCGGTAGCGCTAGCGGCGGCGCCAGATCTCGGCGCGGCGAGTCGCGTGATACGCTGCCAAGGCTACGGCGCAGCTGCGGTCAAATGAAGGTCAAATTCGCGGCGTCGGCGAAACTCTGCTCGACGATGTTAGTAAAGCTTTCGCTTTAAAAAGCACTCTGGTGGATAAAGAACAAAGAGGCGTTCTTTTGCAAAAGCAAGATATACTCATGTAGAAGAAAAAGGTGGGTAGTTTGCACTGGTGGTGCAAGACTAGGTGACAGCGGAGCTAGTTGCGGCTTTTGCTAGATGTTGCTAGGTTTTGCTAAATTTTGCGAGGTTATGCATGGCTTGGCTAGGTTCACACTATGTTGCTAGGTTTTGCTAAGTTTAGCGATGTTGTGCATGGCTTGGCTAGGCTCATATCAAGCGTTGCTAGGTTTTGCTGTCTTACGAGGTTATACATGGCTTTACTATGCTCATACCAAGTGTCGCCAAGATTTGCTAAGTTTCGCCAAGTTCCTGCGAGGTCATACACTGCCAGGCCGGTAAGCCACACAAGCCCCAGCAAGTCACACGCGTACAAGCCACACTACGTGCATCACAATATATCATGTACAGTGATTCAGTACCAGTCGTCATCATCGTCGATCCCGTTGTCGTACTCGACGTCCGACCGTCGTCGTGGTCGGTGGCGTCGGGGAAGGCTTCGCAAAGTGCTCGCAAGGCAGAGCTCTTCTGTTCAAAGTTGAGCACCGAGCTCACCGTGGAGAGATTCACGTCGAACTAGAGCCGATCACAGATGCGGCAGCTGTGCCCGAACTCTATGCCGAGGAATTCGCGCTGGAAGCGGCCGTTCGCACTTCCCATGGATTTGTGGGCTTGGCGTTGCAAGTTCTAGGTGACGCGCAGGCCTGGAACCGATCCTCGGAGGCGCCGAGCAATCAGTCGGCAGCGTTCATTGTTTCTGGCCCTAAACTCGGGATCCTCGGCTCGGCGGCGACGCATCGCTTCTCGTTTGGCAGCACGGCGCTCTTCCTGGTAAGCCGCTTTTTCTTCGGGCGTCCGAACTTCCTTCGGTCTTCCCATGGCAGCACGTACGCACGGAGTAGAGGAGGCGAGAACTGTGTTGCCGCGCCAGCCCGAGCTTTTACTCGCCCTTGATGTCACGACTCCTTCCCTACGCGTGTGGGGTGCGAGGACGTTACGTGGCTTGGTGCTCTCGCAGGTGATTGCTAGGCAACGCGAAGCGGCGCACAGCTGGGCTGAGTTTTCTGGTAACGCTCCACGGCGGAACGAAGGGTTACACAGGTCCGCTCTTAAAATACAGGACCGACAGCTTCATCCACTCACTTCTCTCTGGAATGTCGGTTGCGGTACGGTGACGTGTATACGGCGCCGGCGTCTTTAATCATGTTGTGGCCGCACTCCGGAAAGGCATGGGTGTCGCTTGCATTCTTTGTCCAGTGAAGATGGCAGGTCAGAAAACTCTTCAGATACACGGCTGCTGCTCACTGTATGGTGCCCGAACCGATATAGAAGATGCCACGAGCAAAGAACAAATATTAAATGCGGGCAGGCACATTTGAAGCAATGACAGAAAACGCCAGCCACGCAACAGGCTCTGCTACGGTTCACGGCTTAACTCTGAATTGCCACCGACGGCGCGTTCATAATGCGGGCTTGACGCGCGCACCTGTATTGCGTGATATTATAAACATGCATGCTCTCAACGCGGATAAGAAGCAAGAACAAACGCCGGGGCATGGCGCACTTCTAAAGTGAAAAGCTCTTTCTTTTTACGCGCTTGTTGCTATGGGCTGGAGTGTAGCCCAAATCTTTGACCGCGTCTTCATAGGCGATCGCTTGAGGCTGAGCAAAGTAGACTGCTGCTTTAGATAGCGAATTAAGCGCTCACGAGGTAGAATAACAGGATAACGATAGAACTTAGAAAGTTGGTATAGATTCATGTCGACAATTTACAGCTAGGAACAGACAAAGCTCTCGTGGTGTGTTCTCTTCCTTCGTCTTTGTCTGTTTCTAGGACTAAATTTTCGAAAAGCATAATACGAAGCGGGAAGAAAGAAAACAGCAGAATAAAATCACACGTCATGTGCTGCTGCAGCTGTTGTTGTTTGCTTGGTTTTCACATCAACGTCTGCGTCATCATTGCTGTTGCCACACAAGTGTACGCGTGATACTACCTGATTTGTCTTTTCTGTGTTATGCTTGTTTTAGTGGGAATCATGCTTTGCCTCCTTCCAGCTGCTTCACGGTAGGTTACATAGGTTCTTGTCTGTCGTCGTTTCTGTTCTCTCCAATAAGACGAAATGTGTCACCAATGGTTGGATCGAGCCTCTGCCTCCCAGCATAGCAACTCGATGACTTAACCAATGGGACGCCATATTTCTTACTTTATTGCACCATCCTGCAAAAAATACAGTATTACGAGATGAACCCCCTCCCCCACAAAATAGATAGACTGTCTCCAAAAGTGAAAATTATTATTCATTTAGGACGATACAGAACTTACTTTCCTTCAAAATATTCTCCAACGAAGTTAATATACTTGTCAAATCTTCTTTTTTTCCACTGTTCGAAGCAACTCTGAAGCTCCTTAAGCTTCATGCTGTTGAGTGGCTCCTGCAAAGTCGTCTTCCCTTTCTGCACAGTGGGATATCTCCTGTCTTTATTGAATTTTCCGATAGATAGGGTGCCATGGGCAACGCTGGCAAATCCCTTTAGAGTCACTTTTGATGGGATTTTTCATATCTTGGCACGCAATCAAACACGCTTTCTTTGCATTGCTTTTCGTCTTCCGTGAGCAAGCGGGGAAAAAACACCGTGTCAATGCATCTCATGCCTAATTCCACACGCAAAATCAGAAAGACGGTAACAAGAGCTTCAACTCATGCTATGAGCTTCTGAAATCTTCTCAGTTGTGCACCAACGACTCCCGACGATTTTTTTCTCAGATATTTTTGACAATCTCGTAGGCACACGACTGGTTGAAGGTCGGCCTCAATGAGAATGGTCCTTAACACAAATTCATCCTCTAAAAGCCACCCAACCCACTCAGAAACTAGTGAGCGCCTCAGTGCTTCTTACATAAACGCAGTTAGAAACATGTTAATTGTTTCTTTGGTCGCCTTTTTCAAGGAAGAATCAAAATCTCAAGGAAATCTGTTGCCCGTCACGAACAGACGTCTCGATTTCTCGAGAGTAGTGTCGACAACAATCGGTACAACTGTCACGACAAAAGCGTAAAACATTTTGCGTTGATGTCGGCTTGGGTACTTGCTTGTGACTACCTACACCTCTCTAGCGGGAGAACACAGTAATACAATTGCGAACAGCTCCATTAAGCTATCCATCTTGGGCACTAGGCTCGAACATACACAGAAACAAGAAAGGAGACGGGACAGAGCGTCTCCGTCCTTTCTCGTCCCCTTTCTTGTTTCTGTGTATGTTCGCGCCTAGTACCGAAGATGAAATGTGACCAACACGCCCAGCAAGACGTCCTTTTAATCCATTAAGCTAGTCCGCTTTCTTTGTTTTTGTTTTTTTTTTTTTGGGGGGGGGGGGGACGTTCCCTGTCCTACCGATGTCTCATGAAAGATTTAGGCTTGGTCCACCTGTCAGCACGCAGTGCTCCTTTACCTCCTTAAAATTGTTAGTCAATCTTTGTGCGGCCAGGAAGCTTTAGCATTTGTTGAGGCATACAACTGGCTCGCATTTTGGCATCAGCCTTTTATGTCTAAAAATTTCAAGAAATCTTGCGATAAGTTCTCGGAAATCCGATCGAATTTGTCGAATGTCAATAGCTGCATTATTCACCAGCAGCTTCTCTCGTACCGAACTCACCTTCGTCTTTGAGACGTTTGACGCGTGCGTCACGTTCCAGCTTCTCGCATTCTTTCCTCGTGGCAGCCAGCGCTTCGAGGCGCTGTGTAAGATTGCAAAGCCTTCGGGATTTGACTACATTCCTCAGTCCTTTACTCATAGTACCTAACGCTACATCGAAGATAGGCCGCCATTGTACCGCCTTAAAGATCGGCCGTGGTCGAACATCTTTTAAAGTTCTGTCACCGCCGGAATGCAAATGTCATGGTCGTTTTAATAAACGAGAGGAAAGGGGGGTTAACCGAGGGGCCCAATTTTTGTTAGTCATATCATAAGAAGCCACCAAACACTGACACTGAGGACAACATAGGGGAAATTACTTGTGCTTAATAAATGAAATGAAGAAACGATAAATTAATGAAATGAAAGTGGGTGAAAAAACAACTTGCCGCAGGTGGGGAACGATCCCACAACCTTCGCACTTTGCGTGTGATGCTATACCAATTGAGCTACTGCGGTGCGGTTTCCCCATCCACTTTCTTGGGTATTTATGTTTCCTAGTAGAATCCTGGGACTGTTAACCAGCACCACCACTCGCAGACCTTGGCGTCTGACGTGGAACATCCTTTCTGCCGCAGGCATCACGAGAGCGTGATCTATTTTTTTTTGGGGGGGGGGGGGGGGTGAAGGCACCCGATCAATAAAGCCACACATGCTACCTGAATGCATCAATGTTACCGGATTCGAGACCATCATTATGTAATAAACGAGAGTCTGGTTTACTACATAACGAGGGCCTACATACGATGGTCTACGTAAAGTGGGAGACGTGGAACAACAAGCCCGTGTTACAGGAAGCGCCTAACGTTTTTTAGACCTGGTAAATTATTCACTTAAAAATGCTTGGATTCCTTTGCAATGGAAGCTTTGCCATAGTAATAATGATGCTTAAGGAACAAGTGAGCGAGTACATACTGGAGAACAATAGGCCCATTGCGCTTACATCAAACGTAGTAAAATTAATTGAGAGGCTTCTTCACCTTCGTACAATGAAAGGTATTAATGATAATTACATTCCTAGTCCCTGTCAGATTGCTTTCAGGGCCGGCTGCTCCATCTGGCATGCCCACGTCGACTTATAATGCCGAATACAACTCGCTTGACGTCATAAGCAATACGCTGCCTTAGTGCCGCTCCATATCGGCAAAGCACTCGATACCGTGGAGCACACAGTATTGATAAATTCGTTAACATTCTGTGGTGTTGCTGGTTATATAGTAGCGTGAATTCACTGATATTTATATGAAAGAGAATTATATTGCTACAAAAGCGGATTTTTCTTCTTCTGGGTATAAAGAAACAAGAGGGGTACTGCAAGGTTCAGGCCTTTCCCCGGTGCTTTTTAATATTCTCATGAGCACACCTCACTGTCATCAAGAAGTAACCATTTATGTTTATGCAGACGATA
The DNA here is from genome assembly GCF_050947875.1 of Dermacentor variabilis. Taxonomy (NCBI): domain Eukaryota; kingdom Metazoa; phylum Arthropoda; class Arachnida; order Ixodida; family Ixodidae; genus Dermacentor; species Dermacentor variabilis. Next base: position 92,020,392 of record NC_134571.1, read on the forward strand.
TTGCGTTTTTCGCATCTGAAAACGACATTCACACGCTATACCGTGGACTGAAAGCTTACCTTTGTGCTCAGCAGAGGTGGTTAGATGTTAATCACATTTTGCTCAATGCAAACAGATGTGCTATCCTCGTTTTTTATATAGATGACACAGTGCATATCTCATGGTCTTACCACCTTCAAGACATACGATTGGTAGAGTCTGTTAAATACCTTGGAATTATTTATAACGCGTCTCTCAACTGGCGCACACACACAGATTATGTGATTGGAAAAAGTACCCCTGCAATTTGCACATTACGCAGTCTGAGCAATCGTCGAATATGATTGAGAAGAGGCGCACTTCTGATGATATATCGATGTACGTTCCCCCCTGCATTAGAATGGCGTTGCCTGTTCTTCTATGGAGCGCCAGCCTACAAGTCCCGTCCTCTAATCCTCTTAGAAAGAGAAACACTACTTTCGTGTTTAAGTCTTCCTAAATTTGTAGCGAATTCTGTTACTTATTGTTAGGGTTGGCGTCTGACACCACGTGGCGAGAGGTCATTCACCCTACCACCTGAGCCGGAGCCCACGGGCGCCGGAGAGGTCATTCACCCTACCACCTGAGCCGGAGCCCACGGGCGACCTCTTCCCCTCCTCTCATGGTCGTGGCATCGTGTGTGCTTACCTCATCGCCTTCACCCCCACCTGAGCCGGAGCCCACGGGGGCACTCTCTCCGTGCCTGTCAAGTGTCATTCGACGGAAGCAAGATCCCGCCCACAACTTGTAGAGAGCCTATTTAAGGGGCTCCGAAATGTACTTTGTGAGACTTCAGAATTGATACTTCATACTTCATGCTTTTCTTATTTTCTTTCAACTAACTTTGAATAAACCGTGCAAGTTTCGCACTAGCAAATCGTCTCGCCCCTGCTTGGTCGCCATGATCTACCGAATGCCTGCAGCCCGCCGACAACGCCACGCTACCCAATAAGTAATGTCGGTCGAGCTTCGATAGGCAGGCGCCGCTACTTCTCGGCAGCAGTACGGTACGCTACCCTGGAGTACGCAACATTATGTAGAATACCGTGTTTCTCCTCTTTCGTGCAGGTTCCATCTTTTGACAGTGCAGACGTTCTTGAGAATATATGAATCACGGCTGCCCCGACATTCTCAAACAATGCATATTTCACACCTGCGCCGTTTTCTTTTGTTCTTATTATTTTGGGGTCATCTGGCCATGATAACATACTCCGCCAATTATATTAGTGCAAAAATTACTTCACTATTTGGACGTGCGCATATACCATGTACTTCCTATTTCCGACAGCGCTGTTACCACGGATATTCAATTCGATGACATTTTCCTAATAATGCAAAATTACTCCCACATTGTAGTCTAGACGGTATGTTACAAGGTCATCTGAATAACCTTCAAACAAACATCGTAATTGCGGCAGATGCTTCACAATGTGAAGAAGTCAGGTGCAGGAATATTTTCTCCGATTGTTGATTGGACATTTTCTCTTCGGCTGCCAGATTTTATACCGATCTTTTTAGCCCAATTCATGGCAGGGGTACTGTTATTAAGCAAATTAGGGCCATCAATTACGTCAGCCGTAATAATCACTGATTCGTTACTGTTGTGCTCACCCTTACTGCTTCTCATGATTCTCGCGTAATGAGGACGTTTTATTCATCGGTACCTGCGTACTTGAGGAGCGTGCGTTTAATTTGGGTGCCTGGCCATAAAGGACTAATTATAAATGAAATTGCAAATTATCTAGCCAAGGCATCGATAAGTGGCCCGCTTCTCCCTTGCTGCCCTTTGACTGCTCATGTTACTGCTGCTAGGTTTCACAAGAGTGTCATTATGCAAGCAGTATCAAGCTCCGCAATTACCAACTCTGTGAATTACCGACGCCTTCTATAAACCTTGCCACAGGGATTTTTGCCAAAAACGACAAGTTGAAGAGTCCATCACGAGGTTGCGCTGCCGTATACCTACGTTGGACTTCTATCTACACAGGTCTGCTCTGGCGCCGTCACCATTATGCTCAATCTATGGCGAAGTGGAGACAATAGACCGCTTCTTGTTGTCTTGCAGGCGTTTTCTCTGATATGAGAGAACGACTACTGGAAATCCCGCTTCGCAATATTGGCCTAAATTTATCGGTGCCTGTGATCCTCTCTTTCTGTAGCCTCCGTTATTGGGTTCAGTCACAGAAATGTTTGCATGGCAATCCGAAATTACCTAATTGAAACCAATCGATTAACATGTTAGACTGACCGTCCTCCCTATCCACCATAGCTTTCTCTCATTTATTTATTTATTTATTTATTTATTTATTTATTTATTTATTTATTTATTCATTATAAGATTTCTCATGGACGTTTTTCTTCTGCCTGACCTTATTCCACACACAAAAATTTTACTTTTTAAGCTCCAATGTTCAAATTGTTAACTCCCTTGGTTTTATTCACCCCAATTTAACCACTCAATTCATGGCCAATCCCCCACTGTGGGTATGCGCCACAGTCACTCAGGAGAACAACAACAACAAGCCTGTGTCGAGGAAGGAGTTCACCAATGCTCCAGGCGCGGGAGTAAAGTCGTCGAGCGTCAGACCCGTGCTTCGTGCCTTCTGAGGCTATCATGTTTGTAGGCTGTGTGTAAGTTGACACAAACAGACACCGGAAATTACGACAAATAACCAGTTAGCTGTCATCTAAGAGCGAACCATGACTTATAGTCTTACCTGTATATTCCAGTCGTCCATAAGTGGCAAATGAGGGGCCCAAATATATGCACCATCCATATGAAAACACTGTTCCTGAAGCGTCAGACCTCGGTAGATTTTCTCTCGTAAACTCGGCGCCGTCGCACTTTGTATGCATGCACCACCCGCGTTGTACCCCAAGAATTTCTGCAGAAGTGAACATGGAGATGAACACCAACTCTGAAATTTAGACCGAAAGCGCTCTGCTGCAATGAACGAACGTCGTGTCAGTCCAACATAGAATCCACACCGAGAATGGCCGCGAGCAGCCTTCGGAACGCCACTGTCTTCATTAGCCTCCCCGAGAAAAATTTCGTACTCTCCGCAAGGCGGTGAGAAGTCGCTGAGCGCTGTTCTCCCTCGCCCACGCTCTGTGCAGATCACGTGATGTATCACGGTTCCCCTATACGGATTTTCATGTGCGTGTTGCATGGCGCCCGCGCGAGCACTCCGCGGGACGTTAAGCGTGTGATTCGCGTTCCTCACGCGTACGCGGCTAGCTCACGCTCACACAAGACCAAACCAGGGCACGCAGTCTTGTACTCACGCTTACATGAGAGAATGTCACGCTTATTTTCGGTCACGTGGTCCTTCAAACGTCCTCCACGCCTCATTTTCATGTGCGTCACGCTTAAACTTACATTTTAGCGTGAGATTAAGCGTGAAATTTTTTTTAGTGTAGTTAGGACACCGTCCGAGGAGCCTAAGGGCACCGCTACAGAGCTTGCTAACGCTCTCATTACTTCACCCTTTGGGCGAATTAAACAACCAAATCTTTTCTTTTTTTATGCATTTCCTTCGGCGCGCCTGTTGCGCCACGTCTTCGGGCCACGTAGTCCAGACTCAACCAGATCCAGCAACAGGAAGCGTGAAAGCTCAAAATTAACCTAGAAATATTTTACTAAAATGAAGCAGAAGAAAGGAACGGCAGCAGGACCAGATGAAATCCCAATGCAGCTAATCGGACAGCCGGAGTCAAAGAGCAAGGCATAGCTGACTAGTGCCAGGGAGCAAGTTATTAAAGCAAAGTTAATTCCGATCGGATTACTTGAAAGCAGCTTGAAGCTTATATCTAATGACAAAGGTGATAGCGATAAGACGAGCATGCACAGACCAGTTACAGTAACGTCGATGACATATAAATGGCAATGCAAAGCTGTCAAAAGTGGGCGGAGAAAAACAATATGCTTGGTTAACTACAGGATGGGTTCAGATTAGGCTGGTGCTTAGAGGATAATATATTTGTACTAACGCAATGCATAGATATTTCAATAGCTTAGTATAGACCTGTATGGATAACTTTTATAGGCATTAAGGGAACCTATGACAATGTGTCGAGGAAATTGCTATAGGATATTGTCAAGCACGAGGTCATAGACGACAGTTTCGCGAAGCTGTTGAGATATATATATAGGGACAATCAAGAACAAATCATGGGGGAAGGCTGGAAATGAACAGAAGGAGGGGAACTTCACCGAGACCTGAAGCAAGGGTTTCCTGTCCCCATTGATGTTCACGCTGTATGTTAGAGGCGTAGAAAGACAACTGGAAAGCAGTGTATTAGGTTTTTATTTACCTTTCATCCGCAATGCGCAAAAGGTGGAAGAGAAGGTCCCTGGGCTGATGTATGAGGAAGGCATAGTGCTACTAGCGGCAACGCAAGGGATTTACAGATACGTGTGAACTTAAATGACCATGCAGCAAACAACGTTGGTCTTAAGTTTAGCACATAGAAATCGTGAATTACGATCTTTAATGAAAAGACAAGTAATGACATGGAATCAATTCAAAAGGAATTCAAAACAATAGTAAGGCAATATAACTACGTGGGTGTATATATATACGAAGAAAAGACATAATCAATGATCCACCAAAATAATCTAAAGATTACAAGGAAGTGGAATACAGCAATAATCAAACAGAGCATCTCCCGAACCCACCACTCCCCCTCCCCCACACACAAACTTTGGGGCTACTCTAAACACAACGTGGTGCGAGGTATTTCAGTGAAATGGTGTCAGCGCTAACGTTTGCAAATACAAGTTTGTTTTACACCATACATTTTCTTGGGATTAAAAATTACCTAGAGGTTGATGGAACTGGGTTTGGGAACGCATTGTAAAACCACTAATGAAGTAATGCAAGGGTTGGGCTCCTTTTAAAGTCAGAGAAGCGCAGAGAAAAATTTGTTTCCAAGAAAGGCTAAGTAGTTGGATGAAAAGAAATGGCCGGCGGAATCGCACTAACAATCTGCACCTCAAAAGCTTGGACACGCAATGGGAAAAGCGGTCAAGAAATTTGGCGTGCCAAGTACAGGATAATGAAGGTTTAAATAGACAACCAGGAGTCATAAAATCTAAAGTTCGAGAAACAGAGACGGTAAACGAGGTACAAAAGTTGGGAACAAAAAAACACACCATGAAGATATTCAAAAAACGCAAGAAATCAAGAGAAAAATCTGTATGATAACGCAATGGACATGAGGCCCGAGCTGCGGCCCGAGGACAAAAATATATCAGAGCAAATATTCACCACTGGATTAGGCATGTGGAGCTTTCATATTTCTTTTTTTCATCCTCTTTCTTTTTCAAAGGATGAAGCATGTGTGTGCTGAAACAAAAGCCGAAAAACAACACAACACATCGTAATGCCAAGGCATTCACCCAGCGAGAGCTGTAGGGAAAGTCCAACTTCCAAAAACGTTTGCATTCTAAGATGGAAGGACGAACTAATCAGCAGTCGAGATAAGTAAAAGACGTTCAGGTAATTGGTGGAAAAAAATAAGGGAAGAAACTGATAGAACCGGAGTCATTGCGAACGTAGGGAACGGTGCAATATAGTCATATAGGTTTTAAATACGAAAGTTAATATGGAGATCAGATAGTCAGAAGGTTAGATGGCGATAGATGTAGTAAAAGTTTATTAGAGCAAGCAAGCTACGTCACTATTTGCCGTCGCCCCGTTTCAAAGAGAATGCCACAAAATATCAGCATCATCATCATCATTATCATCATCATGTGCGCGTGGCAAATAACACGAGTCGTATCTCGACTGTTGATTATTATTTCTCTAACCATAGCTTCGAGTCTGTCCGAACTTCACACAGTTCGGCTATTTCCGGTACATGGCTTTGGTTGGTTGGTAAAAACTTTTATTGAGTGTCCTACAGATTGATGATCCAGGCTCAGGTCTCCCAGAGCGAGACGTGCAGGCCTTGCCTGGTCGCCGCTTCGCGGGCCTGCTGCACGGCGCAGATTTGATTAGCGAGCATGGAGCTGTGCAGGGCATCGGCCCGCCTCGCCGAGAGAATATCGGGAAGAATGCCTTTAGTGTTCACCTCATATTCCCAGAGCATGTGTTTAAGGGTAGCAGGTTCTAAACCGCAGGTCTTGCAGATACTGTCGTGATAGATCCCACGGAAGCATCTATGATATGCTAGCGGGTTTAGATAAGTATCAGTCTGTAGTTGCCGCCATGTGGTCGTTTAGGCTCTGCATAACTTGTTAGGCGGACGGAAACTTCGTCGCACCAGATAGAAAGCCTTAGTTATTTCATTGTAGCTCGCTACCCTGTCCTTGCCTGCGTCAACCTCGAGGGCTGTTCCGTGACGGCCAAGGTCGCGTGCAGCGGAGTGTGCCGTTTTGTTAATGTTGGTAAGTTTAGGACTGGCTGCGTCCATGTAGACGGGCAACCAGACTACGGTAATCGGGGTTTCCCGAGCTTGAGTTCTGCTTTGGAGAATCCTGAAAGTTTCCGACGAGATTCTTTCCTTGACGTAGTTTCGAACTGCTGCGTGTGAGTCGCTCATTATAACTTGGCAGTCACATACCCAGAGGGGGATCAGGGGGACCTGCCCCCACCCCTCGAAATTAAGCGGCATACCCCCCCCCCCTTCTCCCACGCCACTACTCCTCACACACATTCCTAATGCGCCGGAAAATCAATCTTTAGACTTGACAGCTATTCGAAGATTAACATTTTGCTGCCTTTTTCTCTCCTTTTGGATGGCGTTAGTTATCGGCATCTCCTGGGGTGTGAAGGCCAATTTTCTCATCGATTCGGTGCCCGAGCGATTAACTCGATATGTGTTCAGTTGTCACCACCTATTGGAACAGTCACGCGCATCGCTGTTGCTTCGTTAGCTCAACCTTCTTTGTTTATACTGATCCAGGGACCAGGAAATGAATTCAGTTCATAGTCAGCTCGTCTGTATGCTCGTGGAACGAGTTCTGGCCGGAGAAAAGGCCAGTTGCGCTTAAATTTTCTTTTTTCTTGATTATTTACTCGAGTGACGGCTCGCAGCAACGCTGGCAGATCATCGGAACCATGTAGCCGTGGTATGGGTTAGATAAGGTGGAAAATAAAATCATCCGAAACATCGTTCATCATCAGACCCTGTAATAACCGTTAAACCTATAGGCAATATGAATTTCATCCATTACCTCGTCTCGTTTTCCCCTAATTGTACAGCACTTTGCAAAATTGGCAACTGGAAACAAGAGACTCAAGGAGCTGAGAAATTAAGCGATCTACTGAGGAAGAGAGCCGAGGCAACGACTAAACAGGAAGGAAAAGCAAAATTAACTAATTTAATAATTGTTTGTGAAAATATATATGGATCAACGTCTTTTTATTTAAAAAGGAAGCAGAGAAAACGCCGCCGGAAACGAAGAATGATTCCGTCTTTGTTGAATGACGCTTCTACAATTATCAGTCGAGCCGCCTGACGTAGCCTCTTCTCTACTGTGCTTATGTAGGTGTTTTTCTGACCTTTCGCGGTGAACACAGAACGTCTAGAACCGCAGCGTGCTGCACTCTACGCGATTCTACGGGACTGGCGGCCACGCATGGTTACACAACTTCTCAAACAACACGAGTCGGTCTTGGCACTTAACTTGGTAAAGCAGTAAACGAGGACTCCAAAAGAACTGTGATTGTTCCGCAAATATATGTTTCTGTTTTCTTCCAAAGCTAGCTAAAAAAACGCCACTAGAAATCTTTATTTTACGCTTTCCCTCGTTTACTTGTTCTTGGCAGTGTTCTTCCTGCGCTTCTTTTCTGCGTGAGTCCATTTGATGTGCTTCCGTGTTTGCCAAGTAAAGGAGAGGTGTGTCTCGCAGGCACACCTGTGAGATACATCTTATTTGATTTCTCTTATGCGGGTTTACGCGTCTTTATGGTGAACGGTGAGCAATATTCACATTTGTACTAGTAAAGACACCATCCTCATTTGCATAGGAAAGTCACACTGGGTTGCCGCCCCACCCCCACCCCCCTCAAAATAATCCTGGGTACGTGCCTGTAACTTGGGTTTCTATGTCAGCCATAGCAAGAGCAATGGCCACTTCTTCGGCCGTTTCGGGTTCTTTGATCTTCATACTCGCCGTGCGCGCAGCTTTGCCGACGATGTTGGTGTCTGTACTACTTTAACGCCTATTGTACAGTTGTAAATAGAAAGTGACCAAGTTGTTTCAACGAATTTTAAATATGAGTTAAACGTCCGGAAACTACACAATGTGTAATGAGGTAGAGGAGAGCTCCAGATTCATTTTGACCACCTGGGGCTTTTTAACGCGCCACCAAGGCACAGTATACGCGAATGTTTTCGCGCTCCCCCTCTGTCGGAATGCAGCAACCTCTAGCCCGCAACCTCATGCCCAGTAGTGCAACGCCAGACCCACTGAACCACCAGGACGGGTGCTATAGCAAACATGATACTATTCATTTTAAACATATTGTGAAAATTTTATCGTATTCTATGCGTAGTTAGTCAAAGCGTCGTCATGATGCGGCAAAGAATAAGTTGACAAAGTTAGTGTAGAGAGAGAGAGAGAGACAACTTTACTGGTCCATTATGAAATGGAACGCGTTAAGCGTCTGATGGGGTGGCCCCCTTCGCGGGCTCCATATGCTTCCAGGGCCGCCTGGCCTCTGTGAATCAGTCGGAGCTGGTCTTCCAGGGCGGGGTTGAACAGCCTTATCTCCCATCGCTCGTAAAGGGTGGGGATAGCAGGGGGCTTAGTTATGGGTATAGGTGGGGGGGTGGTCTATGGAAAAATTGCATTCTCCTATGACGTGCCGAAGGGTGCCTAATGAATTGCAGTGAGGACATGTGTTCTTGTACCTCTCTGGGTATATTTTGTTCTGGAGGCAGGGGTAGGGAAAGGATCCTGCCTGGATTTGCCTGTATATTGTTTGCACGGCTCTGGTCAAGGAGTGGTGGGGGTGCGGTAATGTCTTCCTGCCGTCCCTGTAATATTTGACTATATTAATGTAATTTGCGATGGGTTGCCATCCCCTTGCCTCCTCCTCGTTGGCCCGGGAGTTTAGCGCTCGGGCCTGTTGATGAGCACATTCATTGCCCTCAACTGAGGAGTGAGCCGGGACCCAAACTAAATCGATTAATTCTTTAGGAGGCGTAGCTTTACCAAGGATTTTTAGTGCCGCAAGGGACACCCAGCCAGATCTGTAGTTCTTGTATGCAGCTTGCAAGTCCATGACAATCTTGGTGACGTTAGGTTGCAGGAGTGCGAGAGCTGTCGCCGCTTCGTCTGATTCCTCCGAAGTCAGACTGTAGATTGATGCGCAGGTGACCAGCTTTTCTAGCCCGGTGACCACGACTGTTGCCCTCGTGGAGCATTTGGATAGAGAGTCGTCTGTATATAGAACAGTGTCGTCTTCCTCCAGGTTCCTGGAGATGGCTCTTGCCCGGGCGTCGCGTCGTCCGGCATGCCTAGTGGGGTTCATGTTGCGTGGTAGTGGTTTTCATTCCAGCTTCTGACTCAACTTTTGTAGTGCGATCTTGCCATCCTATCTTGCGGAGGACGCATCTGCCCGCCTTGGTCTGGCTAAGGCGTATACTTTGATTGGATAGGTGGGCTTCTTCGAGCTCGGCTACTGTGTTGTGGACTCCCATTTGAAGTAATTTTGTCGTGGATGAATGTATGGGAATACGCAGGGCCTGCTTCGTGGCTTTCCTGATTATTGCGTCAAGTTGTAAGACGTCCTTCTTGAGGAGTTGCAGGTAGGCGCTGCGTAGACGATTCGTGAGATAAAAGTCCTGAACGAGGGGCAAGGTGTCCGATTCCTTCAGACCCCTCCGCCTGTTCGCCACTCGTCTGATCATGTTCAAGATTTGGTCTGACGTGAGCTTGATTTTTCTAATCACGGCTGTTGCCTTGCCGTCTGCCTGGATCAGGAGGCCGATGATCCTGAGTTGAGGTACCGGGAGGATCCGGTTCCCTTCCAAAGTGATTTCTACGTTGTCTGCTTGTTTCCCTGATGCACGTGGTCTGACAATGGTCAGCTCCGATTGTTGAGATGAACAGCAAATGCCACATGTCTTCGCATAGCTGTTGACCGTGTCAGCCGCTTTTTTGGAGCCTGTTTTCCATCCAGCCATCCAACCCTGCCCTCGCAGTCCAGAGGGTGATGTCGTCGGCATATAATGCATGGCCTAGGCCATCTATTGATTCGAGAAGCTTGGGCAACGGCAGGAGAGTCATGTTAAATAGGAGGGGGGAAAGGACCGAACCTTGCGGCGTTCCTCTATATCCCAGAGAGATCGGTAGGGATGTCTCCTCTCCTATTCTGATCCTGGCCGTTCGGTTACGAAGAAAGTCTCTGATGTAGTTGTAAGTTTTCACTCCACAACCCGTGTTGCGTAGGTTGCGGAGGACACTTTCATGCGTGACGTCATCAAAGGCACATGTGAGGTCTAGCGCTAGTATCGCTCGCGGCGCCTGCTTCTTTGCCAGCTTAATTGCCAGTTAGTTGAGTTGTACGAGAACATCCTAGCTGCCCAGGTGTTGCCTAAAGCCCTACATTGTCTCTGGCATCTGATCGGTGGCATCCAGATGTCGCTGCAACCTCTTAAGTACCATACGTTCCATGACCTTCCCGGCGCAGGATGTGAGGGATATTGGTCGCATGTTGTCGATGTGAGGTGTCATCCCAGGCTTGGGTATGAAGCGGACTTCTGCCTCTTTCCATTCGTGTGGAAGTTTGCCCGACTCCCAGACCCGGTTCATATACTCGAGCAGCTCTCTGCGGGCCTTGTGCTCGAGGTTTTTAAGTAACTTGTAGGTAATGGTATCGGGTCCCGGCCCGCTGTCCCTGTTGCTCTCGGAGATTGCCGAGACCAACTCGGTGTCGGTGAATGGCTTGTCTAACGCTTCATTGGTAGGTCCTGCGTAGTCGGGAGGTGCGATATCAGCCTTCTCCGTTTTCAGGTACTTGGCCTTCAGGTCATTGATGAGTTTGTCGGCGCCCCCAGTATAGTTGTTGAGGGTGCGCGTGAGGCTTGTTTGTGGCGCTCTTGCTGCCGAGAGGATCGATCAGGTGACGAAGGAGGCACCACGTCTTCCTGGTAGACAGGGTGCCCTGCAGTCCATCACACATGCTCAGCCAGTTCTCTCTGCACAGCTTGGACGCGTATTCAGTGGCTTGCTTGTTGAGATCATGGATGCGTTTGCGAAGGTTCTTGTTGTGTCGTTGTTTCTTCCAGCGTCTGGTGAGGCTGTGTCGTGCTTCCCAAAGGTGGACAAGCTTTGCGTCCACACACGGTGTCTGCAGTGCGGTCGCAATTTTCTGGGTGTATTTTTCTACCAGCTCGAGTTGTTCCTTAGCCCATTCCCCATATGGTTTGGTGCTGTTGGTGTCCTCGTCTTCATCGGCTGCTTGCGTTTTTCGAAGTTTATCCCAGTCAGTTATCTTTGTTGTTCCCATTCGGGCCTTGAACGCGGGTTTCCTGATCGTAATATTGAGGATATCGTGGTCCGACCCCAAGTTCACGCCTGTGTTCTGCCACGACATGTCCAAGGTTCCACTTAGCAGGGTAACGTCTGGAGTGGTGTCCCGGGTCGTACTTGTGCTGTTTGGGATCGGACTGCTGGTACGACCTGTTGGGAACTCGGCGCTGACGCCCGTGGTTGCACCTGGGTCGCAAGCCCCAAGGGTAGCGTTGGCCTGGCGGCCTGGGGTACAACTGCAAGCATCCGAAGGTCCCGGCAAAGCATGAGTCGACTGGTAACAACGAAACAACTTGTTTATTTTAACATCGCAAAGAGTTGGCGGTCAGGTTTGACCGAAGTAGAGAGACGGGAGAGCACTTTACTCAGCAGAAGAAATCGGAGCCCTCTCTTGGCGTCCGGGGGCAGCTGTTTTTATACTCTCGCAGTTGAGGGCAAGAAGGAACCCCTCAAAAGACGAGCACGTGAATGTACAATGGGCTAATGGTGACGCACACTGTCGTAGCGATGCCGTAGCACCATGTCGAGCACGATCTCGTAGCACCCTGTCGTGGCGCTGCCGGTCGGACACAATGACTGTAATGAGAGGATGGTCCCTGCTTTGGCATCGCCTGTTTCGGGCACAATGACTGGAACGAGATCCCTGCTTTGGCATCGCCTGTTTCGGGCCCAATAACTGGAATGAGATCCCTGCTTTGGCATCGCCTGATTCGGGCACAATGACTGGAATGCGAGGATGATCCCTAGGCGGTCGCATCGCCGCAGTCGCGCCTGGAAACACCTGGCGATGAGTGTTGTGGCGACGACGATCGGGCCAAAATGTCTGCCGCCCCGCCGCAGTCGCGCCGGCAAAACCACGTGTCGCAGGCGAAACGCAACAGACCGCCCCGCCGGGGGAAGGAGATCCCGATGGACAGGGGACTGCATCCGCTGTCCGGAGGGATGTCGCTCGATGATGCTCATAACCGAAGTCGGGCGTCCCTCGACGTTTCTTGAGCGCAGCGCACAGAGAAGGCCTCGTTCTCTTGTTCAGGTTCGCACGGGACACTGCAAAGTGACTTCGGGAGAGTTCACATTTTTGTTCTCGTTCCCGGCAAGCGTTAGAACTACGCTGAAACTCAACCGCTCAGTCAGCAAGCACGGCACAACCCTCACTAAGCCCTGCCAGGCTCTTTCCCCTTTTTATACCACTGCCTAGTTCCTTACAGTAGTCTAGCATCACTCAGAACGCGTCCACAAATTGAAAAATTGCACTAGAAAGCATATCATCACTTTGAAACACTAAACAAAAGCAATATGTTAAAAAAAAATCCTGCCTCAGGAAGAAAAACATCAGTAACAAACAATTTTGAGGCTGATTCCTACGTTAGGGGCTTCGACTTAAGCCATCGGCGTTACCGTTGAGACTCCCCTTTTTGTAACGCACCTCAAAGTAATATTGTTGTAAAGCGAGGCTCCAGCGCAGGAGGCGGCCATTTTTGGGAGAGATGGTCTGCAGCCATTGGAGAGGGCAGTGATCCGTCTCAATGATAAACCTCGAGCCGGCTAGATAGCATGACAATTTCTGAACGGCCCACACGAGACACGCACACTCTTTCTCGGTGGCGCTATACGCCTGCTCACGACTGGACAGCTTACGACTAGCATACAGGACGGGGTGTTCTACTTCTCCATTTTCCCGTTGGCACAGTACAACGCCCATGCCTCGCTCACTAGCATCGCACTGAACAACGAACCCTTTGAAATAGTCTGGCGATCGTAGCACAGGCTGGCTTGTTAGGGCACTCTTTAGGGCGCTAAAAGCTCTTTCCTTTGTCTCGTCCCAGACGACTGTTTGAGGCTCTGTTTTTCTTAGAGCATCCGTCAGGGGAGCCGCGATATCAGAGTACCTAGGGATGTACCTCTGATAGTAGCCGGCGACACCCAAGAACGACCGAATATCGGTCTTGGTGCGCGGTTGCGGAAAGTCTCGCACAGCGGCCACTTTTATTTCAGAGGGGCGGCGACGACCCTGACCAATCACGTGACCGAGGTAGACAACCTCGGCCTGTGCTAACTGGCACTTAGGAGCCTTGACTGTCAAGCCCGCTTCGCGCAGGCGGGTTAGCACTGCCCGCAAGTGTGCCATATGCTCAGACCAGGATGCGGAGAATATCGCTACGTCGTCTAGATACGGTAAAGCGAATTCTTGCTGTCCCCGTAACACTTTATCCATGAGGCTTGAAAAACAGTATGGCGCGTTCTTCAAACCAAAACTCAACACTTTAGGACGGAATGTTCCCATTGGTGAAATGAACGCCGCATACCTACTAGCCTCTTCTGTAAGTGGAACCTGCCAATAACCCCTGACAAGATCTAGGGTGGAAATAAACTGAGCGCTACTAACTTTCTCAAGGCGCTCCTCGATGTTAGGGATCGGATAAATTTGATCCTTAGTGATGGAATTAAGCCTGCGGTAGTCGACGCAAGGACGAGGTTCCTTGCCCGGTACCTCAACTAAAATCAAAGGGGAGGTATAATCACTCTCACCTGCCTCAATAACACCGAGCTGTAGCATTTTCTTTACCTCAGCCTCCATAATATCGCTCTGGCGGGGTGACACCCGATACGCCTTGGATCGTACTGGCTCTGGGGAGGTAAGTTCTATATCATGAGTAAGTACAGAAGTCCTACCAGGCCTCTCAGAGAACAGACCTTGAAACTCTTGTAATAGCTGGTGTAGTTCGGTTTTCTGCTCAGGCGACAGCGGTGCTTTACTGATAAGGTCACTAATGACTTGACCGGTGTCTTCCCTGTTCGTCACTGAGCCTAGTCCCGGAAGCTCGACCGGAAGCTCTTCAGGAACGTTTACCATCAGGCACACCACTGCTTCCCTTTGTCTATAAGGTTTGAGCAGATTACAGTGGTAAACTTGCTGTGCTTTCCGCTTTCCTGGCAGACTTACCACGTAGTTAACGTCCGACAGTTTCTGAACAATTCGCGCTGGGCCCTCCCACTGCACGTCTAGTTTGTTGTTTAGCGATGTGCGCAATATCATGACCTCATCGCCAACCTCAAAACGACGGGCCCTGGCTGTCCGATCATAATAAACCTTGGCCCTCTGCTGGGCCTTTGCCATTGCTTCACCTGACAACTCCTGTGCCCTTCTTAAGCGTTCGAGGAGCTTAAGTACGTACTCCACCACGACTGGGTCGTCGCCCCTACCTTCCCACGATTCTCGAAGCATGCGAAGCGGAGATCGAAGCGAGCGACCGTACACCAGTTCAGCTGGCGAAAACCCCGTAGCTGCATGCGGCGCGGTCCGTAAAGCAAACATCACCCCAGGCAGACACAGCTCCCAGTCAGTTCGATGTTCAAAACACAACGCTCTCAACACGCGCTTCATGACGGAGTGGAGCTTCTCAACGGAATTCGACTGTGGGTGGTACACTGAGCTGTGTAACAGCTTTACCCCACACCTTTCGAGAAAAGTTGTCGTCAAAGCGCTAGTAAACACTGTGCCCTGATCTGATTGGATTTCCGCAGGGAAACCAACTCGCGCAAATATGGACAGTAGTGCATTAACTATCTCAACTGAGCTGAGTTCTTTAAGCGGCACTGCTTCAGGGAACTTTGTCGCTGGGCAGATCACAGTCAAAATGTGTCTGTACCCCGTGGCTGTTACCGGCAGAGGTCCCACAGTATCAATAACGAGCCGTCTAAAAGGCTCCGTAATGATAGGTACCAATTTCAACGGCGCCCTCGATTTGTCCCCTGGTTTGCCCACCCGCTGACAAGTGTCACATGTCCTCACGAAATGGTCTGCGTCCCGAAAACACCCTGGCCAATAGTACTCTTGCAAGAGACGGTCCTTAGTTTTCTTAACTCCTAGGTGTCCGGACCACGAACCCCCGTGTGACAAGCGCAGCAGATCCTGACGATAGCATTGAGGCACGACCAGCTGATCGAACTCCACTCCTCTGCGGTCTAGATACTTCCGGTACAGGACTCCACCTCTTTCCACAAAACGCGCAGTTTTCCTGGCGATACCTTCTTTGACATTGCAGCGCACGTTTTCCAGGCTGCCATCCTTTTTTTGCTCGGCTATCAAAGCCGACCGGCTGACTTTTAGCAACCTATCAAGTCCGTCTGACGTAGGCGCGATGAGCAAATCAGTAGATAGCTCTTCTAACTTTCCCGTGTCGGGCATTTCCTCTCCAGTATCTGGCGCCTTTAACGTTACAGACTCAAGTTTATTCAGTTCGGGCGTGCTCGGAATATCAGCTTGCTGCGCCTCTGACCCTTTTTCGTTGTTTGATAACGTCGGCCCCGCAACTATCGCCTTTGCAGCGAGCTCCCGAACCTTCGATCTGGTTAAGGCCTGAACACTAGCTTCACCAAACAAAAGCCCCTTCTCGCGCAGGAGGTGATCGGACCTGTTTGAAAATAGGTACGGGTACTGGGGTGGCAGCATAGATGACACTGCCGCCTCTGTCTCAAGCGCTCCGAAAGGTCCTTCAATAAGCACCTTTGCTACTGGCAGACACACGCTATGAGCTTCCACGGCTTGCTTGATCCACGCGCACTCGCCCGTGAACATATGGGGTTCTACGTAAGATGGGTGAACTACATCCATCGTAGCTGCGGAATCGCGAAGCACTCGGCACTCTTTCCCGTTCACGAGGAGGTCTCGCATGTAAGGCTCGAGAAGCTTCATGTTCTCGTCAGTGCTGCCTATTGAAAAAAACACAACTTTTGGTGTTGTTTCCGGACACTGCGCCGAAAAGTGACCCGGCTTCTGGCACGTATAACAAACGCGCGCTTGCCTCATCTCGAACCGCTTTCTGCGTTCGGCTTCGGCTGCCGCCGTCTCCTTAGGTTCGGTCGCACTGCTTCCACTCGCATCCGCACTACGCGTGTTCCCCTTTGCTCTCATGGGTGTGAACTTCGGCCTCTCAAACTTCGAGCCAAATTCACCCTTTTGACCGTCCTTAGCTCCGCGAGCCCGACGCGTCACAAACTCCTCGGCTAGCTCAGCGGCTTTAGCCACCGTACAAACGTCTGGCCTATCCAAGACCCAGTATCGCACGTTCTCCGGTAACCGACTATAAAACTGTTCTAGCCCGAAGCACTGCAGAACTTTATCGTGGTCACCAAACGCTTTCTCTTCTTTGAGCCACTCCTGCATGTTCGACATAAGCCTATACGCAAACTCTGTATATGACTCACTTCTGCCTTTCTCATTTTCCCGAAACTTCCGACGGAACGCCTCCGCAGACAGCCGGTACTTTTTTAGAAGACTCGATTTCACTGTGTCGAAATCCTCTGCCTCCTCTCTATCCAAGCGAGCGACTACGTCGGCCGCCTCGCCGGGTAACAAAGTGAGCAAGCGCTGTGGCCACGTTTCCCGAGAGAACCCCTGCTTCTCGCACGTTCGCTCAAAGTTAACCAGGAACAAACCAATGTCCTCTCCAAGCTTAAACGGCCGCATCAGGTCAGTCATTTTGAACAATACTCGTTCTCCTGCACCGTGTGCCTGACTTCCATTACGAGCGCGTTCCATCTCTACCTCGAGACGCTTCATTTCCAAAGCGTGTTCGCGCTCTTCTTTTTTCTCTTGTTGCTCTCGCTCTTTCTGTTCTTTACGTTCACGCTCTTCTTTTTCTTTCTGTTCTTTAAGTTCGCGCTCCTGTCTCTCTTTTTGCTCTTTAAGTTCGCGCTCCTGTCTTTTTGACCTCTCCTCAATAGTCTCAAGGCATTCCGACAGCTCGTCATCCTCAGCCTCTAACTCAAGAATAGCCTTTAGCAGTTCAGGTTTTCTTAGTTTGTCTGAGACATCCAGACCCAACTCTCTTGCAAGCTCCAACAATTTCGGTTTGCGCAACGACTTCAAATCCATGGCTGCTCTGAATGCTGCTTTCTCTACTGCTTACTATTGTCTTGCCGCAAACTAACCCGGCAGCAACGACAACCACAATTACCAGCTCTGTTTCTGACACTAACAAAAAGCCTGGCAAAGCTCAGAAGAAGAAAGTCCCGCACTCACCAAACCTCGCAGGCAGGAATTCCGCGCAGTCGTTCCGCTGCAGGCAACCAGTCGTCACACAGGGCTCGTTGTACTGCTCCCGGATCGTCGTTGAGCTGCTCAGCATACAGTCAACTGCATCTCTTCGCTGCTGGCCTCCGTTGTCGCGATCTCACCGCTGGCAGACAGTTGTTTGAAGTCGTAGGCGATCCCACCGCTGCCAACCAGATGTTTGGGATCGGACTGCTGGTACGACCTGTTGGGAACTCGGCGCTGACGCCCGTGGTTGCACCTGGGTCGCAAGCCCCAAGGGTAGCGTTGGCCTGGCGGCCTGGGGTACAACTGCAAGCATCCGAAGGTCCCGGCAAAGCATGAGTCGACTGGTAACAACGAAACAACTTGTTTATTTTAACATCGCAAAGAGTTGGCGGTCAGGTTTGACCGAAGTAGAGAGACGGGAGAGCACTTTACTCAGCAGAAGAAATCGGAGCCCTCTCTTGGCGTCCGGGGGCAGCTGTTTTTATACTCTCGCAGTTGAGGGCAAGAAGGAACCCCTCAAAAGACGAGCACGTGAATGTACAATGGGCTAATGGTGACGCACACTGTCGTAGCGATGCCGTAGCACCATGTCGAGCACGATCTCGTAGCACCCTGTCGTGGCGCTGCCGGTCGGACACAATGACTGTAATGAGAGGATGGTCCCTGCTTTGGCATCGCCTGTTTCGGGCACAATGACTGGAACGAGATCCCTGCTTTGGCATCGCCTGTTTCGGGCCCAATAACTGGAATGAGATCCCTGCTTTGGCATCGCCTGATTCGGGCACAATGACTGGAATGCGAGGATGATCCCTAGGCGGTCGCATCGCCGCAGTCGCGCCTGGAAACACCTGGCGATGAGTGTTGTGGCGACGACGATCGGGCCAAAATGTCTGCCGCCCCGCCGCAGTCGCGCCGGCAAAACCACGTGTCGCAGGCGAAACGCAACAGTGCCCATGCGGGTGGGAGTGTCTAGTTCGTTGAGTTGCTGATCCGTGAGGTTCGCCAGCACCTGCCTCTCTTGGAGCAAAATTTGTGACCCTGTATTGAGTGAGGCGCATTGAAATCTCCTATTATCAATAGGAGTCGGCTGCCCGCCTCTCCTTTGCTGTCGAGTAACGTGCCCTCTATGTCCAGGTTCTTCTTGGAGGGCCGACAGTATGCGTTGAGCATAAAGATGTTGTCTTTCCTTCCTATGCCTCTACTGTGAATTTTCAAGAGAACGTGTTCACACCCTCTCTGGCTAGTAATGTGCTGCGTTCAAGCTATGTTGCTTCGGACTAGGATCGATTTCTCACTGGGATTAGTCTACGTGACGTACCCCGCGAGTTTGGGTCGCCAGTTCATTTCTTGTATTGCAAATATATTCGGTTTGTGTTCCGCATTGTCTATATATTGCTGTAAGTCGCCTATTTTGTCCTTAATTCCTCGACAGTTCCATTTGGCTAGGGTCGTTGTATCTTCCTTCCTATTTTTACGCCTGGCCGCCATCTTGGCTCAGGTTGGTAGTCGTGAGACTACTCCCCATGCACGGTTTCCCATACGGGGCTCCCTTTTTAGCTTTTTGAGTGGTTTGTATGAGCTGGTTGACATTAGCTTCTAGCACGTCGAACTTGGCCATCTTGGACGTTACCAAGCCGATCTGGCTGGCAAGCTGTCTGACCATCTCGGTGAGGGCTTGAATGGGCTTGGCCCACGCCGGTTCCTCAGATGGACTCTATTCAATTTTCTGTGCCTCCATTGCTGTTACCGGGGGCTTCGGTTGAGCGTCCCCCTTGGCAATTTTGCGTTTTGTGACATCCTCGCTGCTTTCCGATTTTTCTAATGCCTCCATGCGCGCAAGAAGCGCGCTGATTTGCTCATTTTGCTTAACTACAAGAGCTTTGAGTTGCATGCATTCCTCAGAATCTTTCTTGGGAGTCTTGGGAAGGGGAGGGAAATCTTTGTTGCTAAGAGCGATAGGAGATCTAACTGCCCAGCCCACCTGTTTAGCGGCGTTCCTCGTCGGCGTCTGGCTCCGGGTCTTCGACCTTGAGCGCGACTCCCGGCGGCGCCCGCTGCAGCTGCTCCCGGCGACGTCATCCGGCGGCGACGCTCTCGAGCTCGGCTTTGAGGCGCAGCTGCTGCTCCGCCCTCGTCCGCCTTCGCGGGAAAGAGAGTGATTCCGGTACCCTGACGTAGCT
Source organism: Dermacentor variabilis (assembly GCF_050947875.1). NCBI lineage: Eukaryota > Metazoa > Arthropoda > Arachnida > Ixodida > Ixodidae > Dermacentor > Dermacentor variabilis. The sequence goes on from NC_134571.1 coordinate 92,040,121, forward strand.
GCTCCCTCCCGACGTGGCGGTTTGGAGGCTTCTGCGGACCTACCGGCGTTTTCGCACCACGTATGGGATCTTGAAGCGAGCTTTGCACACCTTGTCTGCGGTCAAATGTTCGCGTCCACAGAGGTCACACTTGGGGGTACACTTGTGCTGTTCATCGGGATTACGAGCACCGCATCCACGGCAGATCCGGCCTGCTGGATTAGGGCAAACGTCCATGCGGTGACCCAGGCGACCACACTGATAGCAAATATCTATATGTTTTCTGTATAACGAGCATTTGGCGAGCAGGCCCCCGTAATGAACGTAGTTCGGCACTTTGAGTCCATTGAAGGCGATCACCACAGACGTCGTGTTGGCGATGCGGTTGTCTTCTACAGCAGTGGGATTATATTCGTTGACGATGTTCTCTTTGATTTTTTGGATCATGTCTCCGAGGGGGACGCCTCGTATGACTCCCTTGGTCATGCCATGAGGGGCCGATTCGTAGGCGCTGATCTCGTGCTCATTGTCTTGGACGACAATCTTGGTGACTCTCACGTACAGGTTAGCATTTTCTCTCTTTGAAGTACTGATGACAACGATGATTTGCTGGTAAATTGGGCATATCAAGTCCCCGATCCATTCGTCTTTGGTGACTCCCGCCATAGCATAAAAGGCCCGGCCAACTTCCATCCCGACCTTGCTGATATTCAGACCCCCGCGTGGTCTCACCACGATCTTGGCATCGTATCGGTGCAATTCAGGCATGCGCGCTCTCTTGATTAACTTATCTTTGGCGTTCGCGGGTCCATGGTCGGCACCGGAGGGTTTTGTTTGAAGTGCATTGGGTAGACCTAGGTCTCGCTGACGTGGTCGGGACTTGCGTTCACCGGCGATGCGCCAGCCCAGGGTCCTGGTGACTTCTTCGGAGTGAATGTCCGCCCCTTCTATTTCAACAATCATGGGAGTGGCCATGATGCAGGCAGAATTTGGAATAATGTGCGTTCCAGCAGCGTCCGCCCGTCGGCCGAGGCGGCGGCCGCGGCGGCTAGGCCAAGCGGTCGGCGTAGCAAGCCTAGGCTTAGCGACGACTCGCCTTCGGTGGGCACACAATTGTCCTTAAAGTCCCTAAGAATGGTCCCCTACCTCAAAGCCTGGTATCCTCGTGGTCCTGATAACTACACGGAACACTTGGGGCAAGGATTTTTGGAGCACAATGTGATAATCTCGCACAGCCATCGAAAAACTGCGAAGCCGATGTGAAGCGCGTCCCACCGGTTATGTGCCTTCTTCTTAGTGTAGACACGTGTGGAGTTCACATTGGTATTACGATATGACGCGCACTTTAACCATGTAATAATGTTCTTTTCTCTCTCTGTCTCCGTCTCTCTCTCTCTCTCTCTCTCTCTCTCTCTCTCTCTCTCTCTCTCTCAAACACACATTCTGCTACCAGTGAATACTGTAGTGGGCTTCGTTTCAGCAGTACATTGCAGCATTTTACCCATCGATCGACTAGCCTTCGAGCACTGGCCGCTGTGGTTCAATGCTGTTTCCTACAAAGCGCGCGCGCACACGCACGCACAAAAAGACAAGGATACCTACACAGACATGACAGAGCCCGCCGTCATCGCAGCTCGACAAATGCCCTTCCCGTGTTCCGCGCCTGCGTTCACCGCAGAGCAGAGGAAGATGCAAAGATCTCCGGGTGCTGTCTGCGAGTGCCATCCATCTTCTCGTTCGCAAATGGCAAGTTGTCCAAAGCTTAACAAAGAACGAAGAGGCAAGAAAGAAACGACCATGGCAAAGGACGTTGGAAATAAACAGCTCAAAACAAAAGTTTCAGCTGGCACAGAACAAGCCCATCGCGACCTTCACCACTGGAGGTTGCGCCCGAGTACGTTCGAAGTAAAAGAAGCTAACAAGAAAGTTCTGTCGTCGCCCGCGCAGTGTTCCGTACATGGAACGCCGCATAAGAGGCGCACAAGACTATTCGGCGCTCTTTTCGTTTCTGTTCTGCACTAGCTCACGTCTCCCTATCGCCGTGTGCCTGTCTACTTATCATGTTTTGCGTGCGTACCTGTTCGAAGCGTTATTCAGCTCTCAGCAGTGCTTTGTGTGTTTGTGTCTGCGCTTGCGTCACCACATATCTTGCACCTTCGAAAAAAGGTTTCTCACTCCTTCACGACTAAGACATGAAGAACGCGTCTTCACGACACGTTTTTTATGCTTTTCTTTTCTTTCCTTTTTTTTTTGAGGGGGGGGGTGAATTTTTTATATGTTGACCTGTTTCTACCCTTTATATCACATTTACTACTACCTTTACTATGCTTTTGAGAGACAAAGTATGGGCATATGTAGGTATTTCCTCAAAATAAAAACGCTCAAATCTCGCGTCCGTTTTATTTCACGCAGTCTAGATTGGCAGCGGCGATTTCCTTTTGAGTTTCTTTGTGAAGGTCTGGCTAGGCTAGAAGTGCAGCACCATAACTTTTTTGATATTGAGTATATCACATGATAAGAAACATCGCGTTTATAAACTCTTCTATGTTGTCTACAGACTTCAAAAACGACAATAGATGTGGCTTTAGCTTACTTTATCTAATGTTTCTCTAGCAGTTACGTGTGGCCCAGGTCAAGGAAGTTTGGGTTCCCCTTTCCTCGAAGAAGTTCATCCTTGTCATCGTCCTCACCTGAAAGGCGAGGTTTCTGTCGTTCGCCTGGAAGCTGCAACCTCGTGTGTCGTGCACCAGACAACCATTATCTAATGTTTTGCAAATGTGCAGGAACAGTCCATTCGTCACTTCAATGTTGACATGAACTTACATGAACCATCAGGCAAAAGGCAAGTTGTCGTTAATGCGATAAATTATTTCATGCTTCGGGGTTTTTCTGCGGCTTCATTTCGTGTATTGTTCGCCACCGTTATTCTCTAGCTACTAGTGGTTTCTCTGTACGACCATTGACAGCAATTGCGAGAACAATAAATTCTGCTAACTTCGCATTTCCAGTGAGTTACATTTGGAGCACCTTGAAAGGACCCGTAAGACGTAGCAATATATTTCTCGAAGAAACCCGATAAATTTGTAGTGGGGTCCTTTAGTCACGCCGTGTTTATGAAGTATCAAATAGGCGATCAGAAACTTGCATTGCCACGAAGATGCTTGTGTTTCGCCGGACCTCATACTGCGAGTGACATATCACACTAAATATCCCAGAGAAAAGTACGCTCTGCGTAAATTGCATGTCTTATGATTCACGATCATCATCATCTTCGTTATCATCGGCTGTCTATTTTTATGTCCACTGCAGGACGAAGGCCTCTCCATGCGATCTCCAATTACTCCTATCTTGGGCTAGCTGATTCCAACTTGCGCCTGTAAATTTCCTAATTTTATCAAGCCACCTAGTTGTCTCCCGTCCTTTACTGCGCTTCCCTTCCCTTGGCACGCATTCTGTAACCCCATTGGTCCACCGGTTATCTACCCTACGCATTACATGGCCTGCCCAGCTCCATTTATTTCTCTTAATGTGAACCATAATATCGGCTATCCTTGTTTTCTATCTGATCCACACCACTCTATTCCTGTCTCTTAACGTTACCTCTAACATGTTTGGTTCTCTCGCTCTTTGCGCGCTCCTTAACTCGTTCTCGAGCTGCTTTGTTTACCATCAAGTTTCTGCCCCATATATTAGCAATATGCTTGTTTTAAGTATCTGTGACTTCCACGTCAGTGCGATCACATTCTAACTTACATTTTATAGCAATAGCACTTATATGGACGTTCCAAGCGAATTATGCTGTCGTCGTCACCGTGATGCTCTGCATATAACGTCCGAACACGATAACATCGTCGGAGGGAGCCAGAGGGGGCGTTCTACTCCGGAGGATTAAAACCCCTTAAACTTCGTAGAGTAGTGCCACGCTTTGAAGAATGCCACCTCCTCCTCGCGCGCTCTGACAGAGGCCGACGCCGCGTCACTGTTGGCCTCATCACATCACGTAGACCCTCGCGCCATGCATCAGCGCCATTTTTGCTCGAGAAGCGTCTACGGAGTGGCAAGGAGCGCATGTCGGCGCCGTTGGTACGCTCGAGCAGTGTAGGGGGCGCCACGGCCGAGGAGGGAGCGTGAAAGAGAGGAGAAACGAGGAGGAGGGAAGGCGGAGGAGGAGAGTGTCACTGCTTTACGAAGTTTAAGGGATTTTACGGAGGATGTGCTTACGGCGCAACCACACGAGCGCAGTATCTTAAAAGCGACCTGCGATGTGGACAAAGTGAGGACAAAGTGGACAAAGCGCCAAGTGCAAGTAGGTTCGAGTGCGCAGTTTCGATGTTTAGTTCGCGTTGAAGCGAGAAACAACACGAAGCTCAATTCGCTCAACGCTGCTGCCGCGTTTTCTCACTACGGCGTTTTGACAGCGAGTTTCCGCGGTCATCGAGCGCGATGCGATGTGTTCATCGACCGCGCACGTGACACCGTGCTTGTTAATTTACCGAATAAGCGAATGTCTGCAACTTTATACGGCCGACAGAACTACCATCCTTACTTCGTATAGCTGTCTACTAATTTGCTATCGCAATCGGTGCTTTGCGTTTCGGGCGAAACTGCGAGTTTTATTTGTTTTTATAACTTATTTTTTTGATCAGGCCTGTGTTTTGCTATGTATTGCTTGCCTAAGCGAAAGAAAGTAATCTTCATTGTCCATAAGGCCAACTTCTTGTACACACGTACGTAACAATAAATATGATAGGAGCTGAAGTAAGAGCTATCGTAGGAAGTTATGTCCATGCAAATGGTGTTCGAAGCGACAAAGAAAGCCACATGGAAATATGTCTTTATTGCATGATGAAAAATGAACCGTTAGATGTTCCAGTTAGTTAAGCCAGAAAACAATAAATGAGGAAGCCGATACATAACCTAAAGAGGATAACCTCTCGAAGAATCATCAGCTTACCTGAATTGAAGTCAGTTCGCCAACTTACGCATCGCGAAGTGAAAACGGCAATCACAACACTCGCATTTATAGCTGCAGAAATATCTATTTCTATTAATAACATGTTAGCCCAAATATTTAATATGCAATCACAGATATAATGCAACCAAAAGGCGTGCGCTAAGGATATGGCAACCCGGTTGAGAAGGAAAAAACGGGCATGATGCTCATGTAGACTTATAGAGATTATAGTGTGTTCATTCTGTATATCTTCTTAGTTGACGTTTCTTGTCCGTAGCCGGTGCCACCAACGACACCGTCGTTTCTCGCCAACGTTGCACTGCTCACCGCTGTAGCACCACGCTCCACCACTTCACATATAAGTTATGCAGCAAAGCCTGCCTACACATATCTGAATATTGCTTCTTGTTGGCTCTTTTCATTACCTGGAGGCGTGGCTATAAACCCTGGTGTTTAAAATCAAGTGAAACACAATGTATATGGTATTCACTAACTTCGGTGGGCCTTCGACAACCTCATCCTGAAGCCACAAGTTACGTCGCGCTACACCAATCTGCAAATAAGATGTACAGAGAAGCCTGCTACAAAACAATATATTGTTTTCTCTTGCTTTTTTCTTTCACTTTTCACTGCAGTAGGCCCTTTTTTCATAAGGCCTACTGCAGAAAGTCGGAGAGGCACAAAAAAATTCGGCAGAGACACTAAAGACTGCTTGCGTGTTGGAATGCGAAACCATTATAGTCGCTTTGGCGAAATGCTTCTTTTTTTTCATCGCGTTCCTTGAAAGCGTAAGCTGTCGCCTGCGTTTTAACTGCGCCTCGCTAAGGCCAAATGAAAACGCGCCAAGCGTCTCAACGGGCTGGCTTGCCTGCGAGGAATTCATTACTCGAAGGACCACTCAGCGGCATCAAATTGGACATTAATTCTATTATTGCGGTGGCAATTATATGGACACTCCAACCACATTTCTGCCATCACCGTGATGTTACACATCAAGTCCAAACGCGTTAACATTCTTATTAGACTTTTGCGCGCACAAAAACAGGACGTCGAACGTCTAATAAGAACTAAGTCTAAAGTCTAATAAGAACCATGTACAACCAACTGGCCCAAAACGCAGCGTTAACATTGCCGCCGCGCGCCGTACGCTGTATGTCCAAGTGAAAGTTTGCGAGGGTTAGCCCACGATCGCGGATCAATCTCGCGCGCTCGAGGGAGGAAGGCGGAGCGGAAGCGCACCGTCTTCTGTCGCGCGCGAGGCACGGTTGGGAGGCGAGGGAGGGGTTCAGTCCGGCGGGGCGAGGGAGGGGTTCAGTCCGGCGGCTGCTGCTTACGGCGCGGCCGCTTGGCCACCGCATCTTGCAAGCGATCTACGACGTGGGAGAAGTGCGCCCCCGCGCGGGCCTCATCTTCGAAGCAATCTGCGATGTGGACAAGTTACGCGGAGTGTCGATAGCTTCGTATGCACTGTGCTTTCGACGTTTTGTTCGCGTTGCAGCGAGAGACAGCACGAAAGTAAATTCGCTTGTTGCTGCTGCTGCGCTTACTCACTCCAGCGTTTTGACAGCGAGTTTCGCGGTCATCGAGCGAGGCGTGTTCATGTTTACTCGTAAGCACGTGATACCGTACTATTGTTAATTTAATTAGCAAGCGAATGTTTGTAAGCTTTCGGACGAAACTGCCACTTTATTTTACACACTCATTTTATACAATCATGACGTGTGCCACCTTCTACCCATTGGATGCACGTGCTAGGCACACATTTATTCAACCAGAACCATGGAGTCGCCGTGGCTGGCTTCCTAAGTTGGAAGGTCTGATACACACGCAAAGGTTTTCATTGTTTCTCTCCTCAGCCCTTGCTGGGCTGCTGCGATTGTACAATATATTTCTGTGTCAAATCAGTAAAGGCAAAAAAAAAACAAAGAAAAAAGCCGCCGTGTCGTCGGGGAACCCTGTTCGTCTCGCAACCCAGGGCCTGGGTTCGGTTCGCACCCAGACCGAAATTTACCTAATATTCTTTACAAAGGCATTGATTTACTCTGTTTACAAGAACATCCTAGGGAAACCTGACGTCAACTCAAGTTTTATTTATGTGGTTTTACTCTGTCCCGCCGACCACTTCTGGTGCCACCATTCGGTCATGCCGCCGGCTACAACGTCCGATTTTCGCGTAATCGAGCGTATAACGCTTTCGCATTGAAATTGGCCGATTTTACCAGCTTCGACATGTCCTCGCTGATTTCGCTCGAGCGCTGCTGTTGCACCGTGCTCCATCACTTCACACGCAAGTTGTCTGGGGACGCCAACTGCATAAAATCGCAGGGAAATGACGGACCGTCTTTCTTCCATTAAAATAAATTATGTGATTTTACGTGCCAAACCCACGATATGCTCACGAGGCACGTCGTATAGTGGAAACTGCAGATTACTTTTAACCATCTGGGGTTCTTTAATGGGCACTCATTGCCTGGTACACAGGTGTTCTTGCCTTTCGCCCCCATTGAAACGCGGCCGCAGCTGCCAGGATTAGATATCGCGACCACGAATTTATAGTTTCTTCCATCACCCAGACCACGCAGAAAAATACACAGAAAGGCCGACTCTTCTTTCTTGCAATGGATGTAGATCGTGTAGCTACTACCTCGGCGACGCGCAGCGCCTAGGTTTTTATACACATCCCCTCCACCGCTCGCCTCATCCCTTCTTCGCGCCTTTGTAGCGTGATCTCTTTCTTGGCTATCTGTTAGTGCTAAATGTACTCTGCGATTCCTCAAACCATTTGGAGGACATGCCCCTTTCACCTGTCTGTCACGAGGCGTCGCGAGAACCGTGAAAACTCCACATGTCAAGGTAACGTGCGCACACAGCTTATCCGATTATCCAATTAGGCTGAACAAAAGAAAACACATTCCTTTCCGATTCTAGGCCTTTGTCACCATTAGCGTTCCACGATTGGAGAACATGTTTTCGGGCCACGCCTAGTTCGATTGACTGTTACGCAACGTCATAAAACCGCCGTAATTCATCACGTCGACGAGACGTGTACGCACTAGAGACAAATTATTATGCCGAAAAAAATTGAACTTTCCTTTTTTGAACCGCGATGTTAGCGAATCTTGTGCAGTCAAGCAAATCCCTGAGTCACTGTACATTAGACGACTTACAGAGAATGCCAGTCTTGCCAAAACGCTTCCCTTTTGATATGTCAAGAAAACGTCCGGTTATACTGCGCAGCTTCTCCTGGAAAATTTACTGAATAGATCCACCAACTGTACGAACGAAGGCCACGGGCAAAGTACTCACTCCTTTACGAAGAAAACGCTCCAGGAGCACTGACTCAGTGTGTAGGCTAGCTGACCAGGGCGAGCACTGACAGTGATCGGAGACCGGCATTCACAGTCCCTGAAAAGAAACCCGCACCTGAAGGAACAAAGCACCAGGAGCAATTAAAATGTAGCGAATCCCCTCTCGGATGCAAGAGAGAGAGAGAAAGGCAAAGGAAAGACAGGGAAGTTAACCAGAGATTATCTCCGGTTGGCTACCCTTTACTGGGGGCGGGGCAAGGGGATGCGATAGGTGAGAGAGAGAAGCATAAAAATTTTTAAAAATAAAAAATAGAAACCTACACACACACACGCACGTACACACGAACTGTTTCTGTGGGCATTGTCACGCAGCCTGCAAAGGTGTTCAAGACAAGAGGATCACTTGGTAGAATGGTCAAGCAGGAAGCGCATCGCTTTCCTGTGGTGACTCCAGTTTTGTCGAAATCGATTTCTTAATTTTCATTCTTAATAATCTTAATAACAATTCACTCCTTTTCCTCTTCTCGTCACCATCCATCCCGATGCTTTCACTACCTTTCTCTCTTTCCCAGTGTAGAGTAGCAGACTAGGCGCAGCAGCTCTCTGAATTTCTTGTAAACAGAGTCTCTCTCTCTCTCTCTCTCTCTCTCTTTCTCTAGTGTAACATGCGCAGTTATTTTCGATCAGATGTCGTTGCATAAATAACACGTGTGATCAAATAAAACGTTTAGTTGAACGTTAGCACTGTTTATGTGTTTTCTTATTCTTGACCCATGTCGTGTTGCGCTGCTCCGTGTCTATTATTATGCACCTCTCGGTGGACGCCTATTGCTGCTTTCTAGCCACCACGCTCAGCACTGGCCCTGCTGAACTGTTCAGCACCGCCCTCCTGATCCAAGCCAAGGCCGTCACAGGCGTTGTGTCGTGGTGACTTCGCTGTGCACGCGATCGAGGCCTTCCCGTCGGTAGCTCGTGGTCTCGGCGTGTGTCTCGCGTACTCCTGCGCTCGGCTGTGAGGAGTCTTCGCTGCTGCGACGTCCGGTCTGCGCGCTGCGAGTCGGGAAGGCCTGCTGTTGGACATTGTGGCAGGTGTGCTGAGAGCAGATCTTAAAGGAAGTGCCGCGAAAGGTCACCGATTTCAACCTGGAGAGCACGCGGACGACCATCGGATGTGCTGTCACCCACCACATCCGATGGGCTCGTGACCACCGTCACGAGCCCATCGGATGTGGTGGGTGACAGGAAGAAATCGCTGGAATCACAGCCCAAAGGAAAAGTTCGCAGGAAGCGACAAAAAACTGTGGCTATGACAGCAAGATGACCAGTCCGTAAAGCAGGATGTTCAACGCAGATTCCAAGGCAGGTGGTGTTGTCTAACCAGCCTCGATGTTAATTGGCGACCAAATGGTGGTGAGTCCCTCCAGGAAGAACAGTAACCACGGTGACAAGGACCTGCTAGGCAGATATTCACCTTGGTCAAACCGCATTTATTTTTACATTACTATTTTACCGTGTCTGGCTTTCTCTTGCTTGCATATAAAAAAGCTATTTTCTCTTTCTATTTCGATGAAGTAGGACATTTCTATAAGAGTGCTGCGATTTCAAACTTGCATAGTTAGACGTCATTCCTTTCTTTCTAACCTTCACGTTTTTTACTTAAGGACACCGAAAGTATTGTTCCCCTACTTCAAATTTACAACTTTGTCAAGGCTGCTTTCTTACTATCGTAACCGTTTAGACTAGTTGGTGGACGTAGTTGCTGAGTTTAGACTAATTGGTGTGTTTAGAGTAGTTGGTGGGCTGGCGTGGATAGAAATGAACAGCGCTGTCAGTGTTGTTCCTTCTGTCTGTTCGTGCTTATCCTTGCGCGTTAAATATATAAATGATACATTCTTATATTTTTCGTCGTACATTCCCCAAACGATGGCAGGTAAACCGGCTGCTTTTTAAGCCTACTCTTTGTACACTCTTATCTTTTACCGTTACTTAGGCGGACGTCCTTCTCCAAACTGTGTTGCGTGGTGTATGCATTTCTGATTAGCCCAGCCACAGTTATCGGACAAAACCTGCGCCAACTCGGAAGACTTGCTTGTTCATTCTTCATACTACTACATGTGCAACCGCAATGTTCGTTTCTATGCCAGATAATCACTGCTCACCACGTTCCTGTTGTGTTTGAACGTAGCAGCCTGTTTGTATGCATTCAAACAGCAGAGAAATTTATTTGCTCACCATGTTTAGGAGGTGAGTCAAGCCTGTGTTCCGTTTGTACTGACAAAATACGCCTGCGGTCTCGAAAGCGATACTAGGGCCGTAGCCCTAAGTGACGTGGACGAAAATAGAACAGGACGGTGCACCAACTTTCAATTGAGTGTTTATTTCGAAAATTAACATGATTATGGGCAAGTTCGACAAAAATAACGAGCAACCCACGGAATCAAAATCAGCGCACGAGCAGTGCTATAGAGTCCAGGTAAGTTATTTCACTTCTACTCAGTCCTACAGAAGGTGCACCCGCTTTAGCGGCCAAGGTAGCTTCCGCAATCTACCCTGTGTCTTTACCCTTACTATTCTGTGCAACACGCAGTATTGACTAAACGTTTATTCGCAAACAGTCAGTGCAGTGCATTTACAGAATCCCATCCTTGAATCGCCTAACTTTTCTTTGTGCTCCCTTGGCATGTCATTTAGCCACCTGGCGGTTTTGCTTATGTATATCATATGCGTATGTTACCAGTAGGAACGGTTTTGAAAGGCCGCTGGCCATCTTCATCTCCCTATGTGTGGCGGACTGCCCCCCGTGTCGGTAGCCGGAATACTCCAATTTTCTCAGATATTTCGCGCTGCCCGGAACCCATGTTGTCTTGAACTCGTCGTGCTGGCGCAGTGGCTGTGGAGGGTTGCTGCTGTCCGCAAGGTCCTGTTCAAACCCTGCTTGCTCTGCCACGCTGAAGCCCACAAATCAGGAACAATAAATCAATTGTATGACATAAGCAGTATTGCTCGTGCGGGTCCTTATCGTCGTCATCCAGTTGTGTACACATTAATCCCGGTAGCAGTGTACAATGGTCGCAAGTGAACCAACCTCCTCTACAAAGGACCTCCTCTACAAAGAAAAAACGGAAGCTAGCTTACGTAACGAAAATAGCAAAACCTGGATATGATGATGACGCCTCTTTTCTTGGACATTTTGCAAAATTTCCGAACAAAATGAAAAGATGCTGACGATCCTAATGATGATGATCATGATGTTGATTACGGTGAAGACGATGACGATGAAGTAGGCGGGAAGTGCACCGGACTTACCACGTCCGGTTTCCGCAACTTCAGTGCTAGACCATTGACCTCCCCCCCCCCCCATCCCCCGCTTTATATCTTCTTCGTCTCATACGCGTCAATTTCGCCAATGCGCCATCACGTGCGCTAAAAACACGTGTTAAGTTAGTTTAACCGTATACGTCACTCATACACGCGTCATAGTTCCCATACCGAATTGCAACATATCTATATGCGTTTGACAAGCTCATGAATTCCATGCCATCCCGCGCACCCTTTATCTACATTTTCCTGTTTCTGTATCGTCTTTTTTTATATATATTCGCGTATATACACAAGGCGCGCTTATTTCATAACTTGTCTTTAGCTGTCAGAACGCACTTGTCGTTTCCTCGTTACTTATGTGCCCAATATTCGCCGCGCTTTATATGCACTCCGAATAAACTTCAGCGAACTAGCCTGCCTCGCAATATCACAGCATAGAAATATGTTTTTTTGACAGGCCGTGTTAAAGCCGACACGCTGTTTCGACATTGTAATAACTAGTGTTTTGACAAGGCACGGAGGACAATGGGCATCTGCAAACAAATTTTATTACTGAGACAACACGCTCCTATGTTTAAAACTCCAACCAGCATACCGCGCAGCGCCAACCGAAGAAGAAAAATCTCAGAGCCCTTCCACTCTGTGAAGAAGGATGACGAGCGAAGCTGTGTATGTGTGCCCATAGTGGCGAACTGAATCTCCGCCGCGAGTCGGCCCGGCATTGCACTATCTTCGGGGAAGATGTTCCGAGAAACAGACAAGCCTAGTCGAGCTGTTCTGACAAACAGCTTTTTGTCACAGTCCTTGTTTCTGTATTATTGACAGAATGAAAATAAAGATTGATTTATTGATTGAGTTATTCTCTTGGATGAGTGTTCTGTGACAATGAAAGAAAAGCTGCGGAGGTAAACAGCGCGCGGTTATGAACGTTCCCGGAAAAAAAAAAAGCCCCACATTCTCATTCGCGTGCGCTTGACCTGGGGAGGAAAACATATAGACTTGTTTACAACAGGCAGAGTAAAAAATAATAATAATAAATTATTGGGTATTACGCGCTAACACCATGCTATTATTATGAGGCATGCCGTAGTGCTAGCTCTAACACACATTATAGCTCTAACAATAATATAATTAACTGTACACATTTTGATTTTGTCCTCGTTAAAACTCTATGGGATGCAATTTAAAAAATTGCAGCCTCCGTTTTTGTTCCTCGTTTACAGAGCTTAAATGTGATCCGTCAAATTTTGAAATAGATAATTTTTATTCTTGTGGTTTTGCGGGTGAACGTTCAATGCCTAAATAAAAACCCGCTCTCAAATGCTAGCATTTGAATTGAACAACTTGAATGAAACAATTGTCATTATGTACAGAGTCGACTCCGTTGGTACCTGATTAGTGCATTGCTGTGGTGCACTCGTAGTTCAGTGGGAAACAGTTCGAGCTGAAGGTACCTTTTAAACTTGGCGACTCCGACGTTAACATCTACGTCACTACACCATCACGTTCCCGCATATACTGCCGCTGAGCGTGACCTATGCCAGCCTAACGAGACGTCGGCTGGCCCCTATCGCAGGCATATGTTCCCTGTATATACTGTCGCTTGTCCCTCCAAGCCCAGCACATTCGACCCTGCTCCATATGGCTTGTGCGCCGAATCTTACTTAAATTTACAAAGGCTTTATGACTCCGTGCAGGTCTTATCGCATCTAACAGCAACCATTTCAGAAGTGATGGCCTCTGTTTGGGAAGTCGCAGCCACCTTTGTACATTGTACGCCTTGTAGTTACCAGCATAGAAATTTGGTAGAAGTAATTGCAAAAAAGAACCCATTACGGCACCGGGATTCATTGGCACGCTCCCGCTTTTTTTTTTTTTTTTTTTTTGAACACAAAATGAGGCCCTCGGTTTCCCCGATACATATCGCTCATCACATAGGGAGGGTTTCGACTACTGGTATAAACCGCGACACCTAAATGGGGCTAAATGCGGTACACGCAATCACTAACGCAAGAGATTGCTTTGTAGTTTTGAGCTTAGAAAGTACAGAGGGGAAATTACCTGTGCCTGTTGGCTTTACTCGGTGTAATATAAATCGAGGTCTTCTGCCTCCCTGATGCATTTAGCTCATTGTGTCAGGCAAATGCCGATCAACCGTTCATACTCCGCGTCTACCTATTTCGTTCCCGAAATGAAATATTCAGACACTTTCTTTTCTTAAAAGCACCTGCTCCCTTCATTAAGCGACGCCTTCCTTTTTACATTGAGCAACAGTGCGATGGTATTCGACCCACGTGTTCTGGTGTATCACCAACCCACACGTACCAACCGCTGAACACATTTCTTTTTCACGCTTCTCGTTCAGTCGAAGACCCACAAAATTCCACTACTTAGTGGCACAGGGTCAACGCGAAATCGCACCGAGTCTCAGCACGAAGGAAGAAAATACTTTCGCAGCCAATCCCGAGGCGGTTAAATTCACTCATTCAAAAAATTAGCATGGCGGTCCCATTACGAAGGCCGGGTAAGGATGTGAGAGAGAAGAGGCAGGAGCAACAATATCGCTGCCGTGCCACCAATCGACCAAGCTGGACCATCTTGTGCGTTGCCTCCACTTCATCCGAATGCATTAACAGCCGCTTGCCGCATTCTCGGTGCCCCCTTTCAATGTATGACCTTCATTTCGTACTTGAATTTTTGTGTACGGAGGAGGATGGAGGAGGGGGAGAGAGAAGCTCATATAAAAATCTGTTCTCTTATCTTTGTTTTTTCTGTTTCTTCTTTTTCGCAGGCCTCGCTGTCGCTTGCGAGGGAGGAGCTTCTTTTTACTCCACCGCTCATTGTGGCCTCTGCTTTTCGGCGGCGGCTGCGGCAATTCACAACGAGGCGTTAGCACAGCGCTGCCGGCCGAATCCCTTTAAGCAAAATCCAAGCGGCACGCTCACTGTGAGAAATGACCGTGGCTCATTCCGGCGCACCGCATTCATTCACTTTGGCGGCAAGCGCGGTTCCACGCCAACGGCGGCCAGCTTCGTTTGCATCTGCGAGTTCGCTGGGTGCTGATTCTTTCCCCTGCTTGTGGCTCGTGGTTTCTCTTCCGCGTCGATGACTGCGCCCGCTTGCTGCAGAGGTATTTTGTGCTTCCCTTTTTCTGAGTGCGAACTGCCCAAGTGGCAGCGGACCATCACTCTTCCGCACTATTTGAACATTTTATGGAGTATGTACGAGGAGGGAGGGGGGGCGACCAGAATCCTAGCTTTAGCTTTACATGTAACTACAGCTTGCGTGCTCGCGCTTTCGGGCGTGTGCGCGTAGGCGCACGAGTGTGTGTGTGGTGTTACGAATAGTGTTGGTTTTAATCATAGAAGCGGGCGTTTGTTGGGTTCCATAGTGACAAACGCACATTTTATTATTTTACAAAATACGTCCAATTTTACATCGAATAACGCTCTCGGAACCTAAAGTGGTGTTTTTGTTCAATGTTTGTTCATTTGTAGTCTATACTGATTGAAAACCAAATGAAAGAAACAAGTATCGTATGTTATAGGCAGGAACAACGAAACACTCTCGTGTGTACGTTCCCAATTTATCACGCAAGAATAGCAACAACAACCGCCACCCCAGACCATCACGCAACAAAAACACTTCTTGGCGCATTGCACCATCTTTCCACTCGCCACGCTAAACAACTCTACAATAAGAAAGAAATCCATAGCTGCCCGCAGCCATTTCCCTCCCATGTAAACGCATAGGCTATTGCGAATAAAAGAGTTCGGCAGCCATTCCGCTCTGTAAAGGTGGATGATCAGCTAAGCTGCATAGATCGTATAATGTACAAAACAGAGATACATAAATATTTTGGTATTGTCTATTATTTCACGCAAGTTACAATAGCTTTGTGGTCGCTATGGTACACGGCCAAGGGTTCGTTGACGATGATGGACAGGTTCTTGGCGAAATTTCATTCCAAACACGAGCGCCTCGCTGTCGTCGGCCCCTTGGGATCGACGTAGCACCGTAGTCCAAACTGTTCGAGCGTAAACGAGGCGACACGTCCACGTTGAAGTCGCCAACAACGAGGACTGGAGTTTGATCGTCATTGGTCGGATCGAGCAGCCACCCAAAGTGATCGTTCAGAAAGTCCTCTACGTCGCGCCTGGAAGAGGCAGATGGAAAGTACACGGTGGCAACGACCGTTCCGCCGACGCTCTTCACGGCACACACGTCAGCACAAAACGCCGCGCTTTCTAGTTCTTGGGTGGTGGACGAAACGTCGCACGGCCCGACGGCGGCGGCTGTACGAGTGGCGCAAGCGAGCCAGCTGTGGGAGAAGACGACGATGCTCGAGCCATTGATGATGATGATGATGATGATGATGATGCCATTGCTGATGATGATAGTTGTTGTTGTTGATGATGATGATGATGAGTATAGTTTCCTCTTGCCAATGAATGGCTCATACCCCCATAGAATTTGATACATGTATGAAACTCTATGCGTACCCCCTTAAGCATTGAGCGGCAACGGAGCCAGCTGTGGAAGGAGACGACGACGACGAACGCGTGACCAGTGGTACGAACGCGTTAGCGCGGTTGAGCCGAGGCGCGCCAACGAGCCAGTTCGCGGGTTGTTAGCGGACGACGGACGACGGAAATGTCCTAGCCATATACAGCTTCGCTGTAAAAAAATATCAATATGAAATGTGCGCTTCGAAACATCTACGCGGCTCTGACACCTCAATACCCCATGGATTACCACCCAAGGTGTACACTTGCATAAAACATGAACGGCGACCGAATGTCCGCAGCTGGTTCTGGAATATGCGTGCACTTCGGCAAAGTCAAACGGCGCTGACGTCATAAACTAAAGCGGTAATATCGAGATGAGGAAAAATAAAACAAAAGAAGCAAACATAAAAAGAAAGAAGGTTACGACAGAAGTATGAGCGAAACTCCTCTTACCTCCGCTCCGACATTGTCGATCACATAATCGGCGAGCGATCTGCCGTGTAATAACTCCTTTTTTTTTCATTTGTACGGAGTGGCTTTTGGCACCCGCCCCACTTCGCTCTAAACGTCTCGAGCATATCGTCCTTGAGCGAGCCTTATAAGCTACTCTTTCCGGGGAAAGGTGCTCTCTGTAGTAAGACATACTTTTCTGTTTTCTCCCGAATGTGCAAGGTCAAACATGTCCGAGGTCCTGAACCGCCGTCGCTCGTCCGTGTAAAATCTGGTCTGAGCAGTATAGAGGCCCGTACTTATCGGCAGTGAAGTGTTACCCGTTCTTCACTCTGTTTGCGTGAGACAGCCATTGCTCTTTTTATTGCTCCTCCTATTGCGCACGTAAGGGCACAGTGTTTAATAGACAAGTTTCAACGGCAATAGCAGGGAACGCCATTCACCAGGTCGGTCCCGCTTGTGCTTCGTGGGGGAGATTACAGGGTTCGAAAAGGCGGCGGCTCGATAGAGGAGGGCACTTTGCTGGCAGGGTGTGCACGTTCAGTCGTCCCGTGTAAGTCGTGCGATGCTCCAGTTTCCCGAGAGAGACGTCCCGTTAATTTCCCGGACGCCCCATTTAACGCACTTCGCTCACTCGCGCGTCGTCGTGCTTCTCGATCCTGTTTCCAAGGGATGAAAGCTTCCTCCGCTGCTCTGTCAATACGGAGCCGGAGAGCCGGAGCGAACGCTTCTCGACCGAGATGGTCGATGGCGCGCCAGCGATCAAAATTTGAGACGCAGCCAGCCGCCCGAGCTGAACCCTCTCTAAAATTGCACCCCTTCCGGGGACGACGCTGACATACGACGGACGGTCGCACTGTGCGCGGTCACGTGCGAAACTGATCGGCGCATGTCCTCTTCCCAACAGAGAGGAAGATGACACCGGTCTCCTAACCTACAGCCGTGCTATGAGAGACGCAAGGTGAGCGGAGGAAATTAAAAGATAATAATACAGAGGAACTCTAGCTTCCGATCTTTCTCATCGTGCTCCTCTATGTTCAGGGAACGACCCTTTCTGATGCTGTCACGCTCAACCGGAGCTGCCTTGTCGAACAGAGTGAACCTGCCGTCGTAATCATTGGCCAATCGCTGCACAGATTGATTACGGGGAGAGTCCAGTTGAGCAACGAACCGTTCTCATTCGTTCTAAATGACGAGCGAAAAGTGATTTTATTTTTGCCGCACAGAAATGACGGAAACGCCTGCGGTTTCACTCCGCATGAGCTTTAGGTTACGATTCAGTGAACGAATCGCAAGCCGTGGTATATCTACTGGATTTGCTCTTCCCCAGGCTAAGCTTCAATGCAGTGGTTATGGTTCGACAAATCGCGATGACTGCTTCAACTCCATTATAAGCAATTCGTCGTTCCAGCTAAGCAGGTTACAGTCACATTCAAATTGTCACACATGACTACATCTACGTCGGCAGAACTTGCAGCTCTCTATGCCGCTATGACGTACGATACCGAAGAGCCGACAGAGAAATGGGTTGTGTTTTGTGACTCTAAGGCAGCTCTTCACAGCATCAAGTCTGCATTACCTCACAGAACTTACCAGCAGATGATATCCGACATCAGGGAAGTGCACCACCATGCTCTGGACACAGGGCACAACATTATCTTTCAATGGATTCCTGTTCGCTGTGGCATTGTCGGCAACAACTTTGCATACAGGGCTGCCCGGTCTGCCCACAAAGACACCTAGACACGTCATATACCTTTGGCGAGATCGGATGCTGCCAGGGAACTTCGACTGCTTGGACGCAAAAACTCGCATGATTTCTGAAGTTCAAGCGCCTTCAATTGCCTATTGCATAAACTAGACCCCATGCTACGGCTACAACTGCCATCTAGCCTTTCCCGCGGCAAAACAGCCTTGCTGTGCCTCTTGTGGCTGGGAGTGGCGTTCACGAAGGCGTACTCCTATCATATGGGAATGGTTGAGAGCCCGATGTGCGACTCATGTAGGTGCGAGGATAGCATTAAGCACCTATTGTGTACCTGCCCTGGCTATGACATACAACGCCTCTCTCTGAGGACAACCTTTAACAGATTGAATTCAAGACCGTTCTCCGAGTCAAAGATACTCGAACCGTGGTTACACCCGTCACTGGCACGAAAAGCGATTCTTGCGCTAGTACACTACTTGAAGTGCACCAGCTTAAGAGACCGTTTATAGGGTCCCTGTACATTCCTCCCACACGCACTCAGTGTTCGCTCACTCTCTCCCTTTTCCTCTTTCTATTTCCCTTTCTCCCACCCCCCAGTGCAGGGTAGCAAACCGGGTGCTCGTGTGGTTGCCCTCCCTGCCTTTCCTGTCCTTGCTCTCTCTCTCACTCTCTCTCTCTCTCCGTCCCTCTCTCTCTCTCTCAATCGTTAACGAACAATATCTTTACCCCTACGAGCCCGCGTGGCAAAATCAGGAGTTTCACCCTTAAGGTCGTCACTCCGAGACAGTATACTGGTCCTATACCGAGACAAGGGTATGGCATAACCCATCAAGAAACGACAAAAACGCTTAAGCTTCGACAAGCGTGCATATTATTTTCTAGGCCATGACAGCCCTTTCAAAGAAAAAGAAAGACCGTCAATCACGAACATAAATGTTGGAGTGCTAATTTGGACGAGTTGTTTATATCGATGACACTTAAAGCAAAAGCCTTTGCGTCACCTGTAAAAAAAAAAATAGAAGGGGAGTGCTACCGTGCGCTACCGAGTCAGCAGCTGATGTAAAATCTCCTACATGGCGTTCTTTTGACTAGATATAAATTTTAACTCCGGTTCTTACTATTCACATGTATTTGGAACGGAATTATGCTCTCAGTGCGCAACCAAAATCTTATTTCTAGCGACTGCTATGAGCAAATATTGACTTATTTAGCCCTAAAAATGTCACAAATCGTTGACAAAACTTTTGAGATGTGGTACATACTAATCTATCAGATCTATAACACCTTAAAACTCCAATGATATCAAACAAATATTTATTTAAACTGTCTCTGTTAGGAGCGTTTACAGCTGCGAGAATCGATATATTTCATTCATGTAATATACATGAATACTGAAAAACTGCAATAAGAGAAATAGTCGCGTTTCCTAGAACCCTGTATAACACATCGGTTTCAAGTAAGAGCTACAGAACTGCACTATCTACGCTCTGAACCTACGGTGTTGTAAAGTAAACGCTTCGTTTTTTGTTTTGTTCTTTAACTTTCGTTTAGTTTCGTCAATATTGCCAAACATGCGAGAGCACAAATAAAAAATCTGTTCACTACTAACATTTCATTTGATTATTTTCCAGCTGAAGCATCTATTTAAAAATTCACTCATCTATTGCTTAAAAATCTTTTATATGTTTCAAGTGCACTTCGATGAGAAGGGCGCTTGCTGAAACCTCCTATAACAAAAATAAATTCACCGACGATTAAGGTACTCCCTAATGCGAAATGTGAGCGCACCTACATACGTGTTTTCGTTTATCGGTATATTGGCTGGCGCTGACAGTCCGTCTCGTGCGGCACGTTGTAAACGGAGCGAAGTGTGGCGCGACTGCCTCGCAAATCGTGACGCGTGAGCGCGATTTACAGCAGCCGCCGCAGACGGACTTCCGCTCATGCAGCGCTTTGTTTCCATACAGACGACGCGCGTTACTCCGGTGCCATTTCGTAGCCATCGTCGCGGCAAAGCCCGTCGTGCACGGCACTACACTTCTCACGCTTTCGCCATACCCTCCTCCTCCGCTTTCCGCCTCATAATCCCGCTGTACCCTGATGTGCACATTTCTCGTCGTCCTCTATTCGCTATCCCCGACTTTCATCCCCCGTGGCGCTCCGCGTTCGCTCTCATCTTTCATTGTGCTCGTTCGCTCGGTTACGCAGTAGGATGCTCGACGCTGGTATGGACGCTTAAGAGCTGCGCCATAGGCTCCGCTCTAAAAATAAAACGCAGCTTCCCAGCGTTTTCGTTCTGCCATAGTGACCAATTGTAAGCGATATCGGGTTTGTTTCTTCCGTCAAATCGCTTGAGAATTCACCTGTCGCTTGTTGTGGTTTCGTGCAGTATTTATTTTGTGAAAGCCTGGGAGGCAGGGGCGGAAGCTTCACGGTTTTCAATACATCTTTAGTAAGAGAAAGGTTTAGCTCAAGGCATAGTCTTACATCTTGTGCGTCTTTTTACCATGGTCAAATTCTAAAGTGCACTGGGCGCTTCATTTAAAACCACAAAGTTAATCGACAATAGCACGCCCTAAATATTTCGCTATCCTTATGTACCTCTCCTGGCTACAGGCACGTACCACAACATCTCCACCCCCAGCCACCCACACCACCCCTGCTCACACACATTCCTGAAGTGCCGCCAAATCAATCTTGAGACTTGACAACTATTCGGCGATCAACATTTTGCTGCCTTTTTCACTCCTTTTGGATAGCGGTATACTTATCGGCATCTCCTGGGATGTGAAGGCCAGTTTTCTCATAAATTCGGTGCCCGCGCGATTAAATTTAGATGCGTTCAGTTGTCACAATCTATTGCAACGGTCACGCGCATCGCTATTGCTTCGTTAGTTAAACCTTTTTTGTTTAGACTGATCCAAGGACCACGAAAGGGATTCAGTTCGTAGTCAGCTGGTCTGTATGATCGTGGAACGAATTGCGGCCAAAGACAATGCCAGTTCCGGTTAACTTTTCCTTCTGCTTGATTTCTACCTCGAGTGACGGCTTGCCGCGACGCTGGCATACCCTCGGAACCATATAACCGTGATATATGTTAGATAAGGTGGAAAATAAGATCATGCGAAACAGTGTCCATCATGAAACCCCGCAATAACGATTAAACCCATAAGCAATATGAATGTCATCCGTTACCTCGTCTGGTATTTCCCTAATTGTACAGCACATTTCATGCAAAATTAGCAACTTCAAACAAAAGTCGCAAGGAATTGAGAAATTAAGCGATCTATTAAGGGCGAGAGCCGAGGCAACAGCCAGACAGGAAGAAAAAGCGAAAATTCACACATTTAACCGTTGTTTGTGAAAATATTTATGGATCAACATCTTTTTATTTAAGAAGGAAGTAGAGAAAACGCCGCCGGACGCGGAGCATGATTCCGTGTGTTTTGAATGACGTTTCTACCGTTATTACGTTTCTACCGTTATTCCGCGCTTATGTGGGTATTTTTTAACCTTCCGCGGTGGGCGTAGATAGTGTAGAACGGCAGCGTCCTGTGCTCTCGTTTGCCGCTTCCGGTATCGTCGCCGCCCGACGAACATTTCTGCGCCAGCTGGATCGGCGGCGAACGACGTTTTCGCTGCCGCCGCGCGTCGCGCGTACGCCGCCGGGCGTCGAACGCCGACTATTCGTCGCATATTCGCTCCATGTATTCTGGCCTTTAACGCGGTTGTACGGGTCTGACGGCGACGCATTGTTACGCAACTTTCCAAGTAACAATACGAGTCGGTTTTGGCACTTGGTAGAGCAGTAAACGAGGGATCCAAAAGAACTGTGATTGTTCCGCAAATATATATTTCTCTATAATTCTTCCATAGCTAACTAAAGAAGGCCGCTACTGGAAATCTTTATTTTACGTGTTTGCTTGCTTACATGTTCTTGGCAGTGTTCTTCCTTCCCTTCTTTCTTGCGCGAGTCCGTTTGATGTGGTTCCTCGTTTGTCAAGCAAAGGAGAGGCGCGAGATACCTGTGAGAAAAACCTTGTTTCGATTACTTTTGCGGGTTTATTCGTCTTTATGGCAAATGGTGGGCGTTATATATATATATATATATATATATATATATATATATATATATATATATATATATATATATATATATATATATATATATATATATATATATATATATATATATATTCACATTTGTACTAGTAAAGGTACCCCTCTTGCCCTCAGTTGCACAGAAATGTTACCTTTGTTTGAGTGACACAAAATCCTTGGTACGCGGTCTGTCTGGCTACATTGATGTGGCAATGTAACTAGAGATAACGATCGTATAGGGTCTTGTAACGTTCTTTTTTTTTTGTGGGGAAGTTAATCCGTTTCACGAAATTCGCAATAATATACGCAATTTAGACGTAATCTTTAATGATCACGGCCTGTATTCACAAAAAATTCTTACCGTATGGTGTTGTTCGTACGAGACAATTTCAGCCAATCCTAATGCTGAACATATTATTTGCGAAGACAGCCTGGCAATGGTAACGAAAAGCTCTGTGAATTGGGTGCCAAGAATTTAATATCGATACTTAGCAGCAACAAGTCGCTCGTTTTTGTCCTACATTTGGCTGTCATTTGCAGCTCTTGCTTTCAGACAGATGAGCCCTGTGGCAGTCCGAATTTATTCCTCCCTTCCTGTTCTTTAGGACGGTGTAATGTAAATAAAAATCTTTTCCCCGATTGTACTACTTACTTATCGTTCACCACTTACGACAGACCGATCTTGGAGGCAACGTAGGCGGAATGCCGTCATGGTCACTGACGAAGCGCGACAACGAAAAGAATTGGCATAGAACACTTACCATCGTGGCGCGAGATCATGGCACCCGAACAGAATTGCCGTCTTCTCGAATTACTATACTAATAGACGGTGGTTAGATGACCGTAGTCGACCGAACTGAGCGGCTCGGCATTGTTGCAAGAGCGTGCAGGGAAGAAACAAAAATCGAACGCGGAAGCCAAGAAGGCAGATATTGCGGAAGTGAAAGCTGGTTTGAGTGACAAATCAGAGGATGACCGCGCATGTATTACACCGCTTTGCCTATGACCGTGCATTGTTGGAGGCGTAGAGCTTCCAACTGAACCTACTAGACGAAAATAGGGCTCTGCAGTCGTTCAGCCAATCATTATGGGAGTGATGAGTAGTACCAGCGGCGGTGATAGTGCATAGACTCATAAAGTGAAGTTTTCATTGCGGACCCTCCGTGACTTTCTTGACCGTGGCTGCTGGCTGAGCGCTGCCGCCGATGCCTCTCTGGCAAGCGGGACAGCACTACAATCTTTACTATACTCTGATAAATGTACAGGTCACCGGCCTTGTTATTGCGATAGAAATTATATGGACACTCCAAGCGATATTTTCCCGTCGTCGTCGTCGCCTTGAGGTTGCGTATATGTTTGGGTATACGTGTGCTATGTGCCATGCCATGTAGTACGGCATGCGGTATATGCGGGTTATATTGCCACGTCACCCTATCGCTAAAGTTTCTCGCATCAGATCTTACATTGTTGACAAAGTTATTCCTGAGAATTTCGCCCAGAAACAGACGTCATGAAACAAAACACCGACCGAGCGTGCCTTTTTGTCTTAAATTTTCTCAGACCTAAATATTGAAAGTGCGAAAGAATGACAGAGCTCACACCTGAAAATAATGTAATTTCATGGGAACGGTAGTGCCAAAGAGGTTGGGCAGTGCTCAACCTCCAGGAACGGCCCAGGAAAGATGTTTGAAACATACCCGATGCGGAGAGGTGGTGGTAAAGTCGCTGAGAAAGACGTTGGCTTTAATTAATAGCATAAATGAAAGTGTCTGATGGCAGGATTCCAACAGAGGATCCCTAGGACAACAGCTCGTTTTTATTTAGTTAGCTTGTGTTTACTTCAATTCATACTGTCACTACAGCTGCGAGTCTTACACTTCGTGCAATAATTCTGACACGTTGCTAAGGCATTCAGTGTTTCATCGTTGTGGCGAAACAGTTACTCATTAATAAATGTCTGCAGAACTACTCAGTGATAAAACAACTGATGCCTAAATATTCTTTTCGCAACAAATCTATGTTATCGAGAGCACAATTACATTATTAAACAAACCTTTGTAACATTTCTACGCTTACTCTCTTAAACATTAGGCCCCAGTCGTGCGTATGCTTGTATCATGTCAACGCCAGCAAGCGCTTTGAGGTGATCGACACGTGTTGATGATGGTGACGATGAGGATTTCCATACTACGGCACGTACCCACAACGGTGAATAGGCCAAGAAGCGGGTGGTGCATATAAAATTTAAAAAAAATGGAAATCAGGAAATACGAAGACGAGGCAATGCGAGAGTTGTCACATAGCACAGGTGCGCTATAGAGTACATGCGCGTGGCGCAGGAATTAAGTTGGCAAATATACAGCATTTCATTAACCGCTTCACGATAACTTCACCTACAATAGATTCGAAAACGTGCGCTGCATCTGCGTTTTTTCTTTCCTTTTTGTTTTCTTTTCTTTGTTTGATTTTACAATTCGGCATGACTTCGTTGAAAAAATAAAACTGCAGCTGTTTTTATTGTTCTTTGTCGTTCAGATGTGTTTCGCGCTAGTCGCGCAACATTTCTTTAGAGGAGTTGAACGTTTTACGATGACAACTGTTTTACCATTTTGTTGTGCGATTTCGGCTGCATAGTTAAGTTTCAACATCCCAGAATATGCGCGTCGCTAGACCTCAGTCGCTTTTAGATAGCATCACTCTCGATGATGAGCATTTTAAATGTATTACAGCGAAGCCGTTAGCCTCTTGGTTATCGGCATTTTTCGCGTCCATCCGTCAACAAAAACTATCGTCAGCAATGGCTCATACCCTCCTAAGCAAGCAAAAATGCAATGGTCCGTCCCCCTCGTTAAGCAAAGGCTGCACAAGTATTCAGTAAAGTGAAGCGAACAGTGCATACATTCATTGGAATCACGTATGCAACGTACAGAACAGCGTACGTTTCAATAGAGGACAAGCTCAAAACAAGCATCCGAACCACCAGTAAAGCCTTGCATACCGCCCTCAGCAGTTGTGATGGTTTTGCAACAGCTTCACTGGACACCCACTTTCGCAGGGTCTGAATGGCGAGTCACTTTTTCAATAGTTATTTTTATTTGCGATATTCAGAAAACAAAGTGATTATAGAAATCGGAGGGAGAATGGCCCCAATCATTATCATGATGCAAATTTGCGATGAAAATATTAACGGGAAACTATATGGCAGTTTGAAGCCAGAAGTACGAAGTTTTGATAAATGTGTGCACTACCTAACACCTATGAAGTATGAAGCTCTGTACAGCTGGCGCACGTGACTGCTGTTTACCCTCTGGTAATTTTACTAGAACACTCTACGAGTAGAGAGTACTTAGCTAACGCTAGAAGTCAGGGTGCCACTATTCGCTACCACTGTGATAGCAGCAGTATTTCATTTGGAATCTTTTTATATTGTCCACCACGCACCGTTCGAGGCGTTCGGCTCATTCTGCTTGCGCTTATATCTGCAAACTACGGCTTGGTTGCCCATGCGGTAAGACACCACCACCATGTGGTGGTAGTCCCGGGTGAGACTGCCAAGAAGTTAAGGTCTTTGCATATATGGCTACGATGATGATTTAGATACATGGAACACTGTGTTGCAGCAAGAGGCCACAGTCAGGACTTGGAGAGATGCAGAGTACACATGAAGTACAGAGTGAGAAAAAGAAGTGATACACAAGCACGTAGATTAGCGTGTCAAGTGTGTCTTATTCCCAACCAGTCTGTAGCCTCGCATTGCAGCTCAGAATTCCACCACTTCAGAACCGAACGGCCCACAGGCCACCGCCTTAAAGGACCATCGTAATATTATTTTACAAAGGAACACTGAGAGTTTCCGCAAACCGTATTTAATGTAGGACACTAATCTGTAGAACATAAAGAAGAAAAAAGTAAATTGCGAGCTGTTCCTATCAGCTGCACGTGTTATTATCCATTACACACCAGCGCAAAGCTCATGAGTGTGGTTACGTTCTCGCTCAATCAAAAGTAACGATATATAAACGTAGTCCTTCAACCGCCAAGCGACTAACGGTGTGCATTTATGCGTATGCGCATATGCTGTTTTCCCTCACTAGCGCTAAGGGGTGACAGAGGCATTTACAGTGTCCTGCTTATCTAGAGAATACAGCATACTAGAAAATAAACGCGAGATCTTGAGCCAAACGAACATACACACATGGTGTGGTCTCCGTTCACCAGCAACGCTTAAGTGACGACTAACTGTCAAAATGCGAGAGGATACATCAGTGGCGCGTAAGCTGTAGGTGGCGGCGTTCTACACTTATCCCATAATACAGAAATTTGCCTTGTAGTGATAAAATAACGTGAACAAAACGCTATACACCCTTTACGATAGTGTCCAACTAAAAACAAACCCTTATTACAAAACAGGTGCACCGGCGCAGTGCATAGCCTGAGCGGAGGTCGCAGAAACGGAAAGAAAATGAAGGACAAAACAAAGGATCTGTGCTAAATTAGTGACAATGGCTCAAGCGGTTTAACTTGTCGCCGTTAAAACTGGCAACCTCAGCTACGCCCGGAGGCCACCGCCAGGCGATGGCAAGCGCTTGCGCTGCACTCGTAGCGTGGCCAACTTCCTCTTGAGTGTGGCGCGAAGAGCGACGATGCAGCCGCAGCCGACTAGCAGCAGACCCGTCAGCGCCAAGTTGGACACTCTGTCTCCATATGCGCCCAGCACGTTTGACGAGGACAGGATGAGCACGAAGCCGAACGATTCGGCCGCCATGTTCAGCACGCTGGCCGATGTTCCCTCGGGCAGTGGGTACGTGATCTCGGCTCCCAGCTGCAGGCCAACCGGTATGTAGCCGGCTAGGAAGAAGCCCAGGAAGAAGCATGCGGTCCCGGTGAGCCATCGCGAGCGCAGCGACAACACAAACGTGTACGCGATCAGGCCCAGCGTCGAGAAGGCGTACGTGACCACGGAGACCTCCTTGTACTTGCCAGTCCTGTCCAGAACCCAGCCGGCAGCCCAAGAGCCCAGCAGGCCCGATACGACGAGGGTGACACCCAGCAGACCGGCAAAATTCTCTTCTCCGGGAAAGTAGCGCATCACAACGGGATTGAGAAGAGTCGAGATGGAGTAGAAGGCGCCCGTGTTGATTCCGTACGAAAGGAGAAGCAAGCGGAAGTCCCGGTCTGCCATAAGCTGCCCCAGGGCCTCGGCGAACGTGGGCTTTCTTTCGGTGTAGCGGTTCAGCATCTCGCAGAAGCTTGGAGGATGCTCGGGTTTGTCCTCAAACACAACGATCGCGACGAGCAGGCACGCGACGCTGACGACAGCGACCGCCACACACAGCGTAGTCAGGGTCATCTGTACGTTATTCGGGTCCACGACGTAGGGCGGGATGAAAAAGCCCAGCGCAATGCCTACTTGGCTTCCGAGAACCCCGACCGAGCAGGCGGTGGACACCTCTTCGTACCTAAACCAGGTGGAGGCGAGACGCGACGGAACGGCGACGATGAAGGCCAGAGAGAAGGCTGGGAACGTCTGACCGACTAGCACGTAGCCAAACCTGTCAGGACGCACGCTGAAGACCTTGACGCAGGACCCTATGGAAGTACCCACCGCGCCGAGGATCACGGAGGCACGAAGGCCCATATTTTCCATGATCCAGGAGGAGGGCAGGGCGAGTGTCACGCATCCGATGTGGTAAACGAGGGACGTCCAGGCCACGGCGACCTCCGAGACTCCGTAGTAGTCCTGAATGACGCTCGCGATGATGGCGTACTCGATCCACTGGAATCCGTTGACGAGAGACGCGACGCAGTATATGGCCAGCATGTAAAACCGACGCGACGTGGCCACGACAATCGCGTTGCGCAAAACCGCCGACAGGGACTGCGTGAAGCGGCTGCTGAGCAACTCACGTATGGGTTCCTCCGATCCGATAGAGCCTATGCCTCTGATCGCTCCCGGTTCTTCCGATCCGACGGAGCCTATCATGGGTGAGCTGAAGTAATCGGGCAGCGAGTCTACATGCGGTGGCGTCGACATCTCCGACTGGAGTGCTCGGCTTTCGATAATATCCGGCGCTGCTTTGACAGCTATTTCGTCGCGCAGTTCGTCGTCGGCATCCTGAGCGCCTTGATCCTGACCGTGCGGCTGTTCTGCAGTTTCTAGAGGGAAGTGAAGACAAAAACAAAAACTGATACGAAGTCATCTCATCTCGCATGACACTGTAACAACGACGGTGATATATAGAAAAGATCAAGTTCACCCAGTTCAGAGACCATGCACCTAACCACTGAGATAGTGGCGATGAAAATTTGCATCATGCGTGCATCACGCAGTGTGGACATACCGCCATTACATGCACCATGATTGTGCACCGTATATGCTCAAACCGTATCCCAGGCCACTCAACCTGCCACAAAAGCAGCCTCAGATTTGTACATGGGGCACGCATTGCATTGCACGTGGATACACACATGTTCATGGTTATATGCTGCACTTTAGTGTGCTATGGTAATTTACCTGTATAACCTGTACTTTAGTGCCTGTGGACCGGGAGAGGGAAGGGGAAGAGGGGGGAAAAGGGGAACATTTTTTCTTATTTCACCGTCTATATTAGTAAACAAACTGTAACCCAATAATTTTGTCAATTCTGTTCTCAGTTTGTGTAAACTCATGTACAATGTGTTAAAATATGTAGCGTTCTGTGTGTCCGCTCACTGCCAAGGAACTACCACTAAATAATGTATAATAAAAGCGTATGTTGCGGGTACAGGGGCCCCTGTCAGGCGCTGCGCGCCTTTTGCCCCTGCACCTTTCTTGAAAGTGTACTCAAGATAAACATTCATTCATTCATTCATTCATTCATTCATTCATATCCATCGCTCTGTATGGTGGAGACTAGTCTGCTCCTCAAGTTGCGGAGCCTCAGGTTAAGTCAACGGCATAGGTCGCCAGTATAAGTTGAGGATCACTCACACTCACCCACCAACGTTTTGTTTCAGGCTTTGCACTCGCACTCGTGTCCACTCTCGCCCATCGGCACTTCACGCTCACATGCGATACCCTTCGTATTCCCGTTCGCCCACGCTCGTAGGCACTCAGTTCTTGGCAGCTCACAGCTACCGCCACTCATTCACGCTAATGCGCTCTCTTGGGAAATGAGTCAGTGAGTATAAGTGAGTGTAAAAAATTACCAACGCAAGCGAAACACAGGGACACAGGGAGCGACAGTAGTGACGTTGACTTTAGACTTTTTCATCATTGTGATAGTCATTACCTTCTTTTACGGATTGTTTTTTTTTTCATATTCATTTGACAGATTACCACGTCGATCCGGAAATACAGCAGTTGGCGGTCAGTGCTGCTCGCATCGCTTACTGTCTCCTCAAATTTCCCCCACGCTTTCTAGTCATCAGTAGTTGAACTAGGAATCTTGCTGGAGCAAACTTTTCGATAAGGGGACTGTTACCAAGAGTGAGTTACAAATAGCGCGAACCTACACATTACGTGAGTGTGCTTACGATTTTACCGGCCTGTAGAACTCAACGGAGCCACTTATATTCCATCAGAAGGCTTAAAAAGAGTTGCGGTCGTAAACATTTAGCCTGAGTTGGGCCAAAGATTTTTGACGAAGCAAGTGCACCTTTCGTCGCATGGCCTTTTACGTGCCGCTTCTCAGCAGCAAATCAAATTTAGCCAACAGTGTTTTACGCTATGAGCACGAGCACGCACATAAACGAAAGAAAATACATCTGCCGATAATTTCAACCGAGAAACGTTTCAAGACAGACTGTGGTAAGCAGTTTTGTAAGGTTGGCATGAGCGTCAGGCCAAGATATAAACGGACATTTATGCCACGAGATATGGAATTGAGCCAGAAAAATTCTGGTAGAGGTGGCGCAGTTTCACTGGCTGGTTTCTCTGTTGAAAACACAGCAAAGTAGCATGCCCAAAATTCATTTTTCTCTTGACGAGGTACAGAATCAACTTGGCGAAGCGAGGAGCATACGTGAATCTGCTGGTCGGTAATTGTGTCTATTCATCGTCAACCCTATTAATTCCACGTCATGACGAAGGCCTCTTCTAGAGATCTTATTGTCCAGCTCTCCGTTAAGAGAACCTAACTTATGCCCATAAATGTTCCTGCCTCATCGTTTCAACTAAAGCAAAGTCAACTGTATTTTTTTTTTGCGTTAGTAATCATTTTGTCCGCCTAATAAACGAACTGTTATTTCTTCAGCGAATTATCTGATCGGTAACTACATTGAGTTCTTAATCTTGACTATTGGATATTCACGTGGTTCAAACAAATAATCACGTAGCATTCTACCGTCTACTGTATATTCAAAACTAGAATGTACTCTCTTAGGCTTCTGAGAACGTCACTTTCGCCGTTTGCAAGTAGAAAAATCTGCGATACCACTCTGTAGAGTCACGATCTCTCGACTGTAACATACACATCTGTAAGTTTTACGAAAATTACCTTGTACTTTTACACAGACGCACATTTGGAAACGTTACGCTGGACCTCAGTTATGGTACACCGCAGTTACACAAATTCATAAACAAACGTTATTTTGTTACATATAATAACTGTGTACAAAATTATTTCATTAGATTTGCTTGTACCTTAGCAAACTTCAGTATGTTACACGTAAGGTACACTTTGGCCGCAGTTAGCGTGCCCGTGCAAAACGTGGACGTCAGAAAATTGCCGTTCTCGTTCATTGATTATTGACAGATTCTACGCTGGCGTTCACCTTCAGAAACTATCACAAACGAATGCCCAATCAAGTTCTGTGCTTCCATTCTCTTGGGATACTATCCCCTCCCCCTCCCCCCTCCCCCCGTTTGCCTCAGGTGTGTAATTCCTTCTCTTCACATTCATCCAAGCTCCGCCGTAGGACGTTCCAAAGAGCGGTTGGACCGCTTGGAACTTAAGGAGCGCTGGCTCTGGAATGCCTTCTTTTTACCTAGAGCTCAAGGGCAGCTAACCACTGTACATCGCCGTTCCTTGGAGATGTATTCCAATCGCGATTGCTCAGTTGTGGCTGAAACATTCTCCTCGTTGTAGTTTGATTCCAGTGTTAAACAAAAGCTATTCCAAGAAACTATGTGTAAAAGAATTTATTGTGCAAATTTTAGACGTCCGAAGAATTCGCTGAGCTAAGCTGTGCGAGCGCAGTGGAAAGCCGTTCAGACTTTCTCCCTCCTCGCAAAGAAGCGTCGCATCCGCTCGCAGTATAGTGGCCTTATTTCGATTTCGTCGGTACATCGCTTCCCAGAAACAGGTGCTAACCATTCTTCACCTGACCGCCTTGAGTCTCGTGTTTACAGGTACTCGACGAAGGGCTCACGGTCCCAAGTGGCGACTGTTTGCGGGACCGCTCGCCTTCGTCACCCGGAGGAGGCGAGGCCGCTTTCAGGGGGCTATTACCTCTCTTTGGTGAGGCAAGTATCGACCTTCTCCTCTCAGTGGTTCTGCCCGCGTCCGCCGATGAGCCTCCGGTCTTGCATCTAGCGTCGGCGGCGTCCAGTTCCCTCCACGCGCCATCCTCCCTCGCAGAGGCAACGGCCCCGAGCTGATCCTCTGCCGGTGGCGACGGCGTCGCGGAGAGCGTTCCCAGCGCCGGCTTCACCCTGCCGGCGAACACAGGCGCATCCAGTTCGTCGCTGATGACGGAGGTGCAAGAGGTCGTCGAGGAAGTGCGACGCCGGATGCGCGCTTCGGGATCCAGCGTGTCGTCTTCCTCGCCCGGCTGTGTGTCGACCTCCTCATTCCCGGAGGAATCGAATTCGTCGTACGTGGCCAGCGGCCGGACCTTTGGCGGCTTCCTGACTCCCGGGTGACTGGTGTCGACGGAGTCCGTAGCGCCCGAAGCGGCGCCTGCCGACCCGAGCGATCCGCCGAGACTCGTTTCCTGAGGCACGTCCGTCGACGAGTTCTGCGCTCCGGAGACGGACGTCATGCCGAAGCAGACACGGCGGTCCAAGTGTCCGAGCGGCGTCGTCGACGGCGACGGCTTCGAGGCGCCCGAATCGCTGGCTTCCGCGGCGCTGCCGCCGACGGTCGACGATGTGACAATGTTCAGCTCGTCCTGCACTTGCTCGAGGCACGTTCGAGACGCGGCGACCAGGTCTTCCGGTCCGAGGGCTTGGAAGGCGATGTGACCACCGCCGGCGGGCCTGTGGTGCGCAGCTCGGGCGGCCTTCGGAGTTCCCGTGCTCGCGCCATCCGCGTGAGCCGCCGGAGTACCTCTTCCCCGACCAGTCTGCGGGCTGCCGCCACCCTGGACCGGGGATGCTCGACACGCGGCGTTGCCATGCTCGGCGCTCGAGAGAGGCTTTGATGACGACGCGGTCCCTGAGGTACCCTTCCCGCGATCAGAGCACGGGCTGGATTGGGACACCGGCTTCCGCGATTCCATCGTCGCTGGCGGTGGTGGGGCCTTCTTAGCTTCGAGCGAAGGCTCATTTCCTTTGGCGGCGTTTGAATCCATGCCGCGAAGGTGTCTTGTTGTGTGTTAGGTCAGGCAGACCGGGATCAGCACAACCCACACGCGAATGGAGCAGACACGTCGAGGAGCCTCTTGGAACACGAAAGCTCGCCGTAAAAGGCTGACTCGCGCAACCGTGCACGCGAGCAGCTTTGTCGTTTTCTTTATCACTTTGTCTTTGTCACTTTGTTTGCATTGTCAGTTGCGAACAGAAATATTCGTTTATCGGTCTATGAGTGAAATTTGTGGTTTTACGTGCTGAAACCACGATTTGATAATGCACGCCGTAGTGGGGGACTCTGGATTAACTTATCAAAGTCGGAAGTGACTACATTACTTGCTTGTAAGGCAGGATAAGGAGAACTCATAAACCGCGCAAAATATATTGTCAAAGAATAATACAACCTCCTTAGACTTATTTTATCAGCACGGTCTTCCAGCATTGTTTTTCTTTTCTACTGGAACGTTCTGCTCATACGAAGCAATCGAAACAGACCAACAAAGTAATGCGATGCTTGAAGGTCTGAAAAAAGTGTACCACGCTACGCTAACAGCGTGATGTAACCGAAAGTGTGTAATCAAGATAAAGACCTGAGTGGTGCATCCGTGGTTTAGGTTATTTTTTAGGAAAGCAATGAAGGGGGCTAGTTGGTGAACGTTCATAATTATATTGCGCTTAGTGTTACACTTAGTATAACACTAAGCGCAATATAATCATGAAGGTTATTTTTATACGAATGTATAAAGTTGTATAAAGTTTATACGAATGTATGCAAGTTGTAACAAACGGTGGAGCAAAAATAGACACAATCGCATGAGAGGGTACGAACAAGAAGTGCTAGAAGCAGTCCCATGTGACTGTGTCTAGTTTTGCACTACTTCCTGTTTCAAGTATGCCCAACGCTCTCAGCCATGAAAACGTTTTTTTCTAAACGACGCAACTTGGTTCACCAGAATGTTTTGATTTTATTGCATGAATCTAAATTTTCAGATGGGATATTCCAAGGCGAAATTCTTTTCGGCACGTAAAAAAATTTTATACATATGATATATGCAGAAGTCTATTGATTGGTGGGATACGAGTTCGTTTTCAAGCGTGGATGTGCGAATATTCTAAAGTTCAAGTACGAATCAGACACTTCCTGTTTCGATAAGAACTATTGAATTGTAAAATATTATCGTTGAATGCATTTTATTACGGCAAAAAGTCAGCGGGGTTGCAAAGATGAAGTCTGCCTTTCATGTAAAAACTTTCTGCCTGTTATCAACCTGTCATTTTAAGTGAACCAACGACAAACTATGGTGATAATTCAATTCTTGCTCACGCACAGTCAGCCCAGTTTAATCGAGTTCAAGTAGCCCCGGTGTCTATAGAAGAACAGGTATTATCTCTACATTCTTATGCCACATTTACAGTCCACATTTCTCTTTCCTTTAGAATCCCTACAAGTATGTTTGGTCTTCGACTTGATATGCAAGGCAGACACTTTTTCTAGTACTGGTATTCCATATCATTTGAACATGCCACGGTAAACTGAAGTGCATTTCACCCTATATGCCACGGTCATTTTTTTCCACGCCAGCACATTTTGTTCTATAAAGTAAAACGCAAGCTGTGCTGTTTTTCATATCGATGAGAGAAACTTTGGAAACAACGGCGTTTTTCTACCTTCAGCGCGCGGTAATGTAGGCATCATTTTCACCTGAAAGAGACATGCGACTCCATTAACTCAAGGTGGTGTTTTCGAACGAGCCTGCTATGGACTGCGGCAAAATCTAGAGTGAAAACAAATGAAGAAAATGGCACATTCCTAGTTTGGCCTAATAATACTCGAAAAAGAAAAATTGAAACTCTCTGCTTTTAAAACAAAATCGTAACAACAGTCAAAGGACACTCGAAAATACGATCATAGTGATTTACATAGGACACCCTAATACAATCTAACGACATTCATAGGATACTAAAACACAATCATAGCGACAATCACACGACACTAAAAAATTATACCTGATGTGACAATCACTCAATTAATTCATCGCTTACTGTTTAACGAATGCTTCGCTTATGTTGCAAGTTTAAAGAGAACGAGAAGACGAATAAAGCTGTGTATGTAATAAAACGGAGGAACCTCAGAGAAGTTAAGGTCGCGCTCGGTTGGCTACCTTACAAGACCGAGAGCCACGTACACACAGGACCAGCGCTGTATACTAAACACACGGGATGGATCATTATAGGGTAAAGGTCAATATGCAGCCTCGCTTATTCGTAAATACAAACCTGCGCGTTGGGTTGGCGTACTGTTCAAGCGAAGCTTTCTTTGCCAGCCGTCCCGGACTTTCCTGACCGTGGCCGCTGGCTGGGTGGGTGCCGCGGTTGCTGCTAGCCTGCCGAATAGCTGGCACGCAGGGCAGCGTTACCATCTTTACTGCCCTGAAGGAGGTCACATCTGTCTTAGCATTCTCTCTTAAAAACTAAATACTGCACATGTCAGTGTCAAATATTGCGTTCTGAACGAGGATGTATTTTACCGTAACATTCAGCAGCTTTTTCTCAGGCAGAACCTTCATTATATTCTGTAATTTTCTACCAAATAGAGTCTAAGATTTTCTACTTTTCTAAAAAGAAAGGGTTCAAAAGTACTAGTGCGTATGTAAGCACAGAAGGTGCGTACCTTGGACGAAGTTCTTCGAAATGTGTGCAACCTTTCTCAAACTTTTTTTTTGCGTGCTACAGTGCGTCTTATCCTACTTTTCACATTTTACCGCTGTCGTCATTTGACATTTTTCACCTCGGCGCTGGTTTATACAGGTAAGCTGCGCAGCGTAACATCAGCCAATCAGAGCAGCTAGAGGCGCAACCATGCCCTGCAGGTGCAGTATTTTTCTGTCATGTGTCATACGCTGATAGGAGGAATAAAGGAAATAGAGGTTGTTGCCCCTTAGAGGGAGGGAGGGAACTACGGAAAACTAATTAATAAAGGACGAGATAGCCATCTAAACGGGTTGAACTAAGTTCATAACGAAAATGAAGGGCAAAGCAATTGACGAAATGCGGGAAGTAAGCATTTTCTTCGCCACTTAGGTGCATCGCGCTGCATTCAGATCATGTCATAATCAAGAAAGGGAACCAGTCCAGTTGAAACTGTTTGGTATATGTCCCTTACGTGAACAACATTCCAAAGGTTTTTTAAGTGTGATGCATTGTACTTTACTTGTGTAATTCTCGCATGCAATGTTACATTCGCTACATAATCCATGAAAAAAAATAAAATCAATGAGAAAGAATGACCCGACGTTGTAGGCAGTATTTCCTCCCAATAAAGAAAAGTGTGGCCAAGAGGTAAAATCCTCGGACTTCCATTCTGTGAGACAGTGCATATTTTCTTCAGTTCTTGATAAACTTCTCGAAAAGCGCTGTCGCATTCCTGCGGCAGGCATCGGCGAAAGCGGACTACTTCAATGGGACTGGAATGGTGAGTCCACAAAACGATGACTGTAAAACAAATGAGTGCTCCTAACGCAAACCTACCCTCGTAGACGTATCGTTCGGCGATGCCCATATTAGGTGCAGAATACCTTGTGCGTGCAGACGGATAACTAGAGAAAATTGCAAATTTATAATTTTAATTGCTCAACATCACTTGTATGTTGATGAATAGATTAAGACGGTCGTCATCAAGCTGTATTACGCTTAGTAGCATTCTATCAAACGTTCTCTTCGAATTATCTGGACATACGTCGCACAGTGACTCCGCGATTGGCTCGATAATTCCGATTAATGTACTGCCCAAGGAATTGGCCAATTTGCTTATCCCAATGAGCGCGAGGAGTAGAATAGACGCAGGGTAAACGCTAACTTCCACGTATAACTCTCTCTCTCTCTCTCTCTCTCTCTCTCTCTCTCTCTCTCTCTCTCTCTCTCTCTCTCAATATATATTAAAAATGTAATTATGGGGTTTTGCGTGCCAAAACCACTTTCAGATTATGACGCACGCCGTAGTGGAGGACTCCGGAAATTTCGACCACCTGGGATTCTTTAACGAGCACCTAATACCTCTGTCACACGGCAAATCTAATGTCATTTCCAACAAATTATATTTGTTGCGATTAATGTCATTATCACAGCGCGCTGTCACACGGTGAAAACTAATTTCATTTGAAAATGATGACGATGACGATAGTAAAAAAAAAAATTCGTAAAAATAGCCTCAAACGATAGGCGCGTCCGCTACATCTGCTAAAGTGGTACGAGAAAGGCAGTTGCGTGTCATCGCCGTTATGCTGTGACCGTGGGCTCCTAATATCCTCATTCTTGGCGCACGCGCATGCTTTTACGCCAAGTCAATTGAAGCGGCCGCGTCCGATGCTCCTGTGCGAACCAACACGACTGCTGCAGTGAAAGCTAAGGACGGCTGTCTAGTCACTGGACTGAGAGTAGCTTTCTGTAATTACGCACGTGATGTACTTCAATGTCGTTAAAGTAATAATTAGGTAATAAAATGGATGGAATAATAGTGACCTTTTGTTAAAACAAAAAAAAAGAAGCATGTACTGTTTGCGAAACACTGGTACACTCGTGGTGTCGAGGGTGCACATTCGGTTCCAAACGAATGCGAATGAGTTTGGCGAACTCAGTCGTTTGTAAATGTCATTTTCGACGAATGTCATTACATATTACAGTGTGACAGCAAACAAGTGGCATGATCAGCGAATGTCATTCGTTGTAAATGACATTAGTTTTGCCGTGTCACAAGGGGTATAAATCTAAGTAATCTAAGTATACACGGGTGTTTTGGCATTTCGCCCCCATCCGAATGCGGCCACCGTGGCCGGGATTCAATAAATATATATATATATATATATATATATATATATATATATATATATATATATATATATATATATATATGAAACACACACCCTCGCACGCCACTCACGTGCGCACACTCACCCACGTAGTACACATTCACACAAAGGGAGAAAATTAACAGCTATGTGTGAATTCCCACGCAGAACCTTCCGCGATTTTCCATTTAAAAACTTCTTAGTATACGCAGAGATGTACTTCTGCTATGGATGAACCGGAATGGCGCCCAAAATCTACCTATGGGAGAGAAGACCTAGCCCATTGCGCGCAAGGCTATACAGCAGTCATGAAAGCATGGGATTAATGACAGCCAGATTTCCAGGAGAGTACACAATTTAGAGAGAGACCATGGAGCGGTCTCCCCCCCCACCCCCAATCCCGGTTTAGTGCTTAATGAAAACGCCACCCCACCGCCTACCTCCTTGAGTCTACTTTCGATCCAGCCCCGAGCACAAGACTGATGGTCGACAATTTTGATCACACGTAATCATGTTGGCAAGCTAAAAAGTGTCCCCCATCAACCGCAACAAGTACTATGTGACTACGCAAGCGCGCTTCTACCTTAGAACGACAATAATCAGTTAAGTATACAGAGGTACTTCCTCGCTGTTTTTACAAAATAGGCGCTGCTTTTCAAAGGTGACTGTCTCTTTCCCAGGCTTGCCAGGCTTCTGTCTCTTTCCCAGGCTTGCATTGTTGTACGAGGATTTTATTTTTGAAAAACCCGAGCCTGAACGCGACCTCTCCGTATCAGAGCACGCCGATCTGCTACAGCCTGTTCCCGGCGAGGCCGCAGGTTGACGACACTGCTCATATACGGACGGGCTGCGTCGCGTGGTTATAGAAAAGAAGAAAGGTTCGTGGCCGAGGAGAAGGGACCGGGCTTTTCGCTCCGGCGAACACCATACCGACGTCGCCCCCCCCCCCCCCCTTCCCCGTCCGCTGCATGCGTGACCGAGCCGCAATACGCGGGCTCACTACCTGCCACCGCGGACCTGTGCGGGCTCGCAAAACAAAACGAAACAAGAAAGCCATGCGTATACACGGGAGAACGGCGGTTACGCGCGGGGGCTGACCGGTTTTCATCGCGAATGACCGTATACGGAATCCGCATGAGGGGACAAACAGATGCAGTCGAGCGGTGCACACGGCAGCCAGGATCCACTTTCACCGCTGACTGCTGTTTCTGTTCCTGCTGCTTCTATCGCTGCCGCTTCGGTTTCTGCTGATCCGACCCGACGTTGTTGCCGCGATATTGTTGCTGCCGCAGTCGCGGCGCGTGCGGTCATTGGTCGGCCAGCTCGTTGCTTCCTTTTAAAGTTGTGTCGCAACTTGTATTCCGTGATCCATTACTCGACCTATATGTATCGTTGTGCGTCAAAGCCATAAAAAAAAAGCCGTAAGCCCATTTGTGTTTCCAAGCTAACTTCACTGTCACAGCGACGAGCAATGCCATTGCGGCTGGCTGCTATCGGCATAATTTTAGAATGAACGAATGACCAGTACGCTGATTTCAAAGAAGGGGTTTGGTTAGTGTTTCGTTGTAGGCAACACGCATGATGAGAGCACCTGGAGGTGCCGCACGAATCAACTTAATGAGTAGAAGTTGCCACTAAATTATGTCTGATCTTTGCGAGTATTGTTCTTATCACTTTTTTTTTTTTTATTTCCCGGTCGCCTTACCTCCTTCCGCAGTTCAGGGTAGCCAACGAGAGCTGCCCCTTTTTAACCTTCGTGCCTAACTAAACCTAGTTTTTTTTTTTTTTCTGGCTCTCTGTCGTGCTTGCTTACATGCTTACTTGATTTCGTGGTTGCTCAATTACGTGCTCGCTTGATTACATGCTTGCTTGCTTGCTCGCTTGCTTTCTCTCTCAATCCTTTCGTTTAAGCTTCCTCAAAATGCTTCTTACTGGTGCTTCTTCTACAGCAAAGCTGTATATGCCTAGGAGGAACACTCGTCGTCCGACCATAGAAACCATACTGCGGGGGTATGAGCCATCGCATTCGTCTTACGTGACGGGCGGACAAATTTCTCGTTGGGTTGGCATAGAAATAGTTTAGTGGCTGTAAGCTGCCTATTTCAACGTTCGTCTTTGTTCAGTAATACTTTGCCTAAGTTCATGCAGTCCCTCCCCGACTTCGCGATAGGTTCAAAAATGTGTGCCT
This sequence comes from Dermacentor variabilis, assembly GCF_050947875.1. Lineage (NCBI taxonomy): Eukaryota > Metazoa > Arthropoda > Arachnida > Ixodida > Ixodidae > Dermacentor > Dermacentor variabilis. The sequence goes on from NC_134571.1 coordinate 92,079,974, forward strand.
GTTTTTAATTAAATGGAATGTGCGGCCCCGGTGTGTCACTTCGTAACTACAGTGCGTAACCGAGTCATAACCACTATGATTAACGCATTAGGAAACACAAATGCGTTACATAATTCAGAAATACTTTGATGAACCCGCTAAATTAACAGAATGAACTGTCCACTGCACCCTGCATGATGGTGATTATGCGAAACGCAATGTGTGGCATTTCAAATAAACAATGTGATAAACCCAAGCCAAATGTGTGCGTAACCTGAAACACAAAGGCGTAACCAATAAGTGAGAAAGAGTTTAATAAACCGTCGGAATTAATCCAGCATGAGGCTCTGCGTAGCTCCGCCCTCGACGACCAAACCTGGACGACCCAGCACGCCTGTGAGGCGGCGGCGAGGGTGCATGGACGGTAATTTCCTTTCTTTCTTTTTTTTTTTTCCTTTTCGTTGATGTGTCACTTATGCCCTCTTTCTGCAAAAGGTGCTGAAAAAAAAGCACTCCTACAAGGGAATCTCAAGGCTCGCGTAAAGCTAACGTGATTCTATAAAAATTTGAAGCTAATAACAACACTTCAAAAGGGATGAATGGTGCGGTTAGCTCAATAGCAGCTTGGGCTTGTTGGTTTTCCATCCTGGTGTTAACAGCGCAAAACGTAGGCAAATCTAAGACAAAACAAATCGCTTGTGGTGTCGTCTTCTCGTCTCCTGTCCCGTCTACGCTTTGCGCTGGCATGTTGGCTGAAGTTGGGCTGATATTGATCGTGGAAAGGACGACATGCGAGAAAGAGTACTATATAGGGCCTGAAAAGAGAACACCGAGAAAGCGCTCGCTCACCGTTGGTCCAGCGTTTGTCGCGCTGCTTCTTTCTCGCGTGCCGTCTTTTTCTCTGCACTGGCAAGCGCGCTGGGTTAACCCCCAGAAAGCACCGCTTGCAGAAAGAGACAAAAAAAAAAAAGAAATTACAAATCATCGCACGAAGGCTATTCCGCCAGCAGGTCGGTGTACCCTGCAGTACATATACGCGACCCGGACGCTCGCAGCCATTGCTGCTGCATAGGACGAAAGGCTGCTGTCGCGAAATGCCTCAAATTAAAGCAAGAAAATAAATGGAGACGGGGAAGGGGCTTAGAATGAAGCGGGGCGCTGGAGCGGCGGCACGCGCACAACATGCCCAAGATGCGCCGACTCCCGGCGAGAACGAGAGCGACAGCGAGATGCTTGTCGGACGAAAAGGACAGCGCGGTGGCGTGCCAAGCTACGGGCACATCGGGCGCACACAGGCATGCATGCGCCAGGCCGCGCGGGTGCGTGCGGGCGCATTTCAGTCGGCACGACAACTTTCGGTGCCGCGGCTGAAAGCGACACGCGGAGAGAGAGAGATGCGCTGCCCTTCCCCCGAATAACGGTTTGCGGCGGCGGCGGCGTCGACGACCGCGTTGTCAAAAAGAGTGCGGCCAGCGCGAGCGTGCCGCTTTGTTTGCGCAGAGTGATGCGAGACGGCGCTTCCCCGTGTCGCCGAGGGCCGCCGTGGCTGTGGTTCGTCGTTGTGCCGGTCTGAGAGAGGAACTAGAGCGACCTTGTCGCAGTGTAAACGGCGGCCGAAAGCCTACACTCTCGTTGGCTTTGTGGGTTGCAGTGTTAGTGGAGTGCGGACCTGTTACCGTCTTTGCGTTGTTTGCCGTTGCTTTTGTAGATTCTAGCATTCGTAGCAAATGACTGTATAAACGGCTCTCGCGTAGTCTCAGGCCGCTTCGTAAGGCTGACTATTATGAATAACCTTGCGGATTTTTTTTTAGATAGCCTTTCGTTTCGAACGCCTCCAGGTATAACGAAAGAAACTTCCGGGATGGCTGCGCCACCTATCAGCAACGTCGAAAAATAGGTGCGGCGGCATATGGCCCCTTGAGACTGGGAGATCTCGGAGGCCGTGGACGAGAGGCTTGTAGCGATTTCGCCGCCTATTGGCGAGTATAAGAACGTGCTTAAATAAAACAAGCTCCCGCCTTTCATTACGCCGCCTCTCGCACTTATCGGATGCACACACAAAGCGTGGCGAATAGATAGCATCACTCAGGTGCACTATGTAGGGGAAACTTAAAGCTCAATAGCGTCCCGCACGTAATCTACGCTATCACGCTACACTAAAGCTCCCTTTCTGTAAAGCGAGTTTGCGAAACGGTAACGCTACTTCCCTTAACCCCGTTTGTTATGCTAACGTTCAACTAAAGCTGTATAACGACGCAAATATCTCGAAGTAAAATCAGACGGTTACATGATTCGGAACTCATGCGCTCGAGAAAACGAGCTTGAGCAATCGTGCCTCAGGAGTCATCGTGTCGCTGAAGATCCATGCAGCAGTGCATTCACAACTTTGAATCATTCGGTTTACACTCAAGCACACTCGAGCAGTGATCCAGGTAGTGCACGCAGCAGGCCTGCGCTCATCTATTTAATCAGTCCAAGTGTGGCTAAGGCATTGCGCTACTGAGCTCGAAGTTGCGGGTTCGATCCCAGTCGCTGTGGCTGCATTCGGAGGGGGACAGGATGCAAAAAACAAAATCGCTCGTGTATCGCGCATCGGGTCCACGTTAAGGAACCCCAGGTGGTCAAAATAATTCGAAACCCCAACTACAGTGTGCCTCGTAATCAGATCGTGGTTTTCGCACGTAACCCCAGAATTTAATCATTCAATTCAAAATATCGTAAGACGACCCGTCACAAAACAAAGCCAAACAGTAGGGAAAAGGACGGGGCTCTCGCTTGTGGAGATTATTATGTTTTTTATATATATTAATTAATTTCTTTATAGCCATTGTGAATAACACCGCTACAGACACAGGACGGAGGAAGACGACAACACAAGGCGGTTTTCTTGTCCTGTTGTTTGTCAGTGTTGTCGTGTCCCTCCATCCTGTATGTGTAGCGGTTTTATACACAATGTCTCACCGACTGGCCTACAACCTTATCTTGCTAAATTCTTTACAGCGATTACTGAGGCGAAGTTAGAACGCAGGCGAGAGCTTGTGCGGACGAGCATAGCGCGGATAACACAGGCTTCCGAGAGCGAGGGTAACGTGGCATCTTGGCCGATGTCCTCTCCTCTCACACTACACCTGGCCAGCGGCTCCTAGATAGCAGGCCTGTGCAACCTGCTTCACGACGTCATGCTACTTGAACCGAGACTTCCACTGTCAAGACCGGCGTGACGAAAGCGGTAACGTCAAAATCACCGCGGCTTACTTAGGAGCATCCCCATGAGATTCGCATGGAGCATCCCCATGTCAGACAGGCAAGGTATCATGACGTCATGGATCGAAGTGCACAGGCCTTGTGCTACCTAAGAGGCGTTGACCTGGCACGCCAGCGCGGCAGCTCGTGTTCGCTATCGTCCCCTCTGCTCCGTCAAGGCACGCACGTGACGTAGCGTTGCAGCCAATGAGAACGTCGAAGCGCGCTCGTGTCGCGGCATCGCTGCCAACGGGAATTTGGATGCCGACAGACGACAGACGCCGCCTTTGTGGCTTAATTTCCCGCATTTGATGTTTTCGCATCAATAAATAAATGAGTAAACGCCTAAAGATGAAAATCTTCGTGAATTCGGGCACTGCCCTCTTGCCACAGCCCTCTATATTTCTTTATCTCACAGGACATCGGTCAGGTAGGCCTCTCCTTTCTCTATAATTGATTGCGCACGTTGGGAAACACATCCAATGCATCCGTGCTTGAATGCATGAGACACGTCCTTTACGCAGTTCTCAGCCCCAAGAGCAAGCAGCTTTACTTTTCAATAAAAGCGGCGTCCACCAAATCTTGCCCCGCATGATATACCAGTTTATTCCTTTCGTGTAATAAAGATGTTTCCATTCTAGTAGATTCCCTTGCTGGGCTACTTGATGACCTGCCTCTTGAGACTGGAACTAATATGCTGTGTGAATGTTCCCACTTTAAATGTGCGATCTGTCAAAGTAAAATATGTAAGTTGTAAGTATTCGCCTCTCTTCTTTCTTCCAACTGTTCGCGCTACTTCCGTCATGTTTCCATTCATTCAAGCAGTAAATGAGAATAAGACGAATTTAAGAGCGAAAGTGTTGCAGTGGTTACAATAGTGGGCCATCACCTCAATATAGAAGAGAAAGGAAAAAAATAAGTGACGAAGAAATTCGCAATTTCGCCCGATAGCCGAAGCATCGATTGCGATAGCAAATTAGTAGACATGTATACGAAGTAGTGATAGCAGTTTTATCGGTCGTATAAGCCGTCAAACATTTACTTACTAACTACACTACTAAATTTGTGCACCCTTTGGGGCGTGCCCTTGTCCCATAGCAATAATCGTCATCTATCTTGCTTACATTTCCTTTCTTGAAAACTCCGCCCTCGCTACTTTCCTATTGAGAATGCCATGTCACGCTATACTAATAACGCGCATGCCTTTCGTGACCTCGAAGCATGGGGCTCGCAGCATTAAACAGAGAAAATGCGGGCAAGATGAACGACGATTATTCTTCTGGGACAAGCCCCAAGGGGTGGAAACTTTTTTAGGAGTGTAAATTAACAAGCATGGTATCATGCCTGCACTGGCAAATATAAACACATCTCACTCGGTGAACGCGGACACTCGCTGTCAAAACACTGGCCTGAGGGAGAGCAGGCTGCAGCAACGATGGAATTGGTATTCGTGCTGCCTCTCGCTTCAACGCAATCTAAGCGGTGAGACTACAGCGCACATGAAGCTATCAGCACTCGGCGCAGTTAGATTCTGTACTCATGCCAGATTGCTTTCAAGATAGGGCCCGCTCAGCTGCGCCATACGCCGACGCCACTAGAATAGAACGACCCCTCCCCCTCCCTCCCCCCCCCCCTAGTGCCTTGCGGGTGGTGGTGAATGGCACGCTTCCTCCCTTGCGCGCGCGAGATCCAAGCCACCATCCTCGGGCCCACCTTCGCATACTTTCACTCGCCCCTACATCAGACGGCGCGCGGCCCCGGTGTTATCAATAATAATATAATATTTGGGGCTTTACGTGCCAAAACCACTTTCTGATGATGAGGCACGCCGTAGTGGAGGACTCCGGAAATTTTGACCACCTGGGGTTCTTTAACGTGCACCTAAATCTAAGCACACGGGTGTTTTCGCATTTCGCCCCCATCGAAATGCGGCCGCCGTGGCCGGGATTCGATCCCGCGACCTCGTGCTCAGCAGCCCAACACCATAGCCACTGAGCAACTACGGCGGGTGGTGTTATCACAGTTGAACTTTATACGGAACATTAAGCCGACACCGACGGCGGCGACGGAAATGCGCCTGGAGTGTCCATATAATTGTTATCGCAATAAAACAAACCGGTAATTTTTTTTATTCTCGAAACTCTATTACAAAAAAAATTATTTTAAACTCGTACTAGTATGCATTTCAATGACAACATTCACCCACCCATACTAGAAAACCTTTCAAACGGTCAGGATGGAACAAACTCCTAAAATATTTAAGAAACTATTCCGTGTGAACACGTTCGCAATTTTCTAGTACCTAGCTACCGCTCTATTTCAATGTTCAGCGATAGCCTGATGCTTTCCAAGGGTAGGAAATCTCTTCCCGTAGGCTATTCCTCGCCCTCTTCGCACACTTATTATCATTCTGCGTACCCCCGGAAATATCTGCGGCTTCGAGCAACGTACTTCTGACGTGACGAGTCTCAACGCGACGGCAGGGGCGAAGATTCTTGCGAACAGACAAACGAAAAAAAAATTCACGCAGAAACTCCTCTGGTCTGCGTAAGCATTGTGACGTTCATTTCTACGCAGCCCAGTGTCATTATCAATGTTATGAAACTTGATCCGACCAGCATAAACGACAGCTCTGCGACGACACGAACCGCTGTGGACGGCGGCGCAAGGTGAATTCATGACACAAGCAAACTACTGCAGGTGGCGGCGCCAGGTGGGCTGATAACGTTTCAATCATTACAGGCCGTTATCGCTCTTTAGCGCCTTCTCCGTCCGCGTCAATTCGCTCGCTTCTGCGGACTCTATCTTGAAAGCGATCATCTTACGTGACGGATGGGCGGACGTATGGGCCAACGGGTTTCCTCGTTGGGTAAGCATACAAATGCGCACACATTTAACATTAAACCCTTTGCTTGACCACTGTTCGCCGTCAAATTACGTTTCGGTCGTTATCCCTTCGCTTTTTGCCTTCGCTGCACGGCGTTCTGTGGTGCAGTGAAGACGCAGTACAGAGCAATGAAGCGACCTTCCGAGCACCACGAGTCATAGCGTAGCGAGCGACACGAACCTCTACGCGGCGACGTATATGCACCATACTTGTACATGTTATAGAAAAAAAGTAACCGATTACAATTAATTATTTCAGAAGGTAATTGGTAACTATAACTAATTAATGTCCCAATAATGTAAATGAGCAATCGATTATTTTCCAAAAAGTGATCGGAAATATTGAAACTTCGAGAAAGAGTAATCAATTATTTTAACATTACTTTCCTCGCTACCTTTGTTAAAATTGCAAAGATAAAGCAAATAGAAAGAGCTGGTCTGGCTGTCGCAATGCGTCCTCTGCAACCCTTCACTCGTGGTTTATCTTCACTAAGCGTTCCTCTACCACGTATTATTATGCAATTTTCCCTCGTTTTCTTGTGAACACATCTGCAGTAACACTGGAAGCTCGCTCAATGTGCGCGCTGGAAAGAACGGCTGTGTGGTAACATACGAACACCTTTCTCGGACGACTGTGATGGCTCAGTGCGCGATACTCGATTCTGGGTTCGCCATAAAGGGCAGCGCTTCATTGTTGCTAGGACTAGGGAAATGCGTTCCCGACAGGGCCAAGTGCAGAACTAAAAAGTGGTATTAAGTGGCTCCGTGGCATTAACGTACGAAGTGGCCATCGCTATCAAGCCATTTCCATTTTTCGGCCAACACCTGGGAGACCTCTTCTCGGTGCCCTTCGATCGTTACCCATTCAGACTTAAAAGAGTAATTAAATTGTAAAGGACCCCCACAAACGCTCAGGTTCCTTGAAGAGGTGCCGAAATCTGTAATATAATTTAATATGATGGTGCATATTATTCAGCCCTAGAATACTCTTAGTGCGTTACAAGTAATCGGTTACTTCTAAAGTAATTGAACTGCAGGGAGCGTTACCGAGTAAAACAAAGTCGATAAATTTAAAAATAACTAAATCAGAAAAAACGTAATTGATTACAAGTAATTACTTACGTGCAATTCGTTACGTACAATTCTGATGTGCACCTAACCTCACTAATCGATCCATATAGGAGGCTATACTCAATAACAAATTTTTTTTACGAACGAACTAAGGAGAACGTTCGTCCTTCCTTAGAAGTAAACAATAACAAAATGAGGCCCTTGAAATACGACTGTAATTAGTGAGGTCTCTTACATTCCTCTAGCATCATAAAAACAAAGGATGGTCTGTAGTAAAAAAAAAATATAATGACACTCCACTGTAGTTGTCTAACCATGCATAAGCATACCCCTCAATTTCAGGTGGCCCAGCCGCAAAATTCTAGTTGGCCCACCCCCAAGTTTCATTTGGCCCTAGTATAGGCTTCCACATGCATTTTCTGTTGAGCCCTATGAATTCCTATGGAGATGGTGAACTCTAATCATATGAGTATTCTGTCTGATTAATTTTATTTCTTCTTATTGCGATAGCAACTATATGGACACTCCAGCCGCATTTTTGCCGTCGGCGTTGTGGTCGCCGTGGTGTTGCGTATAAAGTCGGAAGGTGAACTCACCGTCGCCGCGCGCCGTATGCTGTATGTGCGAGTGAAAGAGTGCGAGGGAAGCCGACAATCCAGGCTCATTATCGCACGCGCAGGGAAGGAGAGCGGGAAGAAAGCGCGCTGTCTTTCATCGCGTGCTAGGTTGTGGAGGAGGGGAGGCGCGTTGTACTGCGCATTCCACGGACGCGCATGCTATATATTGAGATCGATCCGCGTTGAGGACACAGTCCAGGCGCTTCGATGGGTCATACCATTTTTGCGTGCTGCGTTTTCGCCGCTCAGTTTGCGTTGAAGCGAGTCGCTCGCTGCTGCTGCCGCGCTTCCTCATGCCGGCGTTTTGACAGAGAGTGTCAGCGCTTTTCGAGTGTGATAGTTCATATTTGCCTGGGCGCGCTGACACCATGTTGGCTAATTTGGTTAGTAAGCGAACGTTTGCAATTTTATATGTCCGCTAAATCTACTATCCTTGCTTAGTATAGCTGTGTATTAATTTGCTATCGTATTCAATGCTTCGCCTTTCGGGCGACACTGCGGCTTTTTGTTTCAACTGTTCCTATCACTTATAAATCAACCAATCATCTACACTATCTACAGTATCTACACATCTACACTACAATTTACATTATCATAACGATTAAATGGCTTAACTTCGCAAATTACGAATCTTCGTGCAGATACAAGGCATTACACTTTTCGCGTGACGGATACATTTTGCTTGGGTACTCGCCAAAGAACGCTTACTATTAAAAACCTTGCTGATCGAAGCAGCGTTGAAATTCGTATGGCGCGAAGCTTGTTTGGATTAGGATTAACCATGGTGGCTCGCAGTTGGCTACCCTACGCTTGGAGAAAGATAAAACGGGACCTATAGAGAAGGCAAAAATGATTTAGTGGCCACGCACACAGATATAGTATAATGAAGTTATCGTTCTTATCACATATTGCCAACTTCTTGGCCTAGCACTCATGGCGGGTATGTTAGACGACAGGTGTGGTGGGTATGTTATATTTCGAGATTGCACATATGTTAGAGTTAGAGTAACGGTCACCGACGTGGTCAAATGGTATTCAGTAAACTGCCTTTTATATAGAGTGGAATCACATTTACACATCCCAGTGCATATTGACGACAGCCCCGACATGGACTCTGTGATCCATCGCTTCGGGAAGATGTCACATATACAGGCAGTCTTCTTTACCGTATACGCCGTTCACCCTTGTTCCCAATACTGACACTCGTGGGCAAACTTAGTACACCTCCTAATGAGTTATACCCAGTACGAGTCATATAGACATGTTCAGAGAATAACTCTCACCTTACTTGACAACCTACCCTTTACTATAGAAAAGTTAACTGGGCCGTGCAGCAACGCAACAGCGCATCGGTATTGATGGTATAAGAGGTTCCACCGTGCGGTACCGGTGGCACATGTAATGGAATCGGTGGTAAGGAGAGCATCTTCGCATTCTTCCCTCGTGAAAGCTAGCGTTTCGAGACGCTGTCATTGAGACCCTTCGCCTCTAGTTGAAGACACTGTCGTTTGAGACACTGCGGGCCACAGAAAGAGTTCTATGGTTCGTACACCAAGTCCTCACCCCCGATTGTCTTTTATCGACGTCGACTAAAGGTTGAATCACTTTCCAACTTTTTTTTTATTGCGATAGCCATTATATGGCACTCCAAGCTATTTTTTGCCGTCAGCGTCACCGAGAGGTTCCGTATATATTTAGGTATATGTATGCTATATGCCATGCTATATGACATGCGGTGCATGCGGATTATATTGCCAAGCCATTCCATCACTAAAGTTGCTCATAACAGGTGTTACATTCTTGACAAAATTATGTCTCAGAATATTGAGAATCGCAGCCCACAAACAAATGTCATCAAACAAAACACTGACAGATCATTACTTATATATTAAATATACGAAGCAATAACAGAGCTGAAACCTAAAAATATTGCTACACGCGGGTGGTATTTGATTGTTTGAACGAGGCCCGTGGGCGCCATCACTCGATAAAAGAGGAGGAAGAACGAACTGGGCTCGCGCTGCGAATCTAACCGGTCAGCGCTGCAACCGCTGTTGTAAATATAACCTGTAAACAGTTGCTCGTCTTACCGACTCGCCCTTCGCGTAACATTGTGGTGGAGGAGCGGGGTAACGATGCCCGTACCTTTCGGGTTGGTTCGGACTTACTTGGCCCTTTTCCTCTTTCTACCTCCGGGATCAGGTGGATAGCCGTGGCCACGGATTACGCCACGCGCTACGCCATCACCCGAGCGCTTCCTACAAACTGCGCCACAGATGTGGCCGATTTTCTTCTACGCGACGTGATTTTATTACATGGAGCTCCGCGACAACTTCTCACAGATCGTGGCCTGACATTCCTATCAAAAGTTATCGCGGACATCCTGCAGTCCTGTGACACGAGGCACAAGCTATCCACGTCATACTATCCGCAAACAAATGGCCTCACGGAGCGTCTCAATCGCACTCTCACAGATATGCTCGCGAAATACGTCTCTTCAGACCACACTGACTAGGACCTCGCTCTACCATTTGTCACATTTGCTTATAATTCCTCGCGCCACGACACAGCCGTTTTTTCCTTATTTTTCCTTCTATTTGGCCGAGAACCAGCGCTGCCCCTCGACACAACCCTCCCTGTTCACGCGGCACCGACCAGTGAATATGCACTAGACGCCATCGCCCGCTGTGCCCCCGCAAGGGAACATGCCCGTGACCGCCTTCTGAAATCCCAAGAGAGTAAAAGGCGTTTGTACGACCGGCGACACCGAGACATGCACTTCCCGCGTGGTTCTTTGGTGCTTCTATAGTCTCCGGCCTGTCAGAAAAAATTGTCTCGTTACACAGGCCCATACCGAGTGCTTCGTACCATGACTCCCGTCACCTACGAGATCGCCCCTGACGCCTCATCTGCTTCCCACTCCATTGATATCGTGCACGTTACACGACTGAAGCAGTATCACCCTCCCAGTGATGACATATAGACGCTCCTGGACGTCGGTTCTGCCGCCGCGGGATAATGCTACACGCGTGTGGTATTTGAAACGAGGCGCGTGAGCGCCATCAATCGAGGAAAGAGGAGGAAGAACGAACTGGGCTCTGGCTGTGAATCGAACCGGTCAGCGCTGCAACCGCTCTTGTAAATATAACCTACAAATAATTGCCCGTCTTGCTGACTCGTCCTTCGCGTAACAATATGTATGTTTATTGACGCGGCTGTAGATCGGCCCTGCAAAAAGATTTGAAACATACCCGATACGAAAATGTTGTGGCACAGTCGCTAAGAAAGACGTTGGCTTTAATTAATAAACATAAATGAAATTGTCCGATGGGATGATTCAAAAAGAGACCTCTAGCCAAACAGCTAGTTTTTACTTAGTCAGCTTACGTTTTTCTTCAATTCTTACTGTCACTACAACTACGACTTGCACTTCGTGTAATACTCTAACATACTGTTATCGCATACATTTCTACGCCCTTATGATGAAACTGATATTTCTTCCCGCTGTCTTTCCCTTGCTCCTTGTTGGAAATGACTATCTTAAAGGTGTATATGAAATGCATGTGACGACTGAAATTACTTTCTACAGTCAATACGTCAGACTACGAGAAACGTGACATATATTTACGTGAACCATTCTTACTCTCATTCCAGGTTCTTTGCGGTAAGTGCGTAGGTACGTATGTAGGTACGTAAGTTCCGATCACGCCTGTTTTGAGTATCTTCAATACAAATTGAAGTGTCCGATGGTCGGATCGAACTCTCGCCAAACGACACGCGCGTGTATCAGCTCAGATAGCACGAGCAAGAGCATGTGCGTGCGCGCCATTTTGCATATTTCCCCTGCACCACGAGCGGTAGCGTCCATACTACACAGCCTTCGAGATAAGCCGACATTGCCTAGTCTTTTACTCTAAGCAGCTACAGCCACCAAGATGCTGTGCGACATCGTACCGCCTAACGGATCTGCCCATGTTGTAACGGAACAGGTTGCAATGTTTCCTCGCCGAAATAAAGACAAACCCTTCGTTATGCCGTAGCCGTCCTACTACCGCTATCGCCAACGTCTTGTTTCTGACGTCGCACAGAACTCACGTAACACACACAATTCTTGCCTTACGCAAACACTTTAGTTCACCTGACAACTGTTTGCAGAGAGCCCGTACGTATATATATATATATATATATATATATATATAACGAAAGAACACAACATGAGCTCAATGGTTTCGCTAGTGGGGCAACAGAAGCGCAGACAGGCGAAAATTATATATGTTGTGCTCTTTAACAATTATGATGTATGCATGAGTGTTCTAGGTGGTTTCAATTTAACGTAGTTCTAGACTTCAGAGAATGAATCTAAGGGAAACGATTTCGTTAAATTGAAGTTAATCTGTATAGCCCAGACACGGTCTTTGTGGGTTTAGATCCCAGAGCGGTTACATCAAGGGATAGTATAACCAGTATACACTCATAGGCCTAGGCCAAGCCGACAAAGCGAAAGTTCAAAAAAAGAACCTTCTTCTCTGCCTCACAAACGAGCTACATACAATATCAAAAGTGGTATGCATATTTAATTTCGTTACAGAAATATCCCGGAGCAGACGCCATCCGACCAGGATTATGTAAATGAATATTTATACAGCGAAACTTCCAACGCGAGTGAAACTTCTGACCGGCTGCCGTAAAGAGCAAACAGAGCGCGCGCTTATTTCACTTTTGTCACGGACCGTTCCCCTTCACTCTCGCGTTTCGGCATCGCGAGCGCGTGCGTGCGCGAAGCAAGCGGCACACCAACGTGACGCTTTTTCACGGCCGCTGCGCCCGAGGTCCGGGTGTCGTGGTGACCGACCTGCCGGCCGGCCACCCGCCATTGTCACGCTGCGAGTAGCCTGGCTCTCATAAAAGCCGCCCTCTAGGCGATGTCGCGCCCAGAAGCGACTCGAACACACAGCGAGCTGCATGGCCGCGGCTTCAAGTACGACGCTACGCACTCTCTAGGGTAAGTGCACGTGCAGGCGCACGCGCGCTGGCCACATTTATACTTAGTCACGCTGCTGCAACACCCCCCCCGTATGTGCTCCATGTTTTCAAACTGTACGCCCACTGGGACGACATCGCGGATGTGCAAATTGTCTCGCTGATCATCAGAGCAATTAAGTCAGCTAACAAGAGTCAAGCTTGCTTTCAGCGGTTGTGTATACATATGCGCGTATTTTTTCCTCTTTACATCATTCACTATGTGTATCATTTGTGTACCTGTACATCATTATCAGCCACCTCGCGCATCATGTCGCAACCCCATGCAAATCTTCAACTCTTCACATAGGTTACTACCACCAGCCCCCCCTGTTGTGTTCTTTCACTCTATAACTTCGTGCGCAGGCCAGTCAAAAGCAGTTCCACAAGCAAATAGTTTTCACTCGGCCACGCGGAGTTAATGATTTACAAAACAGTTCGTACATCAGCGGCCCGTAAAAGCAGGCGCCGCATAGGCCGTACGTCCCAGCGAAGATGTTACGACGAATGGCCGAACACCAAGTAGGCCTTATGAAACCGTACCCCACATCTTGTAGGCCAGCTCAACGACTGGAATAATTGAGGAACACCGCGCGCCGTGGAGCGTCGTTAGCGCCCATGACTAGACAGACGTTGCGTAACGCTGTGATATGCGTCCCTCTCGCAAGAGCGCGATGCCACGCGTTTGGCCGCTTGCCGCGGCAGCTTTTTGAGGGGGGCTCGCAGTCGGTGGGCGTAATTTAGCCGCGCCAAGTCGAGACAGACGCCAAGGACACGTGCTTAGAAGGATGTCTTCGCAAGCGGGAACCGGAATTCGTATAGTGTACGTGTGCAAATAATGCATGCGCGCCCTTTGTATATGGTTGTCGCCTGTGATTCGCCAGACGGTCGTAGCGTGAAAAACATCGAGCAGTACGAGGCAAAGTCACATTGTTTGATGGATGGGTATTCTTTTTTTTTTTTTTGTGGCAGACACATTAAGCTGCCAACACTTCGTCAGATCAAAGGAATGGCACAGACGTAGCTTTGCAGTGGAACGCAAAGCCTTCGGTTGTATAGCTGCTCTGGTATATCAGACTGTTGACTGGTTAACATTCCTGCATTCCCTATCGCTCTCTCTCTCTCTCTCTATATATATATATATATATATATATATATATATATATATTGTTGCGGGAAGAAAGCAGGCCCCCCACTGTAAAATATAGTATATTTACAACTGGTGTATATGCCGTTCAGGCAACTGCCAGACATCGTATTCCTCCAGTCTAAATCAACTTCTTCGTTCACTTCCTTCCCTTCACTGTAACATCACGCTCCCGGCGGGGTAGCTCCGTCCCGGTGCAAGTTATAGGGCCTCACTTAATGGGGCGACATAGGGCTTGAGCCTGGCGACGTGAACAACATCGCTGGACACGTTGGGAGGCACTGAATGCCGACCGACTGGGGCGATCTCATATGTTACGTCGGACAGTTGGCGTAATATCCGGTACGGACCAGAATAACGGGAAAGTAGTTTTTCAGACAAGCCGACGCTACGTGAAGGCGTCCAGAGAAGGACAAGGGAACCAGGTGAAAAATGGTGGTCTCGGTGCCGAAGGTCGTAGCGTCGCTTTTGAGAAACTTGCGAGACTGTGAGGCGATGACGGGCGACATCTCGGGCCTGGGCGGCTAAGTCAATAGCATCGCGAACGTAACCAGTGCTGGGTGATCGTACTGCGGAAGGTAGTGTTGGGAACTCAGCGCTGATGCCCGTTGTTGCACCTGGGTCGCAAGCCCCAAGGGTAGCGTTGGCCTGGCGGCCTGGGGTACAACTGGAAGCATCCGAAGGTCCCGGCAAAGCATGAGTCGACAGGTAACAGAACAACTTGTTTATTCTAACATCGCAAAGAGTGGGCGGTCAGGTCGACCGAAGTAGAGAGACGGGAGAGCACGTAACTCAACAGAAGAAATCGGAGCCCCCTCTTGGCGTCCGGGGGCAGCTGCTTTTATACTCTCGCAGTTGAGGGCAAGAAGGAACCCCTCTATAGACGAGCACGTGACTGTGCCGCTCGGGGACAATGGGATGAGAAGGTGGCGCATACGCCGGGCCGCGCCGCTCGGGAACAATGGGATGAGAAGGTGGCGCATACGTCGTGTCGGCGCCGGTCAGACCTCCTCGCTTCACAGTTGGGGGAGCTCCTCTCCCCGGCTGCCGCGCTTCGACAAGCGTGGGCACCAACATGCACATACACACACACACGCACATGAAGACACGTGGCATTGGAACATGCCTGGACGCGCTTGGCGGGGAGGCGTAGCGGCGGCGCCGAACGGGCCAAAATGTCTGCCGCTTTGAACGAAGCCCCGGCGTCCGTTGCATCCGCGCCGGCTATACCGCGCGTCGTAGGCGAAACGTAACAGTAGCAACGTGTCAAAGGGCAAGGTGGGGTCGCGGCCATACAAAAGGTAAAATGGTGAAAATCTGGCAGTGTCGTGACGAGTTTGACGTAGTAGTTCTGCAGAAACCCGCAAGGTGGAGAGAAGTAATGAATAAAGGGAAAATCAGACATCCACCCGTTCGTAGCAATTGCTACAAAGGAAACCCATACGGGTTCTTTGAAAGAAAAGCCTCATAGTTGAAGAAAAATTCGTCCTGGTCCGGGACTCGATCCCGGGACCACCGCCTTTCCGGGGCAGCCGCTCTACCATCTGAGCTAACCAGGCGGCTAGCAGATGGCAGGGCGAAGTCGAATTTGTCGACAACACGAAGCAAAGGCAAGAGTTTGACGTAGTAGTTCTGCGGAAACCCGCAAGGTGGAGAGAAGTAATGAATAAAGGGAAAATCAGACATCCACCCGTTCGTAGCAATTGCTACAAAGGAAACCCATACGGGTTCCTCGAAAGAAAAGCCTCATAGTTGAAGAAAAATTCAGCAGAACATAAGCGGTGTGAAGCGCAAGTGCTTGCATCGGCAGGAAGCGGCAGATCGAACTGTACAACACCGGCGGAGCAGTCAATTTGGGCAGAGTGTTTCGAAAGGAAGTCGAGGCCGAGAATTAGGTCATGCGGACAGTGTTCAAGGACGATAAATAGAACAACGGTACAATGGCCCCCAATGGTCACACGTGCTGTGCACATTCCAAGGACAGGTGAAATACTCCCATCGGCGACTCGCGCAGTGCATGGTACGGCGGGCGTCAGAACGTTTTTGAGCCTTCGGCGGAGAGCAGCGCTCTTAACTGAAAGCTGCGCTCCTGCATCAACGAGAGATCTAACAGGAACGCCATCAACTTCAATGTCCAGTATGTTTCCACAAGTAGGCAGGGTCAACAGAGGACTTGTGGGCAGGGTCGGAGTTGCAGCTTCACCTCCGGGAGCTGCACCGCCTAGTTTCCCAAAGCGAAGCGACCGGTTGCAGAAGGGGACGAAGAGCGGTGAACGAGAGGCGAACGGGACCTACGACCTTGCGGAAACGGGGCGGGGCTGGATCTTGGTGGAGCACTGTCGGCGTTGATGTTCCTAGTCGGCGTATAGGGGGAGAAAGCATGATTGTCTGGTACTTGGCGGTAGTGACTCGGAGACGACCACCGAGGAGGCGACGACCAGTGGTTGCGGCAATGACAGGCGATGTGTCCAATACCGGAACAATTAAAACAGATGGGTTTATCATCCGCTGTGCGCCACTCAGCTGGGTTGCGACGGAGTGACGGAAAGCTTTGCGTCTGGGAGCGAGCGGCCGGAGAAATCTGGTAGGTGTTTGTATGGCGGACCGAGCAGAGAGATGGAATGCCCAAACTTGCTATTTCCTCCCGAACGACCGCTTGTATAAGGGAGAAAGCGGGCACGATTTCCCGGCAGTCGGAACGAACCGGAGCTGGAGCCATAACCTCAAGCTCACGGCGAACGATGCGCGTTATATCTTCCGGTCCTGTCAGCTGAACGAACCGCGGCGGGTCTTCGCGAGAAGATGTCGCGGCGGTATTGGGCAATCGGTCGAAAGATTGTGCGACGCGGCGGCCCTTCGCTTGTTCGATGCGCCGGCACTCCTTTATAATTGCATCCACACTGGCACAATCCTTACACATCAGGAGATTGAAGGCATCGTCTGCAATACCTTTCAGTATGTGACCAATCTTGTCTGCCTCGGTCCTGTTGTTATCAGCCTTGCGACAGAGGACCAGCACATCCTGTATGTACACGACATAGGATCCTGTGGACGTCTGAGCACGGCACGCAAGTTCTTTTTTGCTGCCAGCTGACGGCTGACAGGTCTGCCAAACAGGTCTCGAATTTTTTTCTTTGCAGACATCCCAGCCCGTTAGGTCAGCTTCATGTGTGTCGTACCATTCCTTCGCAGTTCCTCTCAGATAAAATATCACGTTTGCTAGCATCCTTGTTGGATCCCACCTGCCGTTGTCGCACACTCGCTCGTACGTACATCGTAAGCCAGTCCTCGACGCCGGCGTTGTCCGTGCCACAAAATGTCCCCGGGTCCCGCGGATGAGTGAGGATGACCGTGGGCAAGGGCTGCTGAGGCGTTGTCGTTTCTGTCGGTTGATTTACCATTGTGGCGGCAGGTAGATGACGTCCGCTGCGAAGTTCCGTGATTGTACCCCGCACCTCCACCAAAATGTTGCAGCAGGCCCACGAGTGTAAAATTTAGTATATTTACAAGTGGTGATGGCGCGTTGAGGCAACTGCCAGACTTCGTCTTCCTCTAGTCTAAATCAACTTCTTCCTTCCCTTCACCGCAACAATATATATATATATATATATATATATATATATATATATATATATATATATATATATATATATATATATATATATATATATATATATATATATATATATATGTGTGTGTGTGTGTGTGTGTGTGTGTGTGTGTGTGTGTGTGTGTGTGTGTGTGTGTAAGAACGCTTAGTCTTTTGACTTGCGGCAGCACAAGAGTGAACAAAAGCAGCTAGCCGTGCATAAGTAAACAATGGTCTGCTACAGGGCGCAATGCACTTTGTGCCTGTACATTCACAGACGACAGTGAAAAAGGAACGTATAAATACTCCCTTAAATACTGCGTCGCTACAAATATGGAGTCGACAGGTCGTGAAACAAAACAGGAAAATCACACGTAACAATGCAGATTCTCGTTTGTAGTTCTAGCGCAGGAATAGGTCTGCGAATGATCCCGTTTAAACCTTTCTGTTAGGCAGTGAAGACGCTTCCAGTCTATAGAGAGCGATATGGGAAAGGGAAAAGTTGATTATGATAAATCGAAACAAGAAACCGAAGGCAACGCTGATCGTTGCGTAATGTACTATGCATTGCCTCAAAACGCTTAATGAGGTTCTTCTTTTTTTAACTCGAAAAGCTCCATTTTATTTTCTTCATACATTTAAGCCAACAGCACCGTATCTCTCCTTATTTTTAATTTCATCTACTGTGATATAGTATATTAATATTATACAAACATTCCGAGTTTCTTTACTCTGATTCCATAGAAAAAAACAAGATTAAACTCTCACATTTTCAACATTATAAGACTTCATTGTGGCAGCGGGGTACTTAATTACACGTGTTACAGCAGAGCACGATGGTAGCCTTCCATGAAATAAGCTCCTGTAATGAACTCATATCGCAGGCATTGTTATACGACACAATGAATTGTAAGAGGGAAACGAAACCGTAATAATCTAGAGTAGTCTTGTGCATAACGTGCTCGTAAAACCTTCGCAGTCTCCTAGAGCACATTTTCAGTTGGACGGCCGCTCCAAAACGCATAGGTTTCGAAAGCCACTCCCTCAGACATTTTCAATGACGCTGACGCTCACCGAATGCTGTCGTTTTTATAAGTACCGACACTGTCTCGTGAAGGGATACGGAATGCAAAGTACACCGGCTATGTCGGCGACTCGGCGAATGGTGCGTTTAAGAGGCGTGCGGGACATTTTTGCTACGAGACTGGCCACTATTCCACAGACCTTAATCCTGACTGAAAACCATTACTTTTCGTTCATTGGGGAGCATTGTGTGAGTAAGGGTGCTGTGTCCACAGCTTAAACACTCAATAGCGCGAACTGACCTCCATTCTCCTGCATCGGATCACCTGCGTGACGCTGTTTCGAAGGGGCCTAATTTCTTTCAGTCAACGAACGTTTACAAGTTAAATTATATTGATTAACAGAAGCAAGATGAAAATAAAGCGTGAGACAAGTAGAAAACGAAGTGTATCTGTTCGGTCGCTGTTTTTATGTGGTGCTCTGAGTTTTCTGGTTTTTTGGACATCTACGGTTACCATTGACGACGATTGATTAACAAGACGTCGGGCGAAGATTCAACGAGCCAGGCGCCTTACAGGTACGACATTTCTTTTTTGAGGACCTGGCTATTACCCTGCCACTACGGTGGTCGGAAGCCGAGAACATCGTCACGAGCCTTATGCTCGTCCAAACGTAACAAGCCATATGAATGATGCTACGGGTCGTAATGAAAAGCCTGGGGCCTTGCAAGCGTCACAAAGCTTCATAAAGCCGGCACGTTTGGTTATCCACAACTCGGAAACAACTTCAGCGAATTCAGGAATAATGGCTGACGGTAAAGCCGACAGCAAGAAACCTCCCCTAAAACACAGCAAGTATGATGATACAACATCGAATTATGAGCTAAGTGATGAAGAAGAGATGGGTGAATATGCACCATTTACTTTGGTCACGTATTAGAAAAAGCTAGCCGAAGGCATTCCACTTGTCTTTCACCCAACAAGCGAAGGTACTACTTTTTGGCAAGTAAATCAGAACCGAATGTCTGCCGAAATAGTTTCCTCTTCCAAAGAAAAAGTACAGTCTTTTAGCACGGACAGAGATGGAAGTTTCAGTGTCAGCGTTGCTTCTTTAGTATTGGCGAAACGCCTTTTGATGCTCTCAAGTGTAGGCGACCTGAAAGTCAAGCCCTTCATCCCAGAGTCGTAGACGCGAAACGTAAAGAAAGTAAAACATGTGCCTCTGCAGTATACAGGCGAACAACTCCTAGACTTCTTGAAAGACGCAGGAGTTATATCGGCACGCAGACAGATGAGGTATTCCCGCCAAGAAGATGGAGCAGTAAAGTCATATCCACTTCACACGGTAATTCTGACTTTCAGAGACGATCGCCCTATTCCAGGAAGGACTTATTTGGGTTTTACCAGTCACCCTGTCGAGGAATACCTAGGACCAACACTTCGTTGCTATGATTGCCAAAGATTTGGACACATTTAACAGCAATTTGGCCAAGAGATACAAAAATTTTCCAACTTTCTTGCTATGGAACTAAATAAAGCTAAAAAACTTTATTACCAGAAAAAATTATTAGAATGCGGGAGCGACAGTAGCAAGAAATGGAAGATAGTAAATGATTTTTTAAATAAGCGAAACAATCGCGATAATTTTAAGGAAATTATTCATAACGACACAGCTTACACCTCCTCACAAGATATTGCTGATTCTTTTGGTATTTTGCAGAATTTTTCTTTAGCAGCGATTCGCATACACCAACGCAATATAACAATTTATTACGACGCCTACCTCACTCATTCTTTCTTTTTCCAACCACACCACAGGAAATAGAAAACACTATAAGAAATGTAAAAACAACAAGTGCCGGTCTTGATAATATTTCAAATCACATCAAGCTAATTGCCCACCTAATCTCGGATGTTCTTGCAGGTATTATTAACCTATTATTTAAGACTGGGAACCTTCCCACAAGAACTAAAGGAAGGTAGAATTACTCCTGTACTTAAAAAGGGTGACCGTGCCTTGATTACTAATTATAGGCCCATTTGTATCCTACCCTTCTTTAGCAAAGTTATTGAACGGCTTGTAGAAAAGCGCCTAACTAATTACATATCTAAATTTAGTATTCTTTCACCACTCCAATTCGGCTTCCGCAAGGGCTATTCAACCGAACTTGCTCTTATCGCCCTAACTGAACAATTAAAGATGGCAATCGACAAGGGCATGTATGCTGCATCAGTGTTCGTGGATCTAACTAAAGCATTTGATAAAATTAACCACCACATTTTATGCTTTAAACTTGAATCTATCAGAATAACAGGTCCAGCATTAACTTTGATACAAGATTACTTAAAAGATAGAAAACAAAAAGTTAGAGTTAATGGTGTTCTTTCTAAATCAATGACAACAAACATGGGTGTACCTCAGGGATCCATACTTGGCCCACTCTTGTTTTTAATATATCTTAACGACCTGCCTAATTGCCTGCTTTCTTCTAACTGCATTCTTTATGCAGACGACACAACTATCACTAACTCTGACATTTGTGTATGGAACCTAGTTTCTAAACTTAATACCGACTTAAATAACGTGTTAAATTGGTGCAATATTAACCAGCTCAATATAATCTCGTCTAAAACTAAATTTGTTTTATTCACGTCCCACCAACGCTCATCCGCATTCATTCCTTCGCTCTACCTTGGTAATAATCTTATCCCGCGTAGTACTTCCTGTAACTACTTGGGTGTAGAACTTGATTCTAACCTTAAATTTCATCAACACGTAGTCAACGTTAGGCGGAGGGCAACATATGGAATAAGGAAACTTTTAAAAGCTCGGTGTGTGTTTAACCAGGAAACACTATTCTCTTTATACTACTCATTTATCCATTCACACATAAAATATTGCATTGCATTCTGGGGCAATACGTATCGTACCCACTTACAATCATTACAAGTACTACAAAACCATGCTATTAGAATAACTACATTTAGCCCTAACCATTTCAATTCCAAATACTTATTACATAACTATAATATTCTTACTGTGGACGAGCTTATTAACTTTAGTCTTGGTACGTACTTATATCGACAACTAAATAACGCTTACCGCAACAGTCTGATACCTCAGTCTTGTCTAATGAATACTAATCTTACGCGATTTGCACTAAACAATAACTTTATTCTTCCCATGGTTCGCACAAATTATGGTAAGCAGAGTGTCCATTTTTCGTCCGTTTCCTTCTGGAACACACTACCTTCTACTATCAAGTCATGCAAATAATTTCAATTGAAACGACAACTAAAACACCACATTTTATCATCTGCAACCACTTAGATGAGTATATTTTCCCCTCCGAATGTACATGTGGCTACGCAACACAAATTAAAGTTCATTTGGTTAGGTCTCATTATCAATTTACTTTCTAAATGGTGTTATAGTTCTGTAATTAGTCGAATGTAATAATAAATATACTTTTTACTGGCATGTCTGCTGCTGATTTGTTTAGTACTGCCAAACCTAAAACAATACTAAGCTTGTTATCTTTTGAATATTTTACGCTATTTGTTGCAACTGTTGCTATTTATATCTTTACTTATACGCTGTACAGGAGGTCCCATTACAGTCTTTGACCTCGGGACCTCCTCCTGTATAATACTGCCTTGTACTATATCTTGTCTATTAATAATAAAACCTCATTCATTCAAACCTCATTCATGGCGAAAACCTGCCGCAGCACACGTCGATGCAAAATCTGCTCAGAAGATCATGACCACAAGGAGTGCAAGTCACTTCTTCAACCTAAATGTGCAAATTGTGCGGCGAACCATGCCGCCTCCTTCTCAGCCTGCCCTCAGAAAGAAGCAGCGGCACAAATGCGTCGACATGAACTAATCCATGGAAGACAACCGCGACGCAATGAACCCGCACCAAACCTTGAGTTTGTTCATCCAGTGCCAGATCACCCACCTCAACGAGCACCGGAAGCACCACAGCCAAGAGCACCAACAAGCTATCCCTCCTCTAGAGAACAACCAACAGTGCAATCAAGAGATCAATTAAGAGGATCACAGTCAAGCGCCCAGTCTTATGCATCAGTGCTACGTAAACCCAGACGACAACAGGCAGAAAGTAATACACCAGAAAGCTCCAGTACTCGCACACATTTCTCTCAGCGACCTTACGCGTCTACTGCAGAAGTAACACCAGCTAATAACGAACATACCACATCATCGGTGACACAACTGATTTTGCCAATGCTTTTCGCAGCTCTTAAGGCAATCCTTTTTGCTCTGCCGGAAGCAAACAACCTACCAGAAGTGAAAGCTTTGTTGCCTCTAGAAGCACTATTGTGTCAACAATCGGGGCCGAAACTGCGGCAGGCAGTCCATGAATAACCGCAACAAAAATGGCTCCATATTTCAGTGGAATACCAACAGTCTTCGAAGGAAGTGTGCTGACTTTCATAAACTGCTTGTGCAATACAACTTCCCAATACTTTGTATTCAAGAGGTGGGAATCAATGACGACTTTCGCCTCTCGAATTATGTGATATACAAGACTTCTCGTCAAGGTGCTGTTAGCAGAGTACTCCTGTGCGTCAGAAAGGACCTACCATCTTATCAAATACAGTCCAGTGATTCAGACTTCCCGGAATTCATGGCATGTAAAGTATCCTTTGGCAAGCTCTGTATAACAGTGATTAATCTATATCTACAACCTTCGAACCGGATTTCAGTAGAAGCGCTAGTGGATATGTTCAAGATAGTTCACTCTAATATATTTATACGTGGCGACTTCAATGCACACAACATCATCTGGGGCAGTGATCATTGTGATGCACGGGGTAACGTTATTGAGTGCGCTATAGATAAATGCAACTTGACTGTTTTAAACGATGGTCCGCCAACATTTCTTCGTGGATATAATTACTCAAGCTCCATAGATAGTTCACATGATCTAGTGAATGGTGTGGGATGGACAACAGGTCTGTAAACGCGCGGAAGTGATCATTTTCCCATCCTTGTTAATCACCCTAGCATGCACTATGATATCAGGCGTTACAGCAGACTAACCAACTGGCAAGCTTTTCGGTACTGCCTAACGGATCAAATTAATCAACATGCAACAGTGAAAAGATTTGCAGAATTCTTGCAGGATAATGTAAACATATGCACAAAGAAGGTCCCAATTCCAAAAGATTATGCTGCAGTTGACGGAGATTATGAACACCGAAGAGCCATCCGACGCCGATCCGAAAGAGCTTACCGATGGAGCGGAAGTTTAGAAGCATACAGAAACGCTCAGAAAACACACAATGTAATGTGGAGACGAATGGAAAATTTAGGCAAACGGCGCTGGCGCGATTTCTGCGGCACGCTGTCTCCTCACACGTCTGTCTCACGAATTTTTCTAGTAATTCGTTCTTTAAGCGGACCTGTAACACAGAGCTACCATTTCGTGCTGTCGCTGTAGCTCGGGACACGTGTG
Source organism: Dermacentor variabilis (assembly GCF_050947875.1). NCBI lineage: Eukaryota > Metazoa > Arthropoda > Arachnida > Ixodida > Ixodidae > Dermacentor > Dermacentor variabilis. The sequence goes on from NC_134571.1 coordinate 92,104,032, forward strand.
AAATAATAGTTGCAGATGAATTTTGTGAGCTTATTTCCAGACCTGCTTTTTCATCACAATGTGCAGAATTTGATAATTCAGTAGTGTTGGCTAAGCGAAAAATTACTGCTTGCTACTGGGCCCAACATCCTCAATTGGATCATACTTTCACATTAAGCGAGCTTCAATGTGCAATTGCATCATGTCGCCAAAAGTCCGCTGCTGGGCCGGACGGCATTACGTACAGTCACCCGCAAAAGTTTACGGGGCACGGGTTTCACGACAAATGTGTATTTCTGCTCTGTTGAGGCGTAGCGCTTCTAATTTACTGGATCACAATGTAGTTCGCAAGAACTGCTACGGATCAAAGCTTTTAATAGAGGCTACGTGCACAGGCTTCGCGGAAATTTGGCTCTTTCTCAAATACCGCGTCTCGTAAACTTTTGCGGGTGACTGTACAATACGCTAAGAAACCTCGGACCAACAGGTATAAATGCTCTCTTAGACATCTATAATAACTTATGGATAGAGGAAACTGTATACATGACTCTCGGAAAGTCGTTCGAATCATGCCAATTTTAAAGCATGGTAAGACGCCCTTGTGCCTTGAATCTTTCCGCCCACTTAGTTTGACAAGTTGTTCATGCAAAGTAATGGAGAAAATGATTGACGCGCGACTTCAATGGCGGTGTAATGAAACGAATGTGTTGTCCAACTACTTAGTAGGTTTTAGAAAACATAGATGCACAATGGATTCAATATTAGATATAGTAACCTGTGTGGAGCACGAGCGTGCACGTGGAAACATGACTATAGCAGTATTCCTAGACATCAAGAGGGCATTTGACACTGTTAGTCACGTTCATGTTCTGCTAAGCATGTTGGAACTTGGTCTGTCTGGCAGGTCCTTGCGATGGATTTCTGAATTTCTATTAGGTCGCAAAATATTTGTTCAGACGGGTGAAGGAAAGAGTGTTGAACATGTTGTCAAACATGTTGTCCACAGGGAAGCGTACTCAGCCCCTTCCTTTTTAACTGCGTCATGGCTGATTTAACAAGAAGGCTGCCATCACAGTTAAAGTTTTCACTGTATGCAGACAATGTGTGTATTTGGACATCTGGGTCTAATGCTCACCTACTTCAGATGGCATTGCAAGACGGCATAAATATCATCAACCAATTTTTGAGAGAGAGAGATAGAGAGAGAGAGGGAGAGAGAGAGAGGAATGGTACTATCACACGCAAAGACAGCTGTATTGCCCTTCACTCGGAGGCAGTTAAAAAATTTCACGCTTATTCTGGAGGACACCCTCTAATGATTGTCACACAGCATCGATTTCTTGGCATAATACTTGATAGGCAGCTATCCTGGGCACCCCACATTAAAAAACTCGAAAACGAGGTCAATGCCATAGTGACTGTACTTCGTAGACTTGCAGGCGCATCATGGGGAGGATGAGTATCGTCCATGCTGACTGTTTACAATGCATTAATACGACAAAAAATTGCATATTCCGCGCCCATCTTACACGGACTTTCCCACACGTCAGAAGAGAGACTTCAAAGACTTTTAGTTAGAGGACTACGCCTATGTGTAGGAGTTCCACGAGCGACTTCTAGTTCTCTTGTAATAGCTGAGGCTCGCCAATCCCTATTTCCAGTTATACGAACTACAGAAACATGCCGGCATTATTTCCGTCTTCAAACCCAGCATAAGAACCACCCATTGGCTCTAGACATAATGAAACGAGATAGAAGTTATGTTCATATAGAAATGCAAGAAAATCTTCACATATTGCCAAGAAATGAATTTTGGAACTGAGACATCGAGTATCCTCCATGGCTGCTTACAGTTTCAAAAATCGAATTGTCAGTAGATGGGATATTAAAAAAAAAAGACATGTTCATTCAAGCTGCTCAACAACTAGCACAATACCAGTATATATGCGATATTCAGGATACACACACGTCTATACAGACGGCTCCAGTACAGCAACCTCTTCAACTTCATCATTCATTATACCGCACCTCAACAAACAAGAATCATTTAAGCTATCTCGTGCGACTTCGTCCACAACGGCTGAACTGTTCGCAATCCTATGCGCGATAAAATTTATATTGTCCGTAAGAGATGCGCAAAAATGGGTAATTTTCAGCGATTCAGAGGCGGGTCTAACATCGCTCTGCGGCACAAAGGGGAAAACATTCAGTGACAGTATAATATATGAAACACTTAAAAACCTCACAAGGGCAAGCAAAGCGAAACATTCAATAGCATTCCAGTGGATAACAGGGCATTGCAAGATTCCTGGCAACACAGCAGCCGATGAAACAGCACGACAAGCGCACCTCAAATACGATACGGCTCCGCTCCCAATATCAAAGAATGAATTACGCTGCATTATAAGGAGAACATCTTTCAAAATGTCTAGAAACACTGGGTTTGACCACAATTCTAAGAGTTCGGACTTATACCATATTGATCCATTTATTGAATTCAAATTTTCATGGTCATTAGATAGAACTGTGAAAACCCTTATTCATCGATTAAGGCTAGGCACTGCCTACACAAAGCATTTCTTACACAGAATTGGCCGAGCGGAAACCCCCGAATATGATTGTGGATTTGTAGAAGAAGCTATATATCACCTCCTTCTAGATTGCCCACATCACGACACACCAAGATGCCGACTTAAATCAGCGCTAATTAAATTAGACCGCAGGCCTTTCAGTTTAAGGAAACTTTTGGGCCCTTGGCCAACAACGGCCTTGCAGAAGAGTGCTTTAAAAGCACTAAATACTTTTCTTGAAGACAGTGGCATTGTTGGACGTTATTAGCGCTTTCATTGTCCCCCTCATTTCAATGTCACTGTATATATGCATCTGTTTGTGAATTATGTTATGTTGACTGTTCTGTTGTGACTGTATGTGACAATGCATTTACACGATGTATGCACCACCCACTGACTAGACAATGTGCTATTAGGCGACAGTATCGTTTGTACTTTTGAGACTTTCATCTACATAAGTGTGGAGACATTTACCTTGTATATTGTATGTAGCATGTGTTCCTTACGTCATAGTCTTCCTGTGGAAACGTTGCGTGAGAAGTCCTGGTGCTTGTGTGAAAAGATCATTTGATATGTAATCTTGAACCCTGTATGATGTATGACGGACTACCCAAGAGATAAGGAGTAGCCGGCGCCTTAAATTGCGCGCCAACATCTCCTTATATCATATCAATAAAAAAATAAAGATTAAAGCGCGACTTTTGAGCATTTCAAACGAATAGTTCTCTTTTATAAAAAAAAAACTTTATTGCGGTAAAAGAGCAGGCACGTTGTGGTTGCGTCCAAGCAATCTAGCTCGCGGATAGATAACATTATTATAACTGCGCGTTTTCATCATGGCTTTGGTACACTAAGGCTCTTCCGCCTACTTTTGTCAGCAATAAACATGGTTCATGGTCGCATTAGGCGGAAGTCACTAGCTTGGCTAATCCATGCTTTTTTCCACATGCACATACCACGTCCGAGCACTGTGTTAACGATGATGAGGACAATAACATAATAATGAGATTGTGAAACCTTCAAGAACAGGCGATAATAAAAAAAACAGAATGACAAGAAAAACTCACAACGTGTTTTTAGTCTGGTACACAGAATCCAGTTGTTCTCATTTCTTATTCTCGAATTCATTCGTAATTTACCCTCCGCCCTCGACGACCAAACCTGGGCGACCCAGCACGCCCGTGAGGCGGCGGCGAGGCAAGCCCTCGACGTCCCCTCATGGGAGGCTTAGGCCCGGCCATCATAAAGTGCTGGTGGTACAATAAAGGTTTATTCCTCCTCCTCGCAATTTACCCAGTATAAGTGAGTATCGATACTAAGGTTACCTAAGGTTTTCTTAGGTAATAATATTTCCAGTTTTTCTTTTGCCAAAATTCACAAAACTGTACTGTTTTAGTAAGTCTTGGATTATAATACAGTTACTTTTGTTATCAATATTTAATATTTGTACCTTACGGGGTACATGTCCCCGTCAAGCCGAACCTTCTAAGTATTAGCCTGTACCCTAGACATATGTAATTGTTGATTTCAAATAGAAGTTATCTGAAAGTTGATTTGATTTGATGCGAGTGGGAAAAAGGTTTCTACTCTTTAGCGGCTATTTTTCTTGTCATTCAAACGGTTAATGGTTTTAAGCTTGTATATCTTATTCGAGATATCGCTTAAGCAATTGCCCTTCAAGACACGCCGCTCTCACTTTTGTTTCGCTCTCTGTTCAACATCAGCTACTTCTATTTTAGCTGTTTCTTTGGTTTGCTTTATTAAATTTGCGATACAACTTTGCTTGATGACATGTATTTATGAGCACTAGTAAAGGAACACCCGCAAAGGCGTACTTAGAAGTATGTAATTCACTGATACGTTGACAATGCAGACTTGAAATCAGTGTTAGAGATAATGGCACTTGAGCTTCGCACTGTGTAAGAAGGGCTAATAAATATTCGCAAGTCATATAGAAAGAAAATATTTGTAAACGTCTGGATCTACACGCATCAGTTCAATATAACACATAATTGGCGCAGCACGTACCAAACAAACAGTTCAACGTGAACTACCCATAGCAACCTGGACACGGTATAGAAGCGGATACTATAGCTACACAGGCGTGCATTTTTTGTTCTAAACCTCCCTTCGTGCATCGCACCCTATTTCACTGTCGTGTAGATTGTCAAATTTCGTTCGTTCTTGACTATTTCGTACGTATCACCTAAAGTTTAGAACAATAAATTTGGCAACACTAACGCGAGAACTCTGGTCTGCCCTCGAAGACCGGTCGCAAGAGAGAGAAGCGAAGAAAGTCAGAAAGGCTCACCAGATACACGTTCGGTTTGCTACCCTGCACTGGGGAAACCGGATATAGGGGTCAAAAGAGAAAAAAAGCGAAGAGAGAGAGCATTGGTTACGCGTGCACTGGAATGCGCAAACCAAGTTTATTGTAGGGGGTTTAGGTATAATATGATTTTAGTATCGCGTAAATAACAGTAAACAGTGCAGTAAAGTTGAGATTTGTATACTGCATCAAGCAAAAAAGAGAAAATGAAGAGAACGCGAGAAAGAAAGAAAGAAAGAAAGAAAGAAAGAAAGAAAGAAAGAAAGAAAGAAAGAAAGAAAGAAAGAAAGAAAGAAAGAAAGAAAGAAAGAAAGAAAGATTAACCGCATGCGAGCTTCTGCCTTGCTACCCAACAATGCGGTGGGGAAAATAGGGGTTGAAAAGGCGACAAAGAGGTGAGAGAGATAAAAAGAAAAAAATAATGGTGAGGGCGTTCCATTTAGAAGCGTTCACACAAGCCGGTGTATCGCCGCTTTTCACGGCCTTTTGATGCGATGTTAAGTCTCTTCGACGCTGCAGAACTTTTTCTTCCGACAGAGGCCGATCGTCCAACTGTTTGGGCACGGGGGAAAGGGATTGTCTCCATACGGCGGGCACCACCTCAGAACATGACGTATTGTTTCCTAGGCACCGCAGTAGCCTCGAGCTGCGGTTTCGGGGCATGCTTTCGGGGCAGTCTTGATGGAAATCGAAGGCTTAAGTTAGGACCCGGGGAATAGAATTGGGCATCTATGAAGTGTGCTTCATTGCATTCAAATGTGGTGCATTGGCGTGCAAGCACGCGGTGCAACCTTGCAGCGTCTGTTTCTATGAAGTGAGGTATATACGTGGCAGTCTTCTGCATGGACTTAACGGGCACAAAAACATTTCAAAAATTGGCGACAAGAGTCAGGAGACGAGAAAGCGTTGTTCGAAAACTTTGCACCCTACTCTTCAAGAGAAGTGACAAAGTTGAAGAATGGATCGCAGTTCCTTCGTGTGGTCAGCACCCACTCAAGGCAGCTGCAACGAAACAGAGAGTTTCGCAAAACTCACATCAACATGGCGAAACCAAGAGCGATTGGGTTTCGCGCTTCTCTCGCATCCACATAATAGGTAACACGAACTCCTCGCAGCGCGCATCGGCGTCAAACCAAGACGAAAAGTAGCACGACAAACGTGCAGAGTCAGAAAATAAAAGGTAAGAGAGATACCGATTTTGCTCAATTGTAACGCGCCCTCTTGCAACGGCCACAAATTTTGAAAATCTTCCCTTACAGCTGCAGCAACGTCGAAAAGTTGGACGACAGCAACTTTTTTTTTTTGCGGCCATCACGAAGTTGCGGCGGCCGCAGTACAGATAATCATGGCCTTCAAGATCAATTTTCATTACTCTGAAGACGCTGGAGTTGGGATTTGGGTACGAGACATAGGTGGCGTCCAATGATGACAAACTTTCAGCTTTCGGCACCCGCAGTACGGCGAAGCACAGCCTTCGAGATGAGAAACTGCGATCACAGAGTGGAGACTTAGACACCACATATTCCAGTTTTTGTTTCGTACTCAATTCTACCGTGCGTGTCACACTTCAGCAAAACTTTTGGGGGAGGAATAAGGTACGCGTCACAATTGAATAAATGCGGTAGTTACAACACCCGAGTAGAAAGGGTTGCGCGTCTCGCTCGGCGGCGTCTCCTAATTGCGCTCTTGCAAAGTAGTGCGGTGAAGTCGGTGCTGTCGCGCGCGTCTAATTTATGGTTTTTGCGTTCTCTCGCCAGGACGGCATGTCAAGATGTCCTTGCCATCTTTTTAACGTCCTTTTTGTTTTCACTGTTGTTGACGTTGTTGCTTCCAATGATGGCACATCTTGTTTTTGTTTACTCTTCATTGCAGCTTCAACACTCCGGTCAACGTGCGCAGAGATCTTGCTGCGCCGGCGTCTCCAATGACCGCAAGCTGCAGATGCTATAGAGGGAACGTTGCGCTGAGCTGAAATTACGCGCCACTGGAACAAAAGACGAACGCCTTGGAAGAATTGTAAAGGTACAGCACTCTTTCGGATCTTCGCAGCTATTCGTTTCTCTCCCTCTTTCTGTCTCTATCGCTTTATCTCCGTCCTTGTCTTCATGAAATTCCAACTTATTTAAGCAATATACATAAAAACTACAGATACATGCGTACATACAAGAGGTGGTCTCGATACAGTTCGCCGCGAGCGTGGCCTGCTGTACTACGTACATTATGAAAAACGAAGCGGGACAAGGGCTCAGAAACTATAACACCAAGAAATAATTATTATCTGCTTGGTATGGTGATTATTGGTAACTAAACATAAATGTTCTCAATCTTATTTTAAACAACTTGTTACCTTTATTTTTCTTTAATTAGTTACATTTTGGTTGCCTCTATTTTAATTTGCTCTTCAGCTCCTGACCACCTCACTCATTCACCACCTCTCTCCACTCAGGTAAAAAAAGCTTCCCTAATAATTCATACAGCAGTTTGTTTCGAGAGGTGGTTGGTTGGTTGGTTACAAACTTTATTTCGAGAGGTGGCAGTTTTCAGCGATGCGCAGGGTAGCTCATGGCGAATGTTAAAAAATACTTTTTGAGTTGCATAATGCAACATCAACTCATTGTTGCGAGTTCCACGGACAAAACAGCTCGTTTTTACATTTCTGCCATGAGGTCAAGCTTTTGTCACTTACTAGCAGTCTTATCATGAGTGCTATGGTGAAAATGGAAAATGAACCCTGAACTGCTTTCAGGTTTGCGACTTATAGGTTATGGTTATGATAGTTCGGCTTAGGCTACATTAAGTTTGCATTATCTTCAGCAAGATAACACTAAAACGCGCGGGAGAAAATCTGAGCAGTAAAATAAAATCTGTACATGACGGCTGACAAGTACTGCCGCATGAAAACAGATTTGCATTCTGATGCAGGTAGTGATGACAAGGCAATACCACGTGTACTATAACCGTTCAAGTGATTTACGAAGGCTCAGTACGTACCCACACAGTAACCAGTCAGCACGCTATGTGAACATTATACGTAGGCGTGTCGCATCATTCCATACTGGTGTAGCTCAAATTTGAAATGGTAAACTCAAAGTTAAGCTCTGGTATGGGCAAAATGAGCACTCGGTAATATCTCGCTTACTCGCGCATTCAAATGGCACTGAAAGCTACGACATGCCTGTAGCGAAGGGTTCCAGATGCATTTCGGCAACCAGCATTGGTTCCATAATTCGCCCCAAAATATTGACATATACATTCGTTATCACCATCAACTTGGAAGTGCGCCTGTCTTTCCTCACACGAATCTAACCGATGTATGAACGCGTTCAATTCTCATAACTCCCTTTCGTACTTGGTTGCCCTTCTACGCAGAAAACTAGGTGTGCTGATTAAATTTGGAAATAGCAGGAGCAAGTTGGAATGAGCTAGCGTAAGACAGGGATAATCCGAGAGCGCAGGGAGAGACCTTCATCCTGCAGTGGACATTTAAAAAAAATAGGCTGATGATAAGGCCTTCTATAAGCTTTCTTTCTTTTGCTAGCCATCATTACTTAACAAAGTTATCGGCCATCTGTTCTATGCACTGCATGACCTTCCCGCCCCTTTCTATTTTATACTTTCAGGCTATCAACTCGTATGTTTGATTTCTAATCGACATCGTTTCCTGGCTCCGCAACATTTCGCCTATCAGTTCCCAATCAATTCTTCGCTGCGCGATCCCTAGCTTCCATTCAAGTTATTTATTTATTTATTTATTTATTTATTTATTTATTTATTTATTTATTTTTCCGCCATAAATGGATAGAGGCCTGAGCAGTACAACAAGTTAACTCCCTTGACGCAGGTTCAGGCTTTCCTTTCAAGGAAAACAACATATAAGACGAGAAACCAACGACTCGCGGCGTTCAATATGTGCAACAAAGAGCATCAACTAAGTACGACATACATCCGATTATACATATCAAAACCACTGCCGCATTATTCCAAGTTAAAATAAAACCGAACATAAATATTTAACAGACACATCAATACGCATATGTCACACGAAAGCACACTATTTCACTATTTATTTCTATGTGCCTAACTTAATTTATTAAGTCTATGTTAATTTGTTTTCATTCTATTCTAGTTTCTTTTTTTCGTGTCAGCTTAATTTTAACGTAATTGTATGTAACTTTAAGCTTCTATGTCATAACCAAACTTTCATCCTCATGGGTCAGTAATCGCAGAATGCAGGGATTACATACATTTCTTTCTTCTTTTCTTTTTCAGAAATTGCCATCATCATCATCATCATCATCATCATCATCATCATCTCATAAAAAGATTTGCCCCGGTACCCGCGATGTTTTGCCTAATGACACAGCGCCACAGCTAGTACGCGCAACAGCAGCCTCAAGACACACGGACCGCTTAATAACGCCGAGAACGTGATGGTCGCATCGTATACCAACATTGAGCGGCTAGGCTACAGGCTGGGCTGGGCTGCGCCTTACATCTGTGCTCAACCTTGATCCTTCCTCGCTTCGACAGTGACGCATATTCTCTGTACGCTTTCGACAGCAGCCATTGTTCATCGTAACCCGATATTACATTGAGGTCACGCGAAACCCCTGGCACAACGCATGTGGGTCGCATTACGGCGTCGCTACACGCGCCTCTCACAAAACCGGGTCTCTCTGCGCATTCCTACTTTTTGTCGTGCTCGCTGGTCGAGAGGTCGACTCTCCGACGTCAGAAGCGTGCGCTTTATCCCGCACGAAGCCTGAAAAGGGTTCGGTATAGGCTTGTAACAAAGCCTGTGGTAAGAAAAGTATATATATATATATATATATATATATATATATATATATATATATATATATATATATATATATATATATACCGCTCACATTATCTGCGAGAAGTACTGCGAATGAAGAACTTTAGCGGCCTAGCTCGTGGCTAGATTTGTGAGACATGTTACCAACGCAAAATCTAATGGGACCCGAAGAGTCCTACGATGTGTCGCACGACGTCTGTCGTTGTCATAGCCTCTGAAGCTGAGACTTCGGGCCGTTAAACCCCGCAAGCACTAAATACATGTCCACTGGGGCTGCGAATGACGTTTACTTGACAATGGAATACATCAAGTAGAAGCTATATCAAACGCGACAGAAGAGATATGTCTTTGAAGTATGTTGCATCGGAAAAAAAGATATAACTGCGTTAGCACAGCTTGTAGGAATATCGCAAACAATGAACTGGAATGTGTTAGTGCACGAGTTATATGCGCATCCACGGTATAAGTTCACTTTGGTATGACTTCTGGCTGACCTAAGCCCAGTGTCGAGTAAACTTCAGTTGTAGTTCAGCGTTTGTGGTGTCTGTACTACTATTTGTGTGCCATTCAATCTCGAGAGTGGCAACCTCCTTGGCAGATTTCTAAAACATTACCCAGCATTATCAATGCTGAGCCCACTCAATTTGGCAGACGTTTACGTGAATCCGACGCGAGGAGATCATGTCAGAGTTCAGGATAGGACATACCAATCCGACAGCAATTGCACATTGACATGCGTACACGTTGTAAATCAGCTTTCAGCTTGCAGTGAACGCCTTCGTCGTCTTGATGACGACAGCTCAACGACAGCAAGAAAGTTCGAGCGTCGCGGACCCAGTGTCGAAGCGTTGGTGGGAATAGAGTTTCATATATGGCTATTACTTCTGCCTTAAAGATATTGCGATTACCCAACATGGTGTGTCCCAGTGGCTGCAACGCTGTGGTGCTCAGCGAGAGGCCGTGGGTTCGATGCCCGAAAGCAGGTGCCGCAATATGATGTCGTTGAAATGCACAAACGCTCGGTACAGGTACTTAGATTTAGCTGCGCTCTTAACAATCCTAGTGGGTCAAAAATAATGCGGAGCTCTCCACTACGATGCCTCTCATATATGCAGTTCTGGCTGTGCGATCGTAAATGCATGAAATAAATTCAAACCATAACACCATAGCGATACATGTGGCAAACAACGGGAAATGTGGGCGTCAGCCGCTGTTCACTGCAAAAACTATCAGGCGTGTGTAATAGGAGTCATTAATCGGTGACGTGGCACGGTCACATAACACATTTGGCGTTCCTTGGAATCAACAAGAGGAGTGCTTTTGAGTAGAGGCATCAGCAGTCATAGAAGGGTTGCATGGTCAACAGTGGAAGAAGTGCACGTGGCTGTTTTTAGGAAATGTATTCCTATTCCACATCCACTATAATGAGTCACAATAAACGAAGGAAAATGCAGGTTGAGAAGAGCGTCAGGAAAGAAGACACAATCTCTGGGTTGCTTTTCGCTGGGTGTTTGCAATGAGTACTCAAAATTCCAGATTTATAAGCGTTAGGTGTAAGTATAGACGGCAAATTCCTCCTCTGCAGTTTATATATGTAATTGTTGTGTTAAGCAACACTGGCAAATGCTCACAACAATTGTTTTAAGATTTGAAACAGCAAGGTATAAGAATTCGTTTGAAGTTTAATATGCAAGAAACTAAAGTAATGTCCAATGACTTAGCAACGGAACAAGAATCCTGGTTTGGTAGTCGCCCGTTTGAACCTGTGCAGGACTACGTTTATCAAGCCAAGTATACACAGGGAGCCAGGATTATACGAGGATTCTCACATCAATAGAATGGGTTGGGGTGCAGATTAACGATAAGAGGCGGAACAAAGGGGCTGGAGTATTTGCTAGACACAACCACCTGGAACCGACAAACAAGTAAAGCAAGGTTCGACTCCTAATTCGACCAAATATCCTTCCTTAAAGGTGTTGATCGCAACACCCATTTTTTCGGGTGTTGGCATGTCAACGTAATGGTTCCATCTTAACAAAACACTGCGCGAAAGAGACGTGGACGAACAAAGAAACGACCAACACGGGCGCTGATTTCGAGAACTGCGCTGATTTTCAGCGCTCGTGTTTGTGGTTTCTTTGCTCGTAGACGTCTTTTTCGCGCAGTTTTTTGTTAAGATGGAACCACACCAACTCTTCCTGCTCTCAGTTTTGATGAACAACTTAATGGTGTTAGTCATGGGACAAGCCAAAACTACCCTTAAAGTTCAAGAAATTTTAGCACGTCTGTGCATGGCGTTGCATTTAAAGATACGATTTTTCGTTCCACCTGCAGTTCCTGTTTCGGTATGATACCACGCTTACGGTAACGGCTGAAGTTGCCCTTGATAGACAAAGCGTGGAAAAAAATAGGCAAAAAAGTTAAAAGTGATGCAATCTGCATATCGTTACTAGAGCGACAAGACGAGTAACATGGGCTTTTAGTAGGTAGCTGTCTGCGTCACTCTGATTATACCGATGACTGCGATTATGCAGTTAGTTATGTACGGCTAGAATTTAGGCTTCCATTAACCTTTCGTACTCAAAGGAATCTACGCGACCGCTATTACTTAGTGAACATTCTTAATTAAGTGTCACGACAACGTTCTGAAGCTTGGTAGTGTCGTTGTGCTCGTAATCTCTAAATCTTTATTACAGTAAACACCATAATGCTTCTATGAGCCCCTTAATGCTAGCCTGTCAGCTTATAAAGGCCACTCTCGTTTGCTCTAGAAGCTCTCGAGAGCGGTATTATGTTGTGACACACAAAGGCAACGAGGATATAAGCCGTGGAATCCAAGCTTAGTTCTCATGAACGCGAAGAGATTGGGAACATTCGTTTATCGTGTGCCACACAAAGCTGCTTTCAAGAGAGAAAAGAATTCGTAATTATGGATTAGGATAATTATTGGACGTGCCAATAACGCGGTTAGAGTATACACTTTGTACATGTTGTTACTGTTTGTGCAGTGATAATGGAGAGACTGCAGGAAAGTGATACAATCCAGGCGTGGAAGATCTTTTCGGGCTGAAGCACACTTTGTTACTAACTTTATCTATGCCACTGTGCTCTAATGCCGGACATGCATTTTAAGTTGTACAAGGATTACACGAGAAAAAAAATCTACTTTAATTTTACAGAGCGCGTATTGTGATATGGTATATTTTCCTACTGTTTTCAAGCATCTCAACAACAAAAATATTGTTCTTTGGTTGGGACGCGCGTAGCCGGCCAGCTGCACGAAGCTCTGTATGCTGTACAGGTGAATTTCGAGGTAGGTTTTAAGATCTCAAAGCAACGCTATGGCTGTGAACCACGCCGTAATTTCGACCACCTGAGTTCATTTGCCTTGCACCTAAAGACGAGCCTTCTTGTACGAGCTCCAAATATTCTTTTGTGAGGAACTTTTTACCAGCAATAAAAATAATAATTAGTTAATTTATTGCAGTAAGAAAGCTTTACCAACACGCACTCCGTTGAATAAAACGTCCAACCCAACTTTATAAAAAGTGGGGGAAAAAATTACGGTTGAACTTCGACGGTAATGCGAATAGTAATCTAGCAATGTAGCGACAGGCCGTATTCCTGAAGCCACATTTGTTTAACACGTGTAATGGTAATTCTGAGACTTTTGTTGTTTCGGCTATATGCCACATGCATGCTCAAATGCCGTCCCACTTTGCTAAGGCACTCGCTTGCCGAGGTCGCTCACGAGCAGAAGGCATGACGACGACTGTATACGTCTCCGACGCAGAGACCACGGGATGACGAAGAAGGATCATTATCGACGGAATGACAAAAACGTTTAACGATGACGGCCTGGCGACAACGAGATGTGGATTCTTAAATTATGACCATGATATAACGACGACGACATGACGACAATGGGACGACGGTACTGAAGCGATGACGATGGCTAAACGATCGCATGACGACGACGGCATCCCTACGACAGTATGAAAACGAATGCATGACGACGACTGTGCGATGATGATGCATTCACGACGATAGCAAGACGATGCCATGAGGACAATGAGATGAACACGAGTGTGTGATGACAATGGCGTGACACTGACTTTATCACGAAACCTGTATGACAACGTCGGCGTGAAGTCGCTGATGATCACATCAACCGCAAGCGAAGAACTCAGATACCTTTGACACTGTCGAGTGGTAGCACGAAACTAAGCACTGTACATTTCCAAAGACCACCTCGTGGTTTTCACTTTTTTTACCAGCCACTGCACTAGACATGTGGCTTTACAAATGCCACAACGTAATGGACTTGTATATACGCGCTTCCTTCTAGACCTGATCGCTACTCATTATTCGTCGCGACGCTGGCGTGACGACGACGGTGTGACGAGAGTAGAATGACAAAGTTGCATTGATGACGATGGCACCACTGTAACACCATTACGAGGAAAGTGTGACAATGGAGGCGTGATAGCAACTGTGTGACGATGATAGCATGACAAGGGTGGCGTAATCACGATTTAATGACGACAATATGTTTACAAGAAAATGACGAAGAAAGATTGGCGTTGATGCAACGACGAAGGTGGTATGACGACGACGGCATGGCCACAAAGGGATGACGTTACGGAAGTGATGACAAGACAAAACAACAGAGAGACAATAACGGCATGACGACGACTGTGTGACGAAGATGGCGTAATGACGAAGGCATGACGAGAGTCGGACGACAAAGCTGGAATGACGACGATGCAGCGATCACGACGTCATCCCCACCCCAAACACATAATAAGTAAATCAAGCTATTCTACAACTGGGACTACTGGGTCGTTTTAGAAGGTGTGACGACGATAGCATAACAAGATAAGATCACGAAGCTGGAATGAGCAAGATTGAACGACCACAACGACATCACTATGGCGGAGTGAAAACGAATGCATGATGACTGTATGACAACGATGGCGTGACGACGACGGCGTGACGAGTGTCGGATGACAAATCTGGAATGACGGCGATGCATGCAATGGTCACAACCACGAGCCCATACCTAGTGGCCGAAGCTACTGTGCAACTTGGTCCACTGGACAATAGATAGATAGATAGATAGATAGATAGATAGATAGATAGATAGATAGATAGATAGATAGATAGATAGATAGATAGATAGATAGATAGATAGATAGATAGATAGATAGATAGATAGATAGATAGATAGATAGATAGATAGATAGGAAACGGCTGAAGTAGGCAAATATTGCTATCCGCGTTAGAAACCAATGATGGCGCCCCCTTCATCTAGGACGTTCCTTAACTCGCCGCACTCTTTTCTCACTATGATGTCATTACTTCGTGAAACATAAACTGAGCCATACTTAATTTTTGTTTCTTTCTTTTTTTTTTCAGTTGCAGGGCACAAAAGGTTGAACAGCGATGTGCCGGCTGGAGCACTGCAGGCGCTCCTCAGCTCCTCTCCTTCCACTGATCGCGGCAACTCTCGTCCTGGCGACGACGGTTTCCTGTGCTACGGGCGGTGTGCGACCGTCCTCGTCGTCGTCGCCGACGAGTGCATCGGGCACCAAGAAGACCGAAATCTGGCAGATCGACTTGCTGCCCGACAACGGAGGTGGCCGGGGCGTCGGCCACGGGGGCGGCAATGGTGGCGGCTTCGGGCCCGTCGCACCCCCGCAACCACCGCCGGTCATCCACCACCACCACCACCAAGCGAACGACAGGGGCGCAGTCGGTGGAGGCGTTCATCACGTGGGAAACATGGGCCTGCACACGTTCGCAACGGCGGGCGGTGGCGAGTCTTACGAGCAGCAGATGCCGCTTCACGCCATCGTGCACACCCCGATGCAGGTCAGTCGACACTTCGGTGCTCGTAGTCGGGACGACAGGAACGTGCGGACCATTCTATGAAGAGCGCTTAAAGCTGAATCGTCCTTACATTCTGTAATTTATATCGAATAGAGGTAATTAAAGAGTGAGAGCAAGGGGTAATTCAACACATGTCGCAAGAACAAGGAGGGCTAGTTGCGGCAAAGCAAACTTCGGGCCACGTGAAACACCTATTTTAAGATTATGTAGATATAAAGCAGTGGGCCTCCGTGCAAAATTTGAAGTTTGAAATGCAAAGGAAAAGCATCACGAAAGGCGCGCAATAATAGCCGTTTGTGATACCGAAACTGAAAGAAATAACCCTTAGGTTACCTCTCCCGAAAGATACGCATAACGGCTTCTCCGTCACCTCCGAGTCTAGGTGGCGCCCGAGCTGCCCGCAGAACGGTGAAAAATCTCGGAGCAGCCGTGCTGGGAATTACGTCATAGTCACCCCCACCAGGTGCACTCGTCGGCTGCTTACATGCAGTTTAAAAGCTGCTAACAAGAAGACTACGAAATTAGTAGCTGTGCGGCTTCACCAAGGTTGTTATGCTGATACATACCACTCACACACAGGGTGTCCCACGTAACTTGAGCCAATATCTTTAAAATGAAAGGCGCGTCGGAAGCGAATTGAACCAAACGCATACTATTCTCACTGGTCTATGGTAACTCAGGCAACTTTTTGTTTTCCCCATCACTCACTAATTAATTAAGTTTACTTACCCCACTTTTTAATTATTGGTTGAGGACTCCAAGTATGATAGGCAGATTTGTAGAGCATCTTGAGAAACCACCGATCGATTTGTTTCGTTTACGATACGTCTCACGTAGTCCTTTTTTCCGGGTTGCAAAGAAAGCCCGTGCAATATGAAAAAAGCCACGTGACGGAGTGAGTGAGTGAGTGAGTGAGTGAGTGAGTGAGTGAGTGAGTGAGTGAGTGAGTGAGTGAGTGAGTGAGTGAGTGAGTGAGTGAGTGAGTGAGTGAGTGAGTGAGTGAGTGAGTGAGTAAACTTTTATTGGGTCCAGCAAAACGCGATAAAACGCGCACCCGGCTAATCCCACGACGGGACTTACAGATCTAGCCTGCCGGCCCGATCGCGGGTGCCACGTGACGGAGCGCTTGCGCGGTGGTATCGTGCTGCTTTCAAGCGTGCGTTCGGTGAACGATGTCGGCTGCATCATGACTGGCGACGGGAAAGCGGCAGGGCGTTGTAGGCCGCTGGACCGGCGTCTCCCGTCGAATGAACGGTGCAAATACGTGCTGCTGGCCGAGCGCTGCCGAGGAGATAAAGAACGCCCTTCCGCATCTCCGTCACCAGTCGCAATGCAGCCGACCTCGCTCACCAAACACACGCTGGAGAGCAGCACGATACCACTGCGCCAAGCGCTCCGTCATGTGGCTTTTTTTTCTTCATATCTCACGGGCTTTCTTTGAAACCCGGAAAAAACGACTACGTGAGAATTATCGTACAGGAAACAACTCGACCGGTGGTTTCTGGATGTGTTCGACAACAATTAAAGTCATAGCGCTGGATTGACAATTCAGTTGATAGGTTGCACTTGTCCTATCAGTGAGTCCTTGTGTGGCTGTGTTGTTTCCCGCCCACAAGCATGCTAGTAGACAAGTCGGCCTAAGCGATAGTTTTAGTTTGCTCTGGTGGCCTAATCAACACTGCCGAAGGGGGACTGGAAGGAAAACGAGTGATGAGTAACGATCAGGAATATGAGGAAGCGCGTATATACAAGACCACCACGTTGTGGGATTTCTGAAGCCGTGTGTCTAGCGCAGTGGCTGGTAAAAGAAGTGAAAACGCGAAGTGGTGTTTAGAAACACGCAGTGCTTAATTTCGTCCTACCACTTGGCAGTCTCTAGCTCTCCGAGTTCTCCGCTTGTGATTGATGTGATCGTCATCGTCATCATTAAATAGGCCTCTTACAGAGATGCCAAGTTACTCCTGCTCTGCGTAAACCGAACCCACCCTGCCCCTCGATCCCATCACCCTATCTAACCGTTTGCCTTTTTCCATTACGTTCCTCTTTCCTTGGCGTGGAACTGTCTCTGGCGCTGCACATGCTGGGACTGATGTTTATTGCCATTACATCACCAGGCTGTCTGTTCTGCGACATCACCTGACGAACTCCTCTTTTTCGATAATTTTAAGCTCCTTTTAAGATTAAGCTCCATCTGCTCAAGTTTGATCTGAAATGCATACTAGCGTTTTTCCATTTCTTAAAGTACTCATATTACAATTTTATTGCGTTTTAACGAAGGTTTCAACCACCTAAATACCGGAAAAAAATATTGGCAAGCGTCAGCACGTCCCAAATAATTTACTATCTTAAAAGTAAGTTCTGGTTTCCAATCAATTGCGGTTACAGCCCCCAGTAGATGGATTTGTCATGACGTCGTTCGCTCGCTCCGTGCCTGCTATCTGCGCGGGTCCACACGCCAGCGTAGCCGAAATAAACGCGTGCGACACTGGCGCTTACTTTTTCATAAGCAACATCCTCATACCTAGCCTTATTGCTTACACAACATCATCAAATTTGCACTGTCTCATCACAGCATGCAAATACCGATGACGCCAGGACGGCATTTCGCGGCCAGTTCTAGTAGTAAATTAAAATATCTTATAAGTGTTTATCAACATTTATACTTGCCAAATATAATCTTTTTACGTGCGATAAGGCTGCGGTGTAGTTTCTACAAGTTAGAATATAAGTGCCCGTACTGCTTTAGCACTACGCCAATTATATACAGAAGGAAAGGTTTCGTGTTCGTGACCTTCACAGCTCATAAGCCCAGAAATCCCATACGAGCCCTTCTACAGTATAACCTGAAGGCAAGAGACTTGAGTGCCCGACTGTAGGCACAGTGTACCTTTTCCAGTGCGTGTAATAGATCTACACTCCTACCTCCTCTCTTTCTGTCACACACTCTCTCTGTATTGCTCCCCGTCTCCCTACTACGAGAAGGGTGGCGAACTGGCCAAAACCTGGCTAACAATTCTGACTTCCTTCCCTCTTTCTCTCTTTTCCTTTACACGGCTTCTTCCGTCGTGTGAGGTTATAAAGCGAAGCAAGTGCTGCCACAGATAGTCCTCTTGTGGGCGCAGGTCGACCCGACGTCCAGGTGGCCGTCAAGCTCGGACTGCGCCATGACCAACAAGGACATGTCGGTGGCGGCGCCTCTCGTTGCGCTGTTCGTGGGACTGGCGCTGGCGCTGCCCATGCTGGGCCTGCTGTTCATCGCCAAGATGCACCTCTTGTCGGCGCTGACGGGGTCCTCGGGCACCCACACGGTCACCACCAGCGTGGGCGGGCGCAAGGAGGACGTGCTGGAGCGTCGGCTGGCCGACGCCTGGCCCGCCTTTCGAGACGCCGTCAGCAAATATGTGCTCGACGGCAGGTCCGTCGGGACAACCAAGAACATGACAGCGCATTCCATGTAGAACTCGTTGTTGCTGATGTGTGTTTTCCACGAACTGACGTAATGTTACGAGGTCGCGGGATCGAATCCCGGCCACGGCGGCCGCATTTCGATGGGGGCGAAATGCGAAAACACCCGTGTACTTAGATTTAGGTGCACGTTAAAGAACCCCAGGTGGTCGAAATTTCCGGAGTCCTCCACTACGGCGTGCCTCATAATCAGAAAGTGGTTTTGGCACGTGAAACCCCATGATTACATTACATTACGTAATGTGGGAAAACGCCCGGCTAAGAGAGAGAGAGAGAGGAAAATGTATAAGAGGAAAAGAAATTGATGTGTTGTCCTCGCAATATAACAGTTCTACACCGATCAGAGGGAAGTGTAGGAGTTAGGTAAAAAGGAGTAGTAACAAAGATAGACAGTAGGATGCGAATATATGTCCCCATCCATGTCTGGATGATCCATTCACAGCCTGGAACTTACGTCTGTGTTGCCAAAAATCTAGGTACAGTCCCGGTGGCCCACTTCGTTGATATTATGTCCTGTCAATGGGCTAGTAACACTTGTTCACTCAACGGCCTGTTGCCAATCGGCGCTTACGAACAATAATGAAGAATACAAATGCCGCTCGCCGTTGTATTGGGCATGAGAAACTAGCAGAAGGAATGGCAACAGAAAACCCAGGCGACGCGAACAAATTTATTGTGACAAAAAGCACCAAAGCATCAAGCGCATCATGCGCAATCCCGTTGTCCCAGGCTAAACGCGGGAACCACATCCATACACACCATCATACCACACAAAACAGTTGCTGCGCAATGCACAACCTAGAATACAAACACGCCAGAATACGCAAGCCACATCAGTGCATGCAGATACGCGTGCACTTGTTGAATTAAAAGACGCCTACGAAAGAATACCTACAGCGTTGCTATTACATAATCGCATCTGCAACGGGGAAAAGGCTGTCATATGTGTTGCCAAGAAAATAGGCTCACTCTGTACAGACCACTATATTACAGTCAGGGTAAGTATACGTTGTAGCGATGCTCCCACTGAAGCGCATACGTTCAAAACATGGTGGTAGTGGTGGTAGCAACTTTATAAGACCCTGTGGTTCATCGACGGTCCATGGAAATTAGCGCCATCTGTGGGGCGAGAGAACACTTCCTGCGGAATAAAAAATAATGGGACCTCATATCCGTTAAAAATAGAAGTGACGTTATTTTTGTTCTCGAATGGCGCGATATTTGTTTTGGTGGCCTGCCATTGGAGTTCCCGTTTCAATTGCCCCTCAGTTCGACTCGATGGGCGTTTCGAGCTTTCAGCGCGCAAAGCGATGCAGCATAAGGTCAGCCGTACAACTGTCGAAATTGGACGCATGTACGAATATCGTTTCCTTGGAGACAGAAGAAAGCTTTGGGTGTAGAATGCTGGTCGCATCGTCGGACGCCAAGTCTGTCGGCCAGCGCAGCCGCACGATAACAGCTAAAATAAACAATTACCTGATGGTCGCAAGTCACTGCTTTTGAATGAAGACGTTAAGAAACGGCAAAACCATCCACGTTATAACAGAATTCAGACAATCGTTGAAAAACAAAACAACACAATGAGTGTGACAGGACAACGTTAATTGTAGCATAATTGCAACATAATTCAAAAGGTGAGCTTTACGATCACGCCTGCTGTACAATTCAAGAGCTGCATTGCACTGCGACTGATTATTGCGTCAACGCTCCATTTATACTGGGCGCAGAAAGAGAGTTATTTTATTACATTGAATTACTTAATGATAAAGTAAAATGGAGTTATAATTTCTTTCCTCACCATGCATACATAAAACTGACCAGGAATTTTTATTCATTGAATGAATCAAACTGTGTCTCGCTTAAATTAAAGCAGCTTTTTTTTTCTCAATGTTTCTTCCCTCCTCACATAGCCGTCTTTCAACCAATGCTCCCACAACCACCCTTACGGATGTCGGCGACAACTGGTTTTGAAGCACTTTCCGCCGGAAGCTTCGTGACCGATTTGTATCGACGTTGCCACAGTCGCTAAGTGCAGGAACGGCTAAAACGAAGCGCATTGCATGGCTCAACTTGACATTATTGAACTGTAGCACGAAGAGACAAGGACAAAAGACGAACACGAGGTGGCACGCGTCAAATATGAAACGCATTCATTGCGCAAAGCAGACCGCCCTTCGTGAGCAGATATCTGCAATCACTAAGCGAAAGCTGGCAAAAAAAAAAATGCATCGAGAAGCGCAATACACCACACCGAGCAGATAAAAGCTAGGCGAGTAGAGGAACACCCCAGGAAACACCTTTCACATGTGGGACGCATGTTGACCCATGACGCAACTTTTCATGTGGTGCACTTTTGTTAGTTCAGCGCAGCTCTCGAAAGAAACTTGTAATTAGCAGTGAGTATGTGTGCGCGTTTACGTGTTCCTACTTTTTTTAGGCGTGCGTTCGTGGCGTGTGTGTCGCGCCAGTTTTCTTCAATATTTTATTTGAATTTGTCAAGCCTATGGTCGGACGAACCCGTCCAGCTTTAACTCAAGCCATCACGATGATCATCATAATCAACATCCTCTCTGTCGAGCTGTGTCCAGGCTTTTCTGTGTTGTCTTGTTTTCTTTTTCAACATTTGTTTAATTTTTTAATGCTGTGTATTTTCGTCTTTGTTGCGAAATGTGTGCTCCTCTTTATTGGACGTTCTTGCTAACTTCGACTTCTTTGTCTATTCCCCTCATTCTCAAAGAGTATACATGCATCGTGCCCCTTTCGGTAGCAGTTGCCAGCGCGCTCCCTCCCTAATTCCTATCTGTCCAATGTATGGGTGTTTTCACTTCAGGTAGCATTAATAAAAGCGCAGAAAGATAGTGAAATCTGTTCTCTGTTTTCTGTCACTTATAACTTATGCAACAGTGCGAAAAAATAAGAAAGGGACGACGATAGAGACAGAGTGAGAACAGCGCTCTCTTCGTCCTTGTCGTCCTCGTCGTCCCTTCCTTATTTCTTCACACTGCTACATAAGTTACGATAAACCAACTAGTCCAGCAAGCAACCAGCCTATGTTCTGTCATTTGGCTACTAATGTCTATCTTGATCAGTAGTGTACACTGCTGAAAGCCGTAATTAGAGCAATGACCCTTCAAGCGGGCGTACATATCTTTTTGCAGATGAGCGGCCTCAAATGTACAGGCATGGGCAGAAGTTTATGGGATGCGGGATCTGATGAAAATGAGCATATTTTACGAGCCTGGGCATGGCAGCCTAGATTTCAAACGTGCCACACGTACTACTGCGCATACTACCAGCATATTGTACTCCTTTAATGCCTACAAGTCAAACTCGCGTTGTTATTCCACTTTATCAAGAAGCCCGCATCCTGTGCACTTCTGACTCTGCCTGCACAACTCCAAAAAGGAATAGAATGAACTTCGCTGCACGATTCTTTTCGAAGTGAGTACACCTCGACTGCAAGCAACGGACCACCTTAAAGACACGCTTGCTCTGGGCGCAGCAGATAATGAAATACTTACTTCGTTCCGGGTAGCCACGTTCTTAATGTTGTGTATCAGAGACTTGATGTACGGCATAGCTTAGCGGTAGCGCCTGAACCTTTCTCTCGCCTGTACTAATTCCAGGTGTTTGAGCCAGGCAGGTAGAAAAAGCAATATCCCGCACAAAGGTGCAAGAAATGAACACGAGAAGACAAGGAAATATGAGCACACCTCGTTGATAACGCGTCTGCACATTCTTTGTGACGTAATAAAATGACTAGCGGGAGACAAAGTAAGTGTGGTACTATCTGCTCGCCTAAGTTAAAGGTTGCCTCGCGGTGTGTAAACGACACGTATTACGACTTTGCACAAGCAATCAGGCAGCCAAGTTCGTTGAACGCGTTCCTCCTGCTGTGCACACTATCATGTCTATAGCTAAAGAGTTGTGCGTCAGGCAGGCGGGTCGGTGCTTTACCGAAAAGGTTTTGGAGCCCACACCACTAACGCTACTGATCGGAAGTATCATGATTTTGTAGCCGAACCATTTATTTAAGATCTTAAACGTTATGCGCCAAAACCACGATATGATTACGAGGCACGCTGTAGTACGGGACTGCGGATTAATTTTGATTACCTGTGGATCTTTAACATGCACCTAATGCATGGTACACGGGTGCTTTGAGATTTCGTCAGCACCGAAATGCGGCCGCCATGACCGTGATTTGATGGGTTTTTTTTTTCTTTTTTTGTAGATAGCTAGACATACCCTACGCATAAAAAAAACTCTCAGTTCAACTAAGCTGTACAACACAGGACAACTCTGTCCAACCCTTATTTCGTTATGCTATTCCCCTTTTGTAATACCCACATTCTATGCATATCAGTTCATGTATTAATAAAGGACTTCCCTACGTTAAAAATATCAAAATCTAGTAAGCTGCACAGGGGACGCCACCGCGGTGGGGTTCGTGAAACGTCCTGCTCGTGCTGGAGATGGCGCATTAGAACGAGGGCACAGAAATGACGTAAGCAAATACACAAGTTACACGAAACGTCTTGCGCGCGCTACAGAGGATGTATAGGCACGAGGGCACACAAAAAACATAAGCGAACGCACAATTTACATAAAACATCTCGCGTGCGCTGCAGTGGGTACACGGGCACGAGGGCACAGAAAAACACAAGTTTGCCCCACCTCCCCGCCACCTACTGGTGGCGCCCAAGACTTCTCTGCGCCACTCGAGCCCGCTGCACTCGTAGATGATTGGGGCTCCTGCACTTGGCTCAGTCTCCCGTCCTTCAAGTTTTCAAGTTTCAAGTTTATTGCTTCATTCATTAGCGGTACATATATGCAGTAGAAGTTATAGAAGTTGCAGTAGAAGCTATAGTCTCTGCCCTTGCGTTCGCTATGGAGACGTACACGTACCGTCGTGGTCAAAAGTGTTGGATATCCCACTGTCTGTCTGCGTCTATTCAGGACATTTTTAGACCCTACAGGTCACACACAGGAAAAGGGGGGGGAGGGGTGAGGGGGTATGACTGAGTAAGCGCTAAACTTTAGCAACATATTGCAAATTTGTAGGCCTTATAACTCGTCGTGAACACCAGTCTGAGTTTGATGAATTATAGGTCCTCCAATTGAAACGTCGGCCAGCCTTTCTGAAGCACCTTATCCTTGTTTATAACCTTTATACCACAGTGTGTGCTACATCCGTCAGCCCGATTCTTGACCTGACATGGCATAGCGAGCCATCTCAAATGCGACCACTCCCGCTCGAACTGATAAATGCGCTGCTTGCCGAGTTATGCCTGTCTGAACGCCAAGCGAGAGGGTAAATTTAGCTCCCATTTCTTTACGCGTGGTGCGACACCAGCGTCATCTGTGCACGCGAAACAGGCATGATCGAGCAATGGCTTATTTCCTCTGCACAACGATACCAAAGTAAGGCCTGCACCTCGGTAGTGCGGTTGCAAATACGTAAGTCATAATGTTATTACATGTTTTCGTTACATGCGGTTCTAGCACGCGGCCCCCTCTGACCAAATTTAAATATGTTTGACGTATGAAAAGCATCACTAAGAGCAATCAAGCAAACACAATGAGAGCCCAGCGGCTGCGTTCAGTGCATGACATGTCCTTACCATTAGTCATCCCAGAGGACAAGCTGTAGAAGTTGATAATTGAAGCCAACTATATCAAAATAAGAATTTATTTTTATTTATTACGCCATTGCCACTGGGATACCGCGACAGCTATCCACCCTTCTTTTGGCGTTTACACGACAAGGGAACGGCAACACTATGCTTCGATTATAAGGGTCCTTCACCAGTTCGGGTTTACACGGTCTGAAAAGTAAATAGCGAACATTTCTGGCTAGCGAGCACCTGAAGAGGTTACGACTGCTGCGCGGAAAGATACGGTATCGTGCCTACTGTCAACGGCACCCTACATTGCTTCGCTTTGCTATGAGTCCTTCGTAGAATTAAAAGCAGATTGCGCCAACAGTTGCATGCACGTTTCCATCTATCTGCAGCCTTGTGTATAGAGTGTAGTGCGGGCATGCGTAAGCTAATGGCGATGGGATACAGTGTGCGCACCGTAAGCTTTGAGCTGCAGTAAGAAGCGTTTGCTAAAGAAAGAAAGAAAAGTATGGCAGCTAGGACTAAGTGCGTGCAATGTCGTAGGTTGTAGAGCTTGCTTTGTGCCAAAGCTGCAGCTCTTTTCTACATCAAGAAGACAGCCCGTGTGTGAGACCGTTTTTGGGCGTATAATCGCACAAGCGGCAAACGGACAAGTTCATCTAGCAGGACTGAATTGCAAACAGACAAAAAAAAAATTCAAAGCCATTCCGCTCTGTGGAGGTTGATGACCGGTGGAGCTGTATACATGATGATATGTTGATAGTAAATATCTTGATTGAAAATAAAAGACGGATACCACAATGAATTTCGTTTCTTCAGTATATTTGTTTTATTAAATTACATAATCAATGTCCTTTTGATTTTTAACGTTCTTTTTGTTTGACTGTTTATTTATTTATTTTTTACTAAACAAGGTGACTATCGCTTTATGGTCGCTGTGATGTACGGCCAATGGCTCTGTGGCGATACTGAAAGATTTTTGGCCAATGTGAGGTCTATACACGACCGATGACGCGTCGTGGGCACACTGATGCATTTGTAACGTTGAATGCCGAACCTTTCCAAGAGAAACGCCACGAACCACACTCCGTCCTGCCGAGACACGTCTATGTTGAAATCGCGCACAATTACGTTGGGAGTGGAGTCGGCAGGCGTTACCCAACCAAATGTGCCTACGCGTGGCGTTTGCGGCACGATCTTCGTCCGCATTACGTGTCGCCCACCGTCGCCCCGCACATTCCCGCTTCTGTTCACGACGGTGTTCTTCGTAGCCACGCTGTTCTTCCGCAGTCCTCACCGCACGCAGCCTATCCATTGCACGGGTGGAAGGCAACTGAGATAAGATTACGCGTTTTGCCTGTACAGCCCATGACGTCAAACCGCAATGCAGTGTCTATTCCGCTTTTACTTTTTTTTATTATAATATTTTTTTATCACAATACGTTTTGACACCTCTCGCGAGTAAACGCAGCGGGGTCATACCTGGCTATACGCTTTTGCATTATGCTTTAGCTCTTCTAGCTCTCGAGTGGCCGCCATCCTTTTTGCCTACGCACACAAACCGCCAGCACCTAGCGTATAGCAGCTCCGCTGTAATAACTGTTATCGCGTCATGAATAAAAAGCGTTTCGACAGTTGAGGACAAACAAGGCAGACAATGCAAGGGCTGCTTCATCCTCGTCTATCGCGCTGCCTGTAATTCATAACGAAGTGGTACTAACTCGCCCAAATGTCAGCTTTGCAGCACCTCGACAACGCTCTATCTATCGCGGTGTATTGCAAAGATGTTATCACTATCTACGGCAGGTCTGAGTGAGTGTCCTAGCGTAAGTCAGCTACACGTCGCTTTTCGCCACGTTTGCGCGCATTTTATAGTTGCCGTCTTTTCATCGAAAGAGGGGCTGTAAATGAGAATATGGAGCACGGTCTTGCCGCAATCACGAGAGTTGCACGGGACGCAATACTGTACCGGCACAATACATATTTCATTGAACTTACTGGAAAATTAACGTGTGATGCGAGCATGGTATTGTAAGGTTTGACGCCAATGGCCATTGCTTACTTTTTGTCCGGCGTTATATACCGATCAAATGCGCATACCTCACGGTATCTGTCTCCCTTACAGTACTGCACCACAGGAATGCAACAGAAATTCAACGATAGACCTGGCAAATGGCAAGGCTGACGGACGACGTGAAGTAAATAGGATGATGTCAGAAAACACTAGCGAAGAATCAAAGAAGTGATGCCACTCTCGCAGGTGGCCAGATTACACTTTCAGCTTTGTATTTAAGCAGCAATCGCACTATGCGGAGGGCTCTTTCCTGCCGCAGACGAGGCGAGGAAGTCTTGTGTGCTGTAACCGCGGACTAAATCCGTGGGAGTAGCTCGATTACCTGCCACCAGGCAGAGCTTGTATCGCCCTCCATTGTGGGCTATTTGCCCATGCAAAATTTGTTCACGTTATCTAGCAGACTTGCCTTGATCTCTTCCAAGAAAAAAAACAAGAACCTGCATTTACTTGGATATTCTTAGTTCTAACACTTGCCGACATTACGGTATATTTAGATGCTGCCATCTAGCGCACGAGTTACTTATCTGTAGACCTGGTAGTTATATCTAGTGAAAACGGGGCAAGACAGTTTCCCTTGACGGCGCGTGGTCGGTGATCTGGCAGCGCTTGAGTTTCTTTTTTTCAGATAGAACACGTCGAAGAGACACCATTAAACGTAACCACACGTGACTCTTCGTCTGACCATCGAGCGCTTTCAATAGCTTTAGCGTTCAAACCTTCCTATACCGCGTTGTAATGATCAGTTATATGTTAATTAAGGGAAAATGAGGCATCCGCCCAATCGTAGCAGTTGCTACAAAGGAAACACACACGACTTCCTCGAAAGAAAAGCTTCGCAGTTGAAGGAAAATGTGTCCTGGTCCGGGACTCCAACCCGGGACTACAACCTTTCCAGTGCAGCCGCTCTACCATCTGAGCTAACCAGGCGGCTATAGCAGATGGCAGGGCGAAGTCGAATTTGTCAACAACTCGAAGCAAAGACGAGAGTTTCTTTCGAGGAACCCGTGTGGGTTTCCTTTGTAGCAATTTCTACCATTAGGCGGATATCTGATTTTTTTTCTTAATTATTTACTTCTCTCCCCCTTGCGAGTTTCCGAAGAACTATTACGTCAATTAGTTATATGCTTGCTAATGCATCTTAGATGTCAAGTGCGCAGTCTCATTATATAGCTGTGACAACGGCTTCCGAAGGTATTGTTTAAATCTTCATATTCATAGTAATATCATAAGAAGCCAACAAACACTGACACCAAGGACAACATAGGGGAAATTACTTGGGCTTAATAAGTGAAATGAAGAAACGATAAATTAAAGGAAATTGAAGTGGATGAAAAAACAGCTTGCCGCAGGTGGGAACCGAACCCACAACCTTTGCATTTCGCGTGCGAAATGCGAAGGTTGTGGGTTTACAGCTGTTAGCAGAATACGAAAAGGAATGTGCCAATATATAATCCCTTTTCCTCGCTACACGTTCAGCTCACTTCAGCAATCTACTGGTGCATGTTGCTTGAGGAATATACATGACGAATCTGTTTGGCGAACTGACACAGGCTGCTCGGCCCAAATTTTTTAGTGACATATGCCTTTTGGACCGTATGGCTGCAGCCAGAAAGAAGTCGAAATGCCATTCATTAGCAGTATGGGACATATTGAAGATATCATAATTCCCCGGTGGAGGGTAAAAAATCAAGTGAAATATGTAAGGCTTGTGGTGCCTCCTCTATGAAGGTTGGCGAGGTTCTCTTTTAATTATGTACCGTCGAAGCGAATAGTTCTCCGTTTGTATAATTAAAGAACGCTGGATCGAGACATGGTGAGGCAGAAGGTGCTTGAATTTTCCTTTTCTAGGCATCCTAAGCTGCGCTATAGTACCTCGAGTATACTTTGGGCATTGCAATTGGCGCGGTAAAAAACTGCTTCATGGTTTCAATTCGAAGTTGTAGTGAATTGATGGGTTTCGCGAACAATGCGTGCCACGCCATAAGGACAGTCGGTTGCTACCGCTGCGTGAGGTGTTTGCCATATTGTCGATAAAGGCTACTAAGGGCCACGATCAAACATTTAAATTCATGGCTTTCAATTGACTGGCTCTCAATCCTAACCACGAAACTTTTCTTTCAGGTGATTGTTACTACGTTATTTGTGAATTAACTATGTAAATACTCTACATGACGCGCCATCCTGTTAGCAACCATGAGCAATTCGTTTTATGGTGTTCTGTTTCAGAGATCGGTGAAAGTAGCAGCAAACTTTTTCATACGAAATGCGCGCCTAACTCTTTCTTTTACGCATTAATAAAGTGGCCAT
Source organism: Dermacentor variabilis (assembly GCF_050947875.1). NCBI lineage: Eukaryota > Metazoa > Arthropoda > Arachnida > Ixodida > Ixodidae > Dermacentor > Dermacentor variabilis. The sequence continues at coordinate 92,133,091 of NC_134571.1, forward strand.
ATTTGACTAGAACAACTCACCAGAGTAATAAGAATCATGATGACAGCTTCGCTGGGAAGTGTCTTTCTAACACGGATAACATGCTGACACTAAATACCAAGATTTTTCTTCTATGTAAAATGCAATCTTTCCCATAGCTAAGTACTAAAGGAAGGGTAAGTGCTTAGTGAAGCACCCTACACAACTTATTGAATTTGCAGACATTCTTTCTCCGCAACATTTATGAACAGACACGGTGCATATGTGCATTGCAAGACCAGTAGACCCCTTCAACGCCACATAGCTTGCGATATCAAAGCTGCAAATTTTCTCGACTCACATGCTTTTGAAAAAGGAACTGCAGTTCAGGCATCGCAGCAGAAAGAAGGCGACATATCCTTCGATAAGTACGGCTCGAGCCACCCGGACCCCAAGCATACACAAAGGGAACGAGCGCGCGCAGCAGCCGAGAGAGCGGCGTCCTGGCCGTGACGTCACTCGCGAGAGGGTGCCACTCCAAGTCCTCGCCGTTAATACTATACGCTTATCCACGATGTATATGCAGGATGTATTGCTATACTATTCAATCGCTAAAGTTGCTCATACCATGTCTTACGTTCTCGACTAAATATTCCTCAGAAGTTTGAGAATGGCGCCCCGCAAACAAATGTTATGAAATATAACATTCACAGCGCGTGCCTTTTGTCTTAACTTTTCTCGGACCATTATATATCAACAGTAAGAAACAATATCAGTGCTCAAACATGAAATCGGCATAATTTAAGTGGCGTGGCTTTTTACAGGCAGCGGAATGACGACTGTACGATGTCATTACAGGCACTACACGGCGTAGTGAAGATTGTAAGGTTACCAGAATATATTGGCGCACCCACGTATGTCACGTCCGCGTTAGTCGGACCCGCGTGTAGCTAGCAGGCGCAACGCTAAACCTTGCTATGGCAGTCCATGCTTCGGCCATCGGGCGGGAAATTGCCAGTTTTCTTCCTCTGATTCCCGCGTGGCACGTGAAGTGTCCTCACGATTGTGAACTATACCTGCGCATTGCAGTGACATGCGCATGCTGTGTGCATATGTCATGCGTATTACAAATCATGCGCATGCTGTGTTATTAGCGCACGCACACACGAGTACGTCAGCCGCATCAATTCACGTTCTACACACCCGACAGTCACTGCTAAAGTGAAACATCGCTTACCTGCTCAAGATCAAAGCAAACTTCACTCGTCTATCCGTGCCTCTCAAAGCTGCAGTGTGGGCTATGATGAATGTCGCAGTGCAAGGCTTCTGGTTCATCTCGACCACCTTTGTCTGTTTGGTTTTACAGCGAAACTCTTATACGCTGGGTTCTGCCGGTTTGTGTGTGTAGGCAAAACAAATGGCGGCAACCCCAGAGCTAAAAAAGCTAAAGCATAATGCAAAAGCGTATCGCCGCGTATGCCCCAGCTGCGTTTAAAACGAATTGTGATAAAAAAAAATATCGCAATAAAAAAAGTAAGACAGGAATAGACACTGTTTAGTATGGATTGCGGTTTGACGTCATGGGCTGTACAGGCAAAGAACGTAATCTTATCTCAGTTGCCTTCCACCCGTGCAATGGATAGGCCGCGTGCGGTGAGGACTGCGGAAGAACGGCGCGGCTACGAAGAACACCGTCGTGAACACAAGCGGGAATGTGCGCGGCGACAGTAGGCGGCACGTAATGCGGACGAATATCGTGCCGCAAACGCCACGCGTAGGTACGTTTGGTTGGGTAACGCCTGCCGACTCCACTCCCAACGTAATTGTCTGCGATTTCAACACAGACGTGTCTCGGCCAGACGGAGAGTGGTTCGTGGCGTTTCTCTTGAAAAGGTTCGGCATTCAATGTTACGAAAACATCAATGTGCCCCCGACGCGTCTTCGGTCGTGTATAGACCTCACATTGGCCAAAAAACTTTCCAGTGTCGTCACAGAGCCACTGGCCGTGCATCATAGCGATCATAAAGTGATAGTAACCTTGGTGACCAAATAATAAATCCAAGAAAGCAAACAAAAGAAGGTTAAAAATAAAGAAAGCATTGAGCATGAAATTCCATAAAGCAACAAAAAAACAAGAAAAAAGCGAAATTCATTGAGGTACCTCTTTTATTTTCAATCAACACACTTATTATGAACATATTTATCATCAACATATTTATCACCATAAATACAGCTCCACTGGTCATCTTCACAGAGTGAAATGGCTTTCAATTTTTTTTTCTTTTTTACCCGCCGTGGTTGCTCAGTGGCTATGGTGTTGGGCTACTGAGCACGAGGTCGCGGGATGGAATCCCGGCCACGGCGGCCGCATTTCGATGGGGGCGAAATGAGAAAACACCCGTGTACTTAGATTTAAGTGCACGTTAAGGAACCCCAGTTGGTCAAAATTTCCGGAGTCCGCCACTACGGCGTGCTTCATAATCAGAAAGTGTTTTTGGCACGTAAAACCCCATAATTTAATTTGCTCTCAATTTTTTTTCTTAACAAACACCTTAATCGAAGCGCACGAGAATTAGTGCGTTGCATTTCCATCGGAGCGCAGCCGTCACGGCCGGGAATATAGAAAGCGGTAACAGTACGCCACAGCCACTGAGCATGCACTGTTGGCAGTCAACTAAAAAGCGTCGGCTCGTGTATAAGTGTTCTCGTGAACGTGTTCGCTCCTGCATGCAGCCAACACTGCCATTCGTTCGCTCAGCAAGATGTTACGAAAGAGGCAAGAATTTCCGTGGCAGCACCGTAGCTCTCGATCACCGAGGCATATTTCGCCAGGCTACGCGAAAGCTCGGGACTAGTTCCACTATGCTTGAGAGGCAGCCTTTCTAACTGATGCAAAAAGTCAGCCTCGACGTTCTTACAAACACACCTTCCTGCTCAATGTTTTAGAGAAATAGGAAAGCAGTGGGGGGAGGGTACTCAACACTGTGATGGAAAACGCTCATTTCCGGGGGCTTTCCTCAAACAACTACGAGACAGGGTGCCTTTGCATTGCATTGCAAGGCTACACTACTAGCGACAAGGCTGCATTCTTGTATACGGAAACATACAAAGCCGTCCTATACTGCCACACTTTTGTTTGATTCTTACGGCTATGCCTTATTCCGAAAAAAAAATCCCTCTATCGGCGATTTCATACGTTGCGACAATTTTAGCCGCGATGATCCTGTGCATATCGTGATCAGATTTTTTAGTGATCTATCAAGGATGCACCAACAAGAACTTGGTGAACTGTACGGCTACAGTTTTCAGATTCCAGTCCACATGTTTCATACTACAGTACGGCTTTGTCTGCTTCTTATTCTTTGTACCCCCGATCGCTCTACCAAGCACGGAATCAGCAAACTGCTTTTCGTGACAACTCTGTCATTCTGTAAGTACAGTTCATTACGTTAAGTCTTTCGAGTGCTTTTTCGCTGCCGTTATGTACTCAAAAGCCGGCACTATCGTCGCGTTTCTCAGGCAAGTAACATGGTAATGCTGTTACGTAGCTTTCCATTCAATCTTACGCACGCCAAGAACACAGGTATGAACTTCGGATACGTCATTACTTCACGTTTCCCTGTTGTGAACATCAGAATGCAAAGGTAAATATTTCTTTTTGTCCACAAACAGTCCTTTTTCGACAGCTCTCAGAGTACAGTTTCCTCGCCTACACAATTACACCCACTGCGACAATGTGGGCGGCCTCCGGGATCGCGTTCGCCACGGTTAATGGCTCGAGTCACTATTGTTTATTAGCATACCTCGTTCTAGTAGCATATGTAGCACGGGCATGTCCCGAGCATCCCTTTCTACGTTGAACAAATGCACACCGTCCGATCTAGGAAGACATACGGGCTCAAGAAGATCGAGCATTTTGTTTGTTCATCCAAGCCAGTGATCGAAAGCAAGCGCATTCAGTAGATCGAGGTCATATGTACCTTTGCTACTTTCACTTCGAAGTCATGTACGCTTAACCTTGCATCAACACAGATGTACGTCCTTTTTAACGAATCTGTAGGACGATTGTGCTGTTGAAACTGCCATTCAATATAGAAAAAATATCCCTAGCCAGAACTCAGCGTGAAGATCAAGAGTTTTCGAACCACATTCTTGCATCGCATCCGAATTTAGAGGGGGAAAAACGTGAGAATAGTTAAAAAGAAAGAAGTCGCCCGAAAGGCGAACCATTCATTGCCATAGCAAATTATTAAAGAACTACACGAAGTAAGGTGAGTAGTTTTATCAGCCGTATAGCCAGCTGTGAGAATTTGCCTACATTGACAAGCATAGTGTCACGCGCGCACATGGCAAACATGGACACACCTAATTCGATGACTACGGACACCCGCTGTCAGAATGCTGACGTGATTGAGCGGTGGCGAGCGCATTGCCCTTCGTGCTGTCTCTCGCTTCAGCGAGACCTAGGCGTGCGAGGACACAGCGCACACGAAGGCATCAGCTATCTCGGGTCACCCGCTCTTTGCACCCACCGCAGATTACCTCCAGGATAGGGCACGCGCGGCCGCGCTCAGTTACGCCGTGCGCAGCCGCGGCCGGAGTAGAAGAGGAGAAGCCCGCTAACTCACCCCCCCCCCCCTTCCTAGCGCGCGCACAGTTCCGTGCTCCCGCATTTGCGCACGCGAGACGACGGTGCGCATCCTTCCCGCCCTCCACCATTGCGCGCACGAGATCGAGCCACCGTCGTTCTCGTCTTACCCTCACAAGTTTTCCCTCGCACCCACAGCATGCAGCACGCGGCCGCGATCGTATCGTACTTTAGACTTTATACGGAACCTCACGGCGACGTCGACGGAAATTTACCTGAAGCGTCCAAAGAATTGCTATCGCCATAAAATAAGGCACTGTCAATCAAGCGACCAAGCCGTTATCATCAGCGATATGGGTATCCGAACATTGGTATCCGAACAGACTACGAGCTAAGGAATTATTCGTATATACTAACCTTTCAGAACTTTAAAACATGAAAAAGGCTAGCAAGACACCAAGCGCTGCCAGAGAGGCCTGCCAGTGTCTCGACCATTGGATCTTGACAAAATTCAGGCTTTGTCTCACTTGCTACTTCGCTAGGAGTAGTAAGACTGATGTTGCATGTGGATTCAAAACGCTCTTTGCTGTCCCAATTTATAGCGCTTCAATCAACATTTCCCTTCGCTCGCACATAAAGCGCCTCGAGTAAACAGAAGCATGCTTGCACCATGAACCACTGCTTACGACATTATTATGTCGATCGTTTTTTTTACTATTGGTTGCGTCTATCAAATCCGCCTCAAGAAAACTTCAGTGTCGCTAACACGCATCCTAGTGTTGTCTGTCTTCGGAAAGCTATTTTAGAGTCAGAAAGCGCGCAGCGAGGGCAAAAAGAGGGAGAGAGATCAAAAAGAGTAGACGCTGTTTTTGTTTAGTTTGTTTTTTTCTAACCACGCAAACAAGGAAGACAGTGCCGAATGCCTTCAAGCTATCGGTCTGACAATATGAACCACGATCAAAGTTCACATGAGTGCTGCGGTGCGACCATCATGATTCGACAGCTATCGGAAGTTCACCTCGATTGCAGTCTGTGACCCTTCCGTATAAAGCCTCAACAAAGTTCGCAGCCCCGCAACCGATGTCCCATATCTACCACACCTGATACGTTTGTTTTGAGATATCATTTTATCTTTTACTGCGGCGACCAAACCTTTCGTCATGACACGTACTGTAAATTTACGAAGGTAATAACCCACCGAACTTATATGCTGCTGATAACTTCAGGACATAAAGGTATTAAAGAATGCTTGCCAAAGTGCGAACAATCTGTTTTCTTCTTTTCTTTTCTTTCTTTCTTGCTTTTTTTACGTGAGTTGTCAGAGTTTTACGCCGTCGCTATGTCCTTTGCAAAATATGCGACCTCGCGAACAATTTTTACGGTGCAGAAGCTAAATTCGTTATGGGACGCCAAGAAGAGGAACAGTGCGAAGGACGCCGTGACAAGCGACAGCAAGACACCAGTGAAAGACGTGATGTGAACCATTGCGATTTCTACGGAGTTCAACAGATAAGTTCCTCCTGGTCTTCGCCGAGTGCATGAAGGACCCTACTGCCCCTCGGCGGAATCAATTACTCTGTTTGAAATTTGTGACCAAGTACTTTCAGTGCGTGCACGAAGAAAATGGCGCTAGAAGCTTGCCTGGTGGCTCGCCTAGCACGCTAGTCTAGGTACATTCAAGCGATAAAGTGCGAAATTATCGGGACTGAACACGCGACACCCGCGTTTCATGCACAATAAATCACGCACTCGCAGAGCTAATCACAGTACGTGGTTGAGGCCAGCGTCCCGTAGGAAAGTCAGAAGCGCCTTCTCAGTGTGGGACCCACAGTAAGCGCTGCTCCATAGTCCAAGTACCTCTTCTAAGGCACGTTCTGTAGCGCATCTTCAAAGCAGACATTATATGCGCCTTGTAGAGATGTTTTTCAAGCAACTCGTCGTTGCAGCAATCGCTATGAACTGTTATAGTGTGGCCACCGCGATCAACCAAAAGTCACACATTCTTGGAGGTCACTATTACTGAACCGCAGCGACCATTCTTGAGTATATAGGGACGGAGCTGCCCTCCACTCGACGCGTTCGAGGTAGTGTAGTACTGATTACTTCCAGAGATTCTGAAAGCCCGGGTGGGAGCGTAGACGGAGGCGAACAAACACCTCGCTTATCCGTGTTTTTCCTGTGTATGTTGCTGTGTCCTCTCTAAAATCTCGCAGAACTTTAGAACTGATTCTACCACCCGCCGTGGTTACTCAGTGACTATGGTGTTTGGCTGCTGAGCACGTGGTCGTGGGATCGAATCCCGGCCACGGCGGTCACATTTCGATGGGGCGAAATGCGAAAACACCCGTGGTTAAAGGTGCACGATAAAGAACCCCAAGTGGTCGAAATTTCCGGATTCCTCCGCTACGGCGTGAGTGGTTTTGGCACGTAAAACCCCATAATTTAATTTTAGAACTGGTTTTACCATGACCGACGGCTAGTTGATAACCTACTTGTCCTGTGCCAGTGGATGTATATAAATCGCGAGGAGCGAGTCGCACCACTTGCTAACTTGCAGAATATGTGCGGCGTCAAGTCACACGGTGTTCCCGTGAATAGAGGAGTAAGACAAGAACTCATATAGAGGATGAAAACACATGAAGAGTCAGACACAAGCGCAACTGTTACATGTACTTCATTCAGCACAGATAAAGCTTCTGAAGACGAGTCAGATTTACGTACGTCGGCGAAGCAAGTAGGCAACATTAGAATTTGCCCGGCTTAGTTATCACTGACTCTATCGTCCTATCTGGTCGGACGTGTGCAACTATAGCATCAAATCAATACATGCCAATGGTTGCAAACCATCATCATCATGACCGTCTGTGTGCCTCAATGTCACCCTTGCACGGGCAAGAGAGACATCGAGACACCCTACACGACGGCGGTGCACACAACTCTTCAGTAATGCTCACTTCTTAGAGCAAAGAAAGTCGACTTCCATGTTTGTTTCCTTCCTGGCTTACTCTGTAGACATGAGGAGGTGTTTCGAGTGTAGGCACGCATGGTAACACACGGACAGCTTGGAGTGTCGTTCCGTTATTGGCCGGAGTGGCGTAACAAAAACTCGCCGCCATGGCAGCGCGGGCAACCCACACGCACCCAAGACTTCCGTTGATATGGCTGGAGAAAGATAATTGAGGAGCAGGAGCCTCGTTGATATTGGCATTGTGTATATCTGCCTCTTCAACTGCATACCGAAGGCCTTGCGGCTCAAGAAAGGAAAGCGAGCAGATAAGACCGTATCACTTTCTTGCAAACACGGAAATGGCAGCGCCTGCGAGGGCGGGAAAACAGCGTAATTGAGAGAACATGTTTAGACACTGTTTTTGTTTCGTGAAGTGCTGGCTTGCTGCCAATAACAAATTGCGAAGAGTTAACGCTTCCGATGTTCAGACAAATGAGTCGTCGCTGCTGGGCTTCTTGCCTTCGTGTGTGCGTGTGTGGGCACGCTTAAGCGTACGTGTATTTGCCCTCAGGCTACGGCTTTCTCTTTCTTTCTTTCTTTCTTTCTTTCTTTCTCTCTTTCTTTTACGAAAACAAATACGCTGCACCGTGCAGAGGAGCAATGATACCAATGGAGTGTGGTGTTTGCTATCGTCTAATTGGCGACGCTTCTCATCGCTTGCCACGCACCTAAGCGCCGCTTCTCCGAGTTTCATTCCTAACTGGGGGCTTAAAAGATATTCACGAATTAAACGCTTCCATTATCGCAAGACAAAATGCGTCAACGATGAAAAACGACGGAAACCGAGCGCAACTGTCGTAGCCTTCTGTTTCCTATGATATGTTGCATCTCGGAATATATTTCCATATTCAAGAGGATGTACGGACGCGCTGTGGGAACGGCCACTGCCTTTTAAAAAACATTTAGAAACATCGTCCGTTAAAAGTCACCGGTACCTTCAAACTTCTCATGCGTTCAGGTAAAACTAGGAAGAAAAAACGTTTGGTGGAGGTCTCCCAGGGTGTTTCGGTGTCGAGATGAAAAGGAAACAATGTCGTCGTCCAACACGTGGCTGCTAGCCTGCCCTCTTCAGGCCAAAATCGTCGCGGTTTCTGCCTCACTTGCCTCCTTCACGGAAGGTTAAATGTGTTGTGGGCTTTCACTTCCGTTCATCTCACCTAAGCAGCAAAGATTGGGCGAAAGCCCAATCTTTATAGTTGAAAAATCAACTATAAATTTATTTAAAGTTAGGAATAGAGACGCGAGCCGGCTGGTCTTCCTGCTTGCATCCGGGAGGGGCTCTCAGTCAGGAGCTCCTGTGGCTATCGTTGCCTCCCGCGCCCGCCGCACCGGATTCTTGCTGGTCCCGTGGGCCCAAGCTGGATAGCACGCCCTCTCGCAGCTCAATGGAATACCACGCACGACTAATCTAAATGCGCAGTCTTCTCTCTCTCTCTCTCTCTCTCTCTCTCTCTCTCTCTCTCTCTCTCTCTCTCTATCTATCTATCTATCTATCTATCTATCTATCTATCTATCTATCTATGAACTGTCAAAAACAATATTTCGGATGTGTCTGTACAATCGCAGCTTCACCTTGAAAGCGGGCTTCTTCCCAATAACATATTTCTTTGAGAGAAGCCTGCGGCGGTTACATCGTTTGCTCTACAAGCGATAGTCAGTGGACTAGGAGCGTTTAGCAAGCACTTAAGCGAGAACGTTACATGACAGCGAGATAGAGAAAAATTAGAGAAAAAAGATAGAGAAATGCGCCAGTACAGGAGTCCCGTAACCTGCGTGAGATTAAAGTACCTCCCATAGGGATGCTGTAAGGTCGCTCTGATTGTTCGTGTTCTTAAGTGTCGCGAATCGGCCACGTGCTTTGTGTATAGAGAGGGGGTTCACTTCCCCCCCCCAAGTCAGCGGGGCAACCATTTCTGTGTTAGGTGGGGTCACAGGGACCGCGCGGTGTTGGGTGACGCGTCGCGGCAGGCACCAGGAGGGCGAGTGCCGATTCCGGGAAGTCGGTATTGTGCGCACGGTGTTGGCAGTCCGCCGACGGTCACACGAGTCCACACAGACCAGCCTTGTAAGGGACCGCTGTACACGGTATTGTCGGTCTGGCTCCCGAGTACCTGACTAATTGGAGGCGCCGCCGAGGTTAAGGAGGGCTTAGCAACCTTGACCCCGTGCCGCATATACGGAGCAGGGATCTATTCTTCTACGCGTCCGGAACGTAATCGCCAGCCTTGTTGTTGGGTGCGACTGCCTGTGTGGTGTCGAAGGCCAGCTTACAGTGCACGCTGCAGGGATGCGGTGCACACGGGAAGAGTGCATTCGGACGGCGGCGTCTTGTAAACACGCACTCGGAGAACTTGGTTTTGTAGACAATAAGTTTGAAGGACAAGGAGGGCCATCAGACTCCCCACGCGGACAAACTTTGAGTACAGCTGCACTACGTGGTGTCGATGACCCTGCTTCTGAGACATTTGCGGCCTAGAGACGCACTTGGGAGTTGAGGCGGCCTAGCGATAACTTGTTCGGGTCTGGCATGTTTTGCTGAGCCCGTCACTAACTACGGAGAAATGAGAGGGCAACGGAGTTTCAGGGAAGAAGGAAAAGAGCTTTGTTTTCCAATATGTTTATTTTTAAGAGTAAGCCCATCCCTGTGGGTTGTGGCTTAACAAACGGTTGACTCTGATTGGCAACTGAACCTGTGGGACGGGCCAACGGCCCTGCCGCCTTTTTTCTTTGTATATTTGGGCTATAAAAATCGGGACGACATGCTGTCCCTCAGACTTGGCTGAAATCAGGATTACTGATAGATCAGTGAGGCTCCGTACCATGTACGTTAGACTTGGGTGAGATCAGAATAGCTGATAGATCAGTGAGCTTCCATACTGTGTACGTTAAAACGAGTCTGGGCTCTAACAGTCATTGAGACAGTCGAAGAGTGAGACTTTGTTTCTCAATTGTTCAAGTTTGTGATGTATTTGTTTTACCTGCCATGTATATAGAAAAGTTCAACTATAAATATTTCTGGTACATCTGATCTCCCTCGCTTCCTGTCTGCGTTGGATCAACAACTGCCGATCATCGTCCGAGAAGCTTCAAGTTCCGACGGTGAAGCGAGGACAGAGAACGAACAAAACTTTACTGATGCTGCATGCCATGCTGAACACTGATCAAAGTGACAGAGCCAAAGGTAGTGAGGCAGTGGGTGCGATTTAAAGAGTTGTGCTAAAGATGCGACAGTCGAAGGGAGCACGTGTCAGGCAATGTCGAATCGGACGGTTATAGGAATTGTAAAGGCAAACTTCAAGCACACGGGAAGCGGTAGAAGGGTTGTCAAAGACGAATAAAGCTGCATTTGGAGATGGGTAGGTTCGATGCACATCGAACGCAAACAAAGAGAGATGCTGTGTCCGGACGCACAAAGTTTCAAGAGGCTGTCGCGCACCGCCTGCGTGAGTGATTTATTGAGATTGGAAATGTTTGCAAATACTGTGTCGCCGGCTACTCAACGAACAATAAGTTGTCCAATGATCACAGAATGATAACATAAGGTGATATGAAGAAAAATACGTTGCCAATCGCCTGTGTATTCTACCCCTAGGTAGAATGACAGTCCTGCAACTACTCCGCTTCTCTGCGGGCAGCAGTAACAGTAGAAAGGAAGAAAGCCTATCTGCAGTATCGACGCCTACAATCCGAACCTCAAGGAATTGTCTTGTAAATACTGCAACTGCGGGACACGAATATGATGCACATTCCTAATTTCTCGCTCCACAATTTAGTATTTCCCTAGGCGAGAAAGAAAAAGAAAAGAAAAGAAAGAAAGAAAGAAAGAAAAAAGAAAGAAAGGCAGTGGGGTTAACCAGACGGACGCCCGGTTGGCTACCCTTCAAGGGGAAATGGGGCTAGTGGACCGAAAGATAGAAGCAAGAAGCAAGAGAACAGCAGAAGACGGGGCGCGTCTAAATGCAATCTCTCATGACGTCAGGATAGTTGAGTAATATCTGTAAGCGTATGTAACAGATGTCATGGTATAGCCGGCGCGAAGAAAGTGCACAAGGACAATAACAATAACTGACATGAACAAACTCCATTTGTTCGCTTCACTTACTGTTATTGTCCTTGTCCGATTTCTTAATGCCGGCTATACCACGGCATCTAAGCGCCAAATCGCCCAGCGATGAGCTTTGCTATATATAGACACAGAGAGTTCGGTGCGAACTACTCGCCCACCACTTCAAAGGCACACGGCTACGTTCACTGCTATATTCTATGGTCAACAATGCTGTGTGTTTGATTCATTTTGAACAGCAATTTAGCGGACTCGATTTTATCCGAAGAACTCCGGTTTGTGGAGTCTCATGTCAAATCATGTAAACTGCCTCGTTGCACTTCGTTTTCGTCTGAAATTGTACTGCACATCGCAGCCTTTCTCATTTACCTGAACTTCATACGGGCGACCTGCGCCATCTCGGTCACCGTGTGTGATCCCAAAATTATTGTCGCGTTGGGTATGCAGGTTGGACGCTAAAGATGTCGCTGTCTCTATTTCGCCTATCAATATGTGGAATCGAACGAAGATTTATTCTCTAAATTCCACTGACGGATATAGTGATAGTTATTAACAGAAAAACACGACAGAAAAAATGTCGAATAGAACTATATATTTCCCGTTTGAAAAGAACTCCGAAAAGCAGCCTCCGATAGATCTTTTTTTTTTCTCTAGAGTAGACTTCGCAAGCACAGAACCTTAGCAATAAGGCTATAAGGTCGCGATACAATCTGCATGACCAAAGCCACACTACGCTGGTACAATTTCCTCCAGAAGAGCTGTTTTGCAATGATTTGCCACATCTAAGAAGATCCGTGCCACCAGAAATTTATAGCGTCATCCTTCATCCTCATTCCATAATTCACCTCGCAACTCGCCATTTAAGCTGCGTCGTGCACATTTGTCATCATGAGCACTATCCCCCTCCCCTCCAGTAGTGTCGCTCCTCTTCCCCATTTCATGATCCATCTCTCGCTTTAAATTTAGGTGTCGTTTCCCGAATTCAAGCACCTTATTATTTCATTCATTGGTTTCTCCTGACGTGTTAGAACCCATGGAGATCGTCGTGACGCCTGCCGAGGGCACGCCCACGAAAGAGGGACAGGAGCTAAAGGACGAGACGCGACACTCCTCGGACTCCAGCCGCGCTTCGCCGCCGCCGCCGCCACCGGCTGTGTGCAGCATCACGGACTACGCGCGCACGCGTACGAGCGTCTTCCTGGACATGCACGCTCCCATGGAGGTGTCCACGTCGGTGGTGCTCAGGTTCTGCGAGGAAAATGTGCTCCGCCACTACTTCCGGCTTCTCGCCATTGTCGGCTGGCTGCCCCTTGTGGACACCAGCGAGCATGTGCGCTGCCAGCCCGCGCTGCAGGTGCTCAACGTCATGCACAACGTCGTCGTCTTCGTCATCCTCGTACTCGGGCACGTGCTTCAATACACGTCCTGTTTCCGAAGGGACGGCATCGTAAGCTACGGGTCGCAAGCAATCCACTCGTCCGCAGCCGTCAAGCACAACGGATTGGTCCACGGAAAAAACGTGGTGATTATGGCAGCTTCCTGTTCCTCAGCAAAAGGCAACAAAGTAGTTTGTTAGACGTGACATAACCACCGCATCACATAAAAGATGACGTCACAGGAGGAAAAGCACATTTGACTCCACAACCGCTTGTAGTCGCATTGTGCGCATCTTATTCATTGTTGTCAGACGTCGTGTAGTTCGCTCGTTATCAGAAGTCTTAAGTGGAGCGCGATTGACAGGGGTAGAACAAGAAATTCTGCCTAAGCCCGCGTATCGTCAAGGGATCTTGTCCTCGCCAGAACCTGACCAACACAAGAGCCTTTGCCGAAACGTTGGCTTCAGCAACATTCCTTGTTAGACCACTGCAATTAACTTCAAGCCTTCGTCTTCCTGCGAACCACTCTCTCGCATTTAATTTTAATGCGTTCGACATGGCATGGCAGGTATTTTATGAGGTGACTAAAGGCATCCGGGTATGAAGTACGTTCTTACTGTGGTAGGATTAACAGTATCTGTGCGTCTAGCTGTCAAAGAAAGATGAGATAGCAGGAAAGCAACGTCTGCCGAAAACGCAGACTTTCATGAATGAAAATCAACATATCCAAATGGCTGAAAAGGCAAACCAATGGCCGACGTTAGGACCAAGGTTCCGTATTTTTACTACTGCGAGAGAGTCTTTACGCCTGCCTATACTCTGCTCATTCGAATGTCCACCCCTGCGGCACAAGCCAAGAAAAGTACATTCCGATAACTCAAATACACACGTATACCATCATATCATGCACGCAGCATGCGTTGTAGATCTCTAGAAATTAACTGTGGTGTGGATGGCAGATCTAAATCGGAGTTAGGTAATGACAACTCGCTACATGCCAGCAGAGTAGGATTCAAAACGTATAGATGGGTGAACATCGCTGCTTCCACAATTATTTTTTGTTCGGCATAACTGTTTCCCCTTGACTATACCTGTTTTTGTGTTGCAGAAGTGTGGCAGCAGCTGGTTTGCCGTGTACCTCCTGCCCGCTGCGATGCAGGTCATAGCGTACGTCATCGCCTTGATTCACATGCGTTCGCACGAGAACGAGCAGTTCCAGTCGCTCGTCGAGAAGGTCTTCCTGCAGCTGACCCCTACCGACGTCTGGAACGTCGCCAAGAAGCGCATCACGCGCCGGTTGCACGCCGTCTACGCCGCCGGCATCCTCTGGATCGTCGCCTCCTTGGCATCGCAGTTGGTCAACGTCTACGCCGGCGGCACGCTCAGACTTGAGTGGATGTACGTCGCGGAGGACGACGAGGATGTGCACTACTTCCTGCTCTCGGCACTCGTCTCGATGCAGCTCTTGCACGACGTCGTGAGCATGACCATCGCTACGAGCTACGCTATCCACTGCCAGCTACTACTCGTCTACCTGCAGAACATGTCGCAAGCCGTGCGAGAGAGGAGGATGACCTTCCTCGAGTTCTTCCGCGGCGTCGAAGAGGCGCGTAAGAGCGTCCGGTATCTCAACCAGCAGCAGGCCCTGGCGGTGACGGTGCAGACGATATGGGTGACCTCGAGGGTTGTGGTGTGCTTCTACGCCCTGCTCGGCACGCCGTGGACACACTGGCCTCGTTTCCTGGCCGGCTGGCTCAACGTGTTCCTCTGGCTATCACTCGTGCTCATCCCGCTGGTGCAAGCGAGCCGGCTCAGCTCGACGTGCCGTCACGTGCGCGAGCTGGGCCTCGAACTGGCGGCGCGCCCCTTCGTCTACCGCGACGTTCCGCAGTCCGCGCTAGACACGTTCCTCCTTTTCACGACTTCGCTGAGGATGCAAGCGAAGCTCTGCGCTCTGCCTGTAACCAAGCGCACAGTGATATTTGTGTTCTTGTTTATTGGGATCAGCCTGTTTATATGCCTGCAGCTGGAGGTTATTCGTTTCAGGCCTTAATCTCGTTGACAGCCTATAGGTGTCAGCGCCAGCACTGCAACCCCGCCACGATAATAGGTCTCGCTAGATATTTTCCTGTTTGTTTACCTGTTACGTTTTTGTTTTGTTACTAAGTTATTCCCTGTTGTGGTTGTCATTCTGATTAAAGACATGCAGTGAGCAGCACTGATCGTCGAGTTTCTTACGTGCAGGTATTGCCCCATTTGAAGATGTTAGTTTGCAGCAATCACCTTTCTTAGACCTTTAAATTGTCTTTGCTACTCCGGTCAACTGATTCAATGCTATACATGCGTTTGCTGCTGGCCGGTGTCTACTTTCTCTTATACGTTTTACTCGTCCTTTATTATTACACCTCAGCGGAAACGGGTGGCGTTGCACGTCACTTGTCTGGCTCATGTGATTCAATGCGTTAATGAAGTCAGCGAGGCGTTCTAATTTCCCTGCGAACTGCTGGATTGGTACCATATTTGTGGGATGCGTAGTGAGACAGCACAAACTCGGAAAGCCAGGATGTCGTGTATGGAGACGGACCCAGTATAATCGTGTCCATTACCTGTCTTCCCTTTATTGCGAAGCATCGTTAGCCTCATATCAGGCACATTGGTGTACGTACGTTGGTTCGTGTCTCTCATCGTTTCGGGCCCGATCATTAAATAAGAAACTGAAGACTCCAAGCCCGAAAGCCCGATGCTTTGACCATTAGGCGACTCTGTTATTTTTTTTTTTCTTGTGCGAGCAACCACTAAATTAGGCTACAATCGCACGCATGCTTCTCTCGTTGAAATACACACACTTTTTCAGACGACTGGTGCGCAAGCACGTGCTTGCGTGCCAGTTTCCACTCGGCCACACAGACAGGAATGAAAGCGAATAGCCATCGCACTGCTTTTCGCGTGCCTTCCAGTTTCCCGCATTCTTCGCTTGTGGCAGCTAGCGGTTTGATACGCTGTGTTAGACCGTCGTCGATATCGGCCCACATTCCCCAGTCGTTTCCTCGTAGCCACTATGGCGCTAAGTAGACGCTCTGTCACACTGTGCCACCTTCGGCATCGCCCCAGCTGGCAACGGAACAGGCTGTAACGTTTCTTCGCCAGAGAACGAAAAATCTGCCGTCATGCCGCCGCCGTCAGACTATCGTTGTCGCCGTATTTTTAATTAAACTATGGTGTTTAACGTGCCAAAACCCCTTTCTGATTATGAGGCACGCCGTAGTGGAGGACTCCGGAAATTTCTACCATCTGGGGTTCTTTAGCGTGCACCTAAATCTAAGCACACGGGTGTGTTCGCATTTCGCCCCCATCCAAATGCGGCCGCCTTTCCTTACCCTTCCCCTTTTGCAATAACACCCCTCCCCTTTCCACCGCAGCGCCTTCGGCGCATTTTAATGTGGAATAAACGTGGTTTCTTACATTCATTCATTCGGCCGCCGTGGCCGGGATTCGATCCCGCGACCTCGTGCTCAGCAGCCCAACACCACAGCCACTGAGCAACACTGAGGGCACGTCTATGTTGCTTCAATGTGTTTGGACCGTGATAAACCGCGTGTCAATGGAATGCCAAGGTACTTGTACTGAGAAACCTTTTTCCAGAAGAATGCCATTGAAATAATAAGGGAGGCACAATTGTGCAGTACGTGTCGAGAAGGACCTAGAGACAGTATTGCGAAAATTAATGTTCATCTGCCATTTGTTACACCAAGTACAAAAGTTGAAAAATGCTCTGTTCAGAACAATATGATCTTCATGACTGGTAATTCTGTGATAGATAACGCAGCCATCGGCGTAAATACAGATTTTAGTTGATGGTACGTTGCCAGGAAGGTCATTTACATACAGGAGGAAGAGAAGCAGGCCTAAAACTGAACCCTGCGGTACACCAGAGGTAACGGCCGCCGCATGTGATTTGGAAGAATTGCAGCAGACGTATTGCGACCTATCTGAAAGAAAACTAATGATCCAGGTAACCTACAGGGTTACCTAAAATATTATGTATAGTTTATTCAAAAGTTTCGAATGTACAACTGTATCAATGGTTTTGGAAAAGTCAACAAATGTGGCATCGATTTGAAGACCTAGGTCTAGTGCATGACAGATGTCATTAGCACATTCAGACGTTTGCGTAATGGTGATGCAGGCCACTGCGAAATCCATGCTGGTAGTTGCCAAGGGACACGTTACACCACACACATACTAACTTCTTTTCGACCACAAAGAATCAAAAAGGTAAGATCGGACGGCAAAAAAAAAAAGAGCATAGCATTATGCATAGCCGAAGGCCGTGGTGATTGGAGATGTATACCAATTATTTAACATTTTATTTGCGAGCATAGGTTCCTCTAAATTTCAAGCGTCAACACATGCAGCCGATCGGCGTCGGCACAATCGGAAAGTATCGGCCCTACACAACACTTAGTCTTTGTAATGCACACATATTAAAAAGCTTTCTTTGCCTCTTCTACCGACTTTCCAGGCACTGCTGCTGCTTTTATGGTCTTGCCGCACGTGCCGCTGGGTTTCTTGAAGCACCACCAGATGGAGCTCGCCTCCGCGCATCTGCGAGTAACTACTCAAGAGGAAAAAATACGAAATCAGGAAAGAAACAATTTATGATAACTCAAAGGGAAGCTCATTACTTTCCGAAGCGAGATCGGGATGCCTTAGAACACGCACCTATAAAGCGACATATAAGAATGAAGAAGAAGCATGTGCTTGCGGTGGTAAAGCTAGGGAAACTATGGAGCATGTTTTATTAGAATGTGAAGACGTCTGCCCAGCTATCGATTTAGGCACCACTGGCCTCGTTGAAGCCCTTAGGTCCAGCGAGAGCAGTGGAAAAGTGAACATGTCCGCAATAGGGATTAGTAAGAGGCGATTGGAGGATTGGTGGAAGAAAAGTAGAGGGGGGGAAAAAACGGAGACGTACCAAAGCAAAGTTCGCAATAGGGGATCAGAAAATTTGGTTGTGGGAGTTCATAGGGTTTTTTTATTTTTTAATTAACCTAGGTAGGACATTAGGCAATATAATAGCAAGAGCTTGGTGGCGCAACCCACCGCCCCGTTACAAAGGGGACGCTCATAACATCCATCCATCCATCCATCCATCCCGGCCGGCGCCGCCACGGGCCGGGATGCGTAGTTTGTGCGTATGGCACGTGTTGTGCTTGCTTTCCTATGCGACAAAAGATGCAGGTCGCGAGCTGGGGTGTGATAGCGTAAACATTGCAATCGGGGTGTGATAGCGTAAACATTGCAATCGGGGTGTGATAGAGTAAACATTGCAATCGCCCATAGCCTGAAGAGAGCGCTTGGAGATGGCGTCTCGACAGCGTGCTGGCCACGTATGCAGAAGGAGCACGTAAACAAGCTCCAGCAGAATGGCTCCAAAGCGTGCACTCGGCGTCGAGGAGACCCATGCCCGAAATAAGCGTCGCGCTGAACAGGAGCGCCTCCGCTAGGCAGCGAAACGGGGTGCAGACCGCTAATGTATGTATACCCCCCCCCCAATGCATGCATAGAATTTTATAATACTTAATTAAATTACGTACAGCCCCATAATTCAATTAAAGCTTAACACCTCTGCCACGATTCGATGTGCCACGTGAGGCAATGCTCAACCCTCTCAGAGATTATGATAAATGACGCACAAGAGCGCCTCAAGCAAGCACGTCTCCCTGTGTGTTCTGTGGACTACGCAAACAAGCAGCTGTGGTACATACAAGGCAACGTTTAACATCAACTCACCACTATCGTATTGGACAAAACGTTGAAGAAATTACACATTCGCCGCAAACATCACCGCTAATGATCGCCAATCAAAGCGAACAGCATACAAAGCTCCGCTTACATCGATATGGTCCCGCAGATGGGAGCATATACAGGGACATCAGTCCGCACGAGACAGATTGTCCGCGCCAGCCAGTATATATCGCGAAAAGAAAACACGTATAGAGCTGCGCTCCATTTATCGCTGGAATGCGCTCCAAGATATCGCCTGGAAAATAAAGGAACGTATACAATATTTATGTCACAGGATCTGTATCAAGCATGTATAGCATGCTAGCATAAAAGCAAAAAAGCATGTATAGCATGCCTGCTTGGCTCAGGCAGGCTAGGTGAATATTTGTCGCCGCCCCGTTTCAAACGGTGTGCCAATGAATTATCATCACCACCATCACCAATAATGGCATTGGCATCCCCCTTCGAAACAAGGCTGAACAAAAATAGTCACCTAGCCTGCTTGAGCTGGCTAGATGACTAGTAATATATATATATATATATATATATATATATATATATATATATATATATATATATATATATATATATATATATATATATATATATATATATATATATATATCAGTCGAATATCTAGTATTCTTTTTCTCTCTTCCTTAAAACCTCTATATCTGCCTTATACCGTTATACATATGCTTATAACGAATCCGGTCCTATCAATTCCTTTCTTGCTTTTTTTTCGCCAATACTCTAAACATGTCTTGTTTATCTCGACTGATAACGGTATAACCGATTGATAACCGGATAAGCGCTTCTGAAAGGTGGATGTTTACTGCAGGTCTCGCTTACTCTCGCTGGATGAATACCGTCGTGTTCCATAAGGATATTCTGAGTTGTCTCCAGATTTTTGCTGCAGCAAGCACATGTCTTATCTTGTTGCGAATATTTGCGCCGGTAGGTTTTTATCATTAGGTAGCCAGCTCAGGCCTTATATATCAAGGCACTGTCATTTATGTTGTAGTACTGATTTTTTATATCTAACCTACCGCCATTTTTGTGCATCTCTGTGGCCTTTTTTTCCCATCCTTTGCACCAAATTTACTGTCTCTGTTTCCCTCACTTTCTTTTGGATGACCCCTGAAGTACCATACTGAACATTGTCAAATTCCACCATGTCGAATTCTGTAATTGCGGCATTTTGAACCAATTAGAGAGATCCAGAGGGCTGCTACGGCCCCTTTGATTGACCTATACTATCACCATTGCCAAATCTTACAATGTGGCGGAATTTCACAATATCCTGAATAGCACCCTTGGTTGTATATCCACATTTTCAATCACCCTGTACCTTGCTGCCATTTCTCTGCAAGCGAGTTGTGTTTTTTTCGGCGCTATAACCCTCTTCTGGAAACATGCACCAACTAGCCCCCCAACAAGTATTACTCACTTGCTGCCATTGTTCTTGACTTCTTCCTCCCATATGTGCTTACGCTTTTGAGGTAAAAATATTTGCGCACTTTAGCCACTTATTTATTTTCATACATGCTCCTGGAACTTTCTTTAAAACTCATTTTGCTCTGCGCTTCTGTGGCTTCAAAAGAGGCCCAGCCCATGTCCCCCTGCACTACCTCAATTGTGGTTTTACCGCGGGCCCCCAAGGCCAACTACCCTACCGACCTTTGGTCAACTTCTAACGCCGACAAGATGTTCGATTTTAAGCGCAGAATGGCATTTGCGAACGTTATTCGCAATGGCACCATTACTCCTTTCCATTTTCAGAAAAAAAAATCATTTCCATTATTCTGTTTCATTGTTGCTTTGAAACAGCGCCACTATAACAGCTCACGAGGCCCACTAAGAGATTCGCGCAGCCAGCACAGCCTTCATATCAAGCTACATTGAAGCCACCCCATGATTTTCGTTGAAGACACCAAAGCTCGGACGTGCCATCCGCGTCACACCAGCAGCGTCGAAGCAGAGACCACGTCGGGCAACGACGCTGCTTCCAGGCTTGAACCATCGAATAAGATACCAGTTTGCTTGAACAAGGCGAACACAATATTGTGCACGCCACACGCTCTCTGGCCATACGTGGCAGCCCACTGGCGTGAAGCGACCTGGCATTTAGAGCGCAGCCCTCAGGCACCCATTCCTGCATTTAGCGTCGGCATCCTCGGCGTAACCGAGCGAACGAGCACAGCGAACGATGAAAGAGAGAACGCGGAGCCCAGCTGGGGATGAAAAATGGCGATAGCGAAGAGAGCGCGAGGAGTAAAGCGAAGAGGAGGGTATGGTGAAAGCGTGAGAAGAAAAGCGTAGTGCCCCGCAAAACGTGCTTTGCGGCGACGATGGCTATGAGATGGCGCCAGAGTAGCGCGCGTCGTCAGTTCACCGATGATGCCACCGATACCATAAATCGAAACAAAGCGCTGCATGGACAGAGATCTGTATGCGGCGGCTGCTGTGAATCCTCCCACGCGTCACCCAGGCGCTGCCTCGCTATCGCGAGGCAGTCGTGCCACACTTCACTCCGTGCCGCACGAGACAGACTGTCCGCGTCAGCCACGCTACTCACAGCGATCTCTTGCTAATGTAAACCTATATAATCATAATACAAAAATTTACGCAAATACTTTTTCACGTATAGAGCTGCGCTCAAATTTCGTGTTAGGGAATATCGTAATCATCAGTAAAATTTTTAAGGCGAAACTCCTAAGTGGCTCATACTCCCGATGGCCTTGAAAAAAAAACGCGTCATCCGGCCCAATGGTACAAAAACTATCATCAGCAGCAATGGCTCATACCCCCTAAGCAAGCAAAAAATGGCTCATCCCTCTCGTAATGCAGAGGCTACAAGCACTCATCAAAGTAAAGCGTACAATGCATACATTCATTGTAATCAGACATTCAACGTACAGGAAAGCGGCATCTAGGCGAGCGGTAAAAAAAAATTACTGAATTTCTCAATGGCTCATACCTTCGCAAGCATTGGCTCATACCCTTGTAAGCAAGCAAAAAAATTCAATGAGTTATACCCCCGGCCGCAAGGCTGAGGCGACAAGCGGTCAGCAAATTGAAGCGAACAGTGCACGCACTCATTGAAATCACCCATACAACACACAAAACAGCAGACTTTTAAATCCCATGCTGAGAGGTTGCAACGTAAAGTCGAAGAGAAACGTCATTCAACTTACAACTTCAAAACACAAGTAAACGAAAACAATAATGAACCATACCCTTTCGAAAACGCTGTTTCCAATCAAAATGCGGCTTTCTGGCCGAAATTTTCCTTCCGCCACGTCCCCTGTTAAGTGTTCACTCCCATTTTGACAACCAAAAAATTTAGAGAAGAACGAGTACGAGAGCGTGCTCAATCCTTCGGTGCAACTTTCTCCCCAAAGGGTTTAATCAAATTGGCAGGCTCTTTTAGCGAAAATCAGAAGCTGCGCTGGCCACAATGTGCACGGGTTATTTTTTCTTTGTCGTGTTTGCAAGTTTTCAGTCCGCAGCATCGCTTTGTGGGGAGTGTTTTGGTTGTTGGGTTGGTTGGCTGGTTGGTGTGTTACAAGGCTTTTGAATCAAGATCACTTGGAGCCGCATCGACATATGAATGGACATGTGATCTACTCGCGATGAACGGAGCTGTTGACTAACGCGTCCCCAGAGTTACGCGGCAGGCAAACCGCATCTTCTGTTAGCGGAGGACCGCTTCTGGTATGATGTAAGCCTAAGCTTTTCAGTGTTCAAAATATACTTACGCGTGGAGATTCGCGGGCATTCTTTATTTCATCACACTTACTACAACGCGTCGATCCTAAATGTATCTCACCAGCAGAGTTTCTCACTGCGGCTTTATATGGCCTGTCACGGTATTGAAGCCTGTTGTGCTTCAAGCGAAACACCGCTCGATTCCGTGTCAGTTCATTGTTAATGCGTCTTTCATTCAGTTAACAATGTCGTGAGAAACTTTACACTGGTGCTCTGATGCGAATCCCAGGGGTTACCTTCAGATGTCACCTGTGTGGTTTTATCAATTACTGACGCGGTGTCGTCAAATGTTCTGTTTATCGTTTTTAGCGCCTGTAGATGTGTAAAACAACAAATTAATAAAGTTCAGGTAGTCGTTCGCTGCTGTTTAAACTTTATTGACTACTAGCTGCGTGTTAACTTGTGTGTAAGCTCGCGTTGAAGTCGGCTGTATCTTGCTTTTCTCCAGGCAGGGACGAGCCATGGCGTTCGTTATGTGAGTCCGCGACACCGATGCCATGGCTGACGGGGGTCGAGATTTTCCTGTGCCGAACCTCCCACCGAAGGCGTTCTCCGTCAATCTCGGGGGGTCGAGGACATCGGCAATGTTTTCGCTTACGGGTGAGTCGTCCGTTCAGTGTCGTTTCGCCGTGGCAGCATATGACAGCTGTGCTCACGTGGCAGCGGTATGCTCGCATTGTTGGGACCGCATTGTTGCTCTCGCACTGCGCTCCGACGTGTTGCGCCTCTCGAGCGTACACGATAACACTTGTCGGATACGTGTCTACGGCCTGTGGCATTTGCTGTGGAGCTGTGGCAACAAACGTGAGCAATAACTACTGTCAACAAGATTTTACGCACCAATCGTGTGTCTGAGCATTTACATCGCGTGACAGTGATGCCCAAAACGTTTTTCCAGAGTGACATATACGGAAGTAATGCCTTGGCGCATTAAAGCGGTTGTGGAAACTTAATTTCTTTTTACAATGCGTGCTGACCTTCATCTAGTCGATAATGCACAGCCAAATTTTAATTTTTCTTCGTTGTTCATTGATCAGCTAATGTTAGGGCGAATCGTATGTTATGTCGGTGTCACACAGCCACTTCTGATCGCAATCGAGCCCGATCCGAATTGAAATTCACGACCGCGATTGGCTCCCTCCTGCAGTTTGCGTAACGGAGCCAATCGCGACCAAGAAAAATTCGATCCGGATCGGGCTTGATCGCAATCAGAAATGCGCCATGTGACACCCGTATGAAAAATTTCACAAGGTGAAGGGAGTATCATAAAAAAAAAAAAACTGGTCTTCGACCCAAGAGCTGCGCTAGCTACATCGAAAGCCAAGATGATTTCCTTACAAGGAAAGCTTCACAGTCAGAACAATTATCTTGGTCCAGAACCAATTTCATTTATTATGGCTAATCAAGCTCATTCATCAGTCATATGTTTGCATTCACAATGCACTTATTGTACAAATATACAGCTGCTGTCCTTTGTGTGTGAATGGCCATGTATAAAGCTAGCTTCATGCAGTTACGGTTGTGTTTCAAAATGCCTGCATTTGAATTTGCACTATATATATATATATATATATATATATACACTGCCGCTGATGTTAGTCTTCCCTACATTGAAGCCACAATAAAGGTTAATAGGATGTGGCTGAGTTAATTCAAGTTTAATTTAACTGTAGCACACAGCCAAGCACCACTTAACGTTATTGTGCATGGCTGCTTCTAAACTGTATGCTAATGCCATGAAAAAAATTGGTGTTTTCATTGGCCCAATACTCTCCACATTGTCTTTGCATCAGATAACTACTTCATCATTACTACAGTGAAAACACTTACTGATCAGTGGTCATTGATTTTGTTTTTCTAGGAGCATTAATCGTACCGCATAATGCAAGCACTACTTTTAAAATTGTTCATATTTCTTCATGCATTGGTACTCAAAACAACAGCACTGAAATAAGACAGCAGCAAAAACACCAGGACGATGCACTGACGACCAAATAGCTCATTGCCTGTTAAAGCACCAATATATTCGATCGGTGGCATAGCACAAACACCACAAAGATGGAAAGGTGTGATGAATAATACACGTTCAGCAGACAGTACGAATTTAGTGACAGATGTGATGATAGCATGTGGGTTGTATATATTGGCATTTTTCCAAACAATAAACCACCTAGTTGTTATTTCATCATCCTCTTTCAATGCTGATATTTTCAGTTCGTTGTATTGTAGTTATTCATCTCTAGCTTTATTGTTTTGTTGAAAACACTGCACCAACTGTGAAAAAGTTGTGTCTGTGGGATAAAGGTTTGGAACAAGCATTCATAGCATGAATTGAGATGTTCATTTTTGTTTTGCTAGGTATTGCCCATGTAAGGTTTATTTTAATTTTTGGACAAAGAAGACTAACTGCAACAACATTTTACTTTGGCTAAATCGGTTGCAAGTAAGTAGTACATACCACCGAGGCAATCTTGGCAAGTCTGCAGGGTGGTCATTGTCCAGCTTTCCTTTTAACAGCCTCTAAATAGCATGCAAGCAGACAGCGCTTGCGCTTGGTGGCTAGCAGATATGACACAAATGCCAGACCGTGACCTCTGAGATTGGTCATCGTATTGCAGATTGTGAAAGTCATGACGGAGAGTCGCGCTAATTCTCAACATTCTGGGTAGTGCGTCATTTCCAAAAAGTAGTAATGGCGGTGCCCTTTTTCTTTCTATCAAAAATGTCTATTTGTGCAAGCTTTTGTGGCACATTAACTTGTATGTTGAATGTAAATTTTTTTTAGCAAGGGCTGCTGTATATTTACACGTTCTCAAACCTTGCTTTTTACACAGCTTAAAGATTTCTTGCAGTTGTCCTGCAATTAAGTTGACCACTGGGGTGACTGCATCATGTATTAAAAAGCCACTCTGTGAATCTGAACAGCAGGTACACTTCACTGATCATACATAAAATATTCACTCTGATTTTACTGCCGCTATCTCTCGCGACTAACACTCAACGTATCTGTGAGATGAACTGTGATAGCGGCGTGTGCCAATTTTCATTTCCCTGCTTATTTTTCTCCCTTCCGTCTCTCCCTACTACCCTTTCCTTAGTGCAGGGTAGCTAACCATACTTCTTTTTCTGGTCGACTTCCCTGTCTTTCCTCCATTTCTCTCTCTCAGCACACCGTCCAGCTTTGTTCTGCATTCCTTCATGCTGTGTCTGGAGGGCATGGGTTGGGCAGAATTAAACTATTCACTGGACAAGCTTCTGTCTTGAAGCAGGCTAATGTAGCTGGGCACTGAGCTAGCTGAGCAGCTGCTGGATGATGTATCCTTGTGATAAAGAATGCAACTTCTCACACCGACATCGTTGTTGCAATGAAAAGTAAAGAAAAGCAAATTTTGTATGAATCAATGCCGAGGGGCAGTCGGAAGTGATCAGGCTAACCATTCCATGCAAAAGACCTTCGATGAAAGGCTGCATCCAGAAATACCTTGTAAATGCATTGTCCGAGAATTAGCTGGGAATGAAGATGAGGTGCGCATTTTATGTCACAGTGACACAAAACCAGAAGGATGCCTGCCCTAAGCACATGCCGATTTTACAGGCCTCGGTAATGGGGTAGAGTAGTTGTAGCTCAAAGGGAAAAGAAAAAAAATATTTGAATAGTCGCATAAGACTGCTTACTTGTAGGAATGTGAAAGCATTATAGTCGCCTTGGCAAAGTTTTTTTTTTTTTTTTTTTTCTCCCTGCTCACGCAAGCTCTAGACTGCGTTCTAACTGTGCCTCGGTAAGGCCAAATCAAAATGCGCCAAGCATCTAACACGCTCACTTACCTGTTACGAGTTCATAACTCTAATTGGACATTAATGCTTCTTATTTTGTACACTCATGACATGGCACCACCTCCTCCCCATTGGCTGTGCCTTCACGTGCCCAACGATGCATGCACTAGGCCACACATTTAGAAAGCCAGATGGCTGCACCGTAACTTGTACAATGACACATGCACTAAGTACATCGTCGGGGAAGCGCGCTCATCTCACACCTCGAAGGCCCGAGTTCAATTCCCATGCAGACTGAAATATACCAAATTTTCTTTACAATGGTATTAATTAGATTAATTTACTTGCTTCCATGAGAAATTTTACATCAGGTCAAGCACTTTTTTACATGTTTTTAATGTTTACGCCATCAGCCTTCTTTGGTACCATCATTCGCTTACACCTCTGACTACAACGGATTTTCGTGTAGTGGAGCATATAATGCTTTCACATTAAAAGTTAAATAGCAAAGGTGACTGAAGTGCACATGGTTTGTGCTATGTGTTTTGGTACTTAATGGATGTAACTTGCCCTGGCATAATGGATACTGGTGTTTATGCTTGTTGATACAATTTGCTGCTTTCTGATGAAATATTGTTATTCCTATGGTTCCGCAAGTTCTGCAAGACAACAGAGATACCCAAAACAGAAAGTGCACAGTCCATGCTACACATTAGGTGATGCAGCACGATTGACAACCATTGTTCAGATTTATGCATTTATTATGGCATAATAAGGAAAGGGTCAGGAATAACACAGACGCTTGCAAATCCAGTGTATGTTGCTAAACTTGGATGTAAGTGCCAACAAATCACTGTCATGACCACTGGACATTTCAAAACATCCTTATTAAGTTGTACTTTTCTTGTTTTCGGTGATATGTTTGCCCATGCAGCTTTGCTTTCCATAAAACCTGGCACATTTACTCATCTTTACTATTATTATTATTACAAGCAACAATGACTGTCTTTTATGCAAATGTACACACAAAATGTGCTGCAGTCAATGCTTGTTGCCAATTACGTGTACTGCCTTTGTCAGCAGTTTCAGAGTTAATGTGCACAATCAGAATTTGCTCTGGGCCGGGGATTGGGTACTCTAAGGTGTCCCCAGACCTTGGCACTTGGTTAACAATTGGTTAACAAGTCAGTTTACTATATCTGAAAGTGCTCTTCTCTGAGAGGTGGAAAGGGGGGAGAGCATTGTGCATCTGCCTGGTTAATGGGAGGACTAGCTGTCATTCTTATGAATGCATAGTGCAAAAACTGTGCCTACTGGTGTTTCTCTAATGCACAAGGCTTCATCATAGAACCATGTCTGCGTTTTCTATCTCGTGAAATACATGAACTGCACATTTACATGCTGGTTCCAAATTTGCAATACTATTTTGCCATTAGATTGACAAGCTGCCTCGTCATGTTTTCTTGATGACTTAATAAAGTCATCGGTCCAAGAAAATTCAAATACAAGCGAAATTAGAGTTGCCTCCACTCGAATTCTTGCGGCGTTAAGGGCACATTTCATTCTCATGGCATAATATGGTGCCACCCAGTAGACGCAGGGCGTTAGTGAAAGTAGACGCCACGGTTGCCAAGCCTGCTCAGTCTGTTGATGGCATTTCATGGCATCACTTTTATTGTTACAACAGCTTCTGCTAGGTGGCCATTGGCTCGCCAAAGTGCTCAGCACATGCATCATTCCCACGGTTGCAACACCTCACCCATGGCTCTGCGACACTCGAAATGATTGTAAAACATAGTGCTGTAGCTTTTTTTGCAGTACCCACAATATCGTGCTAACGTGAATCACACATTACAGATCTAACCAATCATCATGTCCTGTCTACAAAGTACTATACCAAATTGCTGGATCAAGGCAATTCCATCAGTCCCACTCAACCAGCTTTCCCTGGCGCATTGCAGACCCCCTTTAAGGTAGCACATTCAAGCCTGTTTATATCATAGCCAAATAATTTCGAATCATTGCCTATATTGAATGGTAGGCATGATTCCATTTGCAAGCAAATATGCATCATCCTGCCCCCTTAAAGGGGCACTAAAGAGAAAAATAAGTTCAGCATTATTAATAAATTACGCTTCTATAATACCAAGAAAGGCACTCTTACTATGACTGGAGGCTTCGTAACGCCGAAAGAGGCGTAAAAACGAAAGAGGGGTGCGAACAACCCCTTCAAGTTCTCACATCAGCTCATTGTAACATCATGGATTTTGACATCTGCCTCAGGCCTAGTTAATTGTGTCCCATTAAAGATGGACTGCCTTGTATTCTGAATGAGCCAAAAGCTGAACTTAGGAAGTTTCAAGAACCTTTACTGTGTCTCAGCATCCTTAATATAGGAAAATACCTTGAACCTCATGACTCACAAGCTACTGGTGCTGGTGTTTCGGGGTGAAATTAGAAAAATTTAACTTCGACCTTCATATCTTTTTTTTTAATCAACCTCTTACCATAAAATGAACGAAGATAAGCAGAGTAGCTTATCAGTCTGAAAGGATTTAAGAGTTTCTCTTTGGTGTCCCTTGTAAAGTGCACGTTCCTTTCACACCTAGCTTGCACTGGCACTGCCTCGAGTGACCACAACCACATCTCATTGCAGGAGACTTGTTTCAGAGGCAATCAGCACTTCGCAGATCGTCTATCCTAGGCCTAGCATTGTGACTAGCAATCGGAGATTGCGTTAAGCTACAGCATCCACTATAACCAGTTGTGACAACTTTGCTCGAAAAGTAAGTTTTCTTTTCGTGTGTACAGTGACCGTTTCCGTCTCGGTGCCTTCTGTCTATAGCAATGAGTAGTGGTAGCTGTAAGTAGGCTGCATACTTCAGCTGCTAGAGAAAGCTTCGTGGGTATCTGTGCCACTGCATGCAAGTGTGTGCAGCATGCGTGGTACGTATACTATGCCTATTACTATTTTACTAGTATGTGCATACTGTGTGTATACTATCTACGCATGCTGTGTGTAAAAGAGCCCTTATAGCGCAATCTTCGGGTACTTGATTATCATAGACCAGCATTCCATACCCTTAAATCGCCTTTCACTGCAACATCACTCGCATGACTAACATCAGTTTATACTTTATACAGTGCAATGGGCACACGCATGTTGCACATTTCCCTTTTCTACCATTCAAAACTTATGCAGTTTGTAGCCGTTAATATAATATTTAGCCTGCAGTATGTCGCCATCACAAGAAATGGCCAAATATAGGCAGAAGGTTAAGTTAGACATCATATTAGCAGGGCTCCCTCTACTAGCATACTACATCATACTAGCAACATCATAGTAGCTACATCATACTAGCATGGCTCCCACTACACTGCAATCTACTAGGCTCCCCCCGGGGGCCTAGTAGATTGCAGAGCAAGGCTAAAATAATTGACCATTCGAAGCACAGAGACATTAAATGTGGCATTTGGTTTTGCAGAAATTTCTAAGGTGGAAGAAGATTATAGAAACGAACAATTTTTGTCCGCCTGAATATAGCATGAAGCAAGCTTTACAAAGTACTGTCAAAGACTGAACCTGATTCATATTTTCTGGCTGCGGTTTGTTTGCTAGAGTCTGCTTCAACAGCAGGCAATTTCCTTGTGGTTTGTGTTCAAATCTGGTGATAACAGAAAATTGGATTTATGCTTGCAAGTCTCCGATGATGTCTTATGCTTGCAGCAGGCAGTGCATCCGGCGTATGGTTCTGCTCCACTAGGCTCCGCTAGCCATGTAGAACTTAGCCTGTGTGGTGAGAGCATCTGCAGGTCATGTCTGCTGTTAACATCAGCGTCCATTAGGTCTCCGATGGTCAAGAGTAAATGTACAGCAACGTTTTTGTGACTGTCAGTATGCAATGCAGCTGCATGTTGCCCAGGAAACACTAGAATGGAAATTTGGACTAGTAAGTTATTCATGGTGGTATATAGCACGTAAAACAAGGGACGTAACATAGAAGAGTGCTGTGTATTTGTATTCTTTGTTACATCCCTCACCATTTTATATGCTGTTATTAGGTGACCGGGAGATAGAATTAGTTCAGAAGCTGCAAGTTCATGACCAGATACTGATCCATGGGTTGATAGATGATCACAGTGTTTCATGGCGAAAATTGAACCCATGGCAAATCCCGCTATGACACTACTGCTGTAGAGGATGTCAGTAAGGGTAGTTTAGGAGACTAAACAGCAGTTTTGGTTTAAGCCTTAAAAACACTGACAAGGCCGTGTGCATCGCGATTATCAGTGAACATTGGTACATTACACTTATGAAGTTTGGGCGTTTGATCACGCTTTTGGACATAGCTATTAAGCAGCTGTGGTGTTACACGCACATTGCTGTTTGTCTTGTACAAGTAAAATTGGTGACGTCATTGCTTCAATATTGAGCGACATAGTCTCTCTATACGGTATGCTACTGGGTACAAGTCACTACCTTGCTGTGCTTTTCGCCTTGGCAGGTGTCACTAGACAGAGGAATCATCTTGTCATACCACATTTTTGTAACAGACCTGTCAAGTCCCCAATTAGTTGTGCTGTCCAGAGAGTACTCACGTAGCAGCAAGTATAGCCTGCTTTTGTGCAACTTTGCCGTAAGTGCAAACTACCGCTCTTTCCAACTCTTTAGTGGACTGTGGTGCCTACGTTTATCCATAGTGCTAGTTTCAGAAGGCCACCAGGTACTAGTACCAGCGTCTGCTCCACCAGTGTGTTCAGCCACATGCCGAGAGCCTCTTTAGGCTCTACTGGCTGTTCTGATTGAAGTTTTTTTACTATGCTGGAGATTTCTCTACAGCCTCCACGGTATTCAATTTGCTTTCTACAGTTTGCTTCAAAACACCAAATTTCCAGACAACCCCACAATGTAGCAGCTTCCATTGTAATTGTCTGATACTTGCCTCACTTTGTTGCCGACTTCAGTGGCGCATAATCAGGACGGAATTGCCACATTTTCATTACAGTCATCAGCCCGGTTTATGTCCACCGGTGAACAAAGTCCTCTCCCAGAAAATGCCCACTATCCTAGTTCCTTGTCAGCCGGCTCCATCCTGTTCCTGCAAATTTCCTAACCTCATCACGACACCTCTGCCATCTTCAATGGCATTTCTCTTCCCATGGAGCCTATTCTGATATGCTCATAAGCCACTGGTTATCTGTGCTAAAAACGTATTACTGTAAATTCTAGTTAACTGATACTTTGATATCTCGCTCTCCGCTTGTCTTTCCCTCTTCTTTCTATCTATCATTGCTCACGTGCACTTCCTCGGCATCTCGCTGCCGGTTTGCTGTGACCTCTTCTTTTTTTTTTTTTTTTAATCTCATTTAGGATGCTGACAGTGACGCATCAATGTGGTCACAGCGTATTAATCACCTTGGGGAAGATAATCGGCACTTTCGAGCAGGCTCAATCAGCCTGCGCGTTGTAGCCAAAAGAAGCCTGCATGCGAGCTCAAAGCTGTCCAGGTAGATTGCAGCTCGATAAGGACGCCCGCTTCATGCTCCCACAGCTGTAAAGGCTCCTGCAACGGTGAGGCTTAAATGCCACATCACCCATGGGCGTCCGCCAAAGGCTTGACTCTTCCGTAGTTTCAGTTTTCGAAATTAAATTATCTGGAATTTATTACAATGCACAAAGTAGCAGCGTCAGGTTTTTGGACGCCTTAAAACGGATATGCTTGGATGACCGACTTCATATACATCATTAAGATCAACCGTCTTGACTCACTACAAAGAATGCTCTCTTGGCACAGTGCAGAGACGCTGTCTCCGGTGCCGATGCACACAAAAGTGACCAAAAGTATAACTAGCGGTATTTTGGAAAGGCTCCGTGTCGTCTATGTGTGGCTTGAGGGCTTCTGTCTTGGCAATTTCACTGATTTCGAAACTCTGCTTTACTCAAAATTTTGTCCTATTTTTACAACTTTGAGAATGGGAGGTTACTGTGTATGACCTGCTTAGTGCCACTCTTCCTCTTAACTCTTCCCTGAGGTTTCTGTAGAACATTGGTCTAAAATTACTACATGCTCATGTCAGAGCGAAAACTCCACCTAACCAGAAAGATTTTTCATAATAAATAGCACATACGCTGTCGAAACACTAATGGATCAAAGCAGCCCACTGTGCGAAAGAAAGTTGAACTCGCATACTTTTTGAAGATAATAAAATGGTGTGGACTTCTGAGCATGTGCTGATGCGTGAAGCATTGTCAAAGTAGTGTAGGCATAGGAGCTGAAAATTGGACAACTCCGCAGAAGCTCCTGTCTTTGATTCTGCTTTTATTTTTAAATTATGTAGCCTAGTTTACCAAAGTACACATATTGTGTTGTTCAAATTGGGAAGTCCAAGGAGCGCTGGAGGCATTTTCAACAATACCAGCTGTGAAAGCTTCATTTTTCGAGACTCCTCAATGTGCCAAAAATTTCTAAATCTAGACAAAAATTAAAAAGTAGTCTTCATTTCATACGATGCAGGTCATTGCTTGAGGAAAAGTTCTGATGGCAATGTTGAACAACGTGTTAAAAAGTTATCAATCATGTTGATCGAGTTTGCTTGTACTAGAATAGCAGGTACACCCATTTGCTTGATAGTCCATATTGCCATACTCCTGTGTCTTAAAATTATGCCTATAGTTTTTCACTCAATAGCTCGTTGCTTGGTCAAACGCCTAATGATTCAAACTGGAAAACATTCCTAAGAGGGGACAGCTTTTAAAGGTAACCCAATGCACTCTTGCTAAATTCACTATGTAGCATGCATGTGCTGAAAATGACAGGCTTGCTATACTGCATTTCATCCAGAACTGGGAACACAATGAAGGCTAGAGAATCCTCTGTGGTTGCCAGAGAGGACCAGCCAGGGTGACTGATCTGTGCTGTCTAGAGCATTTGCTATTCCACACTTCTTAAAGGGCCCCTCACCAGGTCTGGCCATCTTAAGCTGACAAGCGCCGTGCATGCAATGCACGCTAATGATCCTGTCTGCTAAGTTTTACATCACTACGCGCCACAGAAAGAGCTGCAGTTTCAGACTGAACGCCATTTGCCCTTCTCTTCGCGGGCACCGTGCTCCAAGCCGGAGGGATGACGTATACGTGCTAGTGCACCTATGTACATGTGTTTTTGCTGTGACATCGCCCTTAGTGACTCATGACTTCGATAATCAATCAATTCAACATCTGTTATTTGTGTAATTTGTTGCATCGGTAGACAAATTAAGGTTTAGAGAAATAATAAAAGAGACAAAAGGAATGTCTGCATGTTTTTTGTTTTACTACGCACCCCAGCAGGAGAGATGTTCTACCGTTTCATCTACTTGTTCCCATGTCTTGAAGTCGCACACGCTGACACCGAAACTATGCTATTTTCTACCATGTTCCAGCATGCAGTCTTGCTCTGTGATCCGCTTGTGTCTGCCTCAATGTTTGTGTAGCACTGACTTCTACTGCTAGTCAGGTGTTCTCATGCACAGCGTGCACAATCGTGCGCTGCATGTAACAAGACAAGCAGAACAGCTTCTGTGCAGCACAGTTAGCGGAAGCGTGCCGTGCAGCACAAAAAAAAAGTGAGGGAAAAAAATGAAGGCGGGGCTTGGGACATGTGAGTCACACGATCCTCGAAAAGTCCAGTATGGGAGAACGCAGGGAAGGAATTTCTCTTGTGTAGGCTAGACGGGGTGAGTGGAGAGAGCGTCTTGCTTTTCAGTGGAGCCCCCCTGCTGAAATCATGGGTTCGCGGCACTGAAATATTTCTATCTCGGGTTTTAAGAAACTAACTTGAAAAATTCTTGCAGCTGAACACTTCTTAGAGGACACGTAACAACTTCCAGCATATAACCAAAATTTGCTATGGGTACTGGCAAGGGGCCCTTTAAAAGCGTGCCAACGTAATGGAAAGACATTGCAGCTCATAAAAGAGATAATCCAGTGCCTACGAGCTTTAGGCACGAATCGCAATGCTGTGACGTTCTATTAGAACAAGCACACCAAGATTGCGGTGGAATGTGTGCAATGCACACATTCCATATCATTAGTACTGAAAAAGTGCTGGAAGTAGCGCACTTGCAATGAACAAAAGGAATGCACGAGCAGCTGCCAGCAGGAATTAGTGCAGATGAAATTGTGTAACAATGCATATATCATTGTTATACAGGGTGTTTCAGCGAACACTTTCAAAGTTTTTTAAAGGTTGCCTATGGCAGATAGCTCAATTCTAGTTTAAGAGCCAGTCTGCTCGAAGCGGCGTACACTACTTGCACAAAAAAATGAAATGCAAAATCAGCTAATTATCAAGAATTCACTAATTAACATTTAAACTAATTATCTTATGACCCAAATTGCAATTTACATATTCTAGCAGTGGACTTTGCTTGGCGGATCCACTTGGAACGAATTCTCACGACGACACCAGTTTCGAGATATAAATTCCCAAACTTTGTGGAGAAATGCATTGGTGTTACAGTTACTAGTGTGCTTCAGTGCATGAAATGACATTTTGTTAACAAATTAACTGGAACGCCAATGCATTTCTCCATAAAGTTAGGGAACTATATCTCAAAACTGGTGTCATTTTGAAAATTCGTTCCAAGTGGATCTGCCTTGCGAACTCCATAGCTAGAATTTGTAAATCGCAATATGGGCCATAATGTAATTAATTAGAACCCTAAATAGTAATTTTTTTATTAATTAGTTGAGTTTGCATTTCAATTTTTTGTGCAAGTATTGTCCGCCGCTTCGAGCAGATCAGCTCATGAACTAGAAGTGTGATATCTGCCAAAGGCAACTTTTAAAGAATTTTGAAAGTGTTCACTGAAACAGCCAAATCATAAATGTCCACCTACACAACGCTGTTTATATAGTGTTTCTGAATAGCGATCTCCATCACATTTTGCTGCTGTTGCTCTACGTTCACCGCAAGATTCAGAGCACAGCCTCCATCTGTAGATTGCCAAGTCCTTCTCAATTTCTGGGAAGGCCTCATTCTTGGAGCCTATGGAACTACCTTCCCACTCTACACAAAAAGAATTTCCTTGTGTAGCCGCCAGCCCAGTCAGCTCCCTTCGGTCACACTGAACTATGCTCCAAACTGCTGTGCTGTGTCACTGTTGCTAGTAGTTCCGGCAGCTAAAAATTTCTCTCCGCATGCTGTTCCCATTATGCAGTTCAGCGACGGTAAAACAGGATGGTAGTTGGGTGTTTCATGAGGTAGGCAGTTTTCGGCAAGTGGTCTCGGCTGTTTCAATTTTCTACTTACATCGCTGCTGTTGAAATTGCACTCCCAGCAACATACCATCAGAGCAGAAGAAAAATATAATGAAAGCCGTGCTTTCCTGTGCTGCATGCACAGAAAGGGACTGCAAGAGGTGCAAACACATTATAGCCACATTTTCCTCCATGCCTATAACACCCGAGGAGAATGATGCAGTAAGCAGTCGTGTGGATCAGGAACAGTACACAGTCATTTTTCATATTTGTAACTGAAGCAGGATAGCAAGTAGTGCCACGTGGCACTTGTGAAGTCAGTTGGAGGAAGAGCCTCCAACATTAGGAGGCCGGTTTCACTGCTCAGAAGTTGCAACCAAGTTTGGGAATTGGGAATCTGCATGTTCACAGCTCGAATTATCCGGTTGAATTTACATGAAAAGAGGGACCGTAATAGTTCTGAATGTTATCCGCGATTCACAAACGACTAAGTTCAAATTACTGAGGTTTTACTGGAGTGCCAGGGTGTGCATCTCTGATTGGTGTACTCAAAGAATAAATTACTAAACAAAGCCTGTATGTATAATTTCAGCTCATGGGTATCTCTAAAGTGCACAGAACTTTTTGATAACATGCCGCATGATTTTCAGCGGTTTTAAACTTCTTGTGCAGTAGACTTCCTTTAATTCGACTCCTGTTAATACGAAGTTCCGGTTAATTCGATCCCTACTGAAGGTCGCGGCCTACGCCTATGCATTTCTATGAGCCCTAACTTTTGTTATTTCTATCCTAGAATTGACCTTCGCCGAATATTTCGAACTTGACCAGTCCATACTCATGCGTCTGACTCGCAGCGTCTCTCGCCAGAGCTTAGGGGTCAGTGAATGCGTAGAACACACATCATCTACCATTGAAAGCCTCTATTTTCGGCCTCTCCTGGGAAGATTTTCAAGCAATAAGCGTACCTCACAGTGTATGGTTACGGTATTTAGCCGATTCTAACACGCGCATTTTTTTTTTTTTCAAAATAAGTACTGCATAGAATTGCCTGCCATGTGCAATCAGACACAATACCAAAATTGCCTTCACGGTGCTTGTGTGCTTCACCTCGCGACACATTTGTATTGCGGGAAAGTCAACTTTAGGAAACCAGCCGCCATCGTGCTACACGTATTTAGACCATTTTTCTTGATAAAAAATCGGCTGCTCGTTATCTTTCTACTTTGCTTAAAAGCTTTAATGTAATTTCTACGTTATTTTTCTATTCGGACACTTAGAAAGTCGGCATGCGTTTGGTTCTAGGGCGTTTAGATTCGTAAAAGTACTGCCAATGAATCAGTGGTGTGTTGTGACATTTTTTGTGCATCTTGTTTAATTTGATCAATCTTGTCTTGCCCGCCAAGGTCTAATTAATGAAAGTCAACTGTATTTGGCTTACCCCATTTTTAGGCCACTAGGTATGTGACACATTGTCTGTACCCAATGCCCTAAATGTATCGTACTTCTCTCTGCATACAGCTCTGATCGTCACTCTTCCCACAACAAATACCACACATTGCTTTCATCCTCGTGACTTTGCGTGCCCACATCTTGCAATGTGCATCTACTGTTTGGAATTCGGCGAAATTTAACAGTGCAGTGCATAAGCGTAAAATTTTGAAAAATTTGAATGGCATTAAAGTTGTGAGAAAAATGCATATTGGTCTAGTTGGTGCAGGACAGTAAATAGGAAAAATGTTGGTCAACCAGATAACCATAGCAGGCTGTGACCAGTGTGGGGCATAAATGTTGCGTGAAATTACAATTTGCATACTATTAAAGCGTGCATTGCATTTAGTTTTAAGCATTTAATTAACTACTTCACAAAAGTATTGCTTTACTGTCAGACATACAGGTTGGATCTGCTTAATTTTATTTTGTAACCACCTAATGCTGCTACCACCACAGCCATGGATTCTTGACCGATGCATCCTCAGCAGCGGCAAGAAGACATTCAGCATTACAAACACAACTGCACATCAATGCATACACTGCGGCATGCATTAGCTTTCCTTATCAGATAACACCACCTGGTGTCTTCCCCAGTGCTCAAGAGAACCACTCAAATGGAACATTGAAAGTTCTGTTAAAGTGCTCCTTAACAGTGTTTACAATGGAAAGTCTCGAAGCAATATTGAGGTTCAAAGAACAAATGACACAAACTGTTCTTCTGGCAGGAGCAAAAAAATTACTAACTTTAAAGCTTTTACAGCTGAACTGCTTTGGTAATTGGTGGCTGGTGACAGTTAATTTTCAGTTGAGCAAAAGGAAATGAGGTAAATATTTTGTAAGCGTTTATAGGCTGGGAAAAGGTCTGATAAATGAAGTAGTAGGGGTTAACGCTGGTCAGGTTGGTGTACTGTGCATTTATATGATGCAGTACACTTTTTCAAGTGCTAATCACTTCATATCATAAAAGAAAGGAGAGGATTGCCTGAATAACACTATATAGTTCAAAGTCCTTGCACATGTATGGTAAAGCATGGAAGCCAGGAAGTTTAACAATCCAACTTTAGCTGTAGCCAGTGGAGAAAAAGAAATTTCTTTGGCACACTGCTGCACTGTGCTCACTCATTTCAGAAGCTTATTTTAGCAGTAAGCTAATGCTGTCAAAAAGTAATTTTTACTTGCACATTGCTCATTATTTACTTGCCCTTTGTTGATTGTCATTTACCATCATACTTGTGCGTGTGATATTGAAACATGTCATCGGCATAAAAAGGCAGTAAGAGATGGGAATCTAGAAAGCTTCTAAACCGTAATTACCAGAAGGATGTGATAACTCTGAACATGACAGTAAAGTTCTCCTGAAGGTTGCAGGCTTTTTGAATAGGTGGGAAAGCAATACGTCTGTGTGTGAGAGAAAACAGCTTGCCTTTTTGCGTGCGTGTGTAGTTCATGTTG
This sequence comes from Dermacentor variabilis, assembly GCF_050947875.1. Classification (NCBI taxonomy): domain Eukaryota; kingdom Metazoa; phylum Arthropoda; class Arachnida; order Ixodida; family Ixodidae; genus Dermacentor; species Dermacentor variabilis. The sequence goes on from NC_134571.1 coordinate 92,171,599, forward strand.
TGTCTGTTTTCTCCAGCCCTGGTCTTTATCATCTCATCAATGAGCTCATGTTGTTGGGGTGATGTTCAGAGCAATTGCAAAACTAGGCACAGCTGAAAATTTTGCTATAATTGTCACAATTTCCTGCATGGCATTGTATTATGCAGGGGTGAAGCAGTAATCAACATAAATATTGCTGAACATGGCTGGGGTATTCATTGTCTTCACACCGGCACTGCATTTTGTAGCTAGCATATGTATTTGTCATTGGTGACTTTGACCTGCTGTTTATAGCTGAAGTAGAAAGTTGCATAATTTTTGAACCAGATTATATTTAATACACATTTGTTTTCCGAGATATTCACAAGAACACTGTATTAGTGGCCCACATATGTCATCTTTGCATTGGCCCACAAGGGCAGTTCTGCAGGTTGAGTTCTGGTTATATAAATGCATGAATATGGGCATAAATTTTAATGTTGCAATCTGCTTTCATGCCTGATGCCATCAGTGACTTGCAGTGAGTTTCACAACGACATTTTTTTCAATGAAAACTCCTTATTCTTTTTATTCCAGAACCACCTCCATTGCCACCACGCCGAAGTGTCTTCTTTGACAAATGCAACGGCCCTGGTGACCTGTCGTCTGTTCCTCCAGCTCCATCTTCCACATCAACTTGGACAAGCTCAGATTTTCTTAGGCTTATGCACCAACGAGGCGGAGAAGGAGACACAAAAACTAGCATAAAGTCAATAGAAGCCCTTTTTCTTGAGGATGTGAGCTCTAGGAGCACCACACTCCGGCATCATTCGCTCACAACAAGTTCGGTTGTGTCCACTCAAGTTCTCTCTCAGCCATTCCCGTTCGTAGCTGCTGGTCAGCTGCCAGGCCGCATTGGCCCACTTGTTGGCACGGAGATGACACACAGCAACTCTGCACCCAACTTCAACAATCTGTCTTCCAGCTGTAGCCCCTCGCCTATCCACACAGCTAGTCAAAGCTCATCGTTGCTTTCGCGAACAGAGATTGAGAAGAGTATGTTCAGCATGCTTCGAAAGAAGCAGGACAACAACCTAATTGACCTGAGTGGAGACGCAGAGCTGGCAAGAAAGCGTGAAACCCTCAGAAAGGCTGGGGACTCGCTAGATGACCTACTCGATCTGTTTGATCCACTACGAGAGAACGAGCCTGAAGAAATCTTTTCTCCTGAAGAGTCCCCACCTAAAGATCCTCCAGAGGGAAAGACTGATGTAATGGAGACACCACCCCAGATCCCTCCAAAACATGGAGGACTTGCACAAACACAGCCACCATCTTTGCCTGCAAGTAGAAGTTCTGCAATTGAAAAGCCTGTTCCTGTACAGAATGCTCAGTGCCAAGGGCCAAGCATGGATCTTGGCACATTGAAAGTGGTTCGTCATGAAGTTTCTCAAGGGGAGGAGATTGAAGCATTCTGGGCTAAGGCCAAGCAGCTAAGGTCAGAGTTCACCTTTGATGATCACCATACCAATGCTGGTCTTGTCGTCAGTCCTACATTGGAAAACAAATGGGGGAAAAGCCTTAGCATAAAGGTGGAAATCACAACGAGCTTTTCGGAGAGGCCATTCTGCTTCACATGTGATGTAGGAACCAGTGTAGAGCACGTAATTAGCAACACTGTTTGCTCCCTAAAGGACGATTTATCTGACACTGTATTAGAAAGTTATGTACTGAAAGTCAAAGGACTTGCAGAATATTTTACCCCTGACTCTACATTGAAAGAGTATGAATATGTTCACCAGTGCTGCAAGTTTATGAAGCCAGTTTGCTTGACCTTGATGGATGTCCGAGACCTTGGTAAACCGTGGGCACGGACATTAAGGGATGACAGTGAGTTTTTTGAAGTCAAGGCATCAAGCCTGCTTCCTCAGCCATCTGGCCAAGTTTCTTTTGATTCAGTGTCTATATTACTTGAAACTTTCCACAAGGAAGCTAAAAAGGTACAGTTAGGAGCATCTGCTGGTTGCTTGCAACCAAATGGAGCTATTCAGGCTGTGAAAGCTATTTGTTCCACACTTTCAAGGATTGAAATACTGGAAATTCTGCATGCTGTTGAAGGGTTGAAGCACATTTGCAGTCAGATGCCCGAGGTGAACGGGTTTCATGACAACTATCTTAAGGCAGAAGACACGCCAAGCCCAGTACCTATGAATTGTGACCGTGTGGCAGAAGTCGTGTTCTACTCCTTACTACAGTTGCAAACTGCACTGCGTACACTTGTAAAAATCTATTGCCGCAGCTTTTGTGTCGACTTTGTTTTGACTCCTGCTAATGAAAGCCGACCACAAAGTGCAATACGGCCAGTCACTACTTTTCATGACACCTTTCTTGTAAACATTGGCAGCGTTCATCAACTGAGGCCACACTGGGTTTCAGACTACGAACAGTTCATTATATCTTGTGAGCTTCGTTATGGCTTACACATCTTGTGCCAAGGAGAAAGTCGCAGTGTAAAGGCAAGTCGAAACTTCTTTGAACTCGTTGTTTTTGATGAGTGGATTGAGATGAGCATATTCATGAGGAACCTTCCACGGGAGACTGCTATATACTTTGCGCTGTTTGGTGTGAAACCATCAACTGAAAACAGGCCACCAGAGACACCAGCACCTGAACGAGTACTCTTAGCATGGACTGGGCAACCACTGTTTAACAGTCAGCGTGAGCTGCTTCAGGGGAGTCTCTTTCTTGGTTTTTGGTCACCAGATGTGGACGAGAACAGTGGTCCACCCCAGAGCAATGATGCAGTTACCTGTCCGGTTCTTCGTCTGCAATTCCCCGAATTTGACTGCACTGTAGTGTTTCCGCAAGTACCAAGGGATAGCATCACTACTTGTAAGGCAACGACGTATGCTCTTGACAGTGTGGTGATCCAAGAGCTCACAGATGTACTTGAAAAGGACCCTCTCACTGTGCCTAACCCCGAGGAGAAAAAGTTTTTCTGGGAGCATCGTCATTACATCCTTGAAGTTCCGCACCTCCTTCCGAAAGTGCTTCTGTCTGCGCACAGCTGGAGTTGGCCTTTCCTGCCTGACCTGTACTTTCTCCTGACAGAATGGCGTCCTGCTTCCCCCATTAATGCACTAACATTGTTGCTGCCACTGTTTCCTGACTACGAAGTGCGTAAGACGGCGGTCAAGTGGATCAAGAACATTGGCAGTGATGAGCTCTGTGATCACCTTCCACAACTAATCCAAGCGTTGCGCTTTGAGACATGGGAAGATGCACCCATCACATGGTTTCTCTTGGAACGCTCTCTGACTAGTGTGCGTGTTGCCCACCAGATGTTCTGGTTGCTGAGACAAAACCTTGACAATCCGCTCACACTTAAGCGGATGAAGCTTGTGATTCAAACATTGCTAGTCATTGTTGGCAGGTCTTTCAGAGACATTATAGAGAAGCAAGAAGAGCATCTAAACCAGCTTTGCATCATTGCAGAAGGCATAAAAGACACGCGTGAGTCGCTTCGTCTGGACAAGCTTTTGCAAGACTTGGCACAGATCCACAGTATGATTGAGGACAGCCCGTCTTGCCTTCCACTCAACCCAGCAATGGAAGTGTGTGGTGTGGATGTCAAATCTTGCTCCTACTTCACATCCAATACACTTCCGCTCAGGATAGTGTATAAGAGTTCAGAGCAAGGGGCAAAGCCTATTGATGTAATCTACAAGGTAGGAGATGATCTCAGGCAGGACATGTTGACACTTCAGATGATACGAATAATGGATAAATTCTGGTTGAAGGAAGGCCTGGACTTGAAAATTATAACTTTCAACTGTGTCGCTACCGGCAAGCGTAAGGGCATGGTGGAAATGGTTACCGAAGCCGAAACACTGAGGAGAATCCAAACAGAGCATGGGCTCACAGGTTCATTCAAGGACAGGCCTATTGCTGAGTGGTTGCAACGGCACAACACATCTGAACTAGAGTACCAGCAAGCTGTCGAAAACTTTACGCTGTCGTGTGCTGGCTATTGTGTAGCCACATACATCCTTGGCATCTGTGATCGCCACAATGACAATATCATGCTGAAAACATCTGGACACATGTTTCACATTGATTTTGGAAAGTTTCTTGGTGACTCACAGATGTTTGGCAACTTCAAACGTGATAGGGCACCATTCGTCCTTACTTCTGACATGGTGTATGTCATCAACGGTGGCGAGAAACCTTCCAAGAAGTTCCAGATTTTCATTGACTTGTGCTGTGAAGCATTTAATATTGTTCGCCGCAACAGCAACATTTTCATCACACTCTTTGAGCTGATGGTCACATCCGGAGTCCCTGGAGTCACCGCAGATGCTGTCAACTTTGTCCAGAAATCATTATTGCTTGGCAGCTCGGAAGGCGAAGCAACTGCACATTTCACCAGGCTTATTGAAGAGAGCCTGCGTTCACGGTTTACACAGCTGAACTTCTTTATTCACAACATAGCCCAGCTTCGGTTCACTGGGGACCACAATGATGGACTGCTGCTCTCCTTTGTCCCTCGGACTTTCACAAAGGATTCAGATGGCAGGATTGTGTCCCTAAATGTGGTTTGCTACCGAAAGTGCTACGAGCCGGAAAAGCATTACACCTATGTTGTGCGTGTTGGCCGGGAATGCCAGGCAGAGCCTATGCAGGTCGTTCGAACCTACCCCGAATTCCTGGAGCTCTACCAAAAGCTAGTCCGAGTGTTCCCATTGGCCAAGTTCTATCCTCTGCCCAAGGGCTCACTGGTGGGCCGCAGCAACACACGAGAAGTGGCACAGAGAAGAATGCAGGAGCTGAATGCATTCCTTATGTCCCTGATCAAGATGGCTGAGGAGGTGTCCCATTGCAGCCTGGTGTACACCTTTTTCCACCCTCTTCTGCGTGATCAAGAAGGTATGGCAGAAGATGAGAATGAGTGTGACAACCTGCGTCAAATTAGCCAGAGAGTCAACCTATCCAAGGGCATTGTTGGCCGAATAAAGCTCTCCATTGTTTACAAGGCGAGCACCTTCTCCATCATGGTAATGCATGCGGAGAACCTAGCTTGTGTACGGAAGTCTTTGCCAGACTGCTACATTAAGACATACCTTCACCCGGACCCAGAGAAGGTAACAAAAAGGAAGACCAAAGTGGTGTTCAAGAACAACCACCCTACCTTTATGGAGCTGCTTGAGTACAACTACCCACATGCGTTCATAGCTGAACGAGTGTTAGAGGTGTCTGCATGGGACCATGACAGAGTCCAGGAAAATGAGTTTCTGGGAGCTGCCATCATAGACTTGTCATGTATGGATTTGACAAGGGAAAGCACACACTGGTACCACCTGAATGCTGTGCGATACAAATGGCATTGACTCATCAGCATGTTGCCTGGTGTTAAATTTCTGACGTGTTTGTGTTTGTGCAAATGTGGGATCAAAAAATGTAAAGAAGTGGTGTGGTTAGGGGTGCATAAGCACGTGTGTTTTTAATGCAGTGAGGAGCACCACTGAACTACATACATGTCACTTGCTTCTGTGGGGGTCAGGCGCACAGATGTGTGGTTCCGTGTACAGCATAGGTAGCGAGACTTAATATAAGCAATGATATACAGCAAATTCTTTTTCATATTGTATTTGTTGTTATATTGTCTCTGAATAGCTCCTTTTGGGGAAACTTTGCAGCAAACTCTTTTCTGTACAGTACCTTTTCCTACATTACTGTTGCAGAGATTTACTTATCTCACAAGTCATTGGTGTCATAAGCTCACACTGTTGCTCATCTCTCTGCTGCTTATTTGATCACATTCTCATTGTGCATGCTGTGCGTGCAGTGCTTGTACTGCTAATATTCAGGGGGTGTATGTACTATATAGTATATTTTTCTATGAGTCATATATATGACATTTACACGCTTAGTCTTCTGAAAGCAGCTTTACATGTGCTATTAATATACAAGTAACTTGTTGCACTGAAAGTGTCCCTTCCATTTCTTTGTTTGCTTTATGCTCTGCTGACAACCTCCTTGCATTTTTCTGATCTATAACATCTGTTGTTGTAACTCATTTCTGTTCTACAACCTTTTAGTGCTATATGGCACCGAGGCAACTCTTTTGGACATTTCCTTTCTCCCTTTATCATGTCCAAGTATTAAAGCTGAATCCCAAATAAGCTGTTTTTGGCAGCTAATGCTGTCTATTTTCACATATGGGTACAAAAACTGTGTAGGTATGCTATATATTTTTTTCTATGCAACCACTTACTAGATTTTTTTTTCTTCTACCTGTCCATGGTGCATCATACTTTTTTGGATTCATATATTTCTGTAACATCGTACTTGATTGCACAAATAATGCCCATTGGAGGTTGAGTGAGAAATAGCATTTTGTAACGCTGCAAAATATGATATTAAGTGAGGTTGTGTATTAATGTATGCAAAGTTTCATACTCTGTCTTGCACATTAGTGAAGAGCTGTGAATACAGGTGTTATAGCACTAGCTGGTGCATGTTCAGTGTGTACCTATGACAGATTTTTCACTGTCATTTCTCGGAACTGGACGTGTACACTCATTGCATTTGTGGTATGAGTGTTTTGTACGAGAGCAAGTGAATTCAACCTTGTCACATTTGTGTGCTAGGTGTAGCATATCTGCATTGCGGTGCATGTTTTTCCTGCAGCTAAAATTGCTGGATATTCTGTTCAGGCTTTATGCATTTGCTTACAAGGCCGTCAACTTTCGTGTTAAGTATGTCACTTAAAGCTTGGCCATCACAGTTTCTTTCTTAGATAAGAAAATTTGGGGTCTGCCTGTGTTGTGCTGCTCGGAAGAGTAAAAATTGTGCGTGTTCAACAATTCGATATTTTCTTCGTGATATATACATACAAAGTGCCTTCATCTGCTGTGTGGAGCCAAAAATATAACAATAAAGTCGTGAACTTGTGTTACTCAGCATTGTGTTACGCACTTGAATCTGTGTTCCTATGTGTTTCCTAGGCAAATTATGTGAATAAAGCTTTTTTTGCCGCAGGCACTGCTTGTGTAACAGTATACTTACTTGTGCCTTTGTTGCACGAGCTTGTTTCTGAATTTCTGGCACTGTTGATTTCTTCAGCAAATGAAGCAGCAAATTTGTCGTCATTCCTTATTATGTTATCCCGGTCAAAAACACATCAAACCAGAGTTACTGACGAAGAAGGGAATCGTAAATTATCATGATATAGTGATAACTTAGTGGATGCATATTGTGTGTTAACATATGTAAAAGACTCCTGCCTGTAACTCATTTTTTACAATAGTTACAGGTAACCATTCAAAATGAGGCGAAGTACTGAGTCATTCAGCGTGCGGCATGTAATAAATGCAGGTGCCAAAGTAACAGACCCACAGCCATTTTTGTAACTGCGTCACCCTGGCGGCCAAGTTGATATGTGTTTGTGGTTGCGTTCTGTGCCTAAACTCATCTCTCAAGTCGTCTGCAGCATTGAAAGCTGCAGGACTCCTTCGCCAGTAGGAAGACCAAATGCCCCTCAAGATGTGTTCAACCGTGCCATGTCGTCTGCTCACCACCATAGGTATCGTGCAATGCAGTGAAAGTCGGTGACTATGTCGCGGCACGCGAAAGTGTGCAAGTTTTGCAGCGTAAGCCTCGTGACAGCAGCCGATTGCCCGTCCACCGCTATCCCGCCCATTGGCGCAGTAGCGTTGGTTTCAGCGTGCGAAAACGTTATATGTGTATATGTATGATCTCCTGAAAGGATGACAATGCATGAAGCTAATACCCAGATGACCATTTATGTTCCATAGATGTCCATAGGACAACGTTTTAGACATTGCACATATCCTATTGACCCTTTTCACAGCGATCCCGTGGGCGCTGCCATCTTTGATCACGTGTAGACTCGTCCATCGCTTGCCTCGGCTGCGTCTGTGTTTACAATGGGCGTACATGATGCCGGTGCGGCTCTGCAAACCTCTGTTTTGGCAGATATCGTAGACGGTGACTGGGCAGATGACACGCGAAGCGGACGACACGCAACTTCGAAGGACATGTAAGCACTTTCGGAGCTCAATACGCTTTGTCCAAACAGCACGAGCAGCGTATACAGTGCTTGCAACGGTGCAACTGCCCAGTCATTTTGGAGCGGCTTGGAGCACAAAATTTCATTTTGAAGAAGTTTGGAGCAGGCCAATCTGGGGGGAATTTTGGCAGAATAATCGAATATGGCAGTATACTTTGAAACCACGACGAAACAATAAACCAACAAGAGCGCTGTACTGCAAATATATAAAGCAACGACTTAAGCTGGATTTTGAAGCAGATTACTCGGATACTGAAACCGTCTAGTGCATGCAATTTTAGTGATAGTGCCTTTAGCTTTTAATTTACTGATAGCAATCAGAAAAATATGCATTCTGCAATAGTGAGTGAGATCTCAAAACGTAGCTCAAGCATTTTTTTATAAATAAATAATTTCTTCCTTAATGTCTTGACAGTGTGGGTGAAATGTGCTTCACCAACAGACTGTATGAAGAAGTCAGAGTTCTGAAATACTGTAGTTAAGTATTGCGATAACAATTATATGGGCCCTCCAGATGCATTTATGCTGGCGTCGTCAGCGTCGCCGTGATCTGTATAAAGTCGAAGGGTGATAACATCGTCGTCGCGCGCCGTATATATACTGCATGTGCGATTGAAAGCGTGTTAGGGTGAGCCGACGATGGAGGCTCAATCTCGCGCGCGTTGTTCCGTAGCGCGCAAGGCAAGGGGGGGGGGGTGCGTTCTACTCTGGCGGCTACTGCGAATGGCGCGGCCCCTATCTTGAAAGCTATCTGCGATGGGGACAGAGTGCCTGCGCCGAGTGCTGATAGCTTCGTGTGCGCTGTGTTTTCGCCGGTTAGTTCGCGTTGAAGCGAGAGGCAGCGCGAAAATCAATTCTCCCGCTGCTGCTGCCGCGCTTTCTCACTCCAGCGTTTTTAAGCGAGTGCGCGTGGTGATCGAGTGATAAGTGTTCGTTTGGTTGTGCGCGCGTGACACCATGCTTGTTAATTTAGTTAGTAAGCGAATGATTACAAGTTCATACGACCGATAAAACTACTATACTCGTATAGCTGTGTGCTAAATTGCTATCGCAATCAATGCTTCGCTTTTCAGACGAAACTGCGACTTTTCTTGAAAGCCATTTTTACATAATAGACCATGGCGAATCCAAAGCACATAATGCTTAACTTTCTAGTATAACGTAAAACTTTTCCAATCCTTTTATTCCAAATCTGCCATTATCCCTTCGTGATAGGTCAAAATGACTCGGGCCTCGCCCAATGCGGGCATAAAAAATTTTGGAGGGCGCTTGAAGCTTCGCCTTTAAGAGTGGCACGCGATAGCATTAAAAGATCCCCGATAGCTCCTCACGCTTGCCGGCAACTGCAGCTTATGTAACCGAAATTTTGCCGGGAAACGGTGGCGGCGAACGCTATGCACCAGGGAGAGCTTTCTGGAGGTGTTTGTTACAAGGAACCCGGCGCGCCGATTTATAACCTTTGAGCAAACGCTGGAAAAGGGGTTATTGTTTTGAGTTTCCGCGTAACAGAATTATGTTTTCTCGTATATTCAAGTTATAGTCCGACGCTATCATGTCTGTAGGTGCTTTGCGATTTTTCTGACGTATTTTACCTTGAGAAATTCAATTCAGTAACTTCTTTCCGCTACATGGAGCGCCTGCGTGGTTCGAGATTATTTTTACAGAAACGACGGTCGACGTGGAACGCCGACGCCGGATTTTCTGAGACGCGGGGCCCTCAATGCTATCGCGTTAAAGCAGATTGGAATAGTTTTGCATTATACAAGCCTTGGGGACAGAGACCCAGTGGCGTAGCTAGGTCGTCTGGCACCCGGGGCCCATAGCTCTTCTGTCATCTCCCCCCCCCCCCCCCGCGGGTGTAGTCGAGGAAGGCGAGGATATCGACAATTTTTGGGTGTCTTCAGACGTATATGACAACCCCCCCCCTACTGGCCCCGCGCACCCGGGGCCCACGCAACCCCCCCCCCCTTTGCTAGTCCACTACAGAGACCCCTGCCCGTTGAACCCGCTGGAGCGCCCCCCCCCCCCCCTCCCATAATATCTAGTTCGTTCGCAGCGCCCTCGGCCTACTTTTCATCGTTTTGCATCTCGGCTAGGGAGCACCGCGCCGCTCGGCCCGATCAACCGTATTCTCATACACTAAATACAGCCGCTCGGGCCGTCCCGACAGCAACGACGACAACCGGGAATGGCCGCGCGCCTGCCGGCCACTTCCCGGAAGTGCCGAAAAGTCCAGTGTTATAAATACGAATTACGAAATTAACTACGGCAGGCGCCTAATGCGGTGTGCGGGATGTGAACGGCTGCACTGTTTTAGAGTGAAGCTATCTATGGCTAGTCGATTCGTCCGTCCTTCCATCTGTCGCCTGTACGCCGAAAACTCCTCCGGCGTAACCAAATGCGCATGCGCGAAAAGAAAAAAAAGGCACGCGATCGGCTGCGCCACTAGTGACGTCGTTGCTCTCCGTCGTAGCCGAACGCGCGTGCAGCAGTTTCTCTCCGGCTCCGAAATGGGTAGGTCACGCGTCATGCGTACTCTTGAGGAGCAGGCAGCTTTCGATCAGCAACGTCGCGAGCAAATCCGGGACCGATCCCGTCTACGCCTTGCCGATGCTGCAGCCCGGACACAACAACAGGCTCGTGCAGCCGAGCGCAAGCAGCAACTTCGTACCGAAGATCCGGCAGCCTACCAAGCCATCGTTTAATGAATAATCGGTATTAACCCAGCGACACACTGGGACCGCACGTTTCAGTTCGCTGGTTAACCATCTGTACGGAGCGCTCGGGCGGTGATCTCTTTGTAAATCACGACCATATAAAGCCAACATACAATGAAGTCAAGCAAAGCATAGAGGTAATTAGCTATGGTTGAAATTGAAAATAATGACAAGAAAGGAAAATGAAAGTGTACGAAAAGATAACTTGTCGCCGGTGGGAGAACCCACAATCTTCGCATTACGCGTGCGTTGCACTTGCCAGTTGTGCTACGCGGCGACGCCTGTCGAACCGTCCACTACCTTGGATATTTATGTGTCTGGGATTTAGCCTTGGATGGGTGGGTGCATGCTATGAGCGTCCCCTTTGAAACGGTTCTGTGGGTTGCGCCGCCAAGCCCTTGTTCTTATGTTGTCTAATGTTCACCTATTCTACCTAGGAGTGAGCCAGCGCCACTCAGGGCCATGACGGGCGTTCTTTTTTGCCCGATGGCATCACGTAACACGTTAACTTAGGAGAGCAGGCACGTGACTAATAAACATTCGTATGCTACTTAATGGCATCAATGCTGCCAGATTCGGCACCCTCTCTATGAATAAAAGAGGAAAAGGGAACCAAAGGTGCTCGCTTTTTGTTAATCACGACCATATAGAGCCAATAGGCAATGAAGGCAAGGAAAGCATAAGGGTAATGTACCGCGGCAGTGGTGAAATGGTAGAGCGTCTGCCTCGTACTCTTCCGGGAGTAGGTTCGAATCCATGTGCCACTGGAAACCCGCTCGTTTCTTCTAATGGGTAGAGATGTACCATGACCTGGCGATCGGTTGTTTACGTGGGCTCTCATCTCGAAAGGGGGCCTATAGATATTTGCGAGTGTCTCTCTCAAGGCGCCTGTTTTCCTCCCCTCCCCCCCACAACAGTTTTGGTGCAAAAGTTGAGCACATATGCCGCTGCTTTGGGAGGCACACGGTGGTGCCGCCGAGTTCCCTACCGGTAAAATAAGTGCAAACGCGCTTCCTCCTGGTGCTCGGCTCGGCAACTACAGGTGTTTCGGCGGCTTAGGACATCATTTGGGAAGTTGGCGCATGGGACTGCCAGACTGCTATTCTTCTATAAGAAGGCGCACTTGGCGTGCCATTTTGTGTCTCGGAAATGTATGACTGTGGAGGCAAAGTGATCAAACAAAGCATTATTTCTGCCTTGAACATCGGTTAATGGGAAGAACGCAATGTGATCAGTCAACGGCCTCAACACGGTGGTACCAGAATACATACGGCACTGAAGTCGTCGCTGCAAGTCAGAAAGGACAAGCTATCTTTTCATCCACTTTCATTAACCGCCGTGGTTGCTTAGTGGCTATGGTGTTCGGCTGCTATGAATGAGGTCGCGAGGTCAAATGCCCGCCACGGCAGCCGCATTTCCATGGGGCGAAATGCGAGAACACCCGCGTGCTTAGATTTAGGTGCACGTTAAGTAACCCCTGGTGCTTCAAATTATTCCGGAGTCACTTTCTATGGCATGCCTCATAATCAGATCGTGATCTTGGCATGTAAAACCCCATAATTTAACTAATCTGCTTTCATTTTTCTTTTGCCCTTCATTATTTTGTACATTTCAATTTCAACCACCGCTAATTACCCCATCAGGAAAGCATAGGCTATGCTTTCCTTGGCTTCAATGCTTGTTGGCTTTACATGGTCTTGTATAATGAAGCATCTTTTAGGTTCCAAACAGATCATTAGTCATAAAAGCATTTGACTGTAAAGTGTTTATCTCTCGCCTCGCCGACTATCTTCCGGCACTCCTCCCTTGCGCGACGCCACTTGAATGAATCAAAGTACCATGGAACAATTAGCGCTGAACAGTGGGCGTACCCTTGGTCGCGCCGCTCTTTCTCGTTCGTAACATGCCATGGCTCACGGAAGCCGTGGCGTTCGCTGCGTTGCGCACAGTTTAGCTATTTGATATTGACGCGAATTCACATCAATATGAGCTATTGTTTTAAACATCTTTGTCGCCATCTCTCACTTCCTTGCCTGTGCCAGAAACAACTTCCGCCGCAGCACGAAGATAAGCGCGCAGTGCATCGAACACAGTGCACTTCTCGCGCCGGGCGCGGTACACAACAACGCCGGCAGCGCGAGGTATAACAGTTGCGTCAATGGGGCTTGATTCGGTGCGCGTTCGCTCGCAACACGCGACGAACTTCAAGGAAATGAGACTATAGAGGAGAAACCACAAGGTACCAGAGAAGGCAGAGAAGGCGCGAAATCCATAAAGCTGCACTAGCCTTTTCCTTCCGGCGGCCGCCTGCAGGGTCAGATCAATGAAGGCACGGACTGCGTTTCAAACCAGTATGCGCAGTAAATGTTTATACGGTCTTTTTATATTGATCGGCCGCAATCGCGCACTCAGCCACGCCTTCGGCGCGACCGCGGGAACGTGACACGTTTCATCGAGCGGCCTTCGCTTGGGCGCCGTCTTCTCGGTCACCGATGTAGAACGGCCAGCCGAACGACAGCAGCGGGAACCGAGAAATCTTGGTTTGCTTCTTGTGTTCTCGGAGGATAATGGCTTACCCTGGCGCGCAGGCGGATTGGTACTACGATGGCGCCGTTCGCCCCCGCAAGGGTATCCACGAAGTCTGGGCATCACAGAGGTAAACAATCGTTGGCATACACGAACAAGCTTATGCCGAATACCGCGTGCAGCGCTATGGAAGATTGCTTGCTTGCATGCTTAACATAATTATTTCTTACCTTTGTACCATCATCCCTCGGCTTTCGCTCTATATGCGTGGATGAAAGAGGAAAGGGCTGGGGTGCAATAAGGAGGTTGGGGGTTCGTGAACAAGATCGCTCATACGTACACAACTTTTCCTGGATGCCATCGAGCCAGATGGAGGGTAGACATGAGAGAATGTCCGTGGGTTTGTCTCGCTGGCAAGGCTACTCAGGACTCTGTGTCGGTTCTGTTGCAGCCCAGGACAGGTCCACAGCAGTGGACTTAGGCTAGCTCATACGTTTTCTGCTTTGAGAATATTCGCTGCCGTTTTCTGGGATCGTATGCCAACTCTATAATACCAGGTCGGTGTAGTGACAGCCCCCGTGAGCAGACGGCCGAGGCGCACGGTTGCTCGCCCGGGAGAACATCGTTGGAATCGATGTGGCTTTCGGTGGGTGTTTCGGCGAGTTCTAGACGATGCCTCATGCGCACCCCTGCCGCATTCTTAAGATGGTCGTATATATATTAGGATGCAGTGGCGTACATCAGTCTGAGCGACTTGGTGTTTCTGGAGCTTTCTCCCGTGCCAGTCTAGCTGACACTCAGCGTACCACCCTTCACTCCACGGTGACTGACGATTTATAGTAGCGGCCACTGCTAGCGGGAACACGGGAGCCGTGGCATCGCTCTGCGGAGAGCCCCACCACCGGCGCCTCACGAAGTCTTGAGGCGCATGCGCAATCAAACCGAAAAGCCCGGCGAGTTGTCTACTACGGAGAGCCATCTGCCAAGACTTCGTGAGGCACTGTTGGTGGCACTCCGCGGAGGGCTGCCCACGAGCTCTCGTGTTTCCACTAGCAGTGGCCGCGCCTGTACGTCCAGTGGATATACGTGCATTAATTAGCTTCAACCTGTTCTCCAAGATGTATCTAGGCGATGTATCTCCTCAGCCGTGCTGTTGGTCAGTGAAGTGTTATAACAAGCAGACATTGCCTGTTCACTGTCCGAATATGTGTGGTATACAGATATGAAATGCCTGATTTAATGGCTTTTGTGTCATAATTTCCTGAAACGTTAAAGTAATCTCTTGGCAGGCAAAACATCACGAATTTCAGCTTGTCTACTGCATGGCGAGTTCGTGTAACGTAAACGTAACGTTAGTATGTTCATATCCACAGAATCCTGTAGCGTTGGCAGTTTAGTGTCCACGCTTTGGTTGAAGCGAGCAGGGATACCGAGCTGTGTAAGCATTCTAACAGCCGCACGGAAAACAGGCCAGACGGAGGGGATAATAATAATAATAATAATAATAATAATAATAATAATAATAATAATAATAATAATAATAATAATATATAATGGAAAGAAACAACACCTCACAGGGTCTCGTTATACACTTGAGTGACTAATTCGTTGGCATTGGCGCCTCAATTTTCCGCGCCGACTGATGTTATGGAATATGGGACGTCGGGGACCCGGGTATTTCAGTAGTTGAGGTAAGTTCAGCAACCAAGCTGTGCCGGAGATCGTATCACTCGCGCCTATACTCGTGTAGCTGATTCATCGGGCTCGCGCGGAAGTAAGAAGAAGTGGAATGACCAACAAACAAGGAAAAATAAGCTAGGAACACACCTTGCCGCTTCCGCAACACATATTTACTCATTATTTTCTCCGGCTACTTCCCTTCCGCTTCTCATATGGCGTAGATGGAAGGAGTGCGCGCTGTCACTTAAATCATCCTCAGGACTGTACGGGGTATAGGAGGCAGAGGCGTAACTGTAAAAATAAAAAGGTGACTTACCAAGTCAGGGAAGAAAAATTACGTTTCAGGACCGAAACACCATTTTTCATCCTGCCACTGACCGCAGCGTCATTTCTTTCTCATTCTCTTTTAATGTACGCTATTATCTTATTTTTTTTTCTTTCGTTGTTTTCAACCGAATGAACCTTCGTCAGAAAGCTTCATTCTTAAGTGAAACATCTGAATTCTTTCAGCGAACCCGATTTCTTTATGAAGAAATGGCAATCGCTTTTTTTATTTTTTCGTACTTCTGGGTACAAATATACGCTGTAACTCTCCGTGCTAAGCCTTCGCTTTCACGAATGTACTTTCTATATCAAAGTTTATAGCCGACTCGTTGGATGGTCGACTCAGCGATACGAATATTTACTGCAATTGCAGCAGTTAATGTATTTTCCAGAGATGAACTCTGGCATGGACAGAGTTCTCAACTTTCTTCCGTTCTCCTCTTACTCGTCATTACTAAATCAAGAATCCCATGTTTTCATCACGAACAACAGTTTTAACGCAACAACAGGTGTTGCGTTATTTATCTACACGTTCCTACGTGTTGTATGTGCTTTAGAAATAATATATGTTATACAAACTTGTAACAAAGACTGAGGGTTCCGTGACATACAAAGTTACATGATCTTAATCGTTGTACTAAAGATCTAGCTTAATCTCTACAATATACGTGCCGCGCGACTAGTTCGCGCGACACTTTCTCGTATTCTGCGAGTTTTCTTCCAGGCTCGGAAAAACTTTTGTGTGGCACGTATTGAGCAACAGGAAGCTCGATCGATAACTTTTCAAGATGATCTACGATTTTCTCATTGACACTTTCGCTCTTAATATACTAATATTTGAGATGTTGAATAATTAATAATAAAAACGTGTAATTAGTCTAAATACAAAAAGAAGTCTGACTTGCATCGAGCGACGGCAAGCAACATTACCTTGGTTCTGTCCAGCTACGTACATGGTACCTGTATATATTGAAATTTGGCACAAGTTACGTCATAAATATGGTATATACATCAACTAACGGAACGAAAGAGTACACGTGTTATAAAGTAACGGTTGCTTCAACCTCTTCTCCATGGCGTATCTAGCCGATGTATCTTTTGAGCCGTGCTGTTGGTCGGTGAAGTGCTATAACAAGCAGACATTGCCTGTTCACTATGAATATGTGTGGTATATAGATATGCAATGCCATATTTAATGGCTTTTGCGTCAGAACTTCCTGAAACGTTGAAGTAATCTCTTGGCAGGCGAGACATCACGAATTTCAGCTTGCCTTCTGCATGGCGAGTTCGTGTAACGTAAACGTAGTGTTAGTATATTCATATCCACAGAATCCTGTAGCGTTGGCAGTTTAGTGATTCGTATATCTCATTTATATTTCATTCGTATATCTAAGGCGAATCGGAAAGTATTTGCCCCTATTTCTTTTTGTCCAAATTACGACTGTAAATGTGAATCAACATATCCATTCCCAGCGGCGGACCTTTCTTGGACAAGCCCGGCATTATCTGACGGTACCTCTGTGGCACGGCGCTGCTGTCAGTTATTGAAAATGGTGGTTGTACTTCACACGTTCACGGCGTACCAGCAACGAAGTGTGATTCGTTTTCTATGGAGCAAGGGACGAACGCCCATTGAAATTCACAGGGAAATGCAGCCCACGTATAGGAAAAGGTATTTCGCTTTTGAGAAGTGTGAGGTGGTGACGTTGTGAGTTCGCAAAAGGCCTTGAAGACTTGTATGACAGTGACCTTTCGGAGAGGCCGCGTTAGAACGAATTCTACTGTAGGGGCATCTCTAATTTAATGCTGCGATGGTACAAAAGTCTGAACCGGTGTGGGGATTATGTGTAAAAAGTGTAAGTACGTAGAATAATATGTATATTTGTAATTACCTGTATGTACCTTGTTCTGGCTAATAAAAAATGGGGGCAAAGACTTGCCGATGCGCCCTCGTATGTAACATCGAAAACAAACACTGACAATGCTGGAAATAGGTTATGAAATTGATTTGAATGCGACTTGGAAAGTGCGCAAATGTTTGTGGAATAGGTCAATTTCGTGCTAGTTTGTTGCAGGCCTGCAGAATCCGGGCCAAGGGATTGTTTGAGGCGCCAGAAGTAGGCACATGAAAAGGTCGAGACATACTGTAGTTATTTTTCGCGCATTCTTATACCAACGTTATTCAACATATATACGCAATCAATGAGACCGTTTACAAGATTGACTAAACAGGATACGTCAGCTTTGGTGCGTCTGCAGTCCAGGCCTTCTAGACTGAGCGAGGACTGAGAACGAGGCTGTTGTTCAAGGCCGACGCGCCTGGAGCACCGATATCGCTGTATAGAGACAAATTTTCCACGAACTCTGTCTGCTGTGTCTTTGTTAGACCGATGAGTACTGTTACAAACGACACCGGCATATTCCAGCAGATGCCGGCAGGGGGACGTGTAGAGCTTAAGAAATACACCTGCGTTTCTAAACTCCCTCTATAATCGACCAGATGTGTCCCGGGTGTGCAGGCCGTGTTAACAGAGGCGAGAAGGTTAGCTTGAAATCAAAGATCATTCCAATGTCAGGAACTTCGCACTGGTGAGGGAGTGCGGCTTCGCCCAGGTGGTAAGGGCAACGGAGCTCATCTGTCTTGCGTGCATATGACACCACTTTCGTCTTTGGGCCGTTTAACACCAATGCGTTTTGCTCGCACCAAACGGCAAAGGCTGATATGTTTTGTCGAAGTAGAATGCAGTCTCGAAGGTTGTGAATTTCTTTGAATATATTTATGTCGACTGCATAAAGCAAGAACGATGATTTCTATATGACTTTGGATGCATCATTTACAGACAGACAGAATGAGAAGCGGTTCAAAAACAGAGCCACGTGGCACACCATTGGTGTTTGAGGACTGTCCGTTCCAGGTGACAGCATTGTCTGTGTGACAGGTAGTCTTGCAGCCAAGGCACTGCAGATGCGAAAACGCCACTTCCGTAGAGTTTTTGGGAGCCACACAGGGTACACGACTGACCACCAAACGCATTGCTTATGTCACAGTAAATGGCGTCCACTTGACTCCTGTTCTCAACCGTTTCCGACGCGGGTCATAAGAGGTTTCTTGTTGTTGAACGGCACGGTATAAACTGTAGCAACGGCGCGGTCCTGCAGTCGACTCCAGCAGGCCCAAGTCCTGGCCAGCCGCGCCCAAGAGCGTCCCGCCGCGTCTCATGCCACCGCTCCCGCGTCCGTTGTCGCCGTCTTCCGCACAGCTGGCTCCAATGCCGTTTATCATGGCGGCGCTCCCATAAAACTCATGTTTATTAGATATTAGGATGTTCCACACGCTTCATGTGATTAGTGCATGCAGGACAGAGGAGGAATAAACTTTATTTGTGGACAGCAGGATTGAGACCTAGGCCTCTCTACCTAGATGACGGCTTCGAGCCCTTGGGCCCTGGCGGCATCTTCGGCCTGCTGGATTGCCTTGAGTTGGTCCTCCGGTGCACAGCTGAGCAACGCGGTCTCCCAATGCTCTCTGGTCTTGCTTATTTTATTCTGTGTGTGTGTCCGCAGGGCAGACAAAGATATTTCGAGGCAAAGCAGGGAAGTGATATCGTTCTGTAGTTTGGCACGTCTGTTTTCGAGCCAGGTTTGTGGGAATGAAGCGAGATATTTCCTATGGTATAGGAAATAAATGTTCGTGTTTTGAGGCAAATGTTGTATATGTACGTTAGTATTATACTAAATGCATCACTAAATGATTTTATTATTGCTACAGGAATCTCATCAGGGTCACATGAAAGCGATGGTTTTGCGCTGCGAATGCATTTGGCGATAAGTTCTTCACTAATATAGACGCAATGCCTGGAGTCTAATAATAATAATAACAACAACAACAACAACAACAAAAACAACAACAACAACAACAATAATAATAATAATAATAATAATAATAATATAATAATAATAATAATGATGATGATGATGATGATGATGTTTAATGCCATCAAAAACACAAAACAACATAAAGAGACCCGCCTAAGCCTCAGTTGGCTTACAGGACCGTGCCTATGAATATGATACACATGGCGAAAAAAAATACATAAATTTGCGAGACATGTAGAAGAAAAAATTAATGAAAAAGATGGAGATGAACAAGATAACATTTGTTTACGCTACTTAAAACGAAGGAAGTTGAAGTGAATATTAGCATGCAAAAAACGTTCGGGAGGTTAATTTCACCATCTCTGCTTTATTATTTCTTTCAGCGTACTTTTCGAGGTCGCATTAAAAATTTCATCTGGCCATTTGTTAAATATATCCGCCACATATAATAATAATAATAATAATAATAATAATAATAATAATAATAATAATAATAATATATTATTATTATTATTATTATTATTATTATTATTATTATTATTATTATTATTATTATTATTATTATTATTATTATTATTATTATTATTATTATTATTATTATTATTATTATTATTATTATTATTGCCATTTTACAATCCCAGTAGATCAGAAGGCAGGCTCGTCAAAGCCAAGGAAGTGGCTTGCGTGACTTGGCCCGGCACGTCGGCAAACACAAATCGGCAACATGTACAGCAATGAAAAGCTGGTGAATTTCATCACAACAAACTGAAACAGAAATTCAACTGAAATCAGTGACAACAGAAACACAAGAAACACAAGAAACAAGAAAAACAGAACATTATTTACTATTATACATAGCTTATAGTGCCTTCAACATTTTTTTCATGTTTAGTATCGTGGTTGCGGTAAATATATGATCAGGTGCGTCATTGAATATTCTTCGAAAATAGGCATACCTATTAACTTTACCAAATCTTGTGTTGCAGTATGCTAGTATAAATTGCAGTGTTTTCCGTAGGGGACGGGGAGCAATATAGTCCTGTTTGAAATCTGGGTTCCCAAAAAGTCTGACCACAACCATTTGAGTGAACGAAGTTTTGAATGACGGAAGACGCAGACGTGTGAACAACTTTACATTGTCAGCCGAGGAAGAGTTATACGCAATGGACTTCAACATACATTTTAGAATTCTATCAATTCGACATTGCCACCGAGAAGAGCAGGAACCGAACAATGTTATGCCATAACGTAAGACACTGTATGCTAAGGCATGCATGATAGTGATTTTTACAGGCACTGGAACAATGAATTTGATGTTAAAGAGTAGCGATGAAACACTTCAGAACCTGCCGCAAATACATGTCATGTGATCCTTCCATGAGAGGTCACCGTCAAAGAAACCACCAAGGTATTTAATAGAGTTTACATATTCTACGGGGGCATACTGACACGATTGGCAATTAGGACAGTGCAGAAACAGTGGTGTATTTGTAACAGTTTTGCGTTTCTAAAAGGCAGCAAATCAGGTCATTGCATCGTACACACTCTCTTGAAGTAACGCAACTGCTTTTGAGTAACATACATGTTTAGTTAAAAGGATAGCATTATCTGCATACTGAAATATCATACACTTCGATACAGCTGACGAAAAATCATTTATAGATATGTTAAAATAAAGAGGAGACAAAATAGAGCCCTCAAACACTCCAGCTTTCAGAGGTAATTTGTTCTTGATGAATAACTTGTCTGCCGATATCACCTGCGAGCAGCCGTAAAAATAGTTTTTTAGGAACTGGTGAAATTGCCCCCTGAAACTGAGCAGGTATAGTTTTTCAAGCAGGACTTCGTGGTTCACAGTACCGAATGCTTTATAAGTATCGAGAAACAATGCACACGCAAACATACTTAGTTCTAAAGCTGCGTTTTATTCGTCTGAAAATTCCTCGAGCAGAGCCAATGGTGCCCCGTCCCGCGACAAAACCAAACTGACTGCTTGAAATGACTGAAAGAATATCTAGAAATGACGTCATGGTTTCTAACAGAAATTTTTCTATTATTTGTGACATGATTGGTAATACCGAAATAGGTCGATAGCTGTCCACATTACCTTTCTTTCCTTCTTTAAATAATGGCGTTACAATGAACGTTTTTAATTCCACCGGCATTGTAGCCGTGTCTAGGAATCCATTAAGTATGGCAAGAAGAATACCAGATAGCGCGTTGAAGATACCGATATACCGTTTATGCCAGCTGATTTATGTGGCCTAAACCCAGCAACTATTCTTGCGAGTGCGTAAAACGTTGTTGTCGGTAAGGACGCGGAGGCTGCTATGACTTTTTCTTTTCCAGAGCGGCCAACTGGCACCGTTGAGGATGCTCCCGAAACGCGTGCGATATGTTGACTGAAGATTGTGGCTGTCTGCGCAAGATAATCTGGGAAAGCGTCGGCTAGCTTTGAACTGATAGTGTCTTTACCGCGTAGGTGGTTTATGAGTGACCACGTTTTCGCCGGTTTTCGAACACATAATTGAAACTAACATTGAAAATAGTGGCGTCGTTTTGCGCATCGTATATGGGCGTCGACTTCATTCCTTGCGATTCCGTAGCTATAGCGCGAAGTTCAGCATTGCTTGGAGTTCGCTTAATCCGTTTCCGCTGCAAATCTCGGTCGGCGATTGCATTCATGATATCCACGGTTAAGCTAGTTGTGATTTCTTCTCTGTTCAGTTATAACAATTCGAGTACAGGCTTCTTGAAAGCTGCGTATTTGCGAACAAAATTGTTCATAAATCAACACTGGCGTCTGGAAACAATCGGTGAAGACCAATCGAACCTGCCAATAATCTCATCCAATTTGCGTTGATCAAAAAAGACAACGCGCGTTCGTCTATCTGAGCTATATACTTTCCAACCATGAGGTGTGTTAAAAAGGCGCCTGAAGCTAAAATGACAGACAGTGAAGAAGTTATCTGCTAAGCGCTGCATGATCACGCATGAATGCCGATCGTGATTAGGCGGCCGTACGGCGATGTGGTCTAAGCAAGAATGCGTTGTTCGGCCATTCACAACTTCTTCACGTGTGAAGGTGGTGGCCATGCTTTCGAGGCCAAAAACAGAAAGGGCAGATAAATAATCCGATACTTAGTTTTGCCTGGGCATAATATGTCAATATTTAGATCACCGGTGAGGCAAAACACCTCCCCATAACCGAAATCCTTCAAAACAGTTTCTAATTCTAGTACGAAGCGACTGACACTGTTTGCAGGAGGCCGGTAGCTCACTAAGTAAGAGTGATCTGAGAAAATCTTACATTTAAACACACGCCTTCCGCATGAGTAAAACCTACATCAATGCATGATACTGTGTATTTTTTGTTCACAAAAACTGCAATTGCACCCCATCGACGGTGCGACCCCCTCCCCCCCCCCCCCCCGACTCACAAATTCTGCACTGTAACCTTTTATTACAAAGAACCGCGCGCTTGATTCGGGAATATTTGTTTCGGTTAGCATAAGTACTGCTACAAAATTTGTTGCATTTTCTGTAATATTTCTAAACTCATTCCAGTATTTACGTAGACTCCGAATATTTATATTGACTAAAGTAAAGTCTTATTCAGAATTCGGACCGACGCTGTCCTTAAAAGTCCCAAAGTTCGAAAAATCAAGTAAAATGTACGGAGTCATATTCACTGGATTTTTTGAACATCCGTTTGATTGCTAATGCGAATGAGTGGAGAGTCTTCGTCCTTCTCAGCGAAGATTTTTCCTCCTCTCACCCAAACGAACTTGTACATGTGTTGCTTGCCTGCGGCCCTTGCAAGCCAGAACAGACGCCGATTCGCCTTGGTTAGATTGTCATTCAAGTAGAGCTTCGGAAGCAGTTTCGATTCACAGAGCTGTCGAAGTTTTCCGCGAGCTTTGATCCAGTTTTCTTTCATGTTTACCTTTGAGAAGCGAACTAAGACCGTAGGGATAGTGTCTATTTTGCCCTAAAGGCTGTGGACAGCAAGGACGTCAGCATCAACAGAAAATTCAGGCAAATCAATTTTCCGAACAAGATCATTCAGTGTTTTCTTCAAGACTTCCTTATCGGCAACCGGCAAACCACGAATTTTCAAATTTGCCTTTCTGCTGTGCTGTTCAGATTCATTTTGATCATGCTGTAATCATTGCAATATCTCAGCCTGAGCACAGACAGCCTCATTTAGTTTCTGAATTTCTTTGTCTCTGGTCCTTGCGGCATCTTCAGACAACTTGAGCCGTTCGCGTGTGGTCTCATACTGCTTTGATGAGAAAGTGACGACGTCCTCAAGGTCAGAGACCGTTCTTCGTCAGCTTTAAGAATTCTGCTTTCAGAAGCGACGGCGAGTCAACTTCAGCATGTAGTGCCGGTAGTACTTATAGCTATTGTTTACGTCATAATAATAATAATAATAATAATAATAATAATAATAATAATAATAATAATAATAATAATAATAATAATAATGCAACGACAGCAGCCAGGTCCACGCGGCGGCCCAGGAACGCCGGCGGCGCCTGCTGCTGCGGTTCCGGCTGGCTGCGCGGCTGTGCCGGCTCAAGGCACAGGAGAAGCAGCCCCTGGAGAAGCTCAAGGAGCTGTTCGCCGAGTCCACCACGGGCATCGACAGGCTGGTGGTCATCGAGAACCGCTGGCGCTTCTGGATATTCTGCACCGTATACGTCGTCTTCTTCGTCGTCACCGTCATCAGCATCGGTAAGACACTTCCTGAGACGGCGCGTCGCCACCCCGTGCGCACAGGCACTATGTGCGCGCGTTTTGAAGCGATCGACGGCTTTTGTGATTTCTTGAGTCACTGGGACGTGTTAGAAGTCGTAGTTATCTGTTGTAACCATGAAATAAGGAACGGGAGGGATCGTCATGGGATAAAACTGCAGTCGAGAAAAGTCGGCCGAACACGGGATAGAGTCACGGTAGGCTTTAGTGCCTATACACTGCAGCGCAACAGTTCACAGTAGCAACGCTAGCCGCGCTCTGCCGAAAGGACAACGAGCGCGGCAGCAGCTTGCGGCAGTCGCAGTTGCACTTTGCAAGGAAGGCGATAAATGTATACGCTGCAATAAACGACGGAGCTTGCACAGTTGGCGTATGGGTAGAAAACGTGCACAGAGCGGTTGGTACTACGGGAGCTTTTTACATCGGCGCTGTATACGACTCGGATCCCGGGATTTATTCGTCTCCGTCGACAGAACAGTCGACAGAAAACCGTTCCACGATTAAAGAAAAGCGCTAAAAAGTGTCAAACACCACTTGATAGATGGTAAGGTGAGTTCGAACGATGCGACGCACGTAGCGTTCGCCTCATTCGTTTTCTGGTAAAGATTACGGTTGCATAAGCTGCAGTTGCCGGGAAGCGGAAATTGTAGCATACGAAGCAGGTAGTGACGTCACTACACTTTTATAGGTAAAACAAGAAACCGCCTAGCAAATGATTTCATTTGTGTTGTGATAGCGCTATAGGAAAGCCACGCATAGCTAGGACTCCTGAAGAGCAGCGTGAATACGATGAGCGGCGGCGGGAACAGCAACGTCAATATGCACAACGGCGTCGTGCACAGGCCAGACAATTTGTCTTACATGTCAATCATTTCATGTAGTGCATTGCTAAACAGTTCAAGGCTACGCCACATTTGTGTATCGGATCAGGTGATATCACAGCTTCACTGGCCGACCACATTCACAGCGTGGATTGGAGCCCAACAATTTTTTGTTTTATTTACCTGAGCCATAAAGATCTCCAGAGAGAGGTATGAGGACTTTCATTGGAGTCTTTTTTCTAGACTGAAGACTTCATTGCAGTGGGAACCTTGCTTTTAAATGTGCCTTTGTGACGACACGACTTGTTCCCATTTAACCACCGCTTATACTTCCATCCGATTGGGGTCATATCGGTCGATACAGAGTTCTTAATGGCAATTATGCAATTACGATGCTTGCGCACAGTAGCCGGTAAGCGTCGTCCGTGTGAACTATCAGACTCCGTTGCACAACGTGCGTAGTCATCCCAGCGTCATTAGGGGTCTCTTCGGTTCGTTATACCGGAGTGCCCAGGACCACCCGCACCCAGAAGCAGCACAATGATCATTGGCTGAAAGCAGCGCCTCAGGCAGTCCTGCGACGATAAAACGAAGACACATAGATTGCATGCCTAAGGGTTTGTGCTACTAAATACATATATAGTATATGCGAGCTTGCTAAAGTCTGTTGGTCTATGCGCTAACTGAAACCAAGAAAAGCCAGGGGATTCGCAGCAGCAGGTCTCCGTGGAGTTACGCAAGCTGTCGCTGTCAGTGCGGCACACTTTGGCGCCTAGGGAAAGTCTTTTTTTTTTCTGTATGCATTGACGTCATCGAGGTCGACATATTGATAGCTTTCACGTGACGTGACGAACCCTGCTACTCATCGCGCCGGTGCACCAGCATGGCAGCTACTATGACGTCAGTGCAAGCCAGCTATATAGTCTCGTGCAGCCGCCACGATGAACTGCTGATCGTTATCTCCAGCGGCGCAGCGAAAGCTGTTAATAGGGGCGCTATAACGTAAAGCTATTCAATCTGTTTCCATTCCGTTTCTACCCCTAGCTCTCGATGATTGGGCAAATATTTTTTGTCCACCCCCACTTCGCTTGTCTGTCGCGCGATGTCACGAAAACAGTGAAAACTCCCTATCTTATATGACATGCACACATTGATTATGCAGGTATAGGCCGAACAAAAGAAAAATCATTATTTCCGATTCTACGCCTTATTCGCCATTAGCCCTCCGCTAACGGTCAAAATTTTCTTAAATGCGCCCGCATCTCTTATCTGACACGCGAAGTTGCAAAACCGCGAAAACTCACTAAGTGAAAGTGACGTCTAGGCACTAAAGATGCATTAATAGCCAGAGAGTTGTTCCGGAATAGCCGGACACTGCCCCGTTTCGAAAGGCATTAAAGATGGCTGCCCGCCTATCGCTCAGTCTCTGGCTACTCGGAGCTGGCGTTGAGAATGCATTTCTTCGCGTGTAACAAAAATGTTCGCGAGGCAGTACAAAGTGGTCGAGCGTTTCTGGCACGCATATGACATCACTCTGCCAACTCTACTTCGCTGACGACCTATTTTAGCGGAATTTTTAACTCCCCGTCAAATGCCCCCACGATTTCCGACCAGCCACCACAAGCTAAGCAATGAGAAGTGGACCAATTACAGACGCCGGCACCGCCCTCCTTATCCGGTTATCTGCTTTCACTGCGCAAGTTCGGTCCCACCGAAAGGATCTCCAATTCTGCATGCTCTTCGCCTCTTGTCAGTCAATTAGAGAAGAAAAACTTTTGAAGCTAGGCAACGATATCTGTTTTCAGAGCAAACAAAAGTGGCCTCCTATCAACAAGGAGAGTGTCTGTTTGGTCTGTTTAAACAACGCGGCAGGTCACCGCCCAATGCTTTCATCAGCGGTTACGTAACTTTGACGTCAGAAGATTGAAATAAAATCAGAATGGAACAGTTTTACGATATAGTGCCCTAGGACAACGTTATCAGCACAGTCATTGGCAAGGTGTAGTGACGTTTTTTTATTAACGCACTTGCGTAGAAAGCGTTTCAAATTTCTATAAGATACATATAGAAAAAAAGGGCGCTACGTATACTATATTTGTCAAACGTTTAGAAGCCGCTGCTAAAATGACAAGACCATGGTGTAACATTAGTATTTTTGATATGCACTGTGCACAAGACCCGTCGCTTGGCTTTGGCACAGGGATATTGTAGCACGACCTGCGCTTCGAAGTTCATGAGACAGAATACAAGTGGTGCACCTTTTTGAGGCTTGTATTTTGTGTTTTTTGAGTAACGAGAGCTATACGAGGGCCACGGTAAGCGGCTAGACTATACAGTTATACTCACGTGAAACGATTGCGAAATCTTTGTCACAGACTTTATGTAAGTCACTTGACTTTGACAGGGTCCAATTAAACGCGGCTTCACGAAGCCGCGAATTACTTTAACCAGGTCTACCGCGTATATAATTTTAGGATGAGCTTGATCCTCGTATACGCTATATAAAGCAGATGAAATGTTACCATCTGTCGTCACAAACGAACGTAGAGCGTAGTTAACTCCATTACAACGCAAATGTGGCGTTCCATCAGGCGATTACTTGTGATTAGGCTTTTCCTTGCGAGCATCGTTGGCCTAGTTGCCACATTCAGCCTTTTAGATGCTGGTGCCACAAAGCGTTCGTAGGTTAGCGCAATCACGCGTCTTAGAGGCGCATCTGTTCTTTATTGGACTAAATGTCGGGTATGAACGTCGCGTCCTAATGTTCGCAATTCCACCTCAAGAGAGAGAGAGATTTATTATGGTAGAAAAGCTGAGAGGTCGGCCTAAATCAATGTTCTGAGCTGCTACTTAGCATTGGGGATGGGAGACGGCATTAAAAGGAGAGGGAGGGAGAGAGGTGTTGACGATGAGAGTGAAGATGGTGGTGAGTGAACTTGAACAGCAAAGACTCTTCAAAGTCTCAAATCTAGACCGCTCTCGTGCAAGCATTTGATTAGCGCTTTTACATACCGTCGACAAGAATCAGACCAAATTCCAAACAGAACCTTTTCCGACAAAGCTTGATTGGTAAACCAATGATTTCCGTCGCACAACATATCGCGGACAAATGCACAAAACATGCTCTGTTGTCTCGGGTACCTTGCACTCCTCGCAGTCCGGACTGTCTGCACGGCCAACAAGGTGAAGGTATCACCGAGTGAGCGCCGCACTATTATCGTAACCTGTGTAGCAAGGTTGCATAACTTCGGATCGTGGGCGGTAATTTCACTTGTATGTTTGGCAGAGTCCGTGAAGGCGTCGATGACGGTGACTCGGCAGCACCCAGTGTGTTCTAGTGTTTTCGTACAATAGTGTACACACTAGAGCATTAGTCTCCGGTCGAGAAAACGGGATGGATACTTGCGCGGAATTATTAGATCGTGTTCCGACTAGCACGAACGCAAAATGGTCTAATTCCCAATGCGCATGTGTTGCCTTACAGGAAAAACGCTTCAAAACCACTTCGAATACCGCGACATCGTGTCCATATCAATGACCGAAGGCAACAGCCTTCAACTCCCCGCCGTCACGTTCTGCAACCTGAACCCGCTCAGGGCCTCGGCTGTGTGCTCACCCGACACACTGGGACTGATCAATGGTACCATAAGAAACATCCTCTGCGATCAGACAGGACCCATGGTGCGTAAGTGCGGAAATAACTCCTCGCATATAAGCACTGCTTAAAGCATTGTTCAACTCAGCTGTCCATCTTTTCTATTCTGCATGTATGCATAGACAACAATTGTCGGCACACCAGACAACAATTGTCGGCACACCAGACAACAATTGTCGTCTGGTGTGCCGCAAGGGTCAGTTTTGGGACCTGTCTTATTTTTGTTGTATATTAATGACATTGCTGTTGGTGTCCATCCAATGGTTGATGCGAGATTGTTCGCGGATGTCTGCGTTTTGTTTT
This sequence comes from Dermacentor variabilis, assembly GCF_050947875.1. Lineage (NCBI taxonomy): Eukaryota > Metazoa > Arthropoda > Arachnida > Ixodida > Ixodidae > Dermacentor > Dermacentor variabilis. Next base: position 92,200,312 of record NC_134571.1, read on the forward strand.
GTTATGTAAAAAGTGTCAGTGACCAAAGAATTTTCAATTAGTCTTAGAATGTTATCAATGACTGGTGTGCTACATGGGACATGAAAATTAATTTTGAAAAAAAAACTACCTCTATGACAGTTACGAATAAGAAAATCCCCTTCTCGAAAATATCTCGAAATCACTATTACCGATAACTTGAGATGGGGCAAACATATTGAGTACATTTGCGGGTCTGCGCAACGTAAGATTGGTTTCCTAAAGAGTAGGCTACGAAATGCCATTCCTGATGTCAAACTCACGGCATATGAAACTATAATAAGGCCAGCACTGGAATATGCAGGTATCGTTTGGGACCCTCACAGTCCGACCGAAATTATTAGATCAGATAGAGTCCAGAGGCTAGCGGCCAGGTTCATTTTTTTCGCGCTACGACAGAACGCAATCCGTGACTGCGCTCGTTGACAGGGCCGATCTAAAACCCTTGTCTGAAGAAAGAAAAATAGCGCGGCTAAAATTCCTGTATGAGCTTTATAATAAAAACTTGAAAATAGACCCAGACCTATATCTACGACGTCCAGTACGAGTATCAGCTCGTACAAATCACCCTCACGACATTCAGCTTTACACACCAAGGGTTGACGCATTCAAATTTTCATGTCTCATTCAAGTCATTGTTGAATGGAACAGACTCGACGCCAATGTCTTCACAGGATGCCATTCAGCCGAAATGTTTCAGCAGAGGCTGGAAGTGCTTTTTGTGTAAATGTGTTTAAAATGTTATCCCACTCTGCAACAGCCCCTAAGGGCTTAACAGTATTGAAAATAAAAAGAAAACGACTTGCTTCAACGTTTAAATCGTTAAAGCATTAAAGCCAATGTGTAAAAGTGAACTGGCAGCGACAATACAAGACAAACGTTCCATATATGTACTTCGGCTTGCCATTTATTGTGGCTATTTCAGGAAACAGTTTTTGTGAACGTAATGCGTCTGTGAATCGTGAGTGTCATTATCACGCTCTCTTAATCACTTTTAATTTGAAGTAATATGCAGCCTATCGCCACTGCCCGGCACCTGTCCTTACGAACCGCGGTAGCGTACGAACTACTTCGTCAATAATGTTCAGGATTCTTGGCCACACTTTGCAGCCTCTTATGCATGTAGGGAATCGAACTCATCGCATTACGAGCGAATTCAACTTAGTGAAAATACTCAACTTGCTTGGTAATGCATCAAGACGGCAAGTTGGCCCAGTTGGTTAGGATTCATTGCAAGGTTCGTAACAGCGCAACACAAGACACGGACAAAAGGAAAGTAAGAACGACGACACGGCGCCGTGTCGTCGTGGATACCTGCTCATTGTGTTATTTTGGCCAACGAAAAAGCAAATGAAGCGGCACGCACAGGTCTTCAACACCAAAACTATAAGCAGATTTATTTCATTAGATCTGATGCATGCTTCCCAACTAGCTAAAACATTTGCTTCTGGGGAAAAGGACCGGCTGTGGAGCTTGCCGACCCAGCATTACCCTTTCCTTTACTCAATCGACCCAGATCTCAGATCCATACTCCCATCCAACATTCCTCGCCATTTGGAAACTGTCATCCTTTTCGCCTGAACACCGTCTATGGAAACGGCTTACGGTACCGTTTCGGTCAAGTGACAAGTCCACAATGCAACAACTGTGGCTCAATTGAAACCGTGGAGAATATCCTGTTTGAGTGTCGAGCGTATGCCGACGAGCGTGCGTTCTATGAACATTGCATGTATTCGCTTACACAGAGACCTTTGTCATTTGACTGTGTCTTAGGTGCTTTAGCCCGCCTCACACAACAGAGGCGTGCGATAAACTTTTTTATTCACATACTTAGAAAACATTGATCAACTCGACAAACATTATTTCTACTCTGTCACCCTCATGTACCTTTCACGCAGCGAATTCTGTAACCTCATTGTGGGACGGTGCATACACTGAAGGACTTTACCATAGCACGCCGTTACCCATGAGTCAGAAAACTCAGTGCCCATTTTTTTAACTTATTCATTTTTCTTATCTTGCGCCTCTCTCCTCCCTTTCTTTCCCCGATTCCTTTCCCCACGCAGAGTAGCATGTCAGCGATGTCTGTATGCCAGCTAAAATCTGTGCCTTTCATTAAAGGATTCTCTCTCTCTTTTGTCCGTGTCTTGTGTTGTGCTGTTACGAACCTTGCATTGGATTGCTTGGTAATGTATGGTATCGCAGTGCAGCTAAAATGGTACGAAGCAGCGAATGTATTAAATATGGATGACGAAGAAGTACATTTTCACACTGGTACTCGCTGGTACACGCTAGTACATGTCTGGTGCGTGCAAAATGAAAGGAAGAAAAGCACTCGCAAGCACTTGAGTGCAAGTCTTAAGTGGCAGTTAATTTTCAGAACTGTATTTCCTCGATGCTTATCGCCGTCTCGTACGCGATGTCGCATGCCTTTGCTGTCTATTCGGTGCGCCTCCCTTCAGGACATTGCCGCAGTACATAACTTCACGACCGAGGAGCTGTACCCGTTTTTAAACGTCGCTCGGAAATACAACAACAGCCAGACACTGTTCACTCTTGGACACACTAAGCAGAGGATGGTCCTGAACTGCACCGTCAAGGGAGAGAGCTGCCTGGATGACAGGTGGGAACAAGATCAGCCACATTGCGTACATTTTTTTTTAAATCGTCAACTGCTTTTGTTTTAGATGGAAATTGCATTCGCACAACTAATGAGTACTACTAGTATACGTACTGACCAAGCAGGCATCATTTCGCAACTTTTTGCTTCTGGCTTTGTATGACTCCCCTTAGTTACCTCCTAATTAGCGCAGGAGTGCGAGCCACAAGTTAGGTATGTACGCAATGCTTATATAAATGTACTATATATAGGTGCCGCAACGTATAGTGAGGCAAATCCTATATGTACACTTCCTTCTCTTCATCGTCATCAGTAATCACTGCTTTCGTTTCCTGTTTCCTTCCCCAGTAGCAGGCCACAGCAAGCTAGCGCAGGCCGACCTCTCTGCATCACTGTGAATAATCTATAACACCTATCTTTCTCTCAAATAAAGTCGAGGTTGCGCGTATAAGCGAACTACGAGCCTGTGAATTTTTCGGAGTGCTCGCGGCCGTTGTCTTTATGCGGCCTTTTAATGCGTCCTCCGGCTGAACTTCCAACCGACCGCAGGCCGTATTGACAAAGTTTCTCGTTCGTAAGTGCTCTTTGTTATCGGATAGCCACTCTCACTCATATAATACGTCCAGCATCAGGAGTGGCCGGATTTTTCTCCTACGAAATGCTCATGCGTAAGAGCATTTTGCGAATAAGGGCCCACATTCTTAAAACCGCGCGAAATGATGTTCACTGAAAACACGCATAAACGTGGAGCGCACATGACGGAGCACCTTTTGTGTTTACGTGGGTCTCACACGCTCGTCATTTCGCGCTTTACGTCAGTCCCATGAAACAAGAACCACGCTCAAACCCAAAATTCTGCTCATAGTCGTGGCACCGGTCGCGCGAGCGCTGAGCGCCGCAGTTGTAACCGTTTTTTCGTAGAGCGTCGAATTACGGAAGCGACCGAGGGAAGGGTGAATGAGTGGGGGGTGAGGGTGAAGGGGGGGGGGGCGCCGGCACGTGCTGACTTGAGTGGCTAATGACTGCCAGCCCACCGCTAGTTACAGAGGACACGAGACTAACGCCAACGCCGATAGAGCTATAGGCGCGGAAAACGGGCAACGCGCTATCGTGAGGAGGCAATTAGCGGCGCCGAAGATCACCACAGTCAGAACGCTCCCGGTGAAGGCCGTGACCCGCAGGCTAGAAAGGGGTCGTTGGAGTCACAGCTGGCCAACGGAAGAGCAGTCAAATTGCATCAGGCGACGCGACGACCGAGGAGGAGGAAAAGTGAGGCAACGTCAGATAACGACAGCTTCCCTGTGCGGATCGGGTGTCAGCACGCGCCCCCGGCGTCCACGCTGACGAAACTAAAAGAGCTGCCATGACCGCAATAACTAAACGAATCTATGCTAATTCGACTCCAAACCTATTCCTTTCGCCCATCGTCATCGGCTCGAGCAGCGCCCCGCGTTCTCACTCATGTCAGCTGTCATTTGACGCGGCCGGTCTGTGAGAACTGTGCAGCATAGAAAGAAAGAAAGAAAGAAAGAAAGAAAGAAAGAAAGAAAGAAAGAAAGAAAGAAAGAAAGAAAGAAAGCTGTGTTAATGCCAGTCCGGAAGATGGCAAGGGACAGGGAGCATATGTACAGAATAAGCGGCGCTAGAATCGCTGGAGGCGGTGCGAGTAGCGCGCGGGAAACAGTGGCGCAACGCTGGCTGCTTAAAAGGAGCCTATAAATAATGTACAGTAACTCTAATTACAAGCAAGTAGCGCTGACCAAGTCACGCTCGTTTTCAAAGGGACTCGCTTCTTGTCAAACGCCTGGGTCAAAGCTATGTTTTTAGGTTGTGAAGAATGGGATATTTCCAAGGAGCGGCATCTTTTCAAGAGAGCGTCTTGTGCCCAGGCAACATCGTATCCCGCGGTTCTTTTACCGGCCGCTGCCATAGTTCTTTGAAGGTCTTCATTTTTTTGGCATCAAATTGGGGGAGGTGGGTGATGGGAGGGAGAAGGGGGGCACGAGAACATGTTTTCCAAGAGGCGCTTCAACACTATGGAGCTCCTTTGAACTGGGCAGCCTTTCCATCACGCGCTTTTCAGGGAGTCGTTTGTTTATACGACTTTGAGAATTCCAGCGTCTCTTCAGAGTATATCGGTGTATTTCAACTATTCCGAGTACTCCTCTTTGTTTACCGGTCCTTGAAGTAAAACGTCGGACTTTGTAAGCAACGTGGGGAGACAATCTCTATCGAACTGCATTCTTCAGAATGCTTCAGAACACGTAATCGTAGATATCAGACGGTATTTGTCATAAAGGGAGCAAGTTACAAAAGCGTACAGAAAATAAAAAGAAGAAGAGTATAGGAATGATGTATGGATTGATATCATCTGGAGAATATGCCGGCTACCACTAAGTGCTCTGTGGTAGAAAATTGAAGAATAGGAACTTTTGAGTGCTCAATGGCACTGGACCGATTTTTTGATTGTTTGGTTGTTCCTTTCTTTCTTTCTTGCGCCATACTTCAACGGCATGTGAGTGAAGCTGAGGACGCGTGCATGCTCCACATCAGCCGCAGCCGCCTCCGGAATTCTTCGCAAGACTCGCCATCTGCGCAAAATGCGCAAAAATTGCATCAAACATGCCGAAGTTATTGGCTTTTGTGAGCCTTCCGCACATCTGAAGGTCTCCTAGCCAGACGGCCACCTACCGCCTCCTCACCTCCCGATAGGACGCGCACGCGGCCCTAACTGCACTGAAGCCAAGAAAGCAGGGCTCGGATGGCGCAAAAAACAGAAGAAAGAAACGGTCACTGAGCACTCAAAAGTTCATAGTCTTCAATTTTCTACCACAGAGCCCTGGGTGGTAGCCGACATATCCTTCAGATGATCCCAATCCCTACATTCTTCTACTCCTTTTAGTGAAGAGGTGAGGTGGCGGCTTGCGGCCGTCCGGCTAGGAGACCTCCAGATGTGTATAGCAGGCCCAGACATGGCAATAACAGCGGTACGTTTGATTCAATTTTTCCGTATTCTGCGCAGATGGCTGGTCGAATAATTCCGGCGGCAGCAGTGGCTGATATCAAGCATGCACGCATCCTCCGCGCCACTTACGTGCCGTTGAAGTGTCTTCGCCGATATACCACGTAGAAGGAACGCAGCTTTGTACACTACCCAAGATAACGTAACCTTGTAAATTCTTGCAGCAGACCCACCACTACTGGAGTTCAATGACCAGCACTGCGCGTTGCAACGATGATACGTCCTTTGGGTGAACGTGTTAGCCGCGGATATAGCAGGCGAGAAAAAAAGCATGTTGAAGCAGTGATTCAAGCATACGAGATGTGCGTGTGAAGCTCTGGTTTCGAAATCAACATACATAATATAGAAGACTGCTTATAGTATGCATTTCTAACTAATCCTGACAACTTGTCGTTGCCTGACGTGCCCTCACTCTAAAGAAACTTTGCACCCTTTGGGGTGTATATCTGCCACACAACAATAATCGTCGTCTGCCTTGACGCGTTTCCTTTCTTTAACGCTGCGAGCCCGGTACTTTCCAGTACCGAACGGCATGCGCGTTATCAGTATGACATAGCATTTCCGACAGGAAAGTAGCGGGCGCAGCATTTTCAAGAAAGGAAACGCATCAAGGCAGACGACGATTATTGTTGTGTGGCAGACATACACTCCAAAGGGTGCAAACTTTTCTTAGAGTGCTTGACGTCCCTTGAGTTCCCACGGGTGTCTCCATCGAAATGAAGCACCAGCACGAAACGCCACAATCCCGACGTCCATAGCAACAACAGCAAAAGCCGTGCGTGGCAACTGCAGCTGACTGTGCGAGAGGCTTTGTCCTGCACAGCAGCGCGGGCGAAGCGGACGTGAGTACGAAAGATGGCAGCGTAGACATACGAGGGGTATAAAAAAGCTCTGATAATGGCCAAGGAATAAATATACGAAAATCTTTATTTTACTTTGCAGTTATTAAGACTTCTCTGCGTAGTCATCATTCAATATCACACATTTCCTGTCAGCGTTTTTACTCCTCCGTTCTATAAGATAACACGGAAATACGCTGTTCGACCTCTTGATGACTTCACCTGTATCATTAAATCGGCCACTATGCGCGGAATTTTTCATTTCTTGAGGCAATTTTCACTTGGTGCGAGATCAGGAGAATAAGGTGGATGGGTTAATGTTTCATATCCACATTGTTTTGCTCTCAGCAGACTGAGATGAGAGTGCAAGTGCATGATCAGCGAGACGACGGACACATTTGCAGAGCATACCACGGGGCTTTTGCTTCACACCATGTATTACTGTGCACGTAGTAGTGCGCAGTAATATGTGCTGTTGTCTGTCACGATTAATCCACGGCAAACTCATAACACCAACATGACCCTACCTTGTCATGACCTGACAGCAGACATTAGCACGATGGCATTTTTAGGCAGAGCGGAATCATGGTGTCATATCTTCAGTCTCTGAATCATAGAAGTAGATCCAACATTCGTCCATAGATAGCAAGCGACTAAACGAGTCATCTTCGTCGTGCTCCAAAAGAGTTAGCATCTGCCTCGACAGGTCGCATCGTGTCAGACATGCCGGAAAGAAGTTAGCTGTCTTGTAGTGCAGACATCTTATAATAATCTTAGAAATGTGCAGTTTGTCTTGAATTATGCTCCGCACGCTACGGTAGCTTAAACCTGTTCCATGCATCATCATTTCAATGGTGGCACGTCGATCTTGCAGAATGAATACTTTCAGTTTCTTCACCGTGGCGGCACCATGCATCAGGGAAAGAGGGTCGTACAGCTCTAGGATCCTCAGTGAGAGATATGTGACCATCTTAGATATTTAGTTTCTGCCTCACTACAGTGGCATATGATGGACAATCATCACCATAGACAGTCTTCATTTCATGATAAATTTGCTGGGCGCTATAGCCATGTTGCTGGGCGCAATTACCAACTTCTTCCGTTCTTCTATAGACAACGTTATCTACTTGGTGACTTACGAAGAGCACCAGAAGTCCTGGAAAATATTATCTGCTGCCCTGTTTCTGGATGTTAAAGGAGCATACGATAACGCAACGCACGAAGCGATATTCAACGCGTTAGAGGCAGTAAGACTTGGCGGTAAGATCTATTTCTGGATTAGTAGCTATCTGCATATGAGATCTTTTTTCATACTTACCGAGGATATGGCCCAACCTCCCAGCGTGCAGTAACCGTGGTGTGCCTCAGGGTGGAGTACTGAGCCCAACGGTCTTCAATCGAACACTCACTGGGCTCTCCGACACCCTTCCATGCACCGTTAGGCTCTCCATCTATGCCGACGACTTTTTTTTTTGTATTTGGGCGTCGGGTGTGACGCGACTGCAGTTTCGCGCGCGGCTTCAGAAGGCAGCCACTTTAACATTAACCTACCTTCGAGAACAAGGACTTCAATTATCACGTGAAAAGTGTGCAGTGGCGGCATTTACCAGAAAATCAATGTCTCCATACGTGATATCCGTCGACGGTCAGCTGATTTCGCACAGCACAAGTCAGAGGTTTTCGGGGGTGGTCATTGACAGAAATGTCTCCTAGACCCCTCATGTGAATTATATGGCAGGAATCTGCCATATGTTTGGGTTTCTAGCAGGAAAGACCTGGGGAGTGCCAATACAATCTATGCTGCAACTGTACAGGGTCCTCTTTATCGGATTCATGCGGTGCAGCCTACCGGTCATCTCGAACACCGACAGAACTAACCTGAATATAATACAAAGCATCCACGCCCAAGCCCTCAATATATGCCTTGGTATACCGCGGAGTGTGTCAACGAATGAAGTTATTGCAGTCGCTCAAGATTACGCTATTAGAACGCACATTACCATTGAAACAATGCGTGTGCACAAAGGAAACTTCGCCCGGACCCTTACCCACCACCTCGCAAGACTCCCAGTAGAAAGGTACCGCACGACATTCAGTGCAACTGTCTTCGCGCACCGTGCCTCTCTCAGGTCCGGTTACGCACCTGCGGCAAGACCTTCGATTCCTCTGTGGTGTGTGAGCCGTACTCAAGTAAATTTTACAACCCCAGGACTTCAGAAAAAGTCGGACTTGCCAGCATCAGCACTCAAGCAACTTACTTTACTCCTTTTGTACGAGAAATACAGCGACTGCACACACGTCTACACTGATGGCTCAACTACATCAACCAGTTCCAGTGGCGCTGTAGTTATACCAACAATGAAAATAACCCAGCGGTTCAAGACTTCCCATATCACTACGTCTACAGCTGCAGAGCTCGCGGCTCTCCGCGACGCGCTTCATGTGATAAATGCTGAAAGTCCTGGAAAATGGGCACTCTTCTGCGATTCAAGGCCGGCCTTACAATGTGTGCAGTCGTTTCTGCGACATGGAACTCACGATCAGCTCACGTGTGAAATCGTGGAAGTTGTCCACCACTTGAGAGCAGAAGGTCATGATATATTATTTCAATGGATACCAGGTCATTGCAGTATAACTGGAAATGATGACGCAGATAAAGCACCTCGGACGTCGAACAGACAAGACCGCTGCGTCCCCATTCCTCTCTAAAGGACCGACGCTGCGAAACAACTTAGCATTCTAACACACACGCTCTCCTTAGCAGAGTGGAATACCGCACATACAAGGCGCAGCAGACTGCACAGAATAAACCCTTCACTGCAACTCAGACCTCTGGCCGGACTGCATCGACGCGCAGCGTCTCTTCTGTGTCGATTGTGGCTGGAAGTTGCCTTCACGAAAGCTTACTCAGCAATAATTGGAATGGCTGGTAGTCCTGCATGTGGTATTTGCGGATGCGGGGAGAACATTGACGACTTATTGTGCCACTGTCCTCAATTTCAAGCACAAAGACAATCTTTGTCCAACACACTGAGGAGACTAAATGATCGTTCTCTGTGTGAACAGACAGTACTAGAGCACCGTCCCCACCGATCATCGGCTCAGAAGGCAGTGAAGGAACTTTTGTGCTTTGTGAGAACGTTTGGTTTGCACGAGCGGCTTTGACTCAATGACTGTCTGTGCACGTCTCTATACCCTCTCTCTTCCCCTTCTCCCTTCCCCCAGTGTATGGTAGCCAACCAGACTCTTGACTGTTTAACATCCCTGCCTTCCTTATATCCCCCTCTCTCTCTGCGAGCCTCAGTTTTCATCCATCTTCCGGGACACTAACTTCAATCACCACATGCAAAAAAAGTAAAAGGCATATTAACACGGTAATTACACTATTTGGTAAACATACCTCAATAATTAAACTGGCGAAAATTCTTTCACGTAGGTCTAATAATTATACCAAATGATAAAAGCTTTTCGATACCCCGCGTAGGACCTACAATTTGGATTTGGAACGCACTTTGCAACTAACAGAAATAATACATATTCTTCTGGTATACAATCAGCACGTTTAGCCGCCACAGTAGTTAATGGTTATGGCGCTGCGTTGTTGAACTCGAGGTCGCAGGTTAGATACCAGCCGCGGCGGCCGCATTCCGACGGATGCGCGGAATTCAATAACGCTCTTCCATCATGCATTGGGTGGACGTTAAAGAAGCCCAGGTGGTTAAAAGTGATCCGGAGTTCCCTACTACGGCATTCCTCATAATCAGAACGTACGTGGCTTTGGCACGTAATAGCCTAGCATATATATATATATATATATATATATATATATATATATATATATATATATATATATATATATATATATATATATATATATATATACGTGTGTGTGTGTGTGTGTGTGTGTGTGTGTGTGTGTGTGTGTGTGTGTGTGTGTGTGTGTGTGTGTGTGTTGTTTCATCTCAAGGATACCAGGTGTTCTTGCGATTGTCCCCATAGTAAGCTTTGCTGCAAATTTATTTACAAGAGTAATGTTTGTTTTAGGAGATAAAAATTCACGAACAATTACAATACTCCCTAATGCGAATTTTGAGCGCAGCTGTTTAGAATTCGTTATATATGAAAGATCGTTATATATTGTGGCAAATAGTTTGGTTCTGAACGACGGGGTCCTCTCGGAGACGGCGCTAAGCCTATGGTTGGGCAACTCGTTTAGCAGCAGCGTCAGACGAAGCATCTCCACTGGTTGCGTCGCTCATTGTTCAGAAAGAAAGCGTGAACCAGGGAACGCGCTGCTCGCGCTTAGGGCCGATTTACGCTCGAGCCGCCCATCGCCGCAAGCCGCACCGCACGCGTGCGGTCGCGCGAAAAATCTGCACGTATCCAGCACTTGCGCGCAAATTACCATTTACACTGTGTGCACAGTGTATACCTTACACACTGTAAACCGAAATTTGTGCACAAGTGCTGGGTACGCGCAATCTTTCGCAAGACCGCACGCGTGCGGTGCGGCTTACGGCGATGGGCGGCTCGAGCGTAAATCGGCCCTTAGCGCATTCTCTTGCGGCGGCGGCGCAGGTGAAGTAGCGCATGCGCAGCGGGTCCGGAGCCCACGCCAGCGTTTCCATATATGGTATCGGCGTACCTTCACCCTTCCCGCGGTCGCCACCTTGGAGCACGGCTCGTGCGGCACTCCGCATTCCTCCTCACCATTTCGCCATACTCTTCTCCTGCGCTTTACTCTTGATAGTTCCGCTGCACCCTCCTCCTCCACTTTCCTCCTCGCGGCCTCTTCGCTATCGCCGTCTCTCACCACCCCTGGCACTCCGCGTTCGCTCTTTCATTCTTCGCTGTGCTCGTTACGCCGAGGACGCCGAGGGACGCTGACGCTCAACGCAGGAACGGGCGCCTAAGAGCTGCGTTCTAAATATTATTACATAAAATATTGTGGGACATATGTTAATCTCTTGTCTCCAAAATTATGGCCAGGCGTACGCGCTTTGGTATCGTGCACGGCTTAGCTACATTTGTGCCCTGAACTTTTACAGAACCGGGCTCCTAAGTTGGAGCCATCGTGAGAGATTGAACAATGGCTGATTGGTCGAAATTTGTGCCTCTTATGACCGAAGGCGTTACATGTGTGTGCTTTAGGTAGCTGAGCGCATTGATTTGTACCACACGCGAGGAACTTAAACACGAACAGGACAAGAAAACAGTTACGGCAGATCCAATTAAGCTACGAATCAGCGCGTCTAGCCATGACGAGCTTCTCGTCTTCTCTGTTGTTTGTCAAAGCTCATGTGTCGATAGCACTATCATAACAGTCTCTGTTTTCGCGCCCTTGTCTTGCAGCATGTACGAACCTAGCACGAACCCCACCTTCGGCCTGTGCTACTGCATCTTCTGCTCAAACTACAACGCCTCAAAGATCTCCTATCAAGCAAGCAACTTGCCTGTCGACGGTGAGCGGATCCTGCCTTGACGATCTCATCGTCACAGCGGCACAATTGGAGAAAGAAATGACGAGTCAAGAAATGGAAAAAAAATTAAAGACATGGTGTCTCATGGCTAGTGTTTGCTGCCGACTCTCAATGCAACGCAGCGCTATAATCGAAGGAGCACCCTTCTTTTCCTTTGTTTCCTATAGAGCAAATATCTTGTTCTAGTGAACAATGCAATGGACCTGGAGATATTGCGTACGTATAACGAACTGTCCAATGAGAAAGCGTCTGTTGCTCACATCATCAAGGAAACAACACAGCCGACTCAAAACATGCGTCAGTGAGCAAACTTGTACTAATCGCGCCTCTTAGTGTGTTTGAAAGGTTAGGTAAGCTATAGCTCTCAACACTTAACGATGACAAGCGTGTGAGCTAAAGGTATAGTGACCGCAGGTTCTTGAGCCTGAAAATAGTCGCTGGTTAAGTGTAAGCTTTACCTAATGGCCAACGCCGATTCCGCCTATTCAAGTAAGCGTAAGTTGAAATGCTAGCATTAATTATACAACCGCTGAACTGACTTGAACTAAATTGGTTGTATTTAAGAGAACAGGCCGAATTCTACCCAATGTATAGCAAGCAGAATATCTATATAAAGCCTGCATTTTTTTAACAACATTGCAGAAAATCGATAAGACAAAAAATGAAGCAAGGAGTTTATAAATTTGTAACTCTGCACCAAAGACAGGTATCGCAGTTTTCTAAACTGTATATGTTAGAGGGTCTAAAGCGGACAAACCTGACACATAAGTTTACACTTTACATTAAATCGTTGCAACGCTCACGAGGGTTTTGCAAAATTCCTGCTCACGGACTGGTGATATATTTCCAACAGGTATCCATAGTACATCGATTTTGAGTGCAGTTTGCAGAATTGCATCGTAGTTTTTTATTACTCAGCTGTAACGTTTAATGTTCAGTTTTCCCAAATGTTACGATATTCAAGAATTTTCGTTAAACTTTGATGGCCTAAATCAGCAATCTACTCCCTAGAGTTCATAGCTCTTAACGTCAATTTTAAATCATAAAATTGGTGCAGTGGTTACCGAGAAAAATGATTTCTCCTTTCCTATGTATCTGTATACGAGCTCCTGAGGCGAAGCTTCTTTTTTTTTAAGTGGTAAACAAACGCTTTGCAAGAGCACTGGTAATTGCTCTGAAAAAAAAAAAAGAAAGAGCTCTAGACACAAGTTGTATTTTTGGTCTACATTACGAAACGCACATTTATCTGCACTTGTCCATGCGTACCTAATTCAGCTATACATAAGTGTAACTTTTCTAATCCGCATACTTCTTTGTGTACAGAAGTCCTTTTTGCAAATTGCGCCTGTATCCTCTTACGCTGTTGCTTTTACCGCTTCCGTTAGTAAGTATCGCACTAGCTATGAAAAAAATATTTACTGTGGTGATAAATATACGATTCCATGTGAAAAATATGAAGCGTGTTAACCACAATACTATTGTTCGAGTAGACGGTATAGCCGGCCCCATTTAAACGTCTAACATCGCGAAGAGACGAATCACAAGTTGGTCAAGAACGTAAGGCACCTTATCACTGAACTTTCACCTTCACTTATTTTTACAAGCGTACGATATATACAGAGTAAATAGGATAGTTGTTGTTGTTGTTGTTGTTGTTGTTGTTGTTGTTGTTGTTGTTGTTGTTGTTGTTGTTGTTGTTGTTGTTGTTGTTGTTGTTGTTGTTGTTGTTGTTGTTGTTGTTGTTGTTGTTGCTTCTGCTGCTGCTTCTGCTGCTGCTGCCTTAACACACGGCTGTTCTCGCTAGCTCAAGGCTCCTCGCTAACACAACAATAGTTTTATAATTGGTACACGCGTGATCCCAGCGTAATCACCAATGCGCGTCATCTGTGAACATCACAGAAGCCATGCTCACGCATGCGTTCTTCACTTTCGCAATTCTGTATGACATCCGCGATTCTCGCGTCAACTTACGAAAGACCAGCGTACAGCGGCTGCAAGCTCAGAGAGCGGAACGCAGCGTGTGCGCACTAAGGGTGATCAAAAACATCTAGTTCACAAACAAGCCGTAACGTCATTTTCAAGGCACCAGCATGTCCAGTTACCCCATTTCAATAAAAAAAGAAGACGTATTCCGAAAATGAAAACGAGGCATACGTATTATGTATGAGAACGCGCCAACAAAACTGACATCGGGAACAGGATGACGTCGAGCTGATGTGTGTTAAATTTCGTTCTTCAGGTTTGACCCTGGTTGTGGACATCGAGAGGGACGAATACCTGCGCTCCAGCAGCGAGATGGGTATGATCATAATGGTGCACAGGCGCGGGGTAAGCCCCGACCCCAACGAAGACGGCATGTATCTGTCTCCCTACATGACCACCTACATCGGCATCGAAATGGTGAGCCCTGCAGCGGTCGCGGTGATCGGGACGCATCTATAGGTATAACGATTACATTGAGGGGGGAAAAACATTGCGGGAAAAGCCGAGGAAGTTTTGCGCAAGAGGAAAACGTAGAAAACGTGCGTAATTGTAAATACGCTTGATATGGGAGGGCATGAAGGAACGGGCAGGCCGAGTCACCGTTTCCCGCACGTATCTGTGTTTTCGCGCTGCCTTGCATTATACAATCAGCAGCTCGCAAATAAACACCGAGCTCGCCAGCATATCCGTCGAAGAACAAAGGACTGCGATAATTTAGGCTATCTGGCGAACACAGCTGCACTGTCAGTGTCGATAATATATATGGTTGGCTGACCGCTGAAGTTTGTAGTCCCAAACCCTCATTCAGTCCGCTTTTTTTTTTTTTCGTGAACTGCATGCCTTTGCGAAAGGAAATGAAATACAAAGGGCAGTCGTCTCAGGAATGAAAAAGGGCAGTCTTCCTGAGCCCCAGTTTTGAATTTGAATTCAGAAGCTCTACACCCTTACAATAATCTGCAACTATGTTTTCGCGGACGCAGAGGATGATGGAGCGCCTACCAGCCCCGTACAAAGACCGTTGCGTCGTCATGTGGCCTGCCATGTGGCAGAAGTACGTCGCACCAGACCAGACTTATTTCCAGCAGGTCAGTATACCGCACTTTCGTTCTTCTTATTGGGGAAAAGCATAAATAGCAGCATTCGATCCTAATTCATAAGGACATAGCGGGCAACATTGACGAATTCTACAGCATTAATGAGAGGGCAGCAAGTAGTCGTAATAAAACTTCAGAGGTTAATAATTCACTTAATAATTTCACCATGAATACTTACCAACTAGCCCAACTATCAGTTCTGCTTAAAGATTAAAGGTACTAACGAGCCTCGCTCCAACCTCTAGTGATGACGATGAAGTACATAAGATTTATGAAAATGTGCAATTAGCGATGAGAAAAGTGCAAACTCAGTATACTGTAGTAATGGGCGACTTCAATGCAAAAGTGGAGGGAAAGCAGACTGGTGAACAAGCAGCTGCCAATTAAGGCGTCGATGCTAGAAACGCTAGAGGAGAGATGGTAGAATTCGCGGAAAGGAATAAGCTGCGAATAATCAACACCTTCCTCAGAAAGCGCAGCAACAAAAAGTGGACCTGGAGAAGACCTAATGGTGAAACAAGAAATGAAATTGATTTCATACTTTCTGCTGATCCCAGCATAGTAGAGGATGTAGAAATGTTAGGTAGGGTAAAGGTGGGGGGGAGGGTGCAGTGATCATAGCTTAGTGAGGTCTAGGATTCACCTCAATTTGAAGAGAGATAGAATAAAATTGGTCAGGAAGAAACAGGCCAACCTATACGAAGTAAGGGTAAAAGCAGACCAATTCAGGCTGTTGCTTGCAAACAAATATGCAGCCTTAGAACAGCGAGATGAATATGACATAGAGGCAAGGGATGAAACCGTGACTATAGGCTGGCTTCAGAAGCAGCAATTGAATTGGGAGGTAAGGCACCAAGGCAACCAGTAGGTAAGCTCTCCGAAGCAACGAAGGACCTAATAAAGAAACGACAAAGAATGAAAGTGTCCAACGCAAGAGATCAGATAGAATTCGCGGAATTGTCAAAACTGATCAACAAGCAGAAAATAAAGGATATTCGAAATTATAACGTAAGAGAGGCTGAGGAAGCAGTGAAAAATGGACACAGCATGAAATCAGTGAGAAGAAAACTTTGCGTAGGATAAGGCAAGATGTGAAGAGTGAAGAGAACAGCAATTTACAATAGGTAGCGAGGCACTGGAAGTGGCAAAGGAATACATTTACTTAGGGCAGGTAGTGACGGCAGATTCGGATCATGAGACAAAAATAATCAGAAGAATAAGAATGGGCTGGGGTGCGTTTGGCAGGCATTCTCAGATCATGAACAGCAGGTTGCCATTATCTCTCAAGAGAAGTACATAACAGTTGTGTCTTACCAGTACTCACGTACGGGGCAGAAACCTGGAGGCTTACTAAAAGGGTTCTACTTAAATTGAGGACGACGCAACGAGCTATTGAAAGAAGAATGATGGGTGTAACGTTAAGGGATAAGAAAAGAGCAGATTGGGTGAGGGAACAAACGCGAGTTAATGACATCTTAGTTGAAATCAAGAAAAAGAAATGGGGGGGCATGGGCAGGACATGTAATGAGGAGGGAAGATGACCGATGATAATTAAGGGTTACGGACTGGATTCCAAGGGAAGGGAAGCGTAGCAGGGGGCGGCAGAAAGTTTGGTGGGCGGATGAGATTAAGAAGTTTGCAGGGACCACATGGCCACAATTAGTACATGGCCGGGGTTGTTGGAGAAGTATGGGAGAGGCCTTTGCCCTGCAGTGAGCGCAAGCAGGCTGATGATGAAGGCAAGATGTATGCACTGAAAGATAAGCAGGGTAATGTCATCAGAAATTTCGAAGATATAGTAAAAGCAGCGAAAGAATTCTAAACTGACCTGTACAATACCTACAGCAACAACGATACATGCATTCGAAGTAGTAATGAAAAGGTTACAGAGGCTCCTTCTATAACTAGCAATAAAGTTAGATGGGACTTACAAGACATGAAACAAGGAAAAGCGGCAGGAGAAGACGGAATAAAAGCCGATTTAATAAAAGATGGAGGAGACCTCATGCTTGAAAAGCTTGCGGGCGTTTACACGAAATGTCTCACGACTTCAAGAGTCCCAGAGATCTGGCAGAATGCCAACGTTATACTAATCCACAAAAACGAAGAGGTTAAAGAATTGAAAAGGTATAGGCCATTAGCTTACTTCCAATATTATATAAAATATTCACCAAGATAAGATAATCTATAATAGAATAAAGGCAACACTGGACTTTAGTCAACCAAGGGAACAGGCACGTTTCAGGAAGAGTTGCTCTATATACAATCGATCACATCCATGTCATTAATCAGGTAATCGAGAAATCCGCAGTTTACAATCAGCTTCTCTATATGGCTTTCATAGATTACGAAAAGGGATTTGATTCAGTAGAGATACCAGCAGTTATAGAGGCAATGCAATCAAGGAGTACAGGCCGCTTACGTAAATACCTTGGAAAATGTCTACAGAGATTCTACAGCTAACTTAATTCTCCACAAGAAAAGTAGAAAGATACCTATAAAGAAAGGAGTCAGACAAGGAGACACAATCTCTCCAATGCTATTCACTGCATGCTTTGAAGAAGCTTTCACGCTATTAAACTGGGAAGGCTTAGGAGTAAGGATCAACGGCGAATATCTCAGCAACCTTCGGTTTGCCGATAACATTGTTCTATTCAGCAACAATACAGACGAGTTACAACAAATGATTGAGAACCTTAACAGAGAGAATGTAAAGGTCGGACTGAATAATAATATGTAGAAAACAAAGATAATCATGAATAGCCAGGCAAGGGAACAAGAGTTCAGGATCGTCAGCGAGCCTCTAGGGTCTGTGAAGGAATACGTTTACCTAGGTGAATTACTCACATGGACCGTGATCATCAGAAGGAAATTACAGAATAAAAATGGGTTGTAGCGCATACGGGAGACATTGTCAGATCCTGACTGGAAGCTTACTACTATCATTAAAAAGAAAGGTGTACAATTAGTGCATTCTGACTGGAAGCTTACTATTATCATTAAAAAGAAAGGTGTACAATCAGTGCATTCTACCGGTGCTAACATATGGGGCAGCAACTTGGAGACTGACAAAGAAGCTCAAGAACAAGTTAAGGACCGCACAAAGAGCGATGGAACGAAGAATGTTAGACGTAACATTGAGAAACAGGAACAGAGCGGTGTGGATATGAGAGCAAACGGGGATATTTAATTGACATTAACAGAAAGAAATGGAGCTGAGCAGGTCATATAATGCGTAGATTAGATACCGGTGGACAATTAGGGTTACGGAATGGGTACCAAGAGAAGGGAGGCACAGTCGAGGATAGCAGAAGACTAGTGGTGAAGAAATTCGCAGGCGCAAGTTGGAATCGGTTGGCGCAGGACAAGGGTAATTGTATGGAGATCGCAGGGAGAGGCCTTCGTCCTGCAGTGGACATAAAACAGGCTGATGATCATAAATAACCACACTATCTATTTCACACGCGTACAATGATGGATGCATCGCTTCCGCTGTGAGCCGGTGGCTCAAATGATCTAAGAGCCTCACGAGAGCGTTATTACAGTGTTTACGTTACAAAATCATACTGCCGCGTTTTAATGACGGTGAAGAACCAGACACAGCCAAGAGTGCGACTTCTAAATCAAAATATTTATTGGGCGACCTTACGCTCAGAAAGGCAAGCAACACCTTTATCACAGTGATAGCGGCGAGCACAGTCGCCGGCTGTACAGCTCAATACCACGGATCGAGTGCGTCCATAATTTCTGTATGTCTCACCGTACAGCTGCAACGGAAAAAAATGTTAGCACAGGTTGCCGATGACCCGAGCGGAGAAATCGCGGCAGGCGGCGCTCTCGTTCTCGAGCACGTGGATAACGAGGGTGCCGGACACCCCAGCCATCCCCAGCTCTGAACTGACATCGGCTGGTACTCTCTTCACCGGCGTACTCTGGAACAAGAGCGTCGCGTGGCGCGATTTCCCTGCTACAGTCGTCGCGGTCCCTTGTGCCAGAGTCTTTCAATGCTTTACATTGAAAGACTCTGCTTGTGCTAATCCTTTTCCGTTGCAGCTGCGCATTTCAGAGTAATCGCTGGCGCTCTCGCACATTCGAGAATTCACGGCACTATTGGTGAAGCGCGCAAAATTTTTTTTCCTCATCTTCCTCTCTTACGCTGAGTGTCATTTTCTTCTTTATATATCTTTCTCCCCTTGTCCCTTCCCCAGTGCAGAGTAGCATACTGGAGATCTATCTTCCGGTTGACCTCCCTGCTTTTCGTATCTCATTTCTCTGTCTCTCTCTCTCTCTCTTGATCATACATGCTTCCTTGGCTGTGGAACTGGCGAAAATATTCAAGAAATTTTGGCTGCCAAGGCGCATCTTGCGCCGAGCGATAAATTGATAACAGCGACAATCCGGTGAAAACGAACAGCGGCAAAAGGAAACACAGCTATAGCGTGGGAATGCAGGCACCGCCGAGGATAGAAACAAATAGTAAACCAGCAAGGCGGTTCTCAGAAAAGGAACACCACGTCCGTCCGCTTCAAGAACGAGGAACAGATGATTCCATTCTGAAAACATTTAGCCACTTCTTCAGTACATGATACGGTCGTCGATGCTTCCTTAACGTATTAAATTACATCATCGATGAATTTACAAGAGTTTTTTACATAAACACCTGCGTAACGACTAGATGTGGTTTATACACCTCTTTGCTTCAAACTGCTTCCTCAAGATCGATCGTTTTCGCTGACTTTATCTCTTTCTTTCTTTATAGATGTGCTTCTCGATATGCTCGCAAGTTCTCATCCGTAACAAATGTGGGTGCATGAGCGAGGAACTCCCGCAGCTTCGCAATGTCACGGGATCATCCAACGTAATGTGCAGGAACGACGAACAAAGTAAGTGGGCGCGGCCTTAAGCGCATCGTGGTGATCGGTGGGCCTCTCCCGCGGGCATGCAGTGCAGGTGTGTTATGGGAAACCGTTGGAGTGTTTTGAAAACACGTGCGTGTCACTTCTTACTTTGCCCACAGCTGACTTGAACTACAAGTACACATACGGGCGAACGGGGGCCGTATCTAACTATGGGTTGGCAAAATAAAAAGAACGCACTTAGGCTCACACAGCAAATATTGCCTTTAGCTAAATGTTAAAGCTCATTCAGACTCCCCCAAAATTAGAATCAGCTGGGCTACACGGAGAATCAAACTAACCAAAAATCATATTGCGTCAAACTCACACGGAGTCGCGAAAATCAGACTAAGGCTTAGACACACAGGCTCCTTGACTCATGATCACTGTACGGATCACTAAGAAACGCGCAGTCAGGGGCCTTACTCTGCCACCGCGGATACGCAGACTCAGGTTCACTAGCAGTCACATGAACTCAGCCTAGCACGATGTCTGGTGGACTGAAAGCTATTTGGAATCGCATATGATACATGCTTACTTTCGCTCACTCAGAATCACACAATCTATGCAATGAACCTGCATTTACTCTGACCTATAAGTTATAGCTGACGCTTACCTCGGCTCACTCGTACTCACGACCGCTCGGACGCATTTCGACTCATTAAGGCTCACGGTTGGCTCTGAGTGAGCCCGAGTGAGTGGACTCACGAGTTCGCGGACGTATGTCGCTATTAAAAATACCATGCTGAGCTGTCATCGAGAAATCTGTATAGAACTAACAAACTGAATACAACTGAGCGCATACGTCCAGTGTCTTGTGCGTTCAACTTACGACATTCAGCGATCTCCTTTCCCGGCCGCTTCCCTCATTAGAGCAAATAAGTGCCGCCCTGTTAGGAAAGAGGAAGAATAAAGTTATTAGAGCTGTTAGCCGGAGGAGCATGCATTTGGCTCTGCAGTGCACTTGGCTCTGCAGTAGGGGCACAAGAGAAGGGGTAAACGGAAAATATAGTGCATAAGGATAAAGCGGAATGAGGAATTCACAATGCGCTAAGCGCTCGCAGTCCGACGCACAACATGCGCGTTTTCTTTTTTCATAAGTTCGCTTACTAAGACGATGAGCATGCGACTACTGCACATACACAATACGAAAACGAGCAGGCGCACCCCACTATAATTGATGTGTATCATATAGGGTGCCTTTTAAAGAAGACGCTGTTTGATTAATTCAAGACAAATGTAACTGGAACACCAGTGTATTTCGTCAGACACTGGCAATATCTAGAAACTGGTGTCGTCTTGAAAATTCATTCCAAGTGGATACGTCTTCCGAACTCACCGGCTATAATTTGTAAATTGGAAATATGTGCCGAAAAGAATCTAATTAAATAGTTCATTATAGCAATTGTGTTAATTATGGTGATTATTTGGTTAGGCATTTTAATTTTTCGTACAAGTGATGCCAGTCTCATCGAGTAATGTAGTTCAGCGGTTAGAATTGTGTTATTTGCCACGGGCCAATTTTAAAATTTTGTTGCAGCTAAAAAATACCTTGTATGCCTACACCAGAAGTGTAACACTAAAAAAAAAGAGCACTGCTTTCACTACGGGCACTGCTGTGTTAAAAACGCTGTTCAAAAATTGTTTTTGCGCTGTTTGCTGAAGTATGAGCTAGTAGTATATGCCTTCTCTGGCAATATTATTTTTCTTTTCAAAGTGATGGATGTGGTTGGCGCTATTGAAACGCTTCGCTTCACCCATCGTTGATATAACAATCAGAAAGTTAACGACGCAAAAGCGCGGTCATTGTAATTACACAGTGCAATTGCTCGCTTCTGCGCGCGTCTTTACAAAAGCGTTGACGTCGGTGCACCCTATGGTGCCAGAAATTGTGCGATTACAGAACTGGCAATAGGTCTTTGTAGGTGGACTGTCGCGGAGACCGTCCAGCGTCCTCTTTATGTACAGCATTCGTACCAGCTTTCCGTGCTCGATGCATAGCAGCGAGCTCTAAAGGAACGGATGTCACATCTGTACGTGCAACACGGCCGCATGGTAGCGCGTGTCGTTGCTCTAAAGACGAAAAAGGAAGAGGTCAAGAAAGTTCGCATCTAAGTACAGGGTAATTGAAAGTGCGTGGTTGCTCAGTGGCTATGGTGTTAGGCTGCTGAGCACGAGGTCGCGGGATCGAATCCCGGCGGCCGCATTTCGATGGGGGCGAAATGCGAAAACACCCGTGTACTTAGATTTAGGTGCACGTTAAAGAACCCCAGGTGGTCGAAATTTCCGGAGCCCTCCACTACGGCGTGCCTCATAATCAGAAAGTGGTTTTGGCACGTGAAACCCCATAATTTAATTGAAAGTGTACAAAGACTGCCAGGAGTCATCAAAAAAAAAGAAGTGAGAGAAGCAGAGAGAGTGAATCTGATGTCAAGAATGCAAACAACAAAGACTACGGAGATTTACAAGAATGGGAAGAAGAAAAAATGCGAGGGAAAACTTGTACGATAACACGAAGGGCACTGCCTGCTATTTGAGGCTGGAGCTAGTTGCCTAAGGAAAAAGACATACTGGAGCAAATACTCGAAACAAGATGAGCATGTGTAATCGAACGGATTCACCCCGTGAGACCTGTTGGTACCATACACCTTCCAGAAGCGCTTGGATTTGAAGTGGAAGGGATAATCAAGCGCTCAGCAGTCGAGATAAGCAAGACACGTTTATTAAAGTATTGGTGGAACAAAAACAGGAAAGAGATTGATACGACCGGATCCGTTACAGGCATAGGTAACGGTACAAGGTAGAAGGATCATTTCTGAAGAGAAAAATTCACGCAGGAGCTCCTCTCGGAGTTGTCAAAGTGTGCGTAAGCATTGTGCCACTTGCTCATCACCACGTAGCCCGCCGTCATTATCAAAGTTATGAAACTTGGTCTGGCCAGGCCAAAAAGCAGCGCTGCGGCGACATGAACCAGTGCGGACGGGCACCGCAAGGAGCATTAATGACGCGAGCAAAATACTGCATGTGGCGGCGCCAGGTGCGCCGATGACGTTCCGATCATTATAAGCCGTTATCGCTCTTTAAACCTCTTATCCATCCGCGTCGAACCGATACGAACCGTGACCAAACGTACTCAAGCGACGGCTTCGTATGGCACCGCCACGCGGACCGTACCTTGAAAGCGATCTGCGATGCCGACAGAGAGTGCCGACTGCTGATAGCTTCGCGCGCTGCGTCTTTGCCACTCACTTAGCGTTGAAGAGAGACGCGCGTTCCCGTATCTTGAAAACGATCTGCGAAAGTGGAAGATTGCGTCGTGTGCCGAGAGCTCTGTGTTGTTGTTGTAGCCTGTAGCACGTGTGAGCGCTGTGTTCTCGCCGCTTCGTTGTCGTTGAAGCGAGAGACAACACGAAGGGACGGACGGTTTTCTCGTTGGACAAGCATAGAAATGCTAACGCATTTGAAAAGATTGAGGAGGTGTAGACAAAATGCTAGACTGAAAAGCATGTATAGCGTGCATACCTGAGTAACTCAAGCAGGCTGTAGGTGACTATTTGTCACCTCCCAGTTTCAAAGGGGATGGCAAGAAATCATCATCATAATCGTTTTGAAGATATTTAAATATAAATGAATAAATGATACAGAATATCCGGATACGGAAATGGCATTCGTATTAAATCAGCCACCCTACGATACCCCAGTGTATTTTCCCACATCACAATCGTCTTTGTATTGTTTTTCTTTTCTTTTTATTTTATCTATCTACTCCCCCGACCATTCTTTGACTCAATTCTATGCTGTCATTGTGCAGTCAATTCTGCATATCATTTCACCCATATCACCATAGCAGTGGTCGCCAAGGGCGTGTGGCGCGCCTCTGTTGAGCGACACAATACTGATAACAGTATTGCTGTGACTTCCCTAGAGCCGGCTGAAACGCGCGCCAATTCTCACTTATTTCCACTGCCTACACGGCATCCTGTTTCCAGATATGGAATGCTGGAATCTTAATTTATTTCTAAAAAATGTTAACTACGTTAACTGCGTTTATGCAACTTCCGCTCGTTAAGCCATTCCGTCTTCGTTTCTCATTGCATTCAGCCATGATGCGGCAAATTTATCACCTCTGGTCGGTGCCTTTTAATTTCCTCTTCTTCTTCTTCTGCTTTCTTTTTTTTTTTTTTGACAGGTAGAATGTGCTCTGAAGAAATATTGGCAGACACGTCTTACAGAAGCCTCAAGAAATGCGACTGCCCTTTGAAGTGCAGGTGATTTCAACCACTTCACTTAGCACCCTGTCGATTCTTCTCATTCAAGCACTCTGGAGGTTTCTTTTCGTTCTTTTTTTTTCCTAGCCTTTTGCTTTGAGCGGCGTTAAGTAATAATCATGCGTTTCAAGAACTACTTATGTATTTATTTTTAGAACTTTTGTATGTGCAAGGAATACTTTCAGGCTCACATTTCTTATGCGATTAGCATTCGTTGTCTACCTCAGTCGTTTTGATCCTATCTATCTATCTATCTATCTATCTATCTATCTATCTATCTATCTATCTATCTATCTATCTATCTATCTATCTATCTATCTATCTATCTATCTTCTTGATACGACTCTCGTCATGCAGTCGTCGTCACGCGTTCTAGGCTGACCCAGTCGCCCAAGTTGTCTACTACATTGAGTGACTAGGTGTGCGCATCGTGGTGGTGATGCAGTCGTGGTCGCTGAATCGTCGTCATCCCAGCTTCGTCATCCGACTCGCATCGTGCCGTCGCCGTCACGCCATCATCGTCACAACATCGTCGTCATACAGTCGTCACGCATCGTTGTCACACCACCGTCGTGATGCCGTCATGGTCATTTCACCGTCGTCGCTTCACCGTCGTCATCTAAATCTCGTCGTGGCGTCGTCGTCACGCCATCGTCACACTATCTTCTTCATACAGGCTTCGTGATACAGTCGTCGTCACGCCATTTTCCTCATTCCACTCTCATGCTATCGTCGTCATTGTACCGCCTCTGTATACAGTCGTCGTCATGCACACCTTGTCATAATGTCATCGTGATGCCGTCACGGTCAGTGCAACATCGTCTCTCTAACATCGTCACCCGACTCTCGTCATGCCGTCGTCATCGCACAGTCACCGCCATACTATTGTGGTGATGCCGTTGTCGTCACGCTGTCGTTTTATCATCGTCGTTACTTCAGCAATGTCTTCACATTGTCTTCATTCTGTCGTCGTTATACCGCCTTTGTCGTTCATCGATTTCAATCCGTAAATTGCCACATATCGTAATCATGCTGTCGTCATTCAAGCGTTGTTATGCCGCTGTTGCCATTCCACCGTTGCCACTGCGTCGTGGATAAGCAGTCGCTATCACGCATTCGTTGACATACTGGCGTCGTCATGCCACGATGGTCGTGCAATTGTTGTCACTAGAGCTTCATCATGTCGTCGTCTTGACGAAGTCATTGTCACACTATAATCATAATTCAAAATTTGTGGCACCGTCGTCGTAACGCCATTGTCTTCATTCACTCGTAGTCATCCCATTGTCCTCATACCATTGTTATGCCATCGTCGTCATTTCGTCATCGGCATGCATTTGTTGCCATAAGGTGGATGGTGGTGACGCCGTCGCGGTTGTTGGATCGTCGTGATTCTAACTTTGACATCCCACTCACGCCCTACCGTCGTGGTCATACGATTGTCGTCGTGCCGTGGCCGTCGCGCTTGCATTTGACATCATTATCCTTTCAGAAACGTCATCTCATTGTCGTCATCCCAATGTGCACATGTCATCGTAGTCATACCGCCTTCGTCAACCCGTCGGCGTCACTATTTCATTTTATCCTAATCATACTATCGTGATTCAATCGAGATGATGACACCGTTGCCATGCCATCGTCGTCCTTGCGTCGTCAGCCGTGCGCCATCACGCATGCGTTGTCATACCGTCGTCGTCACGACGTCGCGTCGTGCCATCGGCGTCATTCCAGCTTCGTCAGTTGGTTGTCGTCATGCCGTCGTTGTCACACCATCGTCGTCATCCCATTCGTCTCATGCCGACGCCATTAGGCTGTCGCAATTATGCCATAACCATCATTTAGGAACAATTATCTTGCTATCATATCAATGTCGTCATTCCGTAGCCTTTGTCGTTCCATCGACGACATTCCTTCTTCGTAATTCCATCGTCGTCGCCATGCCACCATGCTCACGGTTAAATTTGGCAAGCGACTATCATAGCCAAGTGGTACAATACCGCAGTGTGCAGCATTTAGCCGAAGCAATGAAAGTCTCAGAATGACCACTACAGCTGTTGTTAAATCGCCGTGACTTCCGAAATTCAGCGTGTTGTTTCATTGCTTGAATGTTAATCGCACTACCATCGATAGTCATAGTGAGTTGAGTTCTGCCATAATTATTTTTACTATTACTTTGGTAAGCATGTATTTTGTTTATTTTCAGACTACACCGTGAATAACAATTTAATATTGCTAGAATCAGTCCTGTTCTACTGATTTCTGCAGCGTTGAATTCTCTGCTCACTAAAATTTCGCTATAGTAGGTGACTATAGATTTCAGTCCTCGCGTGTGTTTATTTACTATACTGGAATGTGCCTTTTGTTCGCTATGTAGCAAAGTTTACTTATTGGTGATTCTGACGCAGTGCTCAAGTCACTTTTCATCTCTCCTTAACTGTGCGTTTTCATCACGTTGCCACCTTTCCCTGCCCCTTTCACCATCCTCTATGTATGAAGTAGCCAACCAGGCTCTTACTCTGCATGGTTAGCCTTTCTGCTTTTCTTCACTCTGTCTATGTCTTACAGCCAAGAAATTTACAAGACGTCCATATCAAGGACTGGGTGGGCTCAGCGTCTCGTAAGTCTTTCTCTAAATGGAACATAAAAGTTCAATATTCCGTCATCTTTTTTTTTTTAGTATATTACGCTTCTGGGCCACAGAAAGCGCAACTATAGCCGTGCGCGGAAATATCGCAAGCCGTTAAAGACGCAACAACGAAAGAGGAGTGTCTTTAAGAATACCTGAACTAAACCTCCGTGACCTCAAGACTTTGATAGCGTGTGTGAGGAACCAGTTAACATTTTATCGATAAACAAAGCTTGCATCACTTCATACAGGAGCTAAAAATACTACACTTAGCAAATTTCTAGAACCCTGTCCGCACACAAAAAGCTGAAACACTCAAAAGTACTGTAAAATATATAATGGGTCTCACTGACCTACTGACGCCACGGCTTGCGCGCGAAGTTCGGAAATAAAAACTTTCGCATTCGCTTTCTACGCTATGGTAACTTTTTCCTGCCAAATAAAGAAAGCCAGGGACTAATAAAACATTCACTAATCTAATCTTATTTATAGTATTGACCATTATGGCATATCTTTAACGCACGATATACGATAGTCTTGCAACACTAATGCACCTCGCCATACAAAGGTACACAGTAACATGGAGAGATGAAGCAATCGATAGGTAATGGAACAAGGAATGTCTCTGGAGCCACTGTTTCGACAAGGGGACTCATGTTTGTCGGGGCTGTCTCCAGCGGCATCCCTTGTTCGACCACTCACCTACACGTTGTGTCACACAGTGTATTGCGATCTCAAATTATGAGTCTAGACGACTTTCGGGCCTGCCGGAGCTGGATACGTGGCGTGGAAGCGCTAGTAGATATTTATAATTTCGCGAGTGATGGTGACAGTACCGAGCAATCAGGTTCATCTACACAAACAGTTCACCGCGTGCAAGCCATCAACCATACGCCATTAATCGATGGAAGCGGCAGATACCTCCACAAATGCAGAGGAAAATGCTAGGACAATCTCCTGAGACTTTGCCGTGGTCCCGTCGGAGCGCATTTTCTCACCGAGCAAGCGAAAAAGTGTTTTCGTTCCTCCGCCTAATCGTCACCGCCGCTTTGTTATGGTACTTAATGGGTTTAAAGAGTACTCTTGGTAACAAAAAAGAAAAAAAGAAAGAAAAAAAATGACGCCGTAGTGTAGACACATATGGGACATTTCTTGCTCCTGTTATGCGAGAATTCCAGCTAGCCTAAGTACACGGAAGGAATAGTTCCTCGATGGAGATGCTTTATGCCGTCAGGCAGCACTCGAATTGGAACACTATGGCTAAAATAGATTTACAATCATCAATACAGGGTAACTGAAACTGTAAATACAAAACCAGCAGGCATAACAAAGAAAGCGACAGAAACAGAGACCGTAAATCGGATGCAAAGGATGGAAACGAAAACGACCACGCAGATTTACAAGAGCGGCAAGAAAGGAATCAGGAGGGAAAATCTGTATGATAACACAAAGGGCAGTACCTTGCTATTTGAGACCCGGGCTGGCTTCCTGAGGACAAAGACATACTGGTGAAAATATGCACCACAGTATGAGACACGTGTGTGCTGCAAAAAGAAGAAAAAAAAGAAAGGTTCGGAAACAACTCGGCACATTGTAATGGAATGCCAGAGTAGTCATCCAGCGAGACCCGCAGGGAGTGTCCACTTTCCCGAAGCGCTGGGATTCAAAGCGGATGGAAACATTAACTGATCAGCGGTCGAGATAAGCAAGATACGTTTAGAGTATTGTTGGGGGAAAATGCAGACAACAGATCGTTAGAGTTGGGGTCGTTACAGACATGGCTAACTAAACAATATAGAAATAGAGGGTTTATTGAAGAATCAGACGAACAAGGAGAGATGCTCTTCTTTCCTTACTCATTTCTTTCACAGGAAACGAACTTTGTAGTTTTCAACACGGAAACACCTGCAAAAAACGCGCAATCAACAGTCCATTGCTTTTTAATTGCCTTACTCGTGGAAAAACAGTTACATGTATGTAGGCCGGGTCCTTCGCTTTAGGGTTTTACATATCTTTTCCCTCAAGTTCGCGAGGTAAAAACCGAGTGATATCCCCTCTTTGCTTTGTTCTCCGTTTTTTTCTTTAACAAAGGAAAGAAATTGCACATATTAGTGCACATGGACATGCTTCGCAAGAGGTGTGATGCATTTTCCTATCCACCAAAGCCTTGTTGAAGTATGCTTTATAATATTCACTGGGAACATGTCCCTGTACATCCTTGACCTGCCGGTGCCTTTAGTCCTTGTCTGTCATCGTTCTGTTTTTACTTGTTTTCAATTTACCATATTGCAACAACACTAATGAATTAGCATTTTTTGGATGTAACGTAGTTGGGTAAACAAATTCTCAACTTCACAGCTGCCGCTCGCAATGCAGAGCAACGTGTGTGTGTGTGTGTGTGTGTGTGTGCGTGTGCGTGCGCGTGTGTGTGTGTGTGTGTGTGTGTGTGTGTGTGTGTGTGCGCGTGTGTGTGTGTGTGTGTGTGTGTGTGTGTGTGTGTGTGTGTGTGTGTGTGTGTGTGTGTGTGCGTGTGCGTGTGCGTGTGCGTGTGCGTGTGTGTGTTTGTGTGTGTGTGTGTGTGTGTGTGTGTGTGTGTGTGTGTGTGTGTGTGTGTCGAAATCACGTTCAACTCGATTTTCATAAATGTTGTTCAGGGTGCAAAAATTTGGTGTTATGTGGTTTTACCCGATCGAAAGCGAAGTACCATACTTATGTGTTGTAATGCGTCTAAATGTTTTATGATACTCTTATACTATGAAAAGAAAAGAAACAAGACGAAATGTGTCATGACAGTTTCTTAATTTTCAGCGGTCTGAGCAGCCTGGGGTTAGAAGAGACAAGCTACAAAACAGGTAGAGCAGAAAAGTTACTTCTGCATTGTTTCAAGAAAAATTATACGCGAAGAAATTCTCGTTCTATTGAGTGACGAATTCCTGCGGAGCGCGCAATGATTTTCGTTTGTTTTCTTTTTCGTACTTGTTACCAGAGCACTGGTCAAAGCCGTCATCTACTTCGAGTCGATCATCGTGGAAAAAATCACGCAAGTTCCTGAACTCAGCGTAAGTAGACGGGGGCAAAACCTTACAACGAAACAAAACCGCGACCACTGCTTCCTGTGTGGCATTTGTTCACAACTTTTAACGGAAAGCGAGCACCGAACCAACAATTATTGCGTTACTATGACTGCGTTGCTGTTCTGTAAATGTTCGTTTCTGTAGATGTTCTTTTCCGCAGATGTTCATTTTCGGTGGCAAGAAACAAAAATGTGGTATTGTCGAAACATACATACTAGATTGTAACAAGTGTGCGTCCCTCTACTCTCCAACACCGTCGCTGCAACTCTTAACAGGTGAAAAATATGGTGGACGACGGATTATTTGCCCCCAATTGTCAACACATAAGTTACTTTTGTTTCGTGCGTGCTGGTGATAATTCCGAACGCTCTGCATTACAAGCGCGAGGGACCACTCACTCACTCACTCACTCACTCACTCACTCACTCACTCACTCACTCACTCACTCACTCACTCACTCACTCACTCACTCATTCACTCACTCACTCACTCACTCACTCGATCCGATTACATAAACCATTGAAATTAAGTTTTTTTTATCAACCCAAGCTATGTCTCATAATTATTAATTAAAATGTAATCCCGCTACGACATGCGCACGTGTACGGTTTAAACTTATCATCGTTCGTGCGGCTCTTTTTCTAACTCCATTGCGTCATAACGAATAAGAGACCATGCTTGCAAAAGCGCCCTTGTTACATACATACTGTTTTACATTCTCTGCAAAAACGCAAATTAATTAAGAGGGACGTTACAGGTCACCTTTAGCAAAGAAGAACTTGCCGTATAAACGCAAGCGCTGGGCGCCTTTACCCCTAACCATTGCCCTAGATTGTCTCGCTAGTTCCGACGAAGATCAGCTTTAAATTATTTCCCGATTATACTCGATTACGCGATCTATCCGCCGAACTGCACGCTTCTCTTCCACTCCATTAGCGCTGTCTCCCTAACATCTCGCTGAGCCGCCAGCTCAACTCGTCGTTCCCCGCGCGAACTCGGCCCCACAGAGTGAGGACAACGGGCCGGAACATCTGACTGTCGGCGCAATTAATTTTCCACGCGGCCTGCCGTGTGATCCGCTAAAGCACTGTGAGCTAGGACTGGTTCTGTTCAAGCAGCTCAAACGAAATGCGCTTGATGAAAGCTGATAGTTGAAATGTTGTTGTTGTTGTTGTTGATGATGATGATGACGATGATGATGATGATAGTTGAAAACAAGAAAAAGAAATGGGCATGGGCAGGGCGTGTAATGAGGAGGGAAGATAACCGATGGTCATTAAGGGTTACGGACTGGATTCCAAGGGAAGGGAAGCGTAGCAGGGGGCGGCAGAAATTAGGTGGGCGGATGAGATTAAGAAGTTTGCAGGGACGACATGGCCACAATTAGTACATGACCGGGGTTGTTGGAGAAGTATGGGAGAGGCCTTTGCCCTGCAGTGGGCGTAACCAGGCTGCTGCTGCTGATGATGACGACGACGACGATGATGATGATGATGATGATGATGATGATGATGATGATGATGATGATGATGAAAGCAGTGGCGCGCACGGTGGTGCACTTGCTGTGTCTGTTGTGTCGTTACTTGCAGTTATGGCGGCTGTCCTCCGAGAAGCACGCATACATGCGTGGGCGCGGGAGCAGGGGAGGAGACGCCTTTGCGGCAGCGTCGACCCCACATGCTGGGTGCCCAACTGTGGCCCGCTTATATAGGCTCTAACGACAAGAAAGCTTTGTCGCACCGTACTGAAGCGGGCAAAAACTATACCCTGTGCTCGCGCTCGTTTTTTTTTTTTTTTTGGCACCCTTCATGACGCCGACGCGAGTGGCACGTTTCAAAATTCTCCATCATTCTCAGTCATATATATATATATATATATATATATATATATATATATATATATATATACACACACATTTGCGTTCTCTTTTAGCGGAGGAGCAGAGGCCAACCACCGTTATTGCCACCGTCAACCACCGTCCCTTGCCCCGTTATTGCGTACCCGCCATTTGCTTGCTCAAGGAGTTGCAATAACAGACGCGACTTCAGAGACAACGAGCTTTCGCTGCGCCAGAGAAGCCAGCCCGAGAACGGCCACTGCGTCAAAAGAAAGTCGCCATGCGCAGCGACTCGCGTGACGAACCACCGGTGTCGATGAACTCATTAAAGACGTACGTGGTGCCAGGAGGCTGCCGACACCAGTGGTTGGCGACGCGAATCTGTACACGTATGCGCGCGTGGCCGTCTTTATGTAAGCAGTGCTTGCACTCAGCACGAGCACAAGCTGCATTGCACGAGTGCGTTTATCGACAAACTGAATTGACCATTCTGCGTCCTCTATAACTTTAGATATGGAAATAGTTAAGGCTAAGAAGCATTCGCCTGGCAGCCAGCTATCGGAAGTGGGCGGGAAAACTTTTTTTTCTATTGCGTCTGTTCGAAATTTCCATCTAAGCTGCATGCTGCAAGGTGCTGCATGCGCTCGTAACCGCAGCTGTAGCTGGGCCGGGTGCTTAGCGAGGCTTCGGTAACGATCGGAGGTGCAGAGAATACGAACATCCAAATGGCGATTGTTGTTTAAGATATATATTCTACGCGAAGTTCCTGCCACGTGCTACTGGCGGCGAGGTAGAGGAAATTTATCGAGTGGGAGCTGTAGTTTATCGATCCATATATAGCTGAAGGAGCTAGACCAACATTGGGGAATCGCCGCAAAGGTACAACGACGCGCGTTCAGTGAGCGAGTCGAAATTATTAAAGGGGCTTTGCCTAAGGGTCTAATTACGAATGCTTGCCCGCAATCGCTGGTCGACGGCGCGTGCAAATTTCCTAAAGGAAACATCAAAGCGCAACGGACATCCCGGTGCCGGCGAAAGGCGAGCATCCATTCCCTGCGCGCACAAATGAACTCGCTCAATCTATATATACATGCATGCTGGCTGATAAATGCGCGTTCGCAATGGTTCCGCGTGGAATAATTGTGCAAACGGTTACGTTATCTGTTACCCTTTGCCGCGCTTGCAGGACGCGACCACACTGAGCAACGTCGGGGGCTTCATGGGGATGTACTTGGGCCTCTCGTTCCTGGTCATCTTCGAGATTTTGGAGATATTCGTGCGCTGGTTCATCTATCTCTACCGAAGGCGGCGCGCGCCGGTCGCGCCGGGGCCAGCGGAAGCCGCGGCGAGCGCTGCGGCGTGGCAGAGGCACGCCAACAAGGCGATCCAGGCCGCGCGCGCCAACGAGGAGAAGGGCTTTGCCAAGCAGCGGTCCATCTGGGAGGTCTTGAAGGACCCGCGCGTGAGCACCGCCGCCGGCGGACTGGTCGCGCTCCGGAGACCGTCCGGTGCGCCGCAGTACGGCTACTTCGACTCGTCCGACTGGAAGAGCTCGGCCGACGAGGCGTTCGGGCCGTTCAATCCGCTCTTCCTGCACCGAAGCTTCAGGACCCAGGCATTTTACTAGCGAGTTTGAGCCTATCGCGTTCGCATTCCGTTTCTTCGTTTCCCGGGAACGCGCGTGGGTATACAACGCGTGGCGCATGCATAGCCACCACGTTGGTTTTCCGATTGACCTCCAAATATATCGAGTCACCAAGGGCTCTCGCGTTTCAAATGCGGCGGCCCAGAATGCGCCACGTGTGCTCGTACGAGAGAGTGAGAGCAGCTCTGTGCGCGCGCATCTGCTCTGTGCGTGTGAATCGCTCCAGCTCGAGCACGTGCAAACCGTTGCGTAACGACGGAGCTAACGGAATCAGAATTGCGGAATGCCAACGTGCTAGGCTAACACACTCCAGAACGGTATATGCAGCGCAGAGAACTTGTCGACATATCGAATTGCCCTTTACCGCGCGAGGCAAACTGGTTCCTGTCACCGAATGACCACGTAATTCTGATAATGCACTTGACTTTGAGAGGCAGTTCGACGTCCATGTCAAACATAAACGCCGCCCCACTCCGTCTGAACGAAGGTTGTTGAGGGTGAATGGTAGAGGTAAACATTGCGCTCTTGTCTCCATTCGTACCGTACGTCTTCTTAAACAAACTCCTTAGGTAATATATTCCTTGAATTCCTTAATATAT
Source organism: Dermacentor variabilis (assembly GCF_050947875.1). NCBI lineage: Eukaryota > Metazoa > Arthropoda > Arachnida > Ixodida > Ixodidae > Dermacentor > Dermacentor variabilis. Next base: position 92,234,312 of record NC_134571.1, read on the forward strand.
TCCCACTCGTTCAAAGGCGTTATTGAGGATTCCAATGGACGTATCAGTTCCCCGTTAAGGGCCCTATAGTAGGCTGTAAAATATCTAAATCTAAGCAAACGGTATTACATTACAGACTTGAGTCTTGAAGGCACAGGCAGACGAGTGTCTCTCTTCTTTTTTTCTTTTTTTTTTTTTTGCAGTGGTCGGCATCCTCGTAAACGACCCTTTCTAACTCTCCTTTGTCTCTCAGCTGCGTATACCTTTAGGACTGTATCTACTGAAATCACCACCATTTGCACTAGGCGATGCAACAGTTCGTGTTCAGTTCGCAAGAGCGTGCCTCCCGAAGGCGAGCCATTTTCCCGCCAAATAGCGCACTCGGCACGTCGAGTGAAACTTGCGCAAGTCGACACGCCTGTTTCCGGCACAGGCACCTTCCAACTACGCGGAATTCATTGCTTTGCTAAAGTGTCCATGCTTCTTGCATATCACCGTTTGCTGGACTTTCTAATGTAAAATTCCAATGACAGATTCAGAGCGCTTAGCCGACTCCACAGGCGAGTAGCTCCTTCTGGCGTAAAGCAACGCTTCGAAACCAGCGATCGGAACGAACCCCGGCGTAATGAGGCGAGCTAACGTTTAAGCCTCCGTCACGGCTGCCCGGAGCGCTGTAGACTCGCGCTGTATAAAGAAAAGAAAGCGTAACCTCCTAGCATTCTCTATCACTCCAAGAAAAGTTCCGGGCAAAACGGCAGAAACTGGATAGCTAGTCCCAGAAAGGGCACTTCCGTACCACAAGGGAAAAACTGCAGGACTGTGTGCGCCGTGTGCCGATTTCGCAGGGTAACTCGGAAAGAGAGCAATGCGAGGATGAACGGCAACACTCCTCACGCGCTCCACTGTTTTCCCCTGTGTCGCCAAATGAAGCGGCGGAAACGATATTGTCTGCATAAATCCAGAAAACGTAAGTAATTTGAAGCTTGTGCTCCATCTATTGAACTACATGCAGGGCAGTACTATCCCTTCTCGTGAGAAAATTGCGCGAAATACAAACGGTAGAATATATGATGAGGCTTGCACTTCACGTGCACACTATAACTGACCGAGACACATCAAACGCGCAAGTCGTGGATGGACAGGCCGAAGTTCTTGGTCAGTGGTATCTAAGTTACTTCCGTTCCAAGGAGATAACAAAACGTGGCACGCTAAGCGACAGATAAGTGAGTTTTCTCTGTCGTCTTGCGTGCCCCGTTTGCGCTGCACGTACATCACGTAGTCTGTCTCATGGTTAAATCGTTCAAAGGATAATAGGGCAGCTTTCTTTTTGCCAGTCACGTATGGTTGCCCAAGTACACGCAACGCCAGACCCACTTCGCAGAGCATACACAGAGTACCGAGTCTTTTTTTGTATTGCTACACTCGCTCAACATGCTCCCAATATTTGTCCCCTTCAACCGGGCTGGCGTAGGTTCCTTGTTTTTGAGTGGTTAAGAGTACCTGAATTACCACCGTGAAGACGTGAGTTCGAATCCTACTCTGGGGAACATTTTCTTGTGCTCGATGTTTGTTTTTTAATTATCGTATCAATCGCTAATGTCGTTATTGCTCCTTAGAGGGGCATCGGAAAGAGTGACCGTTGCTGCCTTGAGGAGCATAGAAAAAGAGCAACTGTTACTTGAATTTGGAAGGAACAGCGCCAACTAAGACGATGACAAGTGGGGAGAACGACACAGGACAAGCGCCAAATCGTTGTGTCGTGTGCCAAATCCTGTGTCGTTCTCCCCACTTGTGATCGTCTTAGTTGGCGCTCTTCCTTCCTAATTCAAGTATGCGCCATCTAGCCCAAATGAATGTTGTCCTGAGCAACTGTTAGTCCTTGAAAAAGTAACAGCATGAGGAATAACGGTACATCTCCTCACAGTTAGACCCCAAAAGGACGGATGATTGTGGTAGGTCAGTTACTCTTCAAAAGGACTAACCTAGATACCCCATTTTCTCCTTGTGTACGTTCAAGTTGTGGTACCCGATTCGTACGGCATTCCTTGACTTTCAGCACTATCTTTTAAACTGTGCATCTGGCCTCAAATGAGTCTGTCTTCGTTCAGCAGCACAGCGCTCCATCGCTCCATTATAGAAAGAAATGAAGGGGGGCTGTACATTCTAAACTAGTTGTCCTGAAAACTCTCACTACGAATGTGGCAACACAGATGGGGACGTAGAACATCATCATTTAGAGCACCGCAACCAGTTTGAACAAATGAGCTGACTGGTGTCCAAATTAATGAATATTGATTGGAGACTAACTATAGCACGAATAATCTGTTGCGCTAGTGGCCATGGGCTACCAAAAAAGGCGTGCTACCGTTGTTGCACATAAAAGAGCTCTTGGAGGCCAGTCACATAGTTTACCAATTGTTTTGATCCCCACCGATGGCATCGGTTGTTGGGAACTCGGCGCTGACGCCCGTGGTTGTACCTGGGTCGCAAGCCCCAAGGGTAGCGTTGGCCTGGCGGCCTGGGGTACAACTGGAAGCATCCGAAGGTCCCGGCAAAGCATGAGTCGACTGGTAACAACAAAACAACTTGTTTATTTTAACATCGCAAAGAGTTGGCGGTCAGGTTGACCGAAGTAGAGAGACGGGAGAGCACTTTACTCAACAGAAGAAATCGGAGCCCTCCTTTTGGCGTCCGGGGGCAGCTGTTTTTATACTCTCGCAGTTGAGGGCAAGAAGGAACCCCTCAATAGACGAGCACGTGAATGTACAATGGGCTAATGGTGACGCACACTGTCGTAGCGCTGCCGGTCGGGCACAATGACTGGAAGGGGAGGATGACCCCTGCTGTCGTATCGCCTGGTTCAGGCACAATGACTGGAAGGAGAGGGTGACCCTTTTCGGTCGCATCGCCGCAGTCGCGCCTGGAAACACCTGGCGGGGAGCGTTGCGGCGACGACGAACGGGCCAAAATGTCTGCCGCCCCGCCGCAGTCGCGCCGGCAAAACCGCGTGTCGCAGGCGAAACGCAACACAATACAAGGACAACAAGTGAAAGTAAAATCCTGGTCCTGTTAATATCTTTGTAAGCTGTATATCACTTTCGTTTTGAGTTAGCGATAACAGTCGATTTTCTCTCGATTCTCGATACGACATTTTGTGTTTTAAATGTCTGCCCTGTTTGCGACCTTTTCAGCTGTACTTCTTCCTCTGCTGTGACATATCTTGGTCTGATTCTCTGTTGTCTTCATACCATTTATGACGTGCTTCTACTGCCTTTGTGACGTTCTGTTGTTTGTTTCTGCATGTTTTTCATATGTAATGACTATCCAGTACCATATCTTGGCACCAACATCTTTTTATTCAGTCACGTCAATAAAAAGGGGGAAAAAGATATTTTAGCTCTATAGACCCCGCCATCGTTTTTGCCTACGCACATCACGAAACGCTGGGAACTAGCCTAAGACAACTCCACTGTAAAAAAAAAAAACAAAAAAAAAACACCCTGTGTAGGGTACATGAATTCGCTTTAAATGACGATGCCGTGAGCATGCGTAGCTCATTAAAGGGGCCCTGAACCACCCCTAGAGCTTGGTGAAATAACATAGTACGCGGGTAGCGTACGCTGCTGTGAACATCTCAGCCAAGTCTTGCTGTCGTATGCGGCGCGCGGAACTCGCAAGCGCAGCGCGAAGTAACCTTTCTTTCAAGCGCTCTCTTTTCAAGAAAAGCCGGCCTGCTCCTCATTCTCTTCTGGATGCTTAATTTATCTCGTAATAAAGCGTATTCCTATACGCGGCTGCTATTGATAGCTGGGGTCTGCTACGTAGCGTAGGTACCGCGGCCGCCGCGGTGTGCCGCCACGAGTCCACTGGTTAAGCACACTACGGCTGGCTGAGGACAATCGCGTTTGGCTTACGTTTAGCGCGTCGTAGGCACCAAAATCGGAAGTCGTGGCGTCTACGTTAACATCCAAAATGATATTTGAACTGCGTGCCACGGTGACATTTAGAGGATTGTGGGCACGCTGCACTCCACCGTAACCTTCGCAGTGCAAGGTATTGAAGAAGGTATTGAACGGGAGCACAGCGGAGGCCGTGTTTGATTGCCAATAAATCCGCTGCTGATGAACGCATTAAAGCACTTTTTGCGGCAAATTATTTGTGAAATAGCCTATTTTCACTTCAAATGCCTTTTTCCACTGCGATAAAAAATTTTGAGGACGCTTAAGCTTCGCCTTTAAGAGTGGAACGCGATAGCATGCGAAGGTTCCAAACTGCTTGTCACGCTTCTCGGCAGCCACAGCGTTCTTGCGCGGAAGGGAACGCCATCTGGATGGCGTTGTTACAAGGAACCGAGCGGGCCGCGCCGCCCTATGAATGGCAGAAACCCTGGTAAAGGGGTTGGTGTTTTTTAAATTAAATTATGGGGTTTAACGCGCCAAAACCACTTTCTGATTATGAGGCACGCCGTAGTGGAGGACTCCGGAAATTTCGACCAGCTGCGGTTCTTTAACGTGCACCTAAATATAAGTACACGGGTGTTTTCGCCCCTATGGAAATGCGGCCGCCGTGGCCGGGATTTGATCCCGCGACCTTGTGCTCAGCAGCCCAACACCATAGCCACTGAGCAACCACGGCGGGTGTTGGTGCTTTGAGTTTCCGCGTAACAGAATTATGTCTTCTGGTATATTCAAATTACAATCCGACGCTATTATGTCTGTAGATTGTGTTTAGGTCGTACGTATATCACGATTTTTCTGACGCATCTTACTTTGAGGAACTCAATTAGTTTAGCAATGCCCCTGCGCCATGCGGAGGGCCTGCGTGGTTATGTTTCGAAATGATTTCTTTGCGACACGACGTCCGGCGCTTACACCGGATTTTTTGCGAAACGGGGCGCCCCTAACGCTATGGCATTAAAGGTGGTCCAGGGCCCCTGTTGCCACACAAAGTCCAATGTGTCGTTACTGATATGCCAATTTTGATACCTCGAAGTACTGATTTAAGCGTTGTAAACTAAACACAAAGCTCATATTCGTTTTTGTTTTTGAAATGCTGGAGGGCGCGTTCAGTTGGATATAGTTCAGAAAGCTTATCATGAATTAATTATCACTGTAATTAGTAGTAAATTCTCACTTTAATTTTTTGTAGGAATGTAGCCTCCATGGCCAGATGTAAATATGAACAATTTGCTTTAAATTCCTTTGATGTGGAATGGTGTTTGTGCTTTGTGGGGTTAAGAATGTCGATATCTCACCGAAGCTGGCTTTTTCACAAACCTGGAGAAGCTCGCTTTTGTTTTCATCGCTTTACAGAAGATACTTTGTATCCATGCGTCTTTCCGGGACAACAGCTTTGGTATAATAAAACTAACATATTTGAGTCAAAATGATAACTTTTGCTGACCAGGTTTCACAGCAGCGGCGGATAAGTATTTGCGTTACAATCACAAATAAGACTAAGGAAATCACACTGAAAATTTTATTAATGGCTTTCGGGGGCATGCTGTAATTTAAAGCATAACCTTTTCACACCACCAGTAGTAATCGGTAGTACCACCAATTTCACACAGTGCGCAAACACTAATTGGAACATCAGTGGATAGTACATTTCGCTGCAAGCACTTAAAGTACCTACTTCTCTGAAAAAGTGCTAGACAGGGAGCTTATAGCCCAACTGTGCGATATGGCTGCTCGCCGACTTCAATTCTGCGGTTACAGCATGCTCCGTAAGTATGACGAAAATTTAGTGTAATTTAATTGCGATGCATAACACGTCATTCGACCGCGATTACAACGTATGTATCGCGGTGCACCGAGCCATAAATTCGCCGGAAACGATTTGCTGACCACACGAAACGTGTTTTCCTCACCCAGCGCTGGCGTGGATGCATCGAAGCTGCTTTCATAGGCAACGTACAATCTTGAGGTCTGATACCGTTTTATAAAATTGGGGCTTAATTGCCTTTCCCTTTTTACATTCCTACCGCTGACTTGCCACCGCAGGAGGCTACTTAAATCTATAGTTTGAAAATAATAACGAATCTTGGAACAATTAAAATGTGAAGAAATAAAATTTTGAGCTAGTCATCATCATGACTTGGCGACTTTTTGCTAAAGATGGAGTGTGTTAAGGCGCGACGTGGCGACTTCTTCAAAAAAAAAAAAAAAAGACTAACTATCACTGCTTGCCGCTGTGGCCAAAACCAATGTTTGACAAGACCAACGTCAGGCAAGAACAGCGGCGAACACACGCCGTGGTGGCTTAGCGGCTTTGGTGTTGAACTGCTAAGCACGAGGTCGCGGGATCGAATACGGCCGAGGCGGCCGTATTTCGTTGAGGGCGAAATGCAAAAACGACGGTGTCTCGTCCATTGTGGGCACGTTAAAGATCCCCGGGTAGTCAAAGTTAATGCGGAGTCCCCCACTACGACGTGCCTCATAATCAAGTCGTGGTTTTGGCACGTAAAACCCAAGAATTCATTCAACAGCCGCGAATATATCCTATCGCAGCCTGTAAAAAATCTAGCGTTATTTAATGCAGCTTCTGTGTATGAAAACATTTCCGCAAGCAATTTCCGAAATAATTTTGTCACAAAATTATTTAAGCTTTGTGATATGTGTTTGCTATCTGTCTTTCGACTTCACATGGGAACTGGCCGTGGTGCAAAAATGCAATAAAACAAAGCTTATAATTACTACACTTGTAATAATCTCGCTGCAGTTAACATGGTTGCTGTCTGTGAGTTTTTCTTTTTTCGCGAGAAACCCTCGTAATAATCAGGCTTTCATATGTTAAACACAGTCGAGGCAATGGGTTCGACAATAAAATATTTTTGTTATATCTAATGTTCGTTGTAGCATACATGCTGATATTGGCGAAAAAAATAAAAATTCATGGGACCGCAATATTCATGTGGGGACGTATTATCGGCGAAGCTGTTTAGGCTGCATATACATGGGCTGCACACATGGGCTGCGTACATTATGAATCATAATTCTTTTTTTTATACGGCTCCACACTACGCCGACACAAGCGCCGCCGCGGTCACCGCACCTCTCATGCATTTGCCGCAACCGCTGCTGCAGCCGCGCCGGCACCTCCGACGCACGTGATGTCATAACCACAGAAGCCCAGGCAACGTGGACGCCGTCGCCACACTCTTTCCCCCTCTCATTATTCGTCAAACAGAATTTGAAACAAATAAAGCTCATGGAGGCCAACTTAATTGCTATACTAAGTGCATTTTCTGAGATATGGGCGTCTATAACGTAAATCTATTCCAAATTTTCCTATTCCAATTCTGCAATCAGCCCTCCGCCATTAGTCGAAAACTTTTTTGAACCACTCTTACTTCGCCTGTCTGTCACGTGACGCCACGAAAACAGTGACAGCTCCCCATCTGATACGACGCGCGTACACACTGATTATGCATGATTGGACCGAACAAAAAAAAAAAGATAGTTATTTCTGATTCGACGCCTTCTCGCCATTATCCCTCGTTTATTGGTCAGAAGTTTTCGGCCTTCACCCACTTCACCCGTCTGTCACGCGACGGCACAAAACCGCGAAAACTCACTGTGTCAAAATGACGTGTACGCGTTAAAGATTCATTAATATGCCGAACAAAACTGGATTTTTTTTTCTGAATAGCCGCGGGATGCCCCGTTCCAAAAGGAAGAAAAGATGGCTACCGCCGATCGCTCAGGCACTGGCTACTCGCACTTGCCGGAGAGCACGGGTTTATTTTCGTACAATAAAATTTTGTGCGTGCCCGTGTAACGTTTTCGAGCTGTTTCGGCATGCTTACGACCTCGCTCTGCCAACTCTTCTTAGCTGAGGATCCTCTTTAGCGGCATTCTTAACCTTCCGCCGCGATTTTCGACCAGCCACCTCAAGCTAAGTAAGGGAAAGCGTACCAATCGCAGACGCCGGCACCACCCTCTCAATCCGGTCATCGATTTTCCGTGTACTGGTTCGGCCCCATCGAATCCCCCTCCACTTGAGCGTGCTCCTCGCCTCTTGTCAGCCATTTAGGTAAGACAAGCTGCTTAGTAAGCAATGTTATTCGTTTTTAAAGCAAACAGAAGTGACCTTTTATAAACGAGGAGAGCGTTTGATTGGTCTGTTCAGGCAACCCTGCGGGTCACCGCCCGATGCTTGCGTCAGCGCTTACGCAAATTTGATGTCGGGAAATTGGAATAAGAACATATTGGAATAGTTTTACGTTATATATCTAGCGTTTTTTTTTTTACAACACCGAATATATGGGGTTCTATTTGGTATTAGACTTATTTTTGGAAGTTGGCAGTCTGCTTGAAGCCTGCTTCACCTCCACCGCGGGTCGGCCTGTTATCAGACTATCTCTGGGATCGGCCCACGCATTCCTGTTCACGCGCCGTGATACGGACGCAAGCCGGCCAGGGCACCCCCACTGGGAACGCATACCCGGTATTGCACTATCTCCGGGATCGGCGCACACATCCCTATCGCATATACGGACGTAAGCCGGCCAGGGCATCCCCGGTCCTCCAACCGCCCTGGGAATGCATGCCTGGCATTGCGTTATCTCCGGGATCGGCGCACACATTCATGTCGCCTATACGGACATAAGCCGGCCAGGGTATTCCCCCTCCCCCAACCCTGGGAACACATGCCCGGTGCCGCACTATCTCTGGGATCGGTGCACACATTTCTGTCGCCTATACGGACGTAAGCCGGCCAGTGTATCCCTCCCTCCAACCGACCTTGGAACGCATGCCTGGTATTTAACTGTCTCCGGGATCGGCGCACACATTTCTGTCGCCTAGACGGACGTAAGCCGGTCGTCTAGTTGGTACGTCATATCTTATTGTCATATCTCAGTGTCAAGCTTGCGCTATAACAAAATAAAAACCACCACAGTGCGTGTTTCTTTATGTACGGCACATGACATGATTAAGTCAGTCGCATTGAGTTTGGGGTGCAGTGGGTTGGGGTGCGTTGAGGGTGCAGTGAAGTTGAGGTTGCAGAGTAGATCCGGGTGCTGTGCTGCCGACAACATGGCGACCACATGGTTCTATACTGGGTCTCTTTCTTCTCTGTCGTTTCAAGAACAATGCGCTCCGCTTGGATAAACTTGTCACGTTGGCACCATCGCTACAATTTTAGTGGGTTTTTTTTTTCTCAGAAATTAACCATAGGTCGATAAAACAAACAGAATTCACTCGGACTCACCCAGAAAATTTATTTTTTGACTAAGGCCCCCTCAATCGGACTCAGACTCACCAAAATTATACTCAGCTGGCCTGACTCAGAGTCACACTCACCAAAATTATACAAAGCTGGACTGTTACGGGGGTATGCAATGGTTCATACCCCCATAAGGCAAAAGCTACAAGCGCTCAACAATGTAAAGCAAACAGTGCATACATTCTTTGGAATCACGCATACATACAACATACAGAATAGCACACGTTTCAATAAAGAACAAGCTTAAAACAAGCATCCAAATGAATAAATGATAATGTGAAGTGGTACAATTACAATCCGGCAGGGAATCAGTTTTCGCAAACATTTGTGGCCAGTTAAATGAATATAGTAGAAACAAAAGAAAAAGCAACAAAATGGCATGTTCCAAGTTTCTGCAATTGTGTAAAGTCAATAAAGTAACAACAACAGAATAACTAAACAAGTGAAAATTATTGCAGTCATTTTGCATGAACACTAAACGAATAATCTCAGTCAGCACAAGTTATTTCATTACAAAAACGCCAAGAAGTAACCAGAGGCCAGCCACAGTTAATGTTCCTATGGTACAGGGTTCGTGTTGAGTTTAGATCTCTTAGAGCAACTTTTAAGTGCACCTGTGACATCACATTCTGCAAGTCACAGACAACTACAACAGAACTTGAGCGATGCAGCACAGTGCCACCACAACATTCTATTGCTTGCAAGTCTACATGGACATTTGGCATGTAAGGCACAACAGATGCAACCACCACCATGCTGTTGCAAAACACCTCTTTTTCGCACGAAAATTCAATACGCAATGTGTGCTCTGTGTCACCAATCTGAAACTCCTTGTTTGACGGCAGACTGCTGATAGATAACCACAGCTTGTTGTTTTGGTGGTACACTGAGCTATCCAGGATGTCGTCACTAAGGGAGTGGTCGCCTGGAATGTCGTACTTAACCACCGGCACTTGCATGCTGGCAAGCTTGTGCTTTTCAAAATCCTTTAAACTTTGGAGGATCACCTCATGAACACTGGCTGACTTGCCCACATGTTTGCTGAAATGCTCCATAAAGAGGCCATTCGGATGACCGTCAACTTCGACTGCCGAAGTGCTCGGCGACGTTGCATAAACGACGATAGTGCTTCTTCGAACATGTTGCGGTTTGATCCCACTAGTTCGTGAAGTCGACCCGACAGTTGATGAGCTCGGCTGCTCCCTGGTGTCTCTACAAGCGTCTAGCATGATCAAGTTGAGGCTGCACGGCGCTGCTCTTATTTCTTCAACGATCTCCTGGAAGCAGACGCAGTCTTCCGCGGGAGCGTTGTCATCGCAGTCGACCGGCTGAATGTAGTCCCGCCCGTCTTCTTTGAATCCGTGGCCCGCGTAGTAGAAAAGGCTGTACGAGCCAGGCTTAAGGAATTGTAGGAATATGTTTAACGCGTACACAATGTCGCCTCTGCGCAGATTCTTAAACGCTATGATGCGGAAATTGAGCGCTGCAAGCGCCTTGCCCAAGCTTTCTGCGTCGTTTTCTGTGAGAGGCAGCGTTTCACCGTGCGAATAACTAGAGTTGCTAATGATCAAGGCAACCTTGTCGGTCGCGGAAATAGGTGCCAGCTCTCTCGAAGCATTGTCGCATGAAGCAGGGCATTTCACTATTACTTTACAAGGTTTAGAGAAAGCTTCAGAGCCCCGTACGCTCCAGGCCCGGCATGTGTAATTTCCCGAATGCGCTGGAGTAGGGCTGTGGATCTCGAGGACAGGGCTTGCGCAAGTCGACTGGTTACAGACAAGTGGCTCACCGTTGTAAAACCACTGGTAATTTGGCGGGGGAAATGACGAGGCACGGCACGTCAGCCGGAGCACAACGTCGGCCCGCGCTTCCAACTCGAGACGCGGCTGAGGATTCTCTCGAATGACGACCGGTTCATCGGGTTTCAGAAGAAGCAACGCGTCGAACGCATTTACGAGTTCCAGCCACCTAACGAGATCATGAAGTGAGACGAAACTGTTCTGCAATGCAAGCACGAGATCATCGGCTGAAGCCGGCGAGAACGTTGCACTGAGGTAGGTGTCTGGAATAACCGATCGTAAACTTCTCCAGAGCTCGTCGGAGCTTAATGCCCGTATCAGCTGATACGTTAAAGGTTTGTTCAAAGACAATATGTTACTCAGCAGAGCTGACATAGTTAAATATTTTCATTAAACCGACGGGCAGCGTTTACTCACATTTCTGAACACAACCGTCTGCAATGGCAAGGGCCGGATGGGCAAGTGTCTCCGCTTGTCTTGCCTGCGGCTTGTCTGATGTAAATTATCTACTTCTACGTGACCACTTAAGCTACACTAACATAAATCATAAAGAGCACTGTCAACTAAATTATTGTATCATGCTACTATATTTATATTTCTTGCTTGTGAATGGCTGAGAGCAGTGATTCCATGATTGTCATACCAATGAACAGCGACACCATTTGCGGGAAAACGTTGTAGGTTTCGCTTTTCGGCGGGCTTTCACCCTACATCGACACAATGTCTGTCGACGCTGTTAGAAGTGCGTTAGAAAATGATTATTCTGGAGACAACAAGGAAGTCTTTTTGGACGAACTAGGAGTGTTTGGAGTCGAGGAAATCACGCCCAGTTGCCTGTCGAAATGTGAGTACGCTTCGTCCTGCCCATCGTGTTGTCGGGACTCCCGTGCGTTCTTCAAAGCGGCAAACTTTGTTTCTTGCTTGTTTCTGTGACACATATTTCACGCAGTGAGCGAGCTGTGCCTCGTTTACGAGTCGGCACCCGAGACGATCGCGTCATCGTGGATCGCTTTCAGTATTAAAAAGGGCATCCACGTCGGCGACATGACAGTGGCACTGCTAGATCAAATGGAACAAGAGGTAAGAGTTCGATTTGAAATCACCTTTGCCAATTGCGTAGACATACAACGTCTGTCATAATTTGGATTTACTCTCGCTTTTTACCATATGTTAGGTTTTAGCGAAAGACAACTCCAAATCCTCTGCTAAAACGCCGGTTTCAAGAAAGACTGCTCCGAGGATATTCACTGCAAACGCAAGCAGGTATGTAAGTAGTGATGGAGCTTTAAGCGAACTGTGCGCTATTTACAGGCGAGATACTTATGGACATGGAGCGGCTGTATACTTAAGTGAAGTAAATACTTTTGCGCCTCCTGTATTATATCTGAGACAAGAACGTCGCAACTGAAGCTTAAAAAGTCAATAAAAAAAATGTTTAGCTTTGCACACATTCACATGTGCAACGTGTACACATAACAATGTCTTTTGATGGTCGGTGCCCACCATGTTTTCTTGTTAACTTTTGTTTACTCTTGATAACGTGTTCGCTACCGATTGTATTTCTTGACGTTTTCTTTTTTTTTTTCGCCCTGCTCTTGCATGCTCTAATACTCTTATGTATCCACTAATGATAGGAGGGCCCCTTGGCAATTTCTCACACTGGGACCTCCTGATGCTGTATATAATATGGCAGCCCATTTTTTGTACATGCAATAACAAACAGTAAACATCAAACTACTGTGTCTGTAAGCTGCTACGAAATTTTAGCATTGTATTTTGGTTCACTATAGTAGCACATTTCACCTACACGCAGTGACACTAACAATGAGAGCAGAAGTTGATGCCATATGCAATTCACATATTCATGTACCTTATAGCTTCGGGCAAGTTGAGCTGCCATTTGCAGTGTTTAGAGACTGCATAAGTCACATCTAAAAGGCTTAGTTTTGGGACTTGTTCTGCCAACTTGGACTATTTGTACCACAAATTCTGCTTGCATTACGGGAAGCATGAGACAAGTAATTGTTACAACTGCATTCAGCAATGGTGGTTCACCAACTACACCGTTCTGCTGGTGTACATGGAGTGATGTATTGACAGTCGCATCACCTGCATTATAAAGCAGGAAAAATACAAAAATTCGTCTGTATTGTGACTTTGCCCACAAGTAAAGAATCCTCAGGTGGTCAAAATTATGGCGTAGCCCGTTATTACAGTGTTTTTCAAGGGTTTTGGATGTTAAACTCCATCATTCCCATTATTTGATGCATGCATATGCTACAACAGTGAAGTAGATTTTAACTTTATAAACCTTAATACATTTTATTCAATATTTTCAGCAATGATGATGATGCTGGTGATGAAATCTTGGAAAGCTATGGTGCCAGCAAGGAGGTTGGGCAAATCAGTCTTGTTTCACTGCAGTATCCTGTCACTTGCAATGCTTGCCTGAAATATTATCAATTCCTGTATATTTTATTCTAGAGTTTGAAGAAGCACCAAAGAACTCCTGAAGCACCTGTTAGTAAGCGCTTTGTGTCTTCCAAAGGAAGCCCTTCTGTTGTCTTCTCACCTGCATCATTCTCTCCAAAATGGTAAAGTTTCTGCAAAAATTATACAGCTGCTAGCTGCAAGGCCACATTGTTAAAGCTCAAGACAGTAATACTATTGAACATTTTAGGCTGCTTGTATGGATTCGCATTGATTGTGCTAGTTGTTTCAGAAAAGCCCCTGCTTCAACATTTAATGCACTGTTGGGCCAGTGCTTGCAACTTAAATGCAAGGTTGATGGCATTGAGCACCTCAAGCGGAAGTTTCAGCTCCAGTTTACATATGTAATACAGCATGTACATACTGCAGAAGAATGAAAAACAAGTATTGACTTTTAAGTGGAGGTTTTATTTTACACATGGCAAAATATAGAAGAAAACATTATGGAAAGCAAAAAAAGCGAGAAAGGAGAACTCTTCGTGCATCACCAACATCCACGGCACACCGTGGAAAAAACAAGGCCTAAATAAACTGCTGTGGCACATTGTAGATGTTAATACATGATAAGCTTTTACAACTACCATTCCCACTGTTTTCCCATGTTTTTCGCCTATATGTTGCTATACACAGCACAAGAAGTTCAAATGAAAGGCAGCGCTTCTCATGAGCTCTTCTTCTCATCTTTTGACTGTATAATCCACGTATACTATATGTAGATGTGTCAAGCCAACTAGTAGCCTACCAAACACATTCTTTAGCTTAGGACCACCTCTGATTTTCGAGCTAAATCCGTGTGAAACACATTAAGCAAAAGCTGAACCAATCTCAGGGAAATTTGTTTTATTTCGATAAAAATGCAAAATTATGGTGATTTATAAACATTTGAATTAGGTGTCTACATCTGAAAAAAACTGATGAATATATTAGGAATTCAATACAATGCAAATGTGAAGGCTAGTACTCCATAAATTTGCAACAAAAATGAATATATTGCAGTTTTGTAAACTGTATCTATAGGGCCATTAAAGTGAACAAATTTGACCTGGTATACTCAACTTTAAACTGTGCTGGTGTTTTTGGGATGTAACTATTTCAATACTCACAGAGCTGAAGTAAGAAATGCTTGTAAACCATGATTTAACATGTTGGTTTGGTCTGCTTTGAACTGTCTGTAGCATTTTACAGAACTGTGATGTCTGTTTTTGTTGTGGATTTAGTTGTAAACCCAGTGCTTCAAAGCTTGAAGAAGCATAAAGGAAGGAAAATTGTCTACAATTAATATGCTATTTGAGTGGTTCCATTGCCCTATTTCGACTTATACGACACTTTGATCTTTACAAGCTGTGTGTTTGAAATTATGACAGTTTAAGATAAGGCAGTTTGCATCAACTTCATGAATTAGGATTTTTATTCAAGCAGTGCCATTAAATTTGTGCACGTAGTCCCACGTGAGGGACGTCAGAACTTAAGGCCTTAGAGATACAATCTTGTTAACATCATCCATGTAGCGTTAACATTATCTGCATGTGCAACAAGAGGGAAATAGCGTATGGTTGGGTACTTATTCACCACTATGGACCTTGTTGAGCCTTTAGTATTGTGTGAACGAACATTCTAACAAAGATATGTGAAGATAAGGAAGTCTAAAATATTTATTTGCATATATTTACAATAGGTTATGCACCGATTATGCTGAAGGTTTCAGATAGTGCAGTGTTTGATTATATGCTGAAAACATGTCAGGTTCTGCATGCACTTCTTAACCATGACACATGCAGACAGTTTAATATTTGCTAAGTAAAAAATGTAGAAGGGTTCTAAGCTGAGCTTGTTGGTATTGGTACATATTTTTATGAATACTTTAGGACAGTGCAAAGAGAAGGGACAATATCGAACGCAAGTGCAGTTATTCTTCTGCAGGCGGCACCAATCAAGAGCATTAGGCATGCTCAAATGTGATGAAACGACCAAAGGAAAACAGTGCTTTGGGCATTAGGAGTTGTAAAAGAGCGGTGAACTGAGCTTGTTGGTACAGATTTATGTCAATATACTTGGGTACATCATGATTGTATACATTTCTTCACGCTGTCCTGTAGTGTTCTCGTAAATATGTAAATATTCATATAAAACAATGTAGCAAGGCTGACCAGATCTTAAAGAGGCACTATGGAGAAGCACTAGATCAGTTTATACTGATAAAATACTTTTCTAGGAGAGCATTTCTTTCACTATATATATATATATATATATATATATATATATATATATATATATATATATATATATATATAATAGAAAATTAAAGCCAAACTCCCATTTCCTGAATTTTACTGCAAAGCTCCAGCAATGTCCCAAATTTTAAAGTATTCACTATGTGTTTTGGACGTGGTGGTACAGTCAGTGATGTTCTTAAAACATGATATGTTCAGTCTATGGCTCTTTTACAGTACAATGTACTCCATTGTAGTCCAATAATTTAACTAGGCCCGAGCAGGTGCTGTCAATGTCCGTGACATCACGGAAAGCTGGTGCGGGAACATGAAGGAAGTGTTGCCACCCATCTTCCGCTCTTGCATCTTTTCTGGCTTACCAAGCCTGCTCTCACAGTAAGAGTAGCTTTCTTGTGGAAGGGTAATTTTCTAATACAGCCCAACTTTTTTTCTCTTTAGTATCCCTTGAAGTTTGACTCAAGAATTTGTGACATTACACTTTATGAAAGCATTTCTCAACTAATGTCACTCTCTCTCTCTTTTCGTTTCAGTATAAACCAATCAGTTAAATACTCTTCACGTTCCACCTCTGGAGCTGTCGTTGCGCACCTCAGGAACCACGAGAACCCTGTGTGGACGTGTAGCTGCGACCTTGATGTACAAGTTGGTCTAGTCTATGTTGGGTCTGTCTGCAAGCCTGACGTCATGTACATGTTTGAAAAGCTGAAGGACAAAGCTGGTTGTCTTTGTGACTCAGCCAGTGACCTGGCAGAGTACTACCAGAAAGAAGAGATGGATGAGAAAGACGTTTTTGTCAACATTTCTGAACTCATTCTGGTGAGTTGAACTCTGCTTGCCCTTGTAAGTTTTCTTGTTGAAGTGTACTGCAGTAGACTTCCGTTAGTTCTATTTTTTGGTTAATTTGATCCTGACCCAATACCTGGCCAACGCCCATGCATTTCTACAGCCACAAACTTTCATTATTTTGATCCTAAAATTGGCCTTCGCTGGATAATTTGAACTTGACCAGTCAGCATGCATATGCATAAGTCCTATGGTGACCCCAATAGTGACCCCTTTTATGACAGCGGCTGTCTCGGCTGAGCTTAGGGGACAATGAATGCGTTGAACACATGTGATCTCTCGTCAAAAACGCCTATTTTCGGCCTGCCCTAGGAAGATTTTCAAGCAATAACCGTAGCACACAATGTCTGGTTGTAGTGTTTACCCAGAGTGTGTCTTTTTGTTCTTAACGAAATTGGCCTGAATATTGCCAGCGGATGCAACCGGATTCGACAGCAAAACTGTCTTTCCGGCATTTGCATGCTTGGCCGCATAACATGAATGTACAGCGGCAAAGCTTACACTAAAAAAAAAAATTTAAAACTGTGCGAGAAAGCCGACTTCAAGAAATTGGCCGCCAGTGTGTAGCATGTATTTCACGCTTGGCCATTTTTATTGCTAAAAAATTGGTTGTGCGTTAGATTTCTACTTTGTTTAGGAGCTTTAATGTAATTTCTATGCTAGTTTGTTCACTTTTGACTCGTGGAAAATAGGCGTGAATTTGACTTGGGGGCGTGTTAGACTCTGGCAAATACTGCCAAATGAATCGGTGGCGTGTTCTGGGGTCTTTTTCTGCACGTTGTTTAATTTGACCTGCTGGATAATTTGATCATGCTCGTCGGTCCCATAAGAGCCGAATTGACGGAAGTCGACTGTTGTTGTAAAGCTATGTGCACACTAGCAAGAAGGAAGGTCAGCATGCTTCAAGTGGCAAAGTTTATGAAAAGTGACAGGAACGTGCGGCAACCAATCTAATGTGCCCGAGACCGATTTTTTGCGGCAGCCAAAAAACAAACAGCCAAGAAAAAGCGAGTCACATGGTCGCACAACCTGCAACATGGCAGCTTTTGTTTACTGCAGTCAAAAGGCATTGGGAGAAAGTCTCAGACGGAACGAGAGAACTCGGCATATTAGGTGGGGCCGCTTGACTGCTGCACCCCGCAAAACGCTGATCAGTGTGACCATTGAAGCACAAGTCTGCAACGCGTGCACTCCCTGTGTGTGGCCTATCATGCACATATTTCACACTAATGTGGATGTTCAGTGCAGTCCACTGTTAAAGGAAACGCTCACATGTTGGCTTCTCACTTTGCTGGTACCCTAACTACATGTGGCTGCGGAAGCACTGGCAGCGCACTGCACAGGTGTGGTCGAAAGGAGTCAGGGCTGCCAACCACTGGTTACCTGCTGCAAATCTAGGCGATGGCACTCTTGTGAAGGAGAGAGAAATCCAGGCAATGTTCTGCACTCCAGTGTTCCCTTTTACAGTGGAGCCCTTTGTACCCTAACAAGTTCTTTCTCCATTTCTGCTGGCACGTGCTGCATATACTCGTAAACAACTTTCTGTGGAAAAGCACGTAAAGCTGAAAGGGCAGAGCTTCTGCAGACGTGTTACTGCACCAAGTAGTCCGGTGGAGTTTGACAGCACTTTCTCAAACACTGAATCAGTGTCGCTTGCTGCTTGCAATGGTATCGCATATGCCATGATGCGGAAGAACATAGCGGAAGAAATAAAATTCAGATTTAGGTCTGAGTGGCATATTCTTCGTCTGATTTTAATACACTGTATTTACTCGATTCTAACCACCCCTTTTTTTTCACGAGCGCGATGCCCAAAGTGAGGGGGGGGTGCTTAGATTCGAAAAATCTAGATTGACCCCCCTCTCTCTTTTCGCTGCGACATCACGACGAGACGGGCGCGAGAAATAACATTTTATTTTGCAAACATTCAAAAGAAAAATCGGTGCAGACAGTAAACCCACCGCTTGTGTAGGATGCTCAGTCACTATCACTACCACTTGAGTTCGTTGCACCGCTTGAACCGCTGTTCTCCGTATCCCACAGCAGATCGTCTTCCGTTCCGTCAAAGTTGTTTGTGATCGAGCACTTCTTAAATGATTTGACCACAACGTCCACTTGGACCCTCTTCCACATGTCTGAAATCCACTTTGCGATGGCTGATAGGGACGCTTTCTGCACATTTCCCGTCGGCGTCTTCTTCTGATCAGGGTTTCGCACCCACTCTTCGTACTCCTGTCGGAGATTGGCTTTGAAGGGCTTGTTGACTTAAATGTCAAGGGGTTGCAGCACTGGCGTCATGCCACCCGGAATCACAACCAAGTCGCTATTGATGTTCTGAAGCTTTGTCTTTACCTCCGGGGACAGAAGGCCGCGAAATGCGTCCAACAGAAGCATCGACCGCGTGCCTACAGGTCCTCCGAGTAATGATTCCAGAGTGAGCAAGCGCGTTTGGCGGCCTTGGCTACGCGCTCTTCCTAGCAAATAGGGGGTGCTTAGATTCGCATGCAAATTTTTTTCCCAACTTTTTCGCGAAAATAGAGGGGGGGTGGGGGAGTGCTTAGAATCGCAAAAATACGGTAAGTGCTATTGTAAAGAAGAATCTTATGTTTTCTGTTTCCTAGCTTAAACAAACACAAATGAGACATTGAGAATATATACTTATAAAAACGCTGTGTCAGAAGTCTCCATAGCTTTCCTTTCACTGCCACAGCAATTTTAACAAGAGTTAAATCTAATTATATGAAATTCGATGAAATTGACGTCTTGCTTCATTATGTAGAAATTTCGTTACATTTAAATTCGATCTTTTATACAAATACAGCCGCCAATGAATTTTTCTTACATGGAAGGGGCTTCAAAATTTCCACATTATCGGGCTATCGTAAAGAGCAAGTTTGAATGAGAAAAAGTATAATTCTGTTAAATATGAGACTCAGCGACAAAAAATACAGTTTCATGCCATGTCGACGACATCTTCACATCAGTGCTGCGAAGCAAAGCCGGCCATGCTTTCGCGTCCACTCTGCCCTCGTGGCTGACAGTGTCAACCACAGTGGGACGATGCTATCATGAAAAGCGCCGGCAGCAGGGAGCAAATGCTTTGTCTGCCTGTCGCTTCAATTTGTCTCCGAAACAAGAGAATGCAACCTCCAGCGCTAAATGCATGGGAAGGCAGTGCATGATGCCACGCCATCCCAGCTTCACCTGCACATGGCGGCAAATTACCTGTAAAGCAAGGTGCTGATTGCATATGCTCTCAGCCACGCTGACAAGCCATACACAGCCACAGCTGATAAGGAAATGTGTGCCAACCCACCCCCTTGCCTTCGCGCACTCTTGATTGCATTACCGTGACCTTGCTCCCCTCCCTCCCTTTCCCCTTGCTTGTGCGGGAAGACGGCAGTCATCAGGCCACCATCCATCTCGACTCACCCTCGCACGCTTTCACTCGCACCTAAAGCATGCAGCACACATGGTGCGACAGTATCTTATTGCACTTGAGCTTTAAACGGAGCATCACGCTGCTCCACATTGGCGGAAGCTCTCGGTCACATGGCACCCGATCTGAGGGGTGTTCACAAGCAGCTGCATGTAATTCAGCCATTTGATCATCTCCATCCATGGAAGTTTCCAATTTTATTGTCTTGGTATTTCTTCACTGCAGCAGTAAAATTTCTTTATATGTTGGAATTGTGTATAAACGCACTTTGTTATATTGCGGTTCAGAATACATGATGTTCTATCGATAAGAAGTTATAAAAAGTTCGATACTTCGTTACATCGAGGCTTGACTGTATAAATGTACTGCGTTGTTAAATTCCTTACTACATATCTTGATGTCCCCCACCCTCATGCCTCTTCCTCTGCTAGATCACATCACTGTGTCACAATTTGGAAGAAACTGTGATTCCAGTATTCTCGTTCTCAGTGTAATCCAGTCTGCTAAACAGCGCAGCATGGTTGTTTCGCAGCTTTTAGGTGAAACAAGGTTATTGTCTTCAAACGAGGTTACTGCACGTCTCCTTTGCATTTCTGAAAAAAAAAATGTTGCATATTTAAAGTTATTTTGCCAAGGTTTTCTAGCCTTGCTGATTTCTTCATTGCAGCAGTGTGTAGCCTTTGCTGCTTTATGTTTCAGGAGGACAGCTTTGTCACGGGAAGAGTGCTGTGTGACAGCTGTGGGAAAATGAATGCTAGTTCACTGATCCTCGAAGGTAGTGAGACTAGCAATGGTCAGTCTGTCAACCTGGACGTTTCAAAGTTGAAGCAGTACTCTCTTTTTCCTGGTCAGGTAATGTGACATTCTCCTACATATTAAAATATAATAAATTGTTATTAGTGTGTCTATTCTTTAGAAAGCAAGATTGTGGGCATTTCTTTTTATTTTGACCATGGATAGTCTTAGATTCAACACCTTAGCCTTTAGGACAAAAAGTGTTCAAGAATACTTAAAACTGCCTGAATATAGATAGCAGAAGTGATTGTAGTTGTGAAAACTGGCACACTTCAGGATAGTGTAAAATTTAGAAGCCTTGCTCTATGCAGTCCACATCATGTCCTTTTGGTGTTCGTGCAGAAGGTTCTGTGTGCACAATTGTCCATAGAAAAAAAAATGGTATGCCTGTTTGACCATTGCTAAAGGCACAGCAAAATTCGCGAATAGCGTTTACACAAACATTGAAGCTAAAAACTCTTCTAGCCAATGTGAACAGATTGCAACGGAAAAAGCCAAAAAAGGGAAGCAGACATTTTGAGAAAAGAAAGAAGGTTACAATGTTTAATATTCATTATTCCAGGTGTTTAAATAAGGCCTATTTCGGCCTACTTAAATTTTGCCATCAGTCTCATTGAAATCCTTAACTTGTCCTCATATTGCGAGTCATATATTTTGTGCAAACTCTGCCTGGATGAATATTATTTGGCATTATTCTGGGCTACCAGGTGACTGATTTATTTTGCAGGGATGTTGTGGAAAAATAATCATCAATGCACTCCGCATCCTGGCAGTCACATAGAATGTATGAAAATCGTATATCCATTTCATGCTGCCCAGTGACCAAATTAATACACCAAGTAGATAATCCAAATCGGTAAAGTAAATACAATGTAGTATTCACTTTGACTATTAACGAAAGAACCACATTTAAGTGAATAATTTACCCTGGTCTTTCTTGGCTTTATTGTCTGTTGGCTTCATATCGTTATTTCCATACAGGGTTAGGTTTTGAAGTCGCGAATTGAAATTGAACTTTCTATAAGTAGTAATTGAGTGGAAGGCTACAGCACGAGAACCGACAGAGACAAAGGAGGCACACAAAGTACACATGCACAACGCTTAATTTCAACAAAAATGTTTATTCTACCAGTACGCAGCTAGTGTTCAAGCGAATATCTAACAAAAAAAAAAAACAAGATCACACATGCTCTCAGAACCTGCTCTTACCGCTATTGCACCCTGGCATTTGAATCAAGGTAGCTCAGCTCTTTTTCACACAAGGCTATCGAAGGACAATTAAGGACTATTGACAGTTACTTCCCGCACCTGAAATTGTGACAGCCTCGACAATTTCTCTAGTAAGGCTTGATTTTCTCCTAGATATAATCTTGCATTCTTCAAAGACAGGTTTGCACCCACAGTCTCTGCTCCATTTACTCTGCTAGTAAATGAGTTTTATGTATTGGAGTTGCATTATTACATAGTAACATAGGAGCAAAATGCAAAGCTCTGTCATTGTGGAAGGAACAATGACTTTCATATAAATGACCCAATGGAGGATGATTATTCAATACCAAGTAATGAAAAATTTGACAGAGGTATCAATGAAAAATCAACTGAAAATTTGCCGTTAGACTTGGGTCAACTTTACGAGAGCAGATTTCGCAATGCAAATTTGGTCAAGCCAAGATTGGACAGTTATACAAAGGCTAAAATGAATTCCAGCTATATTGACTGAATATGCTCTAAAACAACAAATACGTTACTGTTGCTCAGAGCACATCCTCAGTAAACAATAAATATGTAAATGTGAGAAGTGACAGTGTCACTTCAGAAATGCAAAACGAGCTACTGCTGATGTAAATCACGTGACAATCATGGGGCTCTCTGGCTCAGTGGCTATGATAATGCTGGCTGCTGAGTACAATGTTGTAAGTTCAACATTTGGCCATTGTGGCCATGTCCCAATGGGGGTGGAATCTCAAAATTTTTGTCTACCTTGCTTCGGGTGCGCATTCCGAGCACAAGACTTTCTGTCTTTGTTGCGATTTTGTTGGTGATTAAGTCATCGCTTAGTGCAAAACAAAAGAAGAGACATTCTTGCGGACTTCATTGCCACTCCAGCTAGACCTTTAGTACCCCTTTAACAACAATTCTTATCTTCACTTCTCTCAGCACATTTTAAGCACGCCTTGTTCTTTCACTCGAAGGAAGACCAGCTAATGACTGCTCTCATCTGTCAGGTAACAACAAGCATCCAGGTGCTGGGACATTGACGAAACAGTGTGAGAGATTGAATGAGAGTCCAGGATGAACAGGAGTGGTTCAGGGACCTTTGAAACATAGTTGCTTTCTTGCTATCCTTCGCAATCCAAGAAGTGGTGTGCAAATTTTTTTTTTATTTGTGTTGCTGCAGGTAGTTGTTGGCAAAGGGACCAATCCAACTCAGAAGACCCTCATTCTGAAAGAGTTGTTCGATGTAAGCATATGTTTCCTTAGCCCCTTTTCACAGTATACGTGGATCTGGCATGTTTGACGGATGTTGCGTTATCGAACGATAATTTTGTTGGTTCAATACTGCGTTTTTTTTTTCCAGGGCAAAATGTTGCCTTTCTCTAACCAGTCACCACCTCTGAAAGGTAAAGTGCCGGCCTTCTTTGTCTTATGATTGCTGTAAGTCTTTTATTGCGATAGCAACTATATGGATACTACAGCCGAATTTCCGCCGTCGTCACTGTGATGTTCCATATAAAGTCCAAGTGCGATGAGATCACGGCCGTGTGCCATGTGTTATAGGTGCGAGGGAAAGCATGTGAGGGTGAATTGAAAAGGATGGTGGCTTGGTGTGGCGATGCCTTTGCGCACGCGCAAGGGAAGAAGGCAAGAAAAGTGCGCGCCGACTTTTTGCACACACGCAAGGGTTAAGGGGTGATGTGTGCGCGCTAGGAGGGCGGGAGGGGGGGTGCAGGGTGGCACGCCTATCTGCTTCTACTACGGCCACGTGCATCACATCTTGCAGGTAATCTGCAGTGGTTTTGAAGGCTAGCCAACCTAAGATAGCTGATAGCTTCGTGTGCGCTGTGTTCTCGTATGCCTAGTTCGCATTGAAGCGAGAGGCAGCACGATGTGGAACTCACTCACTGCTATTGCCACTCTTCATCATGCCAGCGTGCTAATAGTGAGTGTTCGTGGTCATTGAGTGAGATGTATGTATCTGCGTGCATGACATCATGCTTGTTAGTTTAGGTAGTAAGCGAATGTTTAGAGCAGTTTATACAGCTGTTAAAACGATCATCCTTACTGTGTACAGCTGTCTACTAGTTTGCTATCACAATTAATGCTTTCCGTTCTGTGCAAAGCTGCAAGTTTTTTTGCACCATAACCACTTTTGATTTAATAAAGTGTTAAGTAGCTTTAAAATGTGAATTTAGGCCTTTGTTTTCTGTGCTAAATATCAATATTTCACTAGGGAACTGAAGTAGAATTTTAAGTGGATTCTGTTCCTCTTTGAACTGTCAGTCTTTCTCTATTGTATTCCTTTAAGAGCAACCTTTTCTGTGCAGCACAACCTTTGGGATGCCTTTATGCTAAAATTAGACTGCAGTAAATTAAATGACAGCATGTCATTCTTGGAAGTATGCTCTTGTCACCAGTTTCTGGAATGGAAGTGGGGCGGGCTATAGTTTGGTCTAAATTTAAGTTTTGCTTTCTGATTGAGCCTGTCACTCACACCGGCACAGATCCTGTTGCTCAAAACAGCTTGTGGATGTCTCAACATGTACTCTCATTTAAAAAAAAATATATATATATATGTCCACACAGCCAAACTGAAATCGTAAATACAAAAGCACAAGGCTACACTTGTGGTAGGGGACATGCTGTTAAATCTTGATGTTGTTGACAAACTTCAGTGTGATGAAATCGTTGATGTGATGAATTGTCTTACTTTTAATAACTTGATGTCCATAACATGTCCTGTATTTTAGCCTCTATATAGAAAACAGCAAAGAACAACTGTGACATTAAACGGAAACTGTACCAAAGGCACCATAGTCAGATGGTTGAATTATTTGCGGTTGTTTGTGGATGCATCATGCACTTGTAATTTCTGAAATGTTTAGACCCAAATTTCAAGTATTTCAGTCTAACTCAATTTTAATGTAACCAATTAGAGTGCTCATGTTTCTGATCTTATATCGATGTTTGACCATGTTGGTATGCTTGATTAGAAATTCGATGCACTATAGAGTATTCTTTGTGAGGAAAGTTAATTGCAGTTTTAATGAAGTTCATAAATATGGCTTTCGCATACTGCTGTCTTGTTTAATCTAGCGGCCTGTTCATATTCCATATGTCCATGATAGCGCATAACATGCAATTAGTTGTGTCTTTCTTAGTGTATATTGCATGTTGTAGCTAATCTCAATGAATTTAATGTTTTCAGAACCTTTGCATTTGGTGATTGCGGCGGGGCCATACACCACATCAGACACTCTCAGCTTCGAGCCTTTGGTTGACTTCACAGCCTACATCATCAAGCACCAGCCTCATGTTTGCATTATGGTGTGTAGCTGAGTGTTGATGGGCTCACAGTTGACTAAAGAATATACTAGTTATATGTACTGCAATCATCTAACAGAAGCATAGCAGGGCTGGGAATGTTTTGGCAATTAGACTTTCGTGTAGTCAACATTTCTATGAATCAAAGTACAGATACATGGAATAGTGCATAGACGTACTTAAATGGTGTGGATTATTTAGTTACATCCTAAAAAAAAAAGAACAGATAGTGTATTACAAGTAAATAAATATAAGCTATAAGGGAAAGCTGCTGGAATTATTCCGAGCCCTTTTCCTTTGCCAATTCTCAGTGCTGTTTCTGTTGCACGATTGTGAAATAACTGCCACTTAGTGCTTTCAATTTATTTAAGGGGAACAGTATCTGCTTAACTCTTGTTGGCCTGTTGGTTTTAATAATGAATTTCAATGATGTAAGTATGACATCTTGAATACAAGGATTACCAACTTTATTATTCTTTAAAAATTGATTTGATTTTCCTTTTGTTTTTTTCCTCTGTGCGGTGCAATTACCACACCCATTTCAAGTTCTGAGTAAATTAGCCGCCGAGTTAAGAATTGGCAGTACTGTTTCGAATGCATGATGGATTTGCAGACAAAGGTTGGGCTGTATGTTCTCAGTTCTTGACACAACTGTTCTCACATGTCACTGCCTTGAGATTCCCTTACTTACATCTTGTTGAAAATTTTGTGGTAGCTAAAAGTAACAGCAGTGGCTAGTTCGCAGCAATACTGTAGTAGTACGTAGTACTAATAGTAGCAGAAATATTGAAAGTGTTGCTTTCAAAAACATAAGCTACTAGAGATAACATAGCAGCAGGACCATTTGTGCTTATTGCTGCTTGTCTTTGTTGCACTGTAGGGTTTGTTTTGCCAGCTTATAATTAAATAATTGATTTTAAATTTTTTATATATATGTGTAAATTGAAAATACAGTGCGCATATTGCATAAATGTAGAATTAGGTATTAGAGCCAAAAACTAAATGTGTGTCATTTTTGTCACACACCTGTTATAATTGAAATCGTACGTAATAATAGGCAGTGAAGCCAGAGAAAACATAGGGGAAGTTAAATGTTATGTTATGGCAAGTTATCTGTTCATCCACTTTCATTTCCCTTTACCTTGTTATTTCTGCATTTTAAGTTACACATAAAAAATGACTTCTCCTATGCTTTTTCTGGATTCATTGTCACTTTGTATGATGGTGACTACCAAATATGAAGTCCTTTGGGTCTCGCAATTGTGCTTGCTCATTGTGATAATTGGCTATTTGTAGAAGTTTCATCATTATGTCGCTGCTGTAACCTGCTTTTCTACCATTTGGTCGGCAAAGATATTTATTACCCTACTGTTCTTTTCTTTATTACCAGATGGGACCCTTTGTAGACAGTCGTCATGAGTTGATCCAGGTTCGTACTATTGTGTGCCATAATTCTCTGCGATTTGCTTCTTGAAACCTACATTCCTAGCTAAATTGCTTAGATTAAGAATCAAAAGCATTGTACATACCAATTGATCGAAGTAAATATATGCAAGTCCTCGTCCGTGTTGCGTGCATGTTCTTTCTATTGCACATTATGTCCTTAGTTTGTTTAGTTTTCATGGCTGTCTTCAGCCAGAAAGATTTGAATAACTTTTAAGTTCACTGTTTAAATATACGCTAATTAAAGAAAAGTGGCCCAAGGCATATGTCATCAAATGCAGCTGGCCATTTCAATGACATAATGTACCTATTTTGTATTGACAACAGTGAATGAGTATGTCTTTCTATCTGCAGGTTATGCAATGGTCCTCATGGTCACATTTCTGTCTACTGTTTCTTTTCAGAAGGGGAACCTACCTGATACATATGACACCATATTCCAAAATCAAATCGATGCACTAGCTAATGCATTACAAAAGTAAGATGTTTCTTTAAAAGTCCAAAT
Source organism: Dermacentor variabilis (assembly GCF_050947875.1). NCBI lineage: Eukaryota > Metazoa > Arthropoda > Arachnida > Ixodida > Ixodidae > Dermacentor > Dermacentor variabilis. Next base: position 92,261,606 of record NC_134571.1, read on the forward strand.
ATAAGTTTTGTTGCTCAGATAGTTGGCTGCATCCTCGGTTTTCCCATTCGTGGTGCCTTCTTTTCTTTGAACCTTTATATGTATAATCTCATTGTTGTCATGTTGACATGATGATCATTTTTTGTTGCGGATTAAGCATACCTGAAGCACCTCTGGAGACCTGCAGTTTCACAGCACCACAACTTCTCTTGCTTCTTCATCAGAGGTCACAGCACTGAGGCGCAACTTGCATTACGGATGTAATCACATTGCTCACTACTGAGCTCATAGTTGCTTGTTGCCGTAAAATGCCCGGTTTGTGGCTTGTAAACTAACTTTGTGCACGGTCAAATCTAATTTAGAAGGTTCTCCTATGCCACAATCAATTTTGTTTCCACATATGTGCAGTTTGTCACGACAGTCTACACATGTGTCTTGCAAACATTTCTAGCATTTTTTCCAAAGCTTCATTTTGACGTTTCCTCATGAAATTGCCAAAAATCCTAAATGTCTGCATATTTGGCCTCTCTGTGTTCTTATGACACGAGTTAGCACAGAAAAACAAAATGAAAGGTGACTGGTACACACAGTGCTTCTTTGTGATGACTGTGCTGTGCTAGTAAGTAGCATGATGTCATGTTCTCAAGATTACAGCTAGCCAAATCTTCCAATTCGGTCAACATTGTGCGTTCATTTTAATTTTTTCAAAGTGAAGCTTTTCTTTGTGAACCTCGCCAGGTTGACCATGGGTGCTGCGGCGTGGCTGTTCACTTGCGAAATAAGCCAATCAGTCACAGCGGAGTGCGCCACTGGGTTTTTTGCACCACCACCACATAGTGCTCGCATCCGCCATAGTGGCGGCGCCGTCCTTGCGGGGAATAGGAAAAAAAAAAAAAAAAACTCAGAATGTCTGCCTTCGTGCATCCGCAACGGCAGCACTGCATTAGCCTCTCTACAGTGCCTGAACAAAGCCTTTCGTGTCACTTTGTGCGGACATTCAGTAAAGACGAACTCCTGTTTTGACTCTTTATGCACTCACACAAAGCTTCGCTGTATATAGATTCCAACTCGTTGGATGTGCTGCATTTTGTTTTCATTTGCAGAACGAGAACGCAGGTTGTCCTAGTGCCCTCTAACCAGGATGTACATCATGACCATGTCTTCCCAACACCACCATTCAGACTTGGAAAGAAATATGAGGTGCGTGTATCCCTCGAAGCACGCAAAGGCTGTTAATTTCTGCGTGTGCTGTTTTTTTTCACATGTTCTTGTTAGGCTGTCTTTAAAGGGGCCCTGAACCACTTTTTGTCGAAGTGGAGAAAGGTATTTGAAATGAAAATAGGCTATTTCAGAAATACTTTGCTGCAAAAGTATTTCAATGCGTTTAACAGAAGCGGAGTTATTGGCAACCAAACGTGGCCCCTGCTGTGCTCCTGTTCCTTCTTCAATGCCTTGCACTGTGAAGGCTATGTTGCAGTGGGGCATGCCCACAGCGCTCCACCTTTTAAATATCATCATAGTGCGCAGTCCAAATTTCATTTTGGATGTTAACGTAGAAGCCACTACTTCCGCCTTTGGTGCCTATGACGTGCTAAACATAAGCCAAACGCAGTTGTCCTCGGTGAGCCGCAGTGCACCTAACCAGCGGAATCATGGCGGCACCCTGTAGCGGTCGCAGTATCTACACCATGTAGTCCACTGCAGCTTGATGTCAACCATCCGCCAATAGCAGCCATCTAAGTGAATGACCAAATAAAGCATCCGACGACGAAATAAAGCATCCAGAAGAGTATGAGGACAGGGCATTCTGTTGAAAAGAGAGCATTTGAGAGAAAAGTGGACCTCGTGATCCGCTTGCGAGCCCACGCCCCGCATACGATAGAGAAACTTGGCTGAGATGTTCACAGCAGCGCATGCTACCAGCAGACTATGTTATTTCACCAAGCCTGAGGGGTGGTTTAGGGCCCCTTTAAAATATCACGGGGATCGCATATCAAGGCTTTCTTTTACATTGCTGTCTGTTTGTCAGCCTTTCAAAGGGAGCTGTGTGTTGCCATCATGTCTTGCTTTGCATTGTCAGTAATGCTTGTTGTTATGACAAAGATGTTATAATTGTGACCCTTCAACCATGCTCACATAGCATATCTGATGTCTGTGTTTGAAAGGACGTAGGTTGCTCGCTATGGCTGTGAGTAGCAATGGCTAGCGCTCCCGGAGCTGGCTTTAGTACACGTACAAATACCCAAGAAATTTGGTGGGAGTGAAGGACAGGCGCCTGTGATGCCAAGGGCATTATGGGAACTTTGAGGGTCAGTTTCAGTTTTGGAGACTGTGTGCTACAAAGCTAGATACTGCGACCACCACGGGGTGCCGCAATGAGACCGCTCGCCAACCTCACCATCAATGCGCTCGGAAAACTGCATGTTCTGATTGGCCTCTGTGGGTGAGTGTGGTGACACGTGCCAGCCCAAACTCGCACTTCGGGGTGCACGAAATGTTGTGCACTGTGTCTGCTCACACTGGTCCTATGCATGAGAGTGTGTGGGGTCCGCAGCTGATGCTTGTCTTTCACGAGCTCTTTGGCCGCACTTGTCAATGCAACCTCTATTCTGTAAGAAATCTCTTGACAAGTTATCTGCCTGCGAAATGAGCAAAAGGCTTGCAAAAATTGTCAGACAGTTGCTGAAATGGATAAGGGTTGTGCAGCATTTTGCGACGCAGTGTGATCTTAAAGATGAAAACACACTCGCAAGAACCTCATAGCTGTTGCCAGTATACACCAAGGCGTATTTTTCAGCACAGGCTTGGAAGTAAGTGCCAACGAAAGGTAACGCTTATGTGTAATCTTTCGGTGGTGCTTGGCAACTTGTCAAAACGCGTTGAAAGACACATTCACAGATATCTCTGCAAACTGACATTTTCGGTACCCTAGCCGGCATGAGGCATATTCTAGTGTGTAACACACACAGTGAAGAGCCCCACAAGAAACTGTTTATGTGGTAAATTGCTTTAAACGTGATTCTAGCCGGAGTGTCTCAGTGCGTGCGCACAGCCAAAATGCAACAAAGTAGTAGTGCGCATAAAAATTCTGGTTCTTATGGCGTGCCACTGTCTTCTCAGCAGTGTGTCGTGGCTGCGCATTTTGCAAAAGCAGGCCATGACTTACAAGCTTTGCTGCATACACTTGGCAGGCAAAAAGCAGCTCCGGGAGCACGGATGCACTCGGTGCCCCGACTGTGGTTCCCTCGTGGCATTTTGTGGCCACTTGGGTCGCGCTTGTCTTTGTTTTGCTATGTAATCTGTTGTGCTATGGCTAGCTAAGACGGTAGAAGAAAGGGTTGCCTCCAGTTGGACGAGGTACACAGTGGCTGCAAAGGAAGCAGATGGCGGAGCATTTTCCCTCAAGATTCCCATAATGCCTTATTGGCAGCTGTTTGAGATTGCATGCCACTTTGTAACTTGTCCATTGGCTGAGCATCGTAGATGTCAGGTGGAGATTGCAGACTTGACTCCCTTTGGCTCCATGTTGTCTACAGTCTTCCAGTTTCATTTCCTGTTTCCTTTAAGAAAAGAGTTACTTTACCCTATGCTTTCCTTGGCTTCGTGCAGTTGTCAGTCACAAAAAAATCTTAGCCCCTCAGTTCTCTCGATTCTTCTTGCTCAACTCACCGTGAAAGTATTACTGTGCTACCACCACCACCACTGCTACATTTCTGCTTGATTGCAGAAAATCATCTGTGCCCCTGATCCTTGCCTTCTGGACATCGGTGGCTACATTGTTGGGACTACCAGCGTAGATGTATTGATGCACCTTGGCAGGGAAGAGATATCCTTGTGAGTACCAGTGGTTGTTTTTGCTGGAACCTTTGGCAATAGGCCAGATTTCTTATTTGTGCCTGTGGCAGTAGACAAGAAATGTTCAGGAGTGTGTGGAAACTCTACTGCCTTGCACAGTTAGGCACCATTGGGAAACCTTCATGCAAACCAGAGTCTTTCAAATGGTGGCATCACGCAGTAGTACGTCGACGTGCATCAGAGCTATTGCTACAAGGGCCCCTAAACAAATTTAACGTAACACCATTTTTGGAACACTTCTGCCTCCTCACCTTCTTTTCTCATTGGCCAGCTGCTATTACATGCATTATTCTTTCTTTTTTTTTCTTCTGTCAACTGTGAAGTTTCAGCCAGGCGCTTGTAAAAGTTCCACGGGGACTTGAAGACTGTGCCACCGTCTCAAAAATAAATATGTATAGAAAAAAAGCCTCCTTAGAGAGAAGAGGATAAAGTTAGCGTGAATTTAGTTTGTTTCAATGGCTTTATTGCCACCCTGTCCACATGATTGCTGTGACTGCTACGAGCTGCCACCTGTCAATTCTTTACCCTGCACTGTTCTTGTGCGCAACACTGTCTGGTTGCGCATTCATGCCGCTGGCAAGTTTGCAGTGCATCTTCACTGCAACACATATTATTCCTTTCTATTTGGCATTACAACATTGCAGAACACATTGCCGTGAAATCTTTCTTCCTTGAATAGATTGTGCATGCATGCTAAAAACAGTAGCCTGTATGGTGCAAGTAGACGAAGCTTGAACTAGTGCTTTTATTTCATGGGAAAGCAACCTGAATGTCTCATTGTAACCAGCTCTGTTCACATTTCAGCTCTCCGAAGCTGCCTGACAGGCTGTCTCGTCTTGCAAAGCACATTCTGACTCAGCAGAGGTGAGGCAATTCACATGCCTTGCATGTGAAAGAATTTTCAACACTACTATTTACATATATGGTGCATATATTGAAGTTCTTTGGTCTTTGAACAGTTTAATTATCTTCTAATTAACTTAGACTGTTTAGTCAATTTTAACACGACAAAGTAAAGCTCAAGTTTCGTTGTTCACATTTTTTATTGCTGTAGTTTCTAGAAAAAATAATAATTAAGCAGATCCCATACGCTATCAGAATCAATGATGTGCAAAGCATTCTGCAGGCATGAGCACCATTCTGCTATCGAGCACCATTTGGGGTTCTGCCATGTATTTCAAAATTGACCATCGTATTTTTGTCTATGTCAAGCAATTGCATGTAGTATGTCATGCGAGAATCTGTGTCACAACAGCAGCGAGCAGGTGACGTCAGCGACAATGATAGTATGATAGTATGGAATGACTACTGATTTTTTGTGCTCTGGCGAAGAACCATTACAACCTGTTTTGTTATGACTTGAACTGATCATCAAAGCGGCACAATTTAACACACCATTTCAAAGTGCTAGGAGCCATGAGGAAAGAATGGATGAAACTGGCTTTCGCTCTCACTTTTGCCAATATGCGATGTGATGCTCCCGAAAGACAGTCGTAAAATTTACTATGTGCGTCTTATTTCTAATTCTGTGGCCAACGTAACCTGGCACGTGCACATGTGCTATTGGGAGGTTTAGAATATGGGTCTAGAGTTTAGGCTGCCCCAACAAGTGACTGCTTTGCATTCACAGTCTGCCCCGCTGAGAATGTGCTTTAGAATAGGGTTTCCAGCTTGTGTTAGTGTCATGCGATTGCAGCACCCTTCCTGCTCACGGAAGGAAAAATTAAAACTGTAATGCTGGAGAACAATAAACATGAAATAATGCAACCTGTAATATTTTACAGGATTAAAAGTATGCCTGACAGTTTATTATTTTCAATGAGGAGGCGTTGACACGTTTTTGATATTCGTGGCGTTGTTGAGACGACGCAAAACAGGTTTGGGGTGTTTGGGGCACCTATGCTATTTTTGAAATTTAGCGTTACGGGCGTGTGAAAATCCAAGCCCAAAGATACTGTTTGGATTCGGTGCATGCGCTGTGGCAAGACACTGATCGTTATGGGCCTCCTATCTTTTGGGAGCCTCTATTCTAAAACAGCCTATTGCTTGTGCTATGCAACATGACACGTGCACCAAACGTCTATAAAAAAGTTTTGAACCACTTTTTATCAAAATCGAGAAATGAATTTGAAGTTAAATTAGACTATTTCAGAAATACTTTGCCGCAAGAAGTACTTCAACGCGTTCAGCTGAAAGTGGAGTTATTGGCAATCAAAGATTGGGTTAGCAGTGCTTCCGTTCCTTCTCCAATGACTTGCACTGCGAAGCCTACAGCGGAGTGGAGCATGCCTGCAATGCTCTGCCTCCTGAACATTGCCGTGGCGCGCAGTTCAAATTTGATTTTGGATGTTCACATAGATGCCACTACTTCCGATTTTGGACCTACGACGCACCAAATGCAGTTGTCCTCTGCAAACCGCAATGCGCTCAGCCAGCGGACTCATCACAGCAACCCGCAGTGGCCGTGGCATCTACGTTGGGCAGCAGACCGCAGCCACATGCAACTACAGCGCATACGTGCAGCGTTTGCTTTGTGCACGGCAGGGATTGAGTGCCTGCCCACGCTCATACGCCCCAGTCTGGCCGTGCTACGAGGTGTGGACTGGCTTTGTTCTGCTCCAGCTTGACTGACGGATAGTAGCCACATCAAGCTTGCACATTTTGTAGTGCCATCAATAGCTCAATACAAAGTGAAGTTTGCCAAGGCATCTGACCGGGAGTAGCCAGGAGGGAGCGCGCGCTGGAAAGCGTGCGTGTGGTCTCACCATGAGTTTACCATAGTTATAGGCTAGTTAAGTGTGCAAAACTAGTCGAAATTAGCGAAACCCAATGGCTATGGCACTGATAGGCAGGGTTGTAAAGTTGAATTCCTACACTAGTGGCAGCGGCAGAGCGTGAGCAAACAATAGTCGGCTTCTTCTGGAAGTGCATAATTGTTATCAAAATTCGAAAACAGATTTTCGCTTACTTAAGCTTGTTTATTAAACTGTGTCAATAAATATACACAGTAACAGTAGGAGGAAGTGTGCTGATCCAATCACACTTCTTAAACCGTTCCCTACCTTGAAAAAAAGAAGAAAATTGTAACAAATTTACTGGAAATTTTTTTTCGCTCAGTTTGTAGAGCTTTTATTTTTTTAATAAAACGGCACCATCATTTCAATTCAGTGGGGTTCCTTTATTTCACAAATTGTGTAAAACGATAAGAAGGCTTCACTGCATGGCCCTTTTGTCTTGCAGAAAAGCATTTTGCAGGGCTTTGTACACTATGAACAAAAAGAACACAAAGAAAAAATAACCTAAACTTTGCAGAAACACGCGCATGAGTAGTGGCTACTTTTACGCAGCTCCTAAAGCAGTTAGTAGGCAGTCTTCGTATGGTAGACTCATGAGCAGCCACAAGGTCCTCTGGACCATCCATAGAATAGTCGTCATCAGATTCCTCAGAAGAGAACACACCACTTTCCGTTTCCGAGCAAAACTCTACAGAGATGTGGTCTAATGAGGAATAAAATACTTTATTTTACGCGTGCTTTTATTGCCTTGCTTCTTGGAGGCAGCCATGCCTTATGTGGGGCTGTCAGAGGGGGCAATATAATGAAAGGTGAGACACAAATGGCATAGCATGGACAAGCCTGGCCATCTAGTGTCAGGAATAGCAATTAGATGCAATAGGATGGGGATAGTCATCATAGGTTCAGTGCGTGACAATGTTTTGGTTATGACGACTATAGTCATTGGTTATATTGGTACAAAATTTCATGACGACTGTACTCATCAGGAAGGTGAAGGGCTAATTCATGTCATCTATTGGACAATAGTAGCCACGTATGGGAATTTGCTATATTACATAATAAAGTGTCCAAAAAAGAGTAAGGAGCAGGCTTCTGTTGAAAAGAGAGAATTTGAGAAAAAGAAAGAGCAAAGGTGACTTCATGCTTTGTCTATGAGCTCCATGTGCGGTGCATGAACGCAAAACTTGGCTGAGATGTTCACAGCAGTGTATGCTATCTGGGGACTTTGTTTTTTCACCAGGCCCGAAAGGTGGTTAAGGACCCTTCAAGAGCTAGCTCACATTGGCGCAAGGAAAGTGTTCATGTGATCGTGGTCTAAAGGTTAGAGCACTGGGCAGTTATATTCGGGAGCCAAGGTTTGATCCCAGTACTGAACACTTTAATTCTTCTTTATTTAAGGGTCCTGAGACATCGGCAGGCAGGAGCCTACCTACCGTAATGTGCCTGAGTTGAGCCAAAGAAAGCATCGCATTAGGAGCACACAGACTCTGAGCCCTGATTCAATCACTGGACTAAGGAGCTCCATTGCAATGTATTCCATCACATGACCTAGTAAACCCAGTCATACAGAAGAATGAATGTTTACATAAGCAATATTCAAGACAGCTCTTCACTTGATGGGCACTTCATATCTCGTTACGTATTGTACATTATGGAGTGCTATTTCACGGGCTTAATTGCACATTAGTTTACGCCCAGGTATCTCTGTGTTCACCTTTATACAAATATCTGGTGCAACAAGCAAGATTTTGCTCCCTTTACTGCTTTGTTTTGCTGTTACTATGTAGTCCCTCCTTCACGTGTTATAGGGGTTCTAAATCACTCCTCAGGCCTGGTGAAATGTGGAGTCTGCGGATAGTATACGCTGTTGTGAACACCTCACCCAAATTTTGTAGTTGTGCTCAAAATGTGAAGCTGACAAGAGGAGCACAAAGTCACATATTTCTCAAACACTTCCTTTTCAATTGAAGCCTTCTCCTCACCTGCTTCAAAGCTGCTGGTGGCTTGCATATGCTATCATATGCGAGATTCCTATACGTGGCTGCTACATGACACGAGATCAGCAGGAAGCGTTGGTAGTGTTTTTAAACGAGAGCAGCCCAGGCAATCTTGAGCTTGCGCCTCTCTGACCATTCCTCTTCACTACAGCTGATAAAACTGTGTTTAGATCAATCCTCTTCTTGATCTAAACACAGTTTTGATACAGATTGATACAGTTTAATAAACAGGCTGAAGTAAGCAAAAAATTGCTTTCGTATTTCCGTAAGGATTACATACTTCTGGAAGAGGTTGACTGTCATCTGCTCACGCTTGGCACACATAGAAATTAAACTTTGGCTACCCTGCTTGTCAGTGTTGTGTCCCCTTGGTCTTGGTAATTTTGATTACCTTTAAACACTCAACTTGCCTTGAACCATGTGAAACTTAAGATCAGACCACATGTACTCTTGCCAGCGCACACTCCCTCCTGGCTGCTCCTGTCTAGACGCCTTGGCATACATTGCTTCGTATTGAGCTATTGACAGCGCTTCAACATGCGCAAGTTGCATTTGGCTACTATCTGTTGGTCAAGCTGGTGTAGAGCAAAGCCAGTCTGCACCACGCAATACAGCCAGGCTGGAGCACATAAGCTTGAGCGCACACTCCAGCCCTGTCATGTAGAAAGCAAACGCTCTTACCGCCATCTTCTGCATAATATAGATACTGTGGCCATCGCGGAGAGCTGTGACAAGCCCACTCGCTGAGCGCACTGTGGCTTGCTGAGGACAACTGCATTTGGTGCATTGTGGGTGCCAATATTGGAAAGAGTGGCGTCTAAATGTGAACATCCAAAATCAAATTTGAACTGCACACCGCAGCAACGTTCAGTAGGCAGAACGTTGTGGGCACACCCTGCTCTGCCATAGCCTTCATAGTTCAAGGCATTGTAAAAGGAGCGGGGGCACCATGAAGGGTATCGAAGGTGATCTTTGATTGACAATAACTCCGCTTCTGCTGAACATATAGACTCAGATTTATTGAAGTTGAGAAATGCTGGAGTCGAGAAAAGTGTTTCAGAGCCTCTTTAATAACGTGCAGCCAGCATTAAGTCGAGTGCACATAAAAATTTCTGTTGTCCATCCTGTGGCAGCAACTTGTCACAGTAGATGCCGACACTATTGCGAGAACAAAGTCTTTAAAGGGACTGACAACCTATATTTAAGGACCCAGTTTTTGATGGAACAACAAAGAGTTCATCCTCAGAAGTGTTTATACCTGCAGCAGTTACTTCCAAAAGCATGTGGAAATTTTGTATGCAAAATATTTCAGTCCAAGCAATGTCTAAAAAAATAGGAGTACCGATTTCAGCAACCTTGAAAAGTAAGAGCAATGCTGGTTGCCAGCCTCGCAAACAGGGAAAGCAGAATGATGGGCGGCTGTTGCAGGAGTGAGTGAAACTTTTGTTAACCAACTACATTTTGACCTCTTCAAAGCCATTTCTGAAAACAAAAAGTCTGCTGCGATAAATTTCTTAATCTGTTTCTGCTGCAAATTTTAGTGCTAGCTAAGGTCCATAGAAAAAAAAAGTTTTGAAAAACTTGTTTTATATAGGGACCTTAGTGCTAGGGACAATGTGGTGCCCTCTTTTGGCCAAGGGCACAAGTTCACACAGCGTCACTATGTTCTTCGAGATTGGACTACAGCGTGCGCTGTCCAATCATGGAGGCCATGGTGCCATTTTTCTACTTGTATAACAATAAACTATTTAGTTGTGCATTGTAAGTTACAAAAAAGCTTATAATAGAAAAAAAATTTATTGCATTTAAAACTAAAAAAGTTGGAACTGGGCAAATATCAAATAGTCAGAATACAAATCGAATAGCTAGTAAGTATCAAATCGAAAAGTTGAACAAAGGTGTGTGTGTGTGTGTGTGTGTGCATGCGTGTGTGTGCGTGCGTTGTGTGTGTGTGCAGGCACAATATATATATTTACAGCATGAATATTTATTTCAGTGTAACGACTCATTCCAAGGAAAACCACTGGTTATATCATCAAAGATAAACTGCTACATGACTATACTGCAATAAACACTATATTACAGACTACCAGCAAAAATAACAGGTTATTATGTACACTTCTGCCGTGAAATTGAAAACTAATCTTCCATTACCCATTTTGTTTGCGTATTGTTTCGAAAGCTTTTGTGGTCGTTTCAATTCTGACAATTTGCAATACTTTGCTTAGCAAACGGAGCACAGTATAGCCCAACTCTAACACTTGGTTGTCACGAAGTATTTAGTTAGTTTTGATATTAAAAAGTACCAAATAGTTAATTTTCAAATATGAATAGTTAATGTAGCACATTCAATTCATATTCAAGAATTCGAATATTTTCCCACCCACAAAGAAAAGCCCAAGAGCCATGTACACTAATAGAAGGCCATGTAATAGGTCATCCTATTTGTTGTCATGCTTTTGCCATGTGAGTGCACCAAAAGTAATCTTTTACAATTTGTTGTGAATCAAAATATAAATCCTTGTTCAGCGAGAACAGCGCTTATTTCAGTCTACACAAGACGCAATCTTTCAATCAATGGGGCTATCTCAATTCATGTTCCGTACAGTTGTATGTACCCTTAAAAATACAAATTTGGACAGAATGAATTTTTGTTCTTTCTGCAATGTGATAGCTGACGATCCGTCTTTTAGGGATAGTATGTTGTATTTTGTTCTCTTGAGCCACATGTAATACATCTTCTGTCAGGCAATTAGTTGCAAATAAGTTCTTATCTTGATGTGGTGCTAAGAAGTCTGCTCTTTCATGTCCCGGACTGTACTTTTTTTCCCTGCGATTTCTCCCAAGGTGGTCCTGCACAAAAATAACTTAGCGAGTTGACAGGTGTGTTGTGTATTGACGAATATTTTCAAATGGTGGGGACCGACTTTTCTCTTCCTTGTGCAGCTTTTACCCACTCTACCCACCATCTGAAGACGTGAATGTTGATCTATCTCACCTTTACGATAGTGGCCGTCTGACTGTGACTCCGCACTTGCTTGTGCTGCCGTCTGATCTCAGAGGCTTTGCCAAGGCAAGTATGAAAGCACCATTATCATTTGCTCGCTATTTCTTTAGAGTATGGTGGCTTTTTAGTGATCACTTGCAGCACCTATAGCACAATTCTGCTGGTTCAGCTGGATTACTTTAGAAAGAGGACATCACTACATGTTAAATATAGAGTAAAATTGTGGGGTTTAATATCCCAAAGTTGTGCAGCGTGCTACGAGGGAGGGGAGGGCTTCTGATTAATGTGCACTCAAAGCACGATGCACGAGTGTTTTTATATTCTGGCCTCCGTTGAACTGCGGCTGCTGTGGCTGGTAATCGAACCCTTGACCTGGTGCTGAGAAGCAGAATGCCATAGCAACAGAGCTACCACGGCAGCTATTATTGTGTATCAGATCACCAGCCGTTAGCCAGCTCCTAATGTACTACAGTCGACTCTCGGTACAACGGACCCTAATAATCCGACAAAATATGTCCATTTTATCCGAAGTCCATAATATCCAAAACACCTCACTTCCGAAAATTTGGTCGCAATGTGTAACAGCAAGCAAAGAGTGAGTGACGAACATCCAAAGTAAAAAAATTAATAAATAAACAAAAATAGAAAGGCACAGTTTCGCCCAAAAGGTGAAGCATTGATTGTGATAGCAAATTAGTAGACAGCTGTGCCAAGTAAGGATAGTAAATTTATTGGCCGTGTAAAGAGTTAAACATTCGCTTACTAACTAAATTAACAAGCAAGGTTTCACGCGCGTGCATGTAAACATGAACACATCTCGCTCGATGATCACGGAAAGTCGCTGTCAGAACATTAGAGTGAGGAAGTGTGGCAGCAAAAGTGAGCGAATTGACCTTCATGCTGTCTCTCGCTTCAACGTGAACTAAACGTCAAAAGCACAGCGCATACGAAGCTACCGGCACTGGGTGCACTTTGTCCACATCGTAGATTGTTTTGAAAATCAGGTCCGCGCGGGTGTGTACTTTGTCCACATCACAGATTGCTTTCAAGATACAGCGGCCGCGCCATAAGCAGCAGTCGCCGAATCAGAACCGCCTTCCCCCTTGCCTCACCCCTATGCTTTGCGTGCAAAAGACGCCACGCTTCTGCCCCGCCTTCCTCCAGCCCTCGCATGCGCAATATGGAGCCGCAGTCGTCGGCTGACTCTTGCAAGTCAGTTGCCAGCCCGTGTCGACACGGCAGAAGTCAGTTTTGCACGGCCGATTTTGTCAAACATTGATAGTCCGTTGTAGCGCGGTCCGTTAAAAGTGGACTTCTTTGCATTAATGAAATAAGTAGCGCAAACTAAGGTTGAAATGTGGTCCGTTACATCTGAAAGTGTTGTACACGGGTTCACTGTAATAAGCATAGACTGTAACATACTTTTTAATTATGTACAGTGTGCATGTTATGATGAATTGAAGCTGTGCAGCAATGAAATCTTGTGTTATTTACATCATAGACTGCTTATTATGTAAGTTGCTGGAGTCACAAATATCTGCACTATAAGTGGTACTACCACACTATAACCAAAACATTTTTCAAAAATTGCAAATGTGCAAAACATGTGGACCAAGCAGTCGCGCATATCCGAGAATCGAAGCATGCAACCAGCATGTTTGCATCCGTGTAAATTTATGAACATTGAAAGGTTAACGTCTGAGGCATGGCGGTTTTTGCATGATGCATATAATGTAACACAGAAAAAAGAAACTGTATAAATGAATGTAAGTCGCCGAATAATTCTCCAAACCTGCTTGATTATTTGGAATTCCCTGCGGCACCGCCACCAACATCACAGAACTAATATAGAATGGCAACTGAAATTTTGTGTACCCTATGGTGCCTCGTTATTTCTCTGGACTTGCGCATGTGCATTGTCGAAAACATGGCGGCTACTATCCAAGTTGCCGCCATTTGAGTGTTGCGTGTGCCACTGTGCCCTCATTTTCATTGTCGAGGTGGTTCCTTCACTTTCTAAGTGCCGTACAGCCACTGCGAAGCGTTTCTTTGAATTGGCACCAAACCCCAACTTTGGCCCCCAACTACTGACGAAGCAGCACTGTTAGGCCTAGCCCGCAAGGTTGTCAGGCGGCATCCCATCGCGGGAAGCTCACCCTTTCTTTTTGTATCTGTAGACAGTTAAATGGAGATCACACTCACAGGCTAAACAAAGAGCAACGTGCCTGAAGAGGAGTTTGGGTTTGTGGGAGATCAGGCCACGGCAACTATTGCAAACGTCTACCAAGTTTGTATGTGTGCAGATTGGTAGGGACGTCATAAGATGGCATGTGGACATAAAGCCTAAAAGTTCTGAATGGAATTTACAGAACGCAGCTAAACTGACAGCATCATGGAGTTAATGTTGCATGCCCGATATCTGCGCTTTGCGACGATGCACATCACGACGGGTGAACGCGAAATGCACCTACAGCCTTGACTGTCACGAATTTTCGAATAAGTATTACTTGCAATAAAGCACAGCATACAGCAAATTCTGGAAATGTTTTTTCTCGATGCTGGAGTTGTAAAACAGTGAGCTTCTTCGATTATGCAGTCTCAGGATGTCTGCAAACCGTCCGCGACTTCCAGTCTGACTAGCTCTGACCGAAGGGCATGTCACAGTTACGTGATCTAGCTGTCGGTGACTGTCCGAGGTTTTACTCGAGAGCGCCGTAGCTCGTAGCTAGCACCACTAATCAGTGGATTCATTATCGTGGCCTCGTAGATGGTGCAGCCACGGAGGCCATGTCAGGGACACAACCATAATGCTTGCATAATAGAATCATAGCCTTACTGCATAGAATGTGCTTGCAAAGTGCAGTTTACGTTGCGCTCTCACTCTTCATGCTACTTAACTGCTGTATTTAAGCTCTCCCATTGCTTGCAAAATTTAAGCAGAATTCCCATACGAACATAAGCAAAATCGCAACTGTACCACGTCGCTGTTCACGCAGACAGCGCCTGCCAATATTCTTAAAGCTCACGAGACTGTCTATGAAAGGCCTGACACATGTCTCAGACAGAGTGCCTGTATACTGTCTACTAATCCTGCACATCAAAAAGCAAGTGCTCGAACTTAGCATCAGAAGAGATCAACAAATGTAAGCAGCAATTGCAATACTACCTCAGCTACCGGTGAGAAACAGCCACATGTGCAGTAGGATATGCTTCCTTGCACACCGGTTGCACTCACCTGAAAGGTGAAATCCACATGTTCACTATACGTATAGTAATGACCATGCAGATTTTGCAAAACACATCAAGAAAAGCAAGTACGTGCACTTGATCGCTGTGCTTGTCTCTGAAAAAAAACACAAAGACTAAAGCTGCAGAATTACATGGCTCATGCAAAGCTTGCATAATGGCATAGCAAGCAGCAATGTAAGAGACATGTTAGCCGAGTGCACAATATTTACGGTCTGGAACACGCAAAGTATGCGTATTTGTGTATTTACTTTCTACAGACAAAACTAAAGAGCCAATGAGCGAGAACATGTTCGGCACAAAGTGTGCACCACTGACAAGTGGCTGGCTTCCGGAATGTAGGCTTCTCCGTCAGCTAGGCAACCTACGCACATGCCCATAGTGCACATACATACAACACGCTCTGCCATGGCTTGTTCGTTTGCTCCACATCTCCTCCTCATTCCCTTCGGCTGCCTCCTCGCTCTGCCACTGTTTGGCACGCCTCGTTGAGAAATGCGCTCGCTGCCTTGCTTGTCTGTTGGATTTTCCGGCAGCTGCATTAAACTGGTATTTGGTCTCGCGTGGCTGTACTATAAGCAGTGTGCGTACACGTGGAGTTGTATGGAAGGGTAAACGGGAGTCAGAAAGAACTGCATTATAGCCAGTTCTGCACTACAGGTGGTTATGTTATAAGCGGTCCGAGCTGTAGCAGAAATTCGGCGACTAGCGCAACTTTCGAGAACACTTATTTTTTGCCCCCAAGAGCCTAGTGCACCATTTCTTTAATTGCAGGCTGCTTGCTAAACAAATATGATGGGCCATCCGCCGTATATACTCTACCGTGTATAATTCTTGTGGAGGAATTTCAGTTGTCATGTCGTTCGTGATGTGATGTCAGATGGAGAGACTTTGGTAGTGCTTTGCCATGATGCACACTTTCTTGCTCTGTGGAGACAGAAACAGCAGATGCTGCACACCAATTTTGGTTTTCCAATCTATGCGAGTCATCACATTTGCACATTTAGCATGCTAAACTTGGTGAAGTTGTGTAAACTAGCTGTTCCTCCAGTGCAAGGGCAACTTGCCCTTTGCTGGTAAATTTGCGAGAAAAAGAAGGCTTACAAATAATGTATTAGTTAAACCTCGATGTAGCAAAGTCAGTAAAATTGGCAGTTTGCTTCGTAATATCGAAATTTCGTTCTATTGAAGTTCAACCTTTTAGGCAAATAAGTACAGTTGCCGATCGATTTTTATTACACAGAAAGAGATAGCAGAATATTCTGAATTATCAAGCAATCGAAAAAAAGCATGATTGAATGACATAATTCATTTTGATAAATTTGGGAGTGGCGACGAATGATACAATACGGTTTCATGCCATTTATGTCGATATTTTCTCGGCGGTACAAATTGAGTGAAACCAGTCACGCATTCGTGTGCACTCCGCCCCCCGCGGCTGCTAGCGTCGCCACCACTGAGAAGTCGCTATTAGGAGAAGCATCGTGGAGACCGAATGCTTCGTCTGCCTCTCGCTCCAACGGGTCACCGAAACTTGCCATTACGCAACCTACAATATTAAATGCGCAGTAAGATAGCTTACATGGTCCAACGCAGTCTCCACACGCCCACTCTTTGCACGTGCGGCAGATTTAAAGCAGAGTGCGTGGCTGCGTATGCGCTCAGCTGAACTTGCAACCATGCGCAGCTACGGCCAAGAGGCGCACCAGTAATCAAGACATGTGCCAACTTACGCCCCCCGCCCCCTCGTGCACGCTTGGTCGCATTACCGCGAGCTCGCTCCCCTCCCCCACTTTCCCTTTGCTCCCGTGGGAAGGCGGCATCCGTGAAGCCACATTCTTGTCTCACCCTTGCACACTTTCACTCGCACAGTGTGCGTGGCGCGATAGGATCTTATCATACTTGGACTTTATGCAGAAAATGATGCAGCTACTTCGGCGGTCACTCATGTCGCGCGGCGAGCGATTTGAAACGTGCGTCTGCAAGCAGCCACTTCTAGTTCGATCATTTGACCATATGCGTCCGCGGAAGTTTCCATTTATTGTCTCGGCATTCCTTTGCAGCGGCAGTGAAATTTTGTTATATTAAAATTGCATACAAGCACATTTTGTTATGTTGAGGTTCTAAATACATGATGTTCTATGGAATGAAAAGTTAAATGCTTCGTTATATCGAGAATTTCGTTATATCAAATTCTGTTATATTGATGTTTGACTATATTGTGTTTTGTCATTGTTTTTATTAAGAGAACAATTAAACTGTGGGGTTTAATGTCTCAATGCAACTTGCATGCTACAAAAAGCACCGTAGTGGGATTAATTTAAACCACCTTGGATTTATGTATACAAGTAATCCAAGTATACAAGCATTTATTTATTTATTTGCATTGAACCCCACTGGAATGCAGGTGCCACGGACAACAATCAAAACCAAGGCCTTGTGCTCAGCAATACACCGGGACAAATGCACATGAGAAATCTAGTAAAACGTAGTCTGTAAATACTACTGCGCAAATAGTAAGTTCTATATGTATTGTAGTTTACGACAGCATGAAGACTTCAACTTAACACAATTGCACAGGATGGGATAATAAAATGAATGTGCACAAGTAGATGTGCACAGATCTGTTCTTTTTTAAAAGCAGGAAGTCATTAAAGAAAGGGGAAAACACTTCACTGCGACACCTTTCGGTTAGTTACAGAAAAAAAAATAATAATCCATAGTCTCATTGCTTATATTTTGTGACGTTGCTTTGCAGGACGTGGATGGCTGTATTTGCGTGAACCCCGAGCACCTGACAAAAGGTGTCGTCGGAGGATGTTTTGCCCGGGTTGTGGTGAATCCAGTGGATCTGGAGATGTACACCGGAAGCATGGCTGCCAAGACTACAGTTGAAGTAATCCGGATATGAAATTGATGTCACCGATTTCTTTACAGTCGGCTTCCGTAAATTCGACCGTGGCGGGACCGACGAAATTGATTGAATTATGCGGCGGGTCGAATTAAACAAAACGCAGAAAAAAACACTCTAACACCACTTATTTTGCAGTATTTGCTTGAACTTAACACGCCTCAGAATCAAGCGCTCTCAAACTTTCTATGTGTCTAAAGTAGAAAACTAACGTAGAAATGACTCTATGTCCTAACTAAAGTAAAAATCTAACATACACCCGATTTTTTAGTGGCAGCGGCTGGTTTCCTAAAGTCATCTTTGCTGCAATACAGCCACGTTATGCAGTAAAGCGTGCGAACACCGCGCAGACAATTTGCGTCCCAACTTCAGTGGAAAACAAAAGGCGCCAGTTAGGATTGGGTAAATACCATAATGATACATTGCGAGCTACTGTTGTAGTTTAGGTATCATCCTAGGGCAGTCCGAAAATAGTCATTTTTGACGGGAAATGACGTGTGTTTGACAAATTCACTGTCCCCTAATCTCTGCAGAGACAAACACCGCCACTAAAGGGGTCATTATTGGGGCACCATATGGGTCAGGTGCGACCATACGGATTGGTCAAGCTCGAATTATCTGGCGAATGCCAATTTTAGGATCGAAATAATGAACGTTTGAACCAATAGAAATGCACTGGCGCCAGCTGGGATTGAATCGGGTAGCTGAAAGATCGAATTCACCAGTGTCAAAGTGACGGAGGCATATTGTATTTTGCTTATTAAAATGAATTTGTATTGTTATATAAAACATGTAAGCACTTTCGTTGAAACTTTTGAAAGTCTGTCGACTGAAGGTCACACTACTACTAGTACCTTTCTTTTTCTTTTCTGACAAGCCTTTTCTACGTGCCTACATTGATTGATTGTGCTTGTAATGTGGCAATGGACCAACCATCAATTCATGTTAAAGCATTCCGAGAGGAGTGCGATGCATTGGACCAAGAAGCCAAATGTACGCACGCTACAAGGTTTGCACTACCATGTATAGTGAACATGCATAACTATACTTGCCGTTATGCTTGTGACCCTTACACACCTCATTCCCCTTTCATAGTAAAGTATTTTTGTGCGCACAATTGACAAGGACACAGTGAAGGGGGGACATACGAGCGCTTACTCACAACTATTTTATTTTCGGAAAGATATAGAACATATATACCCCAGCTATCAGCGCTGAGCATGTCAGTAAAACATAGGGCAAACCGGTCGGTGCATAAACACCCGTCTAAAAGAACATGAACGTTCTCTTGGTAAAGAAAATCATTCGCACTTGTCAGACCACTGCAATCTATGCCACTGTGATCCGGTATTTTTTAGCACTGACATTTTGTTTTCAGATAAAAATAAACTAACACGTGAAATCACAGAAGCATTTCATATAAAAAAGTGCGCCGAAACATGCATAAGCCAACCATCGGTTGTAATCACTGAAAATGAATTCGCTTTTTTAAATACTGGTTGAACCTTCTGAATCTGTTTTTTAATCTGTTTCTGTTTTACTGACATGCTCAGCACATGCTCAGCAGTGATAGCTGGGGTATATATGTTCTATATCTTTCCGAAAATAAAATACTCAAAAATACTTTACTATGAATTCGTACCAACTCGCCCAACTATCAGTTCTGCTGCAGCTCATTCCACTGTGCTGTGCAAAGTTGCACCCTAAGCCACAACTCCTCCCAGCGCTTAGTCATCTCGTGGCTGAGCTTGCTGCGTGGTAAAGCTCAATTACTGCAAATGTATTTTTCTGTAGCAAAGAGCACCTAAATGCATAGAGTGCCACAACATTGTTCACAATACATACAATGACAAATTTCTACCAAACATAGGTCTCACAGTAGCGAAGTGACTAAACATTGATGAGGCTACTGGGAAAATGCACATAATGAGGCCTTGCTTAATGAAACGAAGTGAGTAGATGCAAGTTTAAATGTATCTGGGCATGCACATGTAAATTCTTAAAAATGTAGAGATGAAAATGATTGCAAGCGAATAAAAAACTGACAGCCTCGAGTTCCTCAATACACTGCTATTGCCTGGGCAATTGCTGCGAGGTCTCTGGCATCCACCTGAACCCTCAGGCTGAGGAAGAGTCTGGCTGATTAAGCTGTTCAGAAAAACTTACTTTTCAGTGCATTGTTCTGTATTACAATGCGAGATGCTTTCTTGAGCAGTTAGTTTCACAAAAAGCAAAAATCTTATATCTGTGCAAATACGGTGGGCTGTAAGACTGCAAGGTTTTGATGTAGCTGCAAGCAGCCTACATCAACTGCAAGGCTGTTTGGAAGTAAACTTTGTTTTCTTCTTTTTTTAGGGGTTGCTTGGCTTCTGTCAGGAGTCTTTTCTTGAGCCAAAATATGAAGAATTAAAACAGCCAGAAAACACATGTTGAGCGCACTTCTTAAATAAGCGAGAAGGCAGATTCGAAGTTCCATTACGATTGTACTAAACGTTGTCAACATAAATGCATGTTAGAAATTAAAAAAGAAACTTGCAATTAAAAGATGCAGAAATAACACACAAGATCACAGACACATATGTAGTATACAGTGGTTTTATATAACTGCCATTTTTACATGCCGAGATCAGTCCCCTATAATTTATAACACAAAAATCACAGACACATGTAAAGACAACCGCTAATGAGCATCAGGATAAGCAAGCATTGATTTGTCTCTTCCCACAAGCTTGTGGGGGAAAAAAAAAAAGAGGGACGCACACTAAGCAAATAATCAGAAAGTGGCACACTTTATCAGCATCTACAAGATCTAAAGTGCAATATTATTGGCAGCCCAAGTAGCAATCTTTTGTTGAGCAACTTTTATGTGGTTGGCGTTGCCAACTCAATCTTGACAGTGCCTTTTTCGTCCAGTGATACTAGAGCTTCTACTGAACTTGTGGAATGTGGATTGTTGCATGTGAACAGTGTACAAAGTGGCTCCTCACCTACCTTTACATTCAGTATGTTTGCACAACAGTGCAGACATTCACATTGGTGCTACTGTCAAAAACACATTGTGCAATTCTAACTTCCACAAAATTACACATCTACACGTTCCTTTTAGGTGCAAGTTAATTCTGTTTGCCGAAAATATAACGCATTTGAATATTTAGGTTGATCAAAAACAGACAAAATAAGGTTAATATTTCTCATTTTCTGATGAAGTTCATTGCATCCGTGAGTATGGACTCCACTTTCATTTGAAAAAAATTTTATGCATGGGAATTGAAGTGACAGGGTATTTTACCACCGTTGTAAACGCCTAGACATCTGAGATGCTCGATCGATAAATACATGTAACAAAGAATCACCCAACATGATCACGTACTAGAGCCTAAAGCAATGACACTGACGATCGTCTTCCAGTTCACCCTCCGATACGGTGAACTGGACTCATGCAAGGGTGCGGCCCTTGCACGAGTCTATACGGTACTGTCTACTTGCATACTAGCCTGTTTTGTCTAAACAGTTGCCATTGTACAGGTGCAATTGTCTTACGATCCACACAACTTGTTCCAAATGTTATTCTCTTCGACACTTGTGCTTGGCACGCACAATTGTAGATTCAGATTCAGCACCTTAAGAGGCAGGACTCAAGCCCGCCAAGGCTGCAGTTAGCCTAATGCAATCAGAGAAACGAATGTGTCTAGCTTTCACTGATCCAGTACTGGATGTGCAAGTGCCTGGCAGTAACGCACTGCCCCAAGAGCACAAGAACACATTGGCACATAAAAGCAAAGTACTTGCTGCCTGAGTCTCTCCACGCCATTTCTGAACCGCACATGTCATGCAGGGGGGCCATAGCCGAGCAAGCGTGAAATTTCCGCAACATGTTTTTCAAGGCCAAGCCTGATTTCCTGATTCCAGTACATGTGAAATGCAGAAACACTAAGCACAGAACCAGTTTGAGTGAAGCTTGACGCACTATGTAAAGAAAGCTGAATTCTATTGTTCTTGAAAATTTTACTTTGGATTTAGGCCTTCAGTTTCTTTACAAAAGTTGCCATAAATTAGCTTCTCAGTCTGACGACATGATACCCATGGCAATGCTCACTTGTTCATTTGCTTTATAAGAGCATACCATTTTTTCGCGACTCACAATATTTGCATCTTTCCATAGCAGAGACGGCTTCATGCAACAGTTCTCAAGGCCAAGTGTGTTCAAAGCCTTGGACTGTTCAAAGCCTGGGACTGTTAGTACCGGAACTGAGCCTACCAGATGCCTATGTCATGAAATCAACTCTGCGTTATGTTTACAGTGTCAAATCACACACAACAGCCAAAAATAACTAGCCAGGCGCAGCAAACATATAAGGAGTTCAGCATAGTAACCACCACACGGGCACTACTGCAATTCAAAAGTTGCAGGAATTTACACTAGCACAAAAGATTCATTTAGAACATCAGTAGCATGCAACTTAGCCTATATACTATTAAGTGAATGCAAAAGGCATACAGAACTCTGTTCATAACAAAAAACTCAATTTCATCGACCTGGCAACATGAATGAACCATCAGAAAGACAAAAGCATAACAAAAGAAAACACACTGGCATTGTTTTGTTTACAAGTAGGTCATAAGAGCGCGTGCCCAAAGAATTCTAAATTAAGCATTGCTTGCACATAAAAAAATGCAAAAATACACGCATTCTTGTTCTTCATTGCCATAATCATTCCTGCAAATTCAAATTTTGCAGAAATCTCTTTAGAGCATTTGTGTTTTTTTACACCTTTAGTGTGACTTTTTGCAGTTTTGACAAGTCGTGTCAGAGTGCTTTGAGAGCGCTGCAAAGGTTATGAGAGAGAGGAAACTTGTTTTACTGTGAGCATATTAAAATGCATCCTAATGGCATTAACGAAGCAAAATTGTCACTGTTAGAATCAGCTTGTTACCCAACACACTATGAATGCTGTGCTACCTTGTACACTGTCAAAACACTCAGAATGACAAGTCAAGCATGTCCTTAATTCACATGCAGATGGCCACAGGGCCCAAAATGCTTGTGCGTTCATGGCAGGCTTAACTACTGCTTCAGCTCAGTGTTGTTAAAGTCGCTGTCAGTGCATTTCCAGCGAGTAAAATGCACTTGGAATTTGTCACAAATAAAAGCAAGAAATGCTCAGCAATGATTAGAGTGGACTTCTGAAGATACAGCCACCATTATGTATTGAGGGCAGCACAATGCCTGTAATTTACAAAACGTTGGGCCGTCGGGATAGAATCCGTGGTGCGTCCTGGAAAGCTTGAAGCATAAAAGCACTTGCATGTTGTAACAGTTTTCGTAACACTGATATGCATTCTTTTTTTTTTTTCTTGAAACCGGAATGAATTCTTAGAATACGAGCGAAATACTCCAAAGAATTTATAAAGATGTGGTTTCAATAGAATGCAGGAAGGAAGTGAAGTCACACGTAAATGCTATTTAATTCTTTAGTTACAGTGTGCTTGAAGCTATATGATAACATCATACTATTGATTTTAATCATTTCACATAAGCGGCTTTCACTATCGTAGCAGATACAGGAAGCAATATTAGGTCTCATTCCAGTTCAAACAACGATGAGCGCGAACTAGCTAATAAGTCACCTCTTGGAACTGGTGACTACAGCCAGGGTTGGTATTGCGTTCTTTTGTTTCAGTACTTGCACAACAAAAGGCTAACACTGCATGAACGCAAAGATACATAAGTTCGGCGCCTACAACTGAGTGAGCCTTGAAATCACATGGGCACATTCACAGCTATTTGCAAGTCCGCATCGCTGACAAGTTTCTTCAGCTTCTCACGGCACGGGCTGACATAAGTAGAGAGCCACTCCTCGACTGTGCTCTGGTAGTAAATGTCCGATAGTTCCTTTGTGATGTCTCGATAAATGGACTCGATGTTCACTAGAAGCCTGCAGATGCAAATATGAAAAAAGGCATGGGGAATGTAAAAAGCTGAACGGAATGCTGGACATTAATGGCACACTTCATGGTGCAAATTGCCTATGTTCAGTAGGCCCAGATCACTGGCTGACAATATGAAGAACAAGTCTTGTAAAATCGAAGACGTCATTTTCCACATTTCAATTTCCACCACAGCTAATTACCCCTGTGCTTTCCTTGGCTTTATTGTCTGTTGGCTTTATATGGTTGTGATTAACAAAAATTGAGGCCCTCTGTTTCCCTTATTCTCATTCAAGTCTTGTAAAAGAGAAATGAGTGGTTAAGTAACTCAGGCTCTCTGCTCCAAGTTTTGTCATTTTGTGACAGAAATTACAATATGAGGATCGTAGTTTTAAATATGAGGGCAGAAATGTCATGAACAACATACTGTATAGACTTGCGTAAGGGCTGCACCTTTTATGCAAAAACGTACATGCCCCATCTGTGAAATCGGCGAGACTAAGTCGGAGGCCACCGAGCCAACAGAGGAAAGCAAGCGCCAGAGGACGAGGGTGCCTGGAGGTGGAGAAGAGATAGCACACTGGGGAAGGTACGAAGGACCGTGCAGCAGAGGGGGGTGGGGAGGAAGGAGGTGGAGGCACGCTGGGTTCACCTTCTCTGGCATCTGCTATGGATGTACTGGGTTCATCTGGCGATCAAGAGGCTGAGCGCTGTGCAAGGACAGAGTAGCAATGCAAGCAGTGGCAGGCCAAACACAAGTCGACCGACCCTGAAGTTGTCAGCAAGTGCTGGGCTGAAAAAGACCAGCAAAAGCTGCGGGCTAGGCACGCCCAGGAGACTCCTGAAGAATGTGCTAGGTGGCTTGTAACAATGTGGGTTTGTCAGGCAATACGGCATAGCTTAGAAACTCCAGAACAGCACCTATGCACTTGCACATAACCCACGTTCACGAAGTGGAATGTCACTATGTCAAATTTTTTCACAATTCTGACGAAGTGCGGCCCTTACATGGGACCGAACCTTTTGGTCAAAATTACGCTCGCACAGCCGGCGACTTGTGCACACCCCAGCTCTCGCCATCTAGTAGCTCAGTGCGCGAAAAGTACGTGAAATTCGCCGATGCATGTGCACGGCATCAAGGCACTGAACGCGATTGCTTTCCATTGGCCATTTTTTTTCTGCAAATTCTGGGCTGCCATGTTGGGGGTGTGGCCCTTGCATGAGTCTATACAGTACTGTCTACTTGCACACTGGCCTGTTTTGTCTAAACAGTTGCCATTTGAGAGTTCATTGTTTTGAGTGTGGGAAATGTGGCTATTTACCTAATGTGTCCCTGCGTAGCGTGTTAGTTGCTATTTCCACAGCGGACCAAAGAGGGTCGTAGATAAAGCTTGTTGCACAGACGACAAGTACTGTGCAATGCACAAAGCAAAACTACATGGCAGTAAAGATATGTGCAACAGACCATTCTCCTGTTCCTGTGCAGCAGTAGCGATCTACCAACATAGATTAAGCACCATGGTTTCTTTTAAGCAATACAGACTACAGAAAGAAAGGGGAGCAATGAGCACGTTTCATAACAGGGGCATACAAACTTTCGACTTGTGCCGATGAACTGGTCGACATGAAGTGGATTTGTTCTGTTGTGAGCCACTAGAAACTCGTGGAATCCACCCTGCACACTGGACGTGCAAGAAAAATGAATTAGTAAGGCAGAAAGAAACAGGAGCCATACTCTCAATTCACAATCAAGTGACATAAGAGCAAAGCGGCAATGCGTGTCCTGGCACTTCGGACTGCACTCAAGACTGAGCAGATGACCCTCTGATGCGGTCTGAAGCACAAATTCAGGGGGGACATCTGGATGTCCTGATCTGCCTTGTATGCCTGGCAAGCTGTCCCTCATAAAGAGAAGTTTCCAACATTCTCATCTGCGCCAGTCACATTACGTACCTTCAAGTACGTGCTGGTTGATAGGGAGATGTCCTTATTATCGAAGGCACAAAATTGTATACAGTCGTGCCTCAATATAACGAAGTTGTATTTGCAGCTAAAAGCTTTGTTAAATTACTAATTTCGTTAATTTGACGTTTTAAAGTTTCAGCAGTAAAAATAATTTCACAAATTCTCAGAACATTCCTGATGGATAGTAGATTTGTCAGTAATAACTTATAAACATCACAAGAAGGTCGGGGCATAATAATGTGGTTATGAGCGTTAGGGCGTGTGGCGCAGATTGCGCTGAGATCAATGCATCAGTACGGCTCATGGCATCCGAGATTAGCATGTTGTGTCACGTGGAACCGTATATCATGGACGCCATGGCTGACTGCACTTAGTGTTCGCAGCTGTCAGCAGATGGCAACCTCAAATTAAAAATAAAAGTGCAGAAATATATGGATATTCTTTGCGAGAAAAAAAAAGAAAAGGAAATGTCACAGTTTCGCTAGAAAGGCAGAGCATTGATGTCGACAGCACAGAGACAACTACACGAAGTAAGGTTCCTAGTTTTGTCGGTGTCAAGCACACCGAGGCAGAGATCTCACTCGACGACCAAGACCCTGTTGCAACGCAAGCAAATGCTTCGCACTGTGCCTCGGAAACTTGAGATCATGCGACGGCCAACACTATACGCACAGGAACAAAATGTGCATCGAGGTAATAACCATCTCGGCTAGCCCTTTGCACTTGCTGAAGGTTACCTCCAAGATACAAGCCGTGGCCTGCACATAAGACAGCCATGCGATCACATTACCGCACGCTCGCCTCTTTCCCACCTACCTTTGTGCTGAAGGAATCGTCAGCTTATGTTTCTCCGAGTGGTCCAAGCTACCACACGCCCTGCGGCCTTCGCAAGTTGTTGCGCGACAAATGGCACAGCATTGTTTCCAACACACTGTGTTTTGGTACGTATACTTTAACAGCATTTTTGCCTCTCAAACTTCTCATGTGGAGGGACGGCTTCTAAATAACTTTTTCCTCGGCCGACATTCTTTTACTTTTTTTTTTTCCTTGATTTACCAACCATACAGGCTCCAAGTCCATGCTTTAAATGGCCAAGAACGTTGGGAAATCGAAACAGCGTCACGAAATTACCTCATTAAATTGTGAAAAAGAAACATCTATGATTTTCAGTGGAACTAAAATCGGTAACTGAAAATAGTTTGTTACATCAAGGATTTCGTTAAATTGAGGTTTCTTATATCAAGGTTTGACTGTATTCATATTTACTGACTAAATGGTCAAGTGTATATTGGACAGCTTTTGCTTTTTCCACTGTAAAAGAAATACACCCAGTGGATCCCACATGTATGTGGGAATCATTGCTAAGCAAAGTTTTCTTGGTTATTTACGCGGACATTAAAGCAAATCTTGTGCAAACAACGCTAATCATGAAAATGCTTGAAGAAAGTGGCACAAATGAACACAATGTTTATCCAAACATGACACTAATGGCACAAATGCAATGCAACATTTATGAAAATGTTATACAATAATGCACATAACACGACGTAACGGAATGTAACCGAGAGTGACAAGACTGTCTTGTTCCGCTCGACACTTTTTTCGGGCCTTCGTCTCTTTATACGCTCTGTTCACTTTTGTGCCATTTTTTTTTATGTGTGTTGACGTATTGCAACTGACCTCCACCATCAGCTGCTTGTGTCACCAGCTTTTTCACTTATTGCCACTGGTTGCATCAAACTACAAGCATTGTGGTGCCATCTATGACGCCCTAGCATCAAATAGAGGCTGGTCTAGAGGTTAGTGTGGTTAGAGGCAGTGTGTAGTGGGTAATGGGCTTGCATATACTTGGCAAGAAAACAGCCAGCACCCACAAAGTAGGGCAAAGAGACACAGAAAACCTTGCTTTAAAGTATATACAAGAGATTACACTTGCCCTCGAATAAGATGCAAGTGAGGAAGCTGTCGCATTTCAAGTGATGAGAGTGCAACAAATGCATTTTAATAGAATGTTTTCTTTGCTGCACACATCAAACGAGCCTCCACCTAACGACAGTATTTTTCCGCATGCAACAATAGACACTTGATGTCAGCAGTGCCATGCATCTGCTAATAGGACATGCAAGATACGGCTGGTCAGCAAGCCCTTCACAATTTGGCCTTTAATGAGTACCATCCAATTCCTGGCCAATCCATTGTAGTAATAGGCAAACAGCCACTCCTTGAGCGAAATGGTGTCAAATCAAACCAACTCAATGTACGACACTTGGTCGTGAGTTACCAGGTGCTGTGGTATGGTGCACGAGATGAGCCCCATAGAAAACCACAGGCATTTGTTGGTGCTTGGTTAAAGCATATATTGTCCATACACTCGTGCAGAGCGGCTTTGGTGCAGAGTTCAGAATTCTCAGCTTGAAAACGCAAGACTGTTGTTTCAATGACAGGTAAGGCATATATTTTTTTTATTTTTTTGGAATCGCCAACAATGCCAGCTGAGCATCACTGAATGACCTGTAGAATCGCTCTTGCTATTAAGTGAAAACTTGGAGGTCGGTCCTTCCTCAATTTGCAGCATAAAATGTAATACGTAATGAGTGGGTATACTGCAGTTGAAACTGACACATTTTCATGAAACTGAAGAATATGATGTGATCATCACCATCATCGCCATTGTAAAAAAAAAACCCTATTTGAGCACCAACCTGAGCCAATGTTTCTAAGCACATTAGCAACACTTACTTCAGAACATTACCACAGCTGCAGATGTCTGCAATAAAGAATGAC
The DNA here is from genome assembly GCF_050947875.1 of Dermacentor variabilis. NCBI lineage: Eukaryota > Metazoa > Arthropoda > Arachnida > Ixodida > Ixodidae > Dermacentor > Dermacentor variabilis. The sequence goes on from NC_134571.1 coordinate 92,290,073, forward strand.
CCAAGTCTGAATTTCTTACAGCAGCAATATAAGCACAAGTAATGCTTTGATAACAGATCAAATGTAAGCTGCAGACCTGAAAACATTAGAAAGATCAATTTGAGCTATCTAACAGCAGATTCCATTTAGAGCATAGGCCATGATGCAAGAAGCACTAAGGAATAACTTGCCACTGATGTGCCAGTACAGATGAATTACCAAATAAGGTGAGATACACAAAAGGATATAAAGGCCCACTGAAAGAGAGCCTCAGTGTCTGTGAAAAAGGGCCCCTCACCAGGTCTGGCCATTTTGAGCTGACAAGCCGAGAGCATACATTGCACGATAACGATCGTGTTTACAAAGTATTACATCACAACATGCCACAGAAAGATCTGAAATTTCAAACCGAATGCCGTTTTTCCTTCTCCACGCGGCCGCCGCGTTCCAAGACGGACGGTGACGTAGTCGTGCCCCTGCGCATACGTAGTGGTGTCCGCAGTGTGACATCACTCGTGGTGACATGTGACTTCGAGAATCATTCAAGACAACATCTGTTATCTGCGCGATCTGTTGCTTGAATAGACGAATTGAAGCTTAGAGAAATAATAAAACAGACAAATGGAATGTCTGCATGTTTTTTGTTTTAGTACACACCGAAGCAAGAGAGATGTACTTCCACTTTGTCTGCTTGTTCCCATGGTCATGCGGTCATGTGCGCAGATACCGAAACTATGGCATTTTCTACCGTGTTCCAGCGGGTGATCATGCTCCGCGATCCGTTTGTTTTGCCTCAGTATTCGTGTAGCACTGAATTATATCGCTAGTCATGTTTCCTTGTGCACAGCGTGCAAAATCGTGCGCTGCGCGAACAAGACAACAGCTCGCGCCTGATGCCATCAGCGAAAGTGCGTAGCGCCGGGGAAAAAAAAAAAGCAAGGAGGAAAAAAATATGAAGGCGGGGCCTGTGACGTATGCGTCATAGATCCTCGAGGTCTGGTATGGGAGAATGCAGGGCAGGAATTTCGCTTGCGAAGGCTAGACGGGGTGAGTGGAGAGAGCGTCTTGCTTGGCAGTAGAGCCCGCCTGCTAAAATTAAGGGTTCACGGCACTGAAATATTTCTATCTTGACTATTAATGAGCTGATTTAAAAAATTTTTTGGCAGAATGCTCCCTAGAGGACACATAACAACTTCCAGCACATAACCAAAATTTTCTATGGGGCCTGGTGAGGGGCCCTTTAATAATAAAAGCTGTACCCTACTTGGCTTTTGTAATGACTTCCTTTTATGACTTGTTGCAACTACTTGTTACTGCGATTACTCTATTGCCATGGTAATCTTGGGCATCCTCGAGGCCAGGCAGGAAAACAGCTTCTGCTGTTGATGGTGACACTGAAGTTCTGCTCCTGGTGGTCAAATATATGTTATGTACATAAATAAATGTAATTATATGTATGCGAGGTGGCTTTCGACAATGTATGAATATAATTATGCATCGGTGTGCATACTTGCCTTTCTAGCTCACTATTACATAGTCACATTGGTTACCATACAGACCATATATTCATTGCTTTTGGGTTCCCTTATTTTGGACTGCACTGTTGGTGACCCTCTGTGATCCCTTTTACTGTGAAGATAATGTTTACAATGTCGCACACAGAAGATAGCTTTGTGGTGACAGCTACTATTAGTGTAAAAAAAGATATTCTTGCGAAGATTCCTATATTGCTACTGTTAGTATATTAAGACTATAAGCCTCGAAGAAGCATTCAGACCACATTCACACAGATACCTGAAACAAGTACAGTAAACTCTCAGTTGTACGAGCGTCGGTTTATTGAATATTTCAGAATAACGAACTTTTTAAAAATTTCCGGCAGTTTTCTTACAGATTTTATGCAAAAATGTTTCACTTAAATGAATTTCGGAACAGTCAATATTTCAGCTTAACGAATTCGCGCAGAGGACCAAGGCTTGCACTGCACTGTACTGCAGGCGCAACGTCGCTAGTGCTACAGCGCCCCTGGGGCAAAGCAGTGGTGCGGAAAACGAATGGCAACGAGGCATGGCCTCCGAGATTGCCCGCAAAATGAGCTAGCATGTAATCTCGGAGGCCATAAACAAAGTAACATCGCTGGTGCTTACAACGCCGCCAGAGCAAAGCAGCGATCTGTCACACCACAAACCACGTGGTGTGTGTTTTTTCCGACCGGCTAGTCGTGGCATGGTCGTCGTCTCTTTCTTTCCAGTCTCGTCGGTTCTGCATGTGCACACAAACGACCCACACGGTGTGTTTTTCATTGATATGTACAAATTCCATTTCACACATTTCTAGCACTATGGATGCCATGTCTTTTGCTCCATGAATTGCACTTCAAACTTTTGACTCTGTATGCCATGTCTTATGTTGGTCTAGTGAATATTCAGTTTAGTGAACTTTCAGTTAAGTGAACTACAGTATTTCCTTCGGTCCCTCGAAGTTCACTGAAGTGAGAGTTCACTGTATGTAGTTGGGATACGGTAGCTGGTTCTGTGGTGCTATTAACAGATGGGCCTACAGACAGGTCAAGAGCTGAAAGAACGCGCTAAACTTACTAATGAAGAGGTCATTAATGCCAAGCTGATTACTGTGTCACAATTTACCTTGGGTTCAAAAGCACTTGCTCCAGTTCTGCTATGACATTTGTCAGATGCAACACAGACACATGTAACTTTCCCCCAGGAAAGTTCGGAACAGGCGGCACTGTCTGCGGCCTGTAAATAAAACACTGCATGGCATCACTTTCAGCACAAAGTCTGGTGAGCTTATGAGTTACAAAAATAATGGCCTTTATAAAGCCACAAACACAGGGCATAACTATTAGTGTTGTTATGAAGGTATGCCAACAAGATGTTTGAAACAAAAAATCTGCTGTTGCAAAAAAGTTCATTTCAAATGCGTGCAAACCAAATCACCAGCTTTCCAACTTAGTCTATCGTATTGGAATGCATGTTGGAGCCAAATTTGTAGTAAATAAGGCATCATCAAGAGCTGAGATAGGACAACCAACCAACACTGCAGGTTGATATGTTGTATCCAAATACTATCTCTTGTAACTATAGGTTACATAGTCAACTTCCATTAACTTGAGCTTAACGGGATCAACAAAACTGATTGAGTGATCAAGCAGGTCGAATTAAACACGATGCAGAAAAAATTTGAGGATGCTTAAACTTCGTCTTTAAGAGTGGAGCACGATAGTATTCAAGGATCCCCGACTACTGCAAACATTACCTGGCAACTGCATCTTATGTAATCGTAATGTTTACCATGAAATGCTGGCGGCGAATGCTATGCACAAAGGCGAGTTTTCTGTTAAAAACGCTGCCTCTTGTGCGGCCCATCCCAGAGGCAGTGCACGCCAAAAAACTTTCATCATGTTCAAGTTGCTGTTATTGCTTTGCACTTTTAATATTTCAGTCTGAGAGACTTAACATAAAAGAAATGCACTGTTGTTGTCTTGTTTCATGATATTTGTTTGCGAGTTCGTCACAGGCGTCATGTTCAGGTGTCACATTCTCGTGACGCCTGCGGCAGAAAGGACGTTCCACGTTCGCCACCAACGTCTGTGAGTGGTGGCACTGGCTAACACTCCCAGGGTTCTACTAGGACACATAAATACCGAAGAAAGTGGATGGGGAAACAATGCCGCGGTAGCTCAATTGGTAGAGCATCGCACGCGAAATGCAAAAGTTGTGGGTTTGGTTCCCATCTACGACAAGTTGTTTTTTCATTCAATTTAATTTCCATTAATTTATCGTTTCTTTATTTCATTTATTAAGCACAAGTAATTTCCCCTATGTTGTCCTTGGTGTCACTGTTTGTTGGCTTCTTATGATATGACTAATAAAAATCGGGCCCCTCGGTTAACCCCCTTTCTTCTCGTTTGATTGTGAGCTGTCATTCTCCAAATTCTGAGAAATAACTCTGTCAAGAATATAAGACAAGGTATAAGCAACTTTAGCAATAGAACCCGCACACATCGCATGTCATATAGCAAGGTGTGGCATATAAATAAACCTAAATATACACAAGAATTTTTGCTCACAGGGAAGCCGGCGCCAGACGCCAACACCGACACTGGCTTTTCTGCGACACAGGGCCCTTAACGCTATCACACTAATACGCCAAAGCACACTGCCGATTCGTTTGGCAGCATTTGCCCGAGTCTGACATGGCCCCGAATCAAACGCACACCCATCTTACATTCGTCCAAAGCAGAAGCCTATGTAGAAATAACATTAAAGCTCCTGAACAAAGTAGAAATCTAACGTACACACTATTTTTTAGCAAGAAAAATGGCTAAAGTTGTAATATGTATTGCACAATGGTGGCCAGTCTTCTAAAGTCAGCTTCGCCACAGTGCACTGGTGCTTAGCAAAGCATACGAGCACGTGAAGATGGCTTTGATTTTGCATCTGACTGCACTGCACAAGCAATTTCCAGCCCAATTTTCTTTAAAACAGAAGGAAGGGGGGGGGGGGGGCACGTTAGAATTATGGAAGTACTGTAATCAGATACTGCGAGCGACTGTTATCGCTTAAGGATTTCCCAGGGCAGGCCAAAAATAGGCGTCTTCGACAGAAGATTGACATGTGTTCAACACATTCACTGTTTCATAAGATTCACCGAGACAGGCGCTTCCACTAAAGAGGTCACTATTGGGGTCACCACAGGGGTCGGGCATGTGCGTGCTGAATGGTCAAATTTGAATTATCCAGCAAAGGTCAATTTTATGATAGAAATAATGACAGTTTGAGCTCATAGACATGCATAGGCTCTGGCTGAGACCTTTGGTCAGGATCAAACTAAAATCAAATTAACTGGAGTCAAATTCACGGCTGTACTAGTAAAATCCTGATTATTCGAAATCTTGTAATTCGAATTACGAGCTTTCTCAAATTCTTACTGCTCTCTTGGTCCCAAGAATGTCCTATGTAGTATTTGAATAGACAGAAACTCTCATGAATTTGAACTCCAAAATCCATGCAACGGTTTTTTTAGAGCGAAATCTCTATTTCCATGCAACGCATTTTGGACGAACCCAAGCCAAAGGTTAAGGTTTGATGCATCATTAGTGACTGTTATGTTGCGAGTTGTCAAACTGACGAGGAAATCAGTGTGGGAAGCCAAGACTGAACCGGAGCAAGCAGAGCAGCGTGCAGCCTCCTTTTCCAGCCGGCTTAAAATGAAAAGGAAGGTGCCCCCAGAACGCACTTCATCACGTTACGCCACGCTTATATATCGCACTTGGACTTTACATGAAACTGAGGCTTCTCGAGACTTTTTCAATGCAAGCTGAGTGACGGTTTTTGTTTTGTGCGCTGTACCGCACAACTGGCCGGGCACTATATTTAAAGGGGCTCTCCGTAAGTCAAACTTCATTTCAGTATTCTAAAATTTCCGATCCCCTTGGAGTTCGTATTAACAAAATATGACTGTGCTGCATTTACCAATCTGTAAGTGCAGCTCTAATGAAAAGTCCCTTAGAATATTGGCAGCATGTTTTAGACATAATCTTAATTAGTGTTTTAGACTTTTCATGCAAAAATATAGGTTCAGCACATAAAGAGAATGTGAGGCACAAAAACATTTGTAAAATGAGGTCTGGCCCAAGTGTTCCTTTATGCTATCTTACACTACAGGTACAATGTTTGGCTAGCAGTAAATACTCTGAAGACGACCCCATGTCTTGAACTATGCACACGACAGGACTAACCTTGGAAAGATGTCGATCTCAATGTTGCCAAAATAGCCTATGGATTGTGACACCTCCGTATGAGCTTCAGTGGTCAGCCCTGAAAAAAAAAATATAGATATATACTGAGAGGTTAGAGGGCGGTACTGTAGCATGTCTATGCAGCATTACAATGGCATGAGGTCTATTAGATACACATAAATTGCAAGAATAAATTCTTCTGGTAACTAAAAGAAAGCAGACAAAACAGAGAACTCAAAATGAAAACACTGGCTTTAACAATTCATGAAAAACGGGAATCAAGGCAGCAATGAGCAAACAAGTTATTGTGAGAAATCATTGTTGCAGACAGAACTGCGAAATTGAGGCACATTTTATATGTTGGCAGAAACAAGAGATTTTTCCATTCAATGTTCCCATATTTTGGATGCTTCAGTGTTATCATATCCCCTGCGATAAGGTAAGACTTGTATTAAGCTTGCTCTTTAGCAAATCACTTCTTAAATTTTTTTTTACTTCTCACAGGGTAGCAAATTATAGTAGTCACCTGAATTAAACCTGAATGTTTCTGGTTTATAATTTATTTTTCTCCTCTTCAACTTATCAAATGTAGCTCTATGTCCTTTAAGAGCTATTGTATCCCTCACTTTTCATAACTCAACTGTCTCACAAATTGGTCTAACAATTTTTTGAAACATTATGGGAAAGTTGTGCATAGACACTTGCATCAATGAACATTTTTTTCCTTAATATTTCAAGTAAACTTTTCTAATTGATGTGGAGAAAATGAAATATTTATTAAGGTAGATAGTTTAGAACTTCTTTTTCTTTTTAACATTGTTCTACCACATAAGTTAGCATCGGCTGGGGACATAATGCCAAAAATGGAAATGCATCTATGTACAGCTACAGCTTAATGCGGCTAAGTAGAGTTTCTGGCTTTCTTATGCAGAAAATGGCTCTCATTCCCATACTGAGCTCAGATGTGCAGCTTATGCTTATGCAAAATATAAAACAAAATTTGGGGGAAATTTTTGCTCGAAGGTAGGGGTTCGATGACTTTCTATGCCTTTGCAATGTCATCTGAAAATTCCAGTTTCTTGCACTTCTTTCTAACAGTAAGCACACATCCACTCACCTGTTTTTGCCATGATTGTCTTCAGGCACAGGGCCAAACAAGGAATAGCCACTGGCAACAGCTCGCAGAGGACAGTAAAATGATCAAACCTAAGGAAAGTCAGAAAAAATAAATAAAAGAAAGAAATATAAGGTTGCATTATAACAGAGCATACTTACGCAGCTATAGGATGACCTCCACTTTTCTATATGGGGGAGGCTTTGGTGACAGCTAAAGTTTAAGTCATATTGTAATGGAGCACTTATACTAGAATAAGAGGCGCCAACGTATCGCACTGAAATATGACTTGTTAAAACTTATTTGCACTTATTATGGCAAAAGATTTCTTTAAAACTGTTCCCGACAGACAGTTCAATCCCACCTCTTCGGGTGACCTACATGAGGCGGATATTCCTTGCACGAAAAGTTATCTTGAATTAGAAAATTAACAAGGTTGACTAACCTCTCGGGGCATGTGTTGCAACTGCAGAGTTGAAGCCGTGCAGTAATGAATTGAACAGGAATCCTGAGACAAGCGCTAGTATCAAGACACCTGTCCCCAAAGGGTGTGCTTTGCCAGATTTCAACTCCAGCTAAAGTTGTATGGAACTATACCAACCTTTTACAGCACTACCTAGGGGCAAATACGGCACTTCACTGTACTGTACTGCACTGCACTGTACACCAGTTTTTTAACCCTTTTAGCACTGCAGGATGTGACAAATTTCCCAAACATGGCTTCGTGATGGGGATACTTGTCATCAGCTATACCGGTACACATTCTGGTGAAGACTGCACTTGTCAGTGGTCGGGAAAGGATTAAAGGGTTTTGTACTTGTTACCATAACACGGTTACCAGGGTGTGGAACATGTCTGCTTCGGTGTGACTTGCTCTAAACATGTTCAAGGCTGCGCAACAAGTTAGGCTTCCTTGACAAGTTAGGCTCAAAGGCTCCTTGACTCAAAAGCCTTTGCAACAAGTCTTGGTTGAACTGCAACATATTTTACATTAATGCTTGCTCACACATAACATTAAATGTGAACGAGGAAATGGACACATGGCGTGACTGAAACCAGCTCACAGGTGAGCTCCACATCATTTCTTTCTTTCAGATTGAGTGTCCTATAGATGGCACTGTTAACGTGAGCCACAAGTGCAAATTTCTGTATGAGTGTTAATATTTTAAGAACAATTCCTTGTATAAAGCAATATGTAAAAACTATCAGGGTATCTCGTTGTAGTAGAGCCTAACCAATGTCGCAAGCCTAATACTGGTGATTGTTTGCAACTTCCATACTATAAATCAAATCAAATAATGTTGTTGAACATATCCAAGCAATACATCAGCTATGAGAGATGCTGTAGTCAAGAAGGCGGGGGGGCTTTAAATTGATTTCAGTCACCTGAAGTTCTTTGACATGCAACTAAATTTAAGTACACAAGTGCTTTTGCACTCTATCTGCTCCTGGACGTAGCAGCAACTGAGAAGTGAACTCACGACCTCATGCTCCGCAACAAAATGCCACAGTCGCCGAACAACCACGGCAGGTCACGTTTCCCATGCAGAGCGTAAGGCACAAACTTACTGCTCAAGTACACTAGCACGCAAAAGTGGTGGGAACAGCATCATAAAAGCTACGTAATAAGGAGGTCTCACCAAACCACGGAACCAGGCAGCAAAGATGGCCACATAGTTATTTTGCAAACTTGTGGAAAAAAAAAAGCACACACAGTAAGAGCACACAAGTTTTGCAGATATGTACTAGGTCTCCAAGAAATAGGTCAATCTGAAGATCACACATCCCAGCATTCCCACACTGGTCACAGCACTGCAGCACTTCTTTTTATTCTGGGTTTTGAAGGAAACTAACTTTGAGGAAACTAAATGAAACCTACGGCGATCAGCAAAACCCGCCGATAGCGGATAAATCAAGGGATCTCTTAGGCATGAAAGGTTTACTAAAGGGGCTCTGACTTACACTACTGACATACCTTGTGCATACTTTCTAGTGACAACTAGGATATATAATGGGGACAAATTCCTAACACCTGTATGATGGTGTGATGACGTGAAAAAAAAAAAGAAAGGATGAGATTCTCATTTTGTAAGCCTACATACATATAAATTTGTTTATACAGATCTCGCAAACATATTTGTGGAACCTAATGCGTGAATAGATGTTGGCACTGTACACTCCATAACACTATAAATGTTCAAGAATTTATCTGCAGCAACTTATGAGGCGCGCTGCCAAAACAGGCTTTCTTTGATGATGCAAAATTTCCACACAAAAGGAACAGAGAAAAGTGATGAGAAGGCTTTACGGTATTCACGCAAAGAATAAGGAAAAAGCACATAGCAACACCACTTGTAAAATTAACACACAGATTTTTATCACATAAGAACAGTTGTATTAACATCCATTCCTTTCATCTACATTTGCACTTATTCGTTCTTGCGTATTTCCCTTTGTGTTCCCGTGAATGGTATTGCAAGCGCGGTGGAAACAGGGTCGTCAAATGCTTCCACGCGCGAAGTGTACAAACCATGTCTGACAGACCGCAAACGGCATTGCTGTAGCTTAAATTCATTCCCGATTAGTGTAGCATAGCATTCATTCCCGACTAGTGTAGCATAGCATTCCCGACTTCCTAGTGTATGGGTCTGAAGCGTTCCCGGTAAGCTAAGGGGCCCGTTCTGCCATTTCTTTCTTTTCATTTGTTCTGGTATAAGTGCTGTCCAAATCTGTAGAAACGTCGAAGACACCTAGGCGCTGTCAAGGTCGTCTGCTTTACACATGGCTCAGAACCATATTGTGCTGGTGGCCTGTTTTGCCACCCTTAGTATTTATTCGGGAGCGAAAGTTTCGGTATATATGCAAATGACGGCCAGAAAACGGCTGCAAAAAGACAGCCAGAGGCAGGCAGACACAACAATGAGCAGACGGGTGCATCTCCACGTAAATGCAACTCGGGGCTTCTCGGTAAGCGCTGAAACCTTTTTCCTTTTTCTTCTTTTTTTTTCACACACGTTTTAAGTGCTGTTCGAATTTGCCAAAAATATATTGTGTACTTAGGTGCGTTAATGGCCGCATGCGTACGTGAGATTCCGGAACCGCAATGGTAGGACCATTGAGAATTGACACTATATTGAACAACCTCTGGCAATCAGCAAAAAACCTGCTGGTGGCGGATAAATAAAGGGATCTCTTAGGCATGTAAGGCCTTCTGGGATGGACTTCTCCGCGATAAGGTAGCCTCACTGCGTACAGGATTATCTAACTGAGCTATGTCAGATGCTCAGTTACCATAGTCTGAAGTTCAAATCCTTGTATGAAAATATATATATACATATATATATTTTTAAATCTGAGGATGGTGAGCTCGAATTTCACCTCCTCCAGTGGACTACATCTCCAGGCTTGGAATGGCACCTGACACTGGCAAAAGATGACGAGCGAGTGGGGCTGTACTAATCCATGTACAACCAAATTAGGAAGGCCCACTAAGCTTTAGCAAATACACTCCCTCACCAGGACAGGAACTGACCTCCTTGGTGTAGTATTCGGCCACTACCTCCCTCATGATTTCTAGAATTAACTCATGGCCCTCAGTCCCCAGCAGCTGCGAAGCATCTGACCAACGTGGCAGTCAGACCTGTAATGCAGCAGACGGTGCGAAGAATCTCTCGACCCAGAGAGGCCGCCAATGGAAACTGACTCTTGCAACCTTTAACAACACCTGAACTCTGTCGGGTGAGACTAGCTTAGCTGGACTCTTTGCAGAACTATATGTCATTGTTTGGGATATCATTGACCTAAGTAAGATTACAAGAACTGGTGAGGCTTATACAGTGCTGACTAACAGCCATGTCCTCTGCTATAGAGGTCTCCCAGATAAGAAGCAATACAGGGTAGGATTCCTCATCCACAAGAACATAGTGGGCAACATTGACAAATTCTACAGCATTAATGACAGGGTAGCAGTAGTCGTAATCAAACTTAATAAGAGGTATAGATTAAAGGTAGTACAAGCCTACGCTCCAACATCCAGTCATGATGATGATGAAGTAGATCAGTTTTATGAAGATGCTGAATTAGCTATGAGAAAAGTGCAAACTCAGTATACTGTAGTAATGGATAAAGTGGGGGAAAAGCAGGCTGGTGAACAAGCAATTGGCAGCTATGGTGTCGATTCTAGCAATGCCAAAGGAGAGGTGCTGGTAGAATTCGCAGAAAGGAATAAGCTGTGAATAATGAACACTTTCTTCAGAAAGCGTAGCAAAAGAAAGTGGATCTGGAAAAGACCTAATGGTAAAACAAGAACTGAAATTGATTTCATACTTTCTGCCGATCCCAGCATAGTAGAGGTTGTAGAAGTGTTAGGTAGGGTAAAGTGCAATGATCATAGCTTGGCGAGGTCTAGGATTCACCTCAATTTGAAGAGAGAAAGAGCAAAATTGGTCAAGAGGTAACATGCCAACCTAGACGCAGTAAGGGTAAAAGCAGAGCAATTCAGGCTTGTACTTGCAAATAAATATGCAGCCTTAGAACAGCGAGATGAAGATGACATAGAGGTAATGAACAAAACCATAACTAGGCTGGCTTAGAGGCAGCAATTGAAATGGGAGGTAAGGCACAAAGGCAACCAGTAGGCAAGCTCTCCCAAGTAACGAAAGACCTCATAAAGAAATGACAAAGAATGAAAGTGTCCAACTCAAGAAATTGACAGAACTGTCAAAACTGATCAACAACGAGAAAGTAAGGAATATTTGAAATTATAACAGGAGAAAGACTGAGGAAGCAGTAAAAAATGAAAGCAGCACGAAATCAGTGAGAAGGAAACTTGGCATAGGACGAACCAAGACGTATGCACTGAAAGATAAGCATGGTAATATCATCAGCAATCTCGAAGGCATAGTAAAAGCAGCGGAAGAATTCTATACTGACCCAGCGCACTCAGGATAACTCCATTAAAAACGGTAATGTACAGGATACAGCAGCTCCTCCTATAGCTATATAACTATAACTAGTCAGAAGGGCCTTGCAAGTCATGAAATGGGGAAGAGCAGCAGGAGAAGATGGAATAACAGTCAATTTAATCAAAGATGGAGGATACATAATGCTTGTAAAACTGGCGGCTCTCTATACAAAGTGTCTATCAACTGCAATGGTTCAAGAAAACTGGAATAATGCAAGCATTATACTAATCCACAAAAAGGGAGATGTCAAAGAATTGAAAAACTATAGGCCCATTAGCTTATTCCCAGTATTACATAAAATATTCACCAAGATAATTTGCAATAGAATAAGGGCAACATTGGACTCTAGCCAACCAAGGGAACAGGCTAGCTTCAGGAAGGGATACTCTACGATGGATCACATCCATGTCATTAATCAAGTAATCAAGAAATTCGCAGAGTACAATCAGCCTCCCTATATGGCTTTCATAGATTACAAAAAGGCATTTGATTCAGTAACGATACCAGCAGTCATAGAGGCATTATGTAATCAAGGAGTACAGGCCGCTTACGTAAATATTTTGCAAACTATCTACATATTCCACAGCTACCTTAATTCTACACAACTAGGAAGATACCTATAAAGAAAGGGGTCAGACACGAAGGCACAATCTCTCCAATGCTATTCACTATGTGCTTGGAAGAAGTATTCAAGCTATTAAACTGGGAAGGCTTAGGAGTATGGATCGATGGCGAATATCTCGGCACCCTTCGGTTTGCAGATGACATTGTCCTGCTCAGCAACACTGGAGACGAGTTGCAACAAATGATTGAGGGCCTTAACAGAGAGAATGTAAGAGTGGGGTTGAAGATTAATGTCATGAATAATCATGAATAGCCGGGCAACAGACCAAGAGTTCAGGATTGCCAGTCAGCCTCTAGAGTCTGTCAAGGAGGACGTTTACCTAGGTCAACTACGCAAAGGGAACCCTGATCATGAGAAGGAAATTCAAAGAATAAAAATGGGTTGGAGTGCATACGACAGAAATTGTCAGCTCCTTACTGGAAGCTTACCATCATCATTGAAAAGTAAGGTGTGCAACCAGTGCATTTTACTGGCGCTGACATATTGGGTAGAAACTTGGAGACTGACAAAGAAGCTTGAGAACAAGTTAAGGACCGCACAAAGAGCGATGGAACAAAGAATACTAGGCATAACGTTAAGAGACAGAAAGAGTGCGGTTTGGACCAGAGAGCAAACAGGTATAGCTGATATTCTAATTGACAAGAGAAAAAAATGAGCTGGGAAGGTCATGTAATGCGTAGGTTAGATAACCGGTGGACCATTAGGGTTACTGAATGGTTGCCAAGAGAAGGGAAGTGCAGTCGATGATAACAAAAAACTATGTGGAGTGACGAAATTAGGAAATTCGCAGGCTCTAGTTGGAATCAGTTGGCGCAGGAGAGGGGGTAATTGGAGATTGCAGGGAGAGGCCTTCGTCCTGCAGTGGGCATAAAATAGGCTGATGATGATGATGATGATACCAAAGTGCAAATGACGCATACTGCCCGTATACGTATGCCCCTCACCTCTGCCAGCCAGTGAGGGCTATGCCCCTGAACGACCCTGCATGCTGGATGTTGTCCATGAGGACCTTATTCCAGGCCTCATGGTTGCTGATGTGGAAGGACGTGGGCGTCAGCATCTGGTTGATCTTTGTGGCCCCCTTGAAGGCACTGGCTATCCACACGTTGGGGAATATGGAGAGGTACTTGTCCCACATACCTGCATGACCCATGTGATGGCACAATGAAGTCTAAACATGAAAAGCATAGAAAACTACTAGGAGACTACTAATAACAGCGCAGAATATGAGGGATGTAACAGGAAAGTGACATACACAAGGACATATGTTCTGTCCCTCATTTTATGTGTTGTTAATAGATACTATTTACGAACAATAAACGAGCCTGAATTTCTACTACAGTGGCAAGAGCAGTAGGCACCGAATTTTCTTGTTTCTAGCTGCTTTTACAGGCAGCTGTTGGCCCAGTAATTATGTTATGAAACTATAAGTGCCCTAGTGCAATGAAAAATTATGTAGTAATTTATTGACCAGATGTGGCTGTGAATAATAAATGAGCACAAAGTCTGATGTGCCACCCTGGATTCTCTTGACATAGTGGTCATAACAGCTGCCAATCGTGATATATCAAACCACAGATGAAAAGGGTACTGCCAATCATCCCTTGAGAAATTCTAGATAGCGAACTCTGGCAACACAGAGCTTCCAGGGCTGAGAAATCGTCACCTCAAAAAGTACCTATAATAGTTTCCATACGTAATGAAAATCGAGCCAATCTAGGGCCGCAATGACAAAAAGTAGCCATGAAAGTGGCAATTGAAGGTCACCACATGAACGGCACACTTTACAACAACATAATGATGACTTGGCATAGCATTTTAAATATGACGTGTAAGCAATGTGAATCATCATCACCAGTCTATTTTTATGTCCACTGCAGAACGAAGGCCTCTCCTCCCGTGATCTCCAATTACACCCATCTTGTGCAAGTTGATTCCAACTTGCACCTACCAACTTCCTAATTTTGTCACTCCACCTAATATTCTGCTATCCTCGACTGCACTCCCCTTCCCTTGGCACACATTCTGTAACTCTAACGGTCTACAAGGTTGTCTTCCCTACGCATTACATGGACTGCCCGGCTCCATTTTTTTTCTCTTAATGTCAACTAGTATACCGGCTATGCACGTGTTCTCTCTGATCCACACCACTCTCTTCCTATCATGCTCTCTTCCTGTACCTGTTAACACCAATGCTAAAACTAGCACGGCTTATGCAAAATGAAATCCATCTGAATTTTACACTATTGCTGTGGTGCCTTATTACCAATTTCAAAAGAATCCAAACAGTGGCCAAAGTAGTAGAGGAGCCAAAAGAGGTCTCAAAGGTTCCCCATGGGAAAGCAGCCCCAACAGAACCCAATCAGGCTTTGCAATAATGCAAGACATACATTAAGAAAGTGCAAAGGCACCAGTGCATTACAAGACAGTGAAGACTCCATAACAAGTAACATCAGTACGGCTGCTCAGACTGCGGAAGCCCACTAACATGAATCGCATGTAGAATGTGAGGCCAATGCCATGCTCCAAAGTAGATGCTTCCATCAGGAGGAGAGAGAGAAACAGAAAGGCCGGCAGGTTAATCAAGTAGCACCTTGTTTGCTACCCTAACAGGAAAGGAGCATTAACAAGACCACACTTCAACTTACTTTGCTTGAGCCGGAATTCCGATTGAGGAAAGTAATGCCAAACCATAGGCTCCACAAGATGATGCAGTCCTGCACCTAAAAGAGAATGAACGAAAAAAAGTAAGTTTGTTCGATGCACCTTTCCCTTCTTCTGTTCAGTTACACTAAAAAGAATAACTGCCCTACCACTCATACACGATTGATTGCTTGTTCACCATGTCAAATTTTTCTGATAGAATAAGACTTTCAGTTACAAGGGAAACATTTCTCCTATTTTTATGTATACTATGCTCCTGTCTTTGTTGTTGCACTCCAGAAAATCTTTAACATGAAACGAAACAGTGTTGTGCCGTTTATCTGCTAAATTCGTGGTTCTTAGGTAGTATTTACACTGGGAATTGACAGGTTTCATGATTGACCAAAACTGGTGACCAAGGAGTAACTCATGGCGACAATGTTCACACTGGCAAGTGTGGCCTGCCTGTTTTCACAATTAAATATCTCGTGATTGATGCTGTTCACGCACAGAACTCCTACAACCAAATTGCTTATGTATGCTTCTGCACCACTGATTAGCTCAGTAGGTTTGTGACCACATGATTGAAAAATCTAGCAGCAATCGGCTGACCCCAAACAGTCGCTGTTCGACCACAGCGAACATCTGAGGCTGGTCGCTTTGCAATCAACTTGGTCATGCGATCTCTGCGAGTCGCCAGCGTGAATGAGCCCTTAATGGTCAGCAGCAATGTGCAGAGCATAGGAAATGCAAGCAAATAATGTGTACTAGCAGTAACAGTTTTATAGATTTTTTTCAACACACATGAAGAACCAAGGCAGCCTTCCTTGCTTGCACAGATGTTCTGGAACAGCAGTTCCCAAACATTCTTTCTTTGACGAGACTGCATCGCTTTCAGAATGTGCCAAAGAATCTATGATTGCTTATGTTCCAAATAAGCAAGCCATATATGCTGCAAATTCAGAGTTCTCCAGGAATTTTCGCATTCTATCAACTGGTCACAGAACCTTAGTAACAGAAAAATAAAAAAAATGAAAAGAGCACATGTATTAGTGCGTATGCTTCTTTGTACAGGCTGCATATGCATGGCCTCGTGATACTTTGCAGTAGTCAACGGGCGCTACACCAACAGTATCTTTTTGTATTTATCCACAACCTTCGTGCCTGCACAAACGTGTATCCTGCAACAACAAAAAAAAGCACCATCTCCGCCTCTTACTAACAGAAATGGGGATGTGGCTATCTGTAGCAATACAACAATGAGGCAAAGGCTGATAAAACCGCACAGGCATTGATATGGGTATACTTAGCGAACTGAAAAAAGTGCAAAGGGTTCCATAGAACACATTTTGGGAGTACCCTTGATGAGTGTGGCAAAATGCCAGTTCTGGGTGTGTTACTGCTGCATTTATTTGAATACTACATTCATATAATATACTAAAACCTACCATTGAAATAAACTTAGTTGCATGCATTGTTGTCGTTAGACTAGACTGTGTTATTTCTGTACATGCAATCTACCTTTCAATCAAGCTTTAATTTGTCTTTACAGCAGGTGTTTTATTTACTTGCTAACAAACGTTTTTAAAAGATGCCTGCTAAGGTTAGCATAATTCTAATCGTCGAGCTAGATCGCTTAAAAAGGTGGGCATTACTTGCACAAAAATCAAAATCCACAATTGGATAATTCTCAAATTTTACTAATAATTTATCAGCCAATTAATTTAGGGCATATATTACAATCATCTTGGAACCACTGAGCTCTCAACGTACATCTACTTGGAACTAATTCTGAAACTAGCACCAGCGTTGAGATAAGTGCGAGCAAAGTTGAGGGTAAAACATCCTGCTGTTCCACTCACCTTCCTAACAAAATGCATTTTTATTTTTGTGCACTGCAGGACAAAAATATGAGAAAGCATTTTGTCAGGAAGCATTTTGTCACACATTTTGGGAATGCAGATCTCAAAACTGTGGTCATCCTCAGAATTTATTCCGAGTAGATATGTTCTGCAATCTCACCGGCTACCAGTTATAAACTGCAGTATGTGCCCTAAAGTAACTAGTTAAAAAGCCAACTAGTGAAATTTTGCAAATTAGCCAATTATGCATTTTGCTTTCGTGTGCACACGTCTGCCGTTTCAGGCAATTCAGTTCTAGGAATACAATTGTGCTATCTGCCATAGGTGATCTTTAGAACTTCTAAAACTCGAAAGAAAGCACCTTATGCATACGCGGAATGCCTAGTACACCATGTTTCACAATATTCTGCCACACTAAATCTATGTTGATGCAAGGAAGATGCTTTCACCACTGTTGTATTGGTACTGCAGTGTTACGGATACAAGGCCGCATCAAGTGCCCCCATTGGCACCTTTTACGTTTTCCACCTTGGCAGAGATGTATGCACATATAGTAGTGTGCGTGCATGTGTGTGCAAGTGCGTGTGCATGTCAAAATGCCTGCTCCAATGTATTTGTACATAACCTGTCAAAGTAAGGCACTACTGCCATTACAATTGCACTGATGAAAACATGCACGAACCGGTGATTACTTGTGGGTCCATGTCGCGCATCATGTCGTCCCAAACGATGAACTTCAGCATGGGGTACTTCTTGTGCAGTGTGCTCACAATCCGTGACAAGTAGTCCACGTACAGGTGGTCTTTGCCCCACTGCTTGTCCACCATGACTGTGCGACACCGTTCACACTGGCCCAGGTGCCAGACCTCGGAGCAAAGCCACGTATTGTAGGACAAGCAGGTGAACAACACATTTCATCTAGCATATAAAAGTTCTGCCCTGTACTACTGCAGAGCTGTACACCAATGGTTTGCCAATAACCAAAATCCACAACACTTGGAGTGGTGCCATCATGCATATAGGCTGTCAGCTCAAAGATGCGAAGTACCACACGTAAGCTGCCATGTAAAGAGCAATGCTCTGTAGGTTCACTGCTCTAAACACCTGCGTCTTTTATGGTGTAGAAAGTGCGATCCAGGAGAGTATGATAAGCACTTTGCTCTGGAGGCAATCTGAAAAGTGCGTCTAATCAGTCTGATCAAGATGACGAGTATGAATGATATTTTTTTTTAGACAAGGAATCGTGAAGGTATATATTTTGCTTTAACACCCCTCTTTGCTTTCCCCTTCATATGGAACTGCAATGCTCCCCGAAGGCTCAAGCTGACTCGCCCTGTGGCTGCGAGAGGTCACCAGCCCTGGTTTAAATAATGAAAATTATCATTAACCAACGAGCAAGGAGGCAATTACATACCTCATCAGCACCTAGATGAAACCATTGCGCATCCGAGTGAAGCTGCATCACTTGTGTCACCATTTCCTCGATTAGAGACGATGATTCTGGCATGGGTTGAGAAGGAATGAATGAATAATGTACAACAGCGCACACTAGCGAAGATGACGCGGTACAAAGCACGATATTTGCTAGCTTACTTGGGTGAGACGGGCAGAGCACGTTCGGGTACCGTGCAACTTCTCTGAACTCGAAGAACTTCGAGCGCTTCAGGACGAACTGGAAGATAATTTTTAGTGGCTGATCATAACAAAAGATTCAGAGTTAGGCTCTCGCACAGGAATAACAACCAGATGCGAGCGAGGCTGCTAGAGGTATGTGACGTTGATACTCTCTTTACGGTTGCATTTGAACTATTTCAATTCTCATGTTCACAGTCGGAATACAGAGACGCAAAGCAGTGGTACGGGTTTAGAAGTCGATTCTGAAGCGCCTGTGAATGCATACCTCTAAATGGCCGAACGTCTGGACCAGAGGTACGACTAGGAGGTTCGAAAGCTTGGCTATCTGTATGATCTGCATAACGCATTCTTGAGAGTACGCCTCCGGGTGCCTGAGGTCTTCGAGGTCACCGGAGTAAGGAAATGTGTCCTCATATTCGATAAGAACACCAGTCGCCCCAATTCTTGCGATGAGTGGCAGCAACTGTGGAGTAAGAACGAGCATGGCAGCGTTAGAAGGAAGCTAGACTAATTCAGAACTGTTTAGCAGCTGAACCATAACACTTACCTCTTCATAATAGGAAACTTTGAAGGCGGCTCCCTTAAGATCTAGGTGAACGAACCTGGAATAGATTGCCGACGGGAATGACGCGCGAGCAGAGATAACAAACGCGCCCGACTACTGAAAAAGAAATGCAGGCGAATTTTTTAACGCGGAAACGCATTAGCACGTACCGGTGGAAAAATGCTTTACGTTCGTCCATTTTCGTTGCTTCCAATACACATTGAGGCGCAGGGCATAAGCGCCTTAATTGAACAAGCGAAACAACCTACGCTAATGTTTGTAAACAGCAGCAGCACCGAACACTGACGGGCTTGGCTGATCTTGACTTTGCCTTGACGGCTAATGACTTGCGCAACAAAAAAAAAGAACGGCGTAGTTTATAAATAAACAAGCCTAAATCACATAAGTTCGTTAGCTTAATATGAAATAACAGTTATGACATATAAAATAATTAACTTGACTGATAAGAATGTGGACACGAGTTGGCAGTTGCGCAGAGCGGCAAATTTGAATTGCACTGTTATTTTCGCCGGGAGTTCTTTATTCTGCACCCTTAAACAAATATATATACACCCTTTGTATCGTATCTTGCCATGGAACGATAATCGTCATCTGTCTTGCTTGTGTTTCCTTTCTTGAAAACGCTGCGCTCGCTACTTTCCTGTCGAGAATGCTCTGTCATGCTGATAACGCGCATGCCGTTCGTGACTTGGAAGTACCGGGCTCGCAGCATTAAAGAAACGAAATGCGGACAACACAGATGACAATTATTGCTGTGTGGCAAGATACGACCCAAAGGGTGTAATTTTGCTTAAGAGTGTATGGTTGTCACTATAAAGGAAGTACGTGGTTGTCACACAAACGTCATCAAAATTGGTGGTTTGAATGTCGAGGAAAACGTCTTCGTTCCCAAGTATTTAGATAGAAGCTCTCGACGTTTACTATTTACTATTACTATTACATTTACTATTACTTTACAGAGCCATTATTTACTATTACAGAGCCACTGACTATTCGCAAATAATTACGGACACGTTCTGCCACTTGCACAACACTCAAGGGGACACACTCTAGCAGTGATAAAGTTTGCAAGTGTTTCTTCCTTCGTTGCTTTAACGATTACACCGAGCAGGCTATATATATATATATATACAAGTCGAGACCGTGCCGTCTAAATGTTCAACGCTCGTCAGTGTGTGACGACTCTTCACCAGATACATTTAAGCTAGAACACAGAAGCGACCGATAAAAATAAATGATATTAATGCACGAAACGCTGATTTCCAACTACGTTTGCATTCTTTTATTTACGCAAACACATATGTTAATTCGTAGGTTCATTCTTGTTTCTTTTCTTGCGCACCTCGTGTCTGATATTAAAGCGGAATACGACAATAAATTAGTTCCGACTCAGCGCTTCCTAGGTTCACATTATATTTACTCGTGGCCCTCTATTCCGCGCTGCACATCTTGGATTAATATATACGCTTAATCTTACGGAAACCGCGCCGTGTGTTAGGAGCCATTATACTGGCATTAGGACAACACCGGCTCTAGCACAAGGCTTGAGCGTTCGGAGCCGCAATTTTTCACAAGTAAAGGCACCGACTTTTCCATTGCCAAGCATGATGCGGTGCTTTCATTGCGCTGCTTATAGACGCCACCGCTCAGAGAACGAACGGTTTGTTTTATCTGGACGTTTACTTGATGAGCGGAAAGGAAACGGGGACATACCTTGAGGCAACAGCACATGCAGGGCAACAAAAACACAGAATGAACGCTCGTTGTTATTTATGTCGTAGTTTTCGAGGTTTTCGTTCGCATATGATTCGATGTTTTTTTTTTGTTCTTTAAAAAGTAAACAGTGGGATTTAAAAGAACTGCACAATGGGTAATGAGGTAAGCCATAGTGAAAGGCTGCAGTTTAATTCTGATCTCTTGAGCTTCTTTATTGTACACCCCGAAGCACAATGCACGTTTTCTTAAATCCGCTTCTGTCTAAATGTGGCTACCTCGGTATGGAATCGAGCTCATGGACTCGCGCTCAGCAGCACAAAGCCATAGCCGCTGACCCACCGCGGCAGTTATTTGTAAACGGATCTTGTTTGCATTACGAACGAACTGTCCAGCAACGGGTGAGTTATCGCATTGTTGACCCACAACGGTCGCTCTCTCTATATATACAGTGCTGGGTCCTTGGCTGCCTCCAAACACAAGGCTACAACACAGCAAGATACGTACAGTATTTGATTATAACATAACTCTAAATGCAATCGTTATAAAGAAATTGTAACAAGGTAAAACAGTTCTCCCGGACCATCCCAGACCAGGCCGAACTTATGTTCACCTATAAGAAGCTTTCTTTCATGAGAAACACGCATAGGTTTCCTATGTAGCTCCGTACTACTGTAGGGCCCGGGATGACAATATTCAAGTTCAGTGAACTTTAAATGCTTGTTGTTGTCTCTGTCGTCCCTGCGGGACTTCTATGTATTAAGCAACGGCATAGATGTGTGCGTAAGAATTAAAAAAAAAATTCTGCACTTTACAGTCTTGAGTTGGTTGCATGCATCTACCGAGTAGTACGTTGCATATGCAAAGGCCATGCCGCTGAAAGGATTCGATGCTGTAAAGCGACGCTTGACGATGAGGAGGGTATGCGCTTCAGAGCGTTGCTGTAACACATGAGCCTGATAGCATAGTCAATGCTATCATGCTGATAACGCGCGTGCCGTTCGTTACTGGAAAGTACCGGGCTCGCAGCGTTAGAGAAAGGCCGAAGGGGCACTCCAAGGGGTGTAAACTGTTCGTAGAGCGTAAGAACCATTCGGGACCACAATCACCCAGGCCCTCCGTGTGGGGCAGGGACGTTACCTAACTAAATTAATTCCTCAAGGTAACTGCATCGGAAAAATGGTAAAATACAACCTAAACACAACCTACAGATAGCATAGCGTCGAAATGTAATTTGAAGGTACCAGGAAACACAATTCTGCTACGCGGAAACTCAAACACCAATCCTTTTCCCGGCATTTCTACCATTCATACAGCAGCTATGGCCACCGAGATTTGCGCGCGCCGGCGCGCGCAACTCTCAGAGGCCATAAAGTGGCGCGCCCGGTTCCTTGCAAACACTGCTAGATGGCGCTCGCCTCCCCCCCCCAGCGGGAATATAACTATCGTGGTATTTATTTATTTATTTATTTAAAGATACCTTACCTAGAAGCATTGTGTAAGGGTGGAGAGTGCACTCAAAGTTTATACAATAATTATACTAATAATAATTATAATAATTATACAATACTTATTACAATAATTATACAATAATAATTATACAATACAATACATACGTGAATACATATACAAAAATACAGTGTAAGAAATGCGCTAACATGCAGTAATGTGGTGTTCAAAATTCTACAAAAGACAAACCGAATACTCTTGAACGCGGGAGGTCAGTGAACAAGAAATTTTCACAAAGTAAAATATAACCAATAGAATTACAGAGCGAGCGGGACAATATTTGGCTATAATAAAACAGTATTTAAAGGGTAGTAGCACAATAATAACGGGAAACTCAAGAAAAAATAACACGTTAGGTTATGTAGAGTTTGAAAAATGCGTTGCTAGAAGATACCCGAATTTTTCCTGGTCACTCTCATAAGCGATGGCGTTAGGAACATTGTTCCAAAGGCGAATGGCTCTTGGAAGAGCGGAGTAGTTAAAAGAATTAGTCTTTTCGTAGATGCGCATGGAATTGAACTAATTGTACAGCAGGTGTGACCTGTAATGAGGAGTTTCAAGAGGCAGGACTGATGGTGCTGTATTATGGACATATCACGACGATCATGCAAGGGCTGTAGTGAGAGGTCGAGTTTAATTTGTGTTATGCTTTTGTTATAGTCATAACAACGTGAAATAAAACGCGCAGCCCTATTCTGCATAGTTTCGAGTTTTTCGATCAAGTATTTCTGATAGGGAGACCAGACAGATGGGGGGTATTCAAGCTGAGGTTGAACAAATGTTAGATGAGCTAGTTTACGAAGGTCTTTAGTAGAATTATGCAACTTGTGTCTTATGTACCCTAATGATCTTAAAGCATTGGCGCATATGTATGCAATGTGCGTTGGCCACAAAAGAGTCGAAGTTAACACCGAGATATCTATATTGAGTATCATACAAAATAGTGATGTTATTTATGTGATAAGGAAACATAGATTTAGTATGCTTGCGGCTAAAAAAATAATTTTACATTTAGAAACGTTAAGCTTCATTAACCAAGTCTTACACCAAAGAGAAATAAGTTCAAGATCTTTTTGAAAGATTGCATGATCATCGGCACATTTGATGGAACGATAAAGAAGCAGTCGTCTCCAAAAATTCGCACGTGAGAGGAAATGTTGTTGGCTAAGTCATTAATGTATAATAAAAATAGTAATGGCCCAAGAACGCTGCCTTGTGGTACACCGGAAGTAACGTGCGAAAGAGGAGAAAAAAAAATTATTAACTGCTGTGAATTGCTGACGATTGGAAAGGAAATTGCGAATCCATGTTAGTGTAAGAGAATCTAATTTAAGAGCAGATAATTTCAAAATCAAACGGCAATGTGCTACGAGGTCAAACGCTTTTGAGAAGTCTAGAAAAGCACAATTAGTTTGGAGAACCTCTTCCATGTTAACATGGAAATCACTTGTTAATTCTAGTAATTGCGTTTTACAAGAGGAGCTCCTCCGAAATCCGTGTTCGTTAGGAAAGGAATATCTTGGTATAGAATATAAATATCTTGGTATATGGGTAAACCAAGGCAATAACTATATGGAAACACAGGAAAAAAACAATAATAGTAAAGGGGAAGCGAAATGCAGCCATAATGAAGCGCAGATCGCTATGGGAATAAAATAGGTAGGAGGTGCTTCGAGGTATGTAGAAAGGTGTAATCCTTCCAGGACTTTTGGAAATGCGGTGGTTTGCTTGAAATCAGGGGTACAAACGGAACTCGGCGGCAACCAAAGGTCAGTGGGACGCCTCGCATTGGGCGCTGACGGGAAGACTACAAATGAAGCTGTGCAGGGTGATATAGGCTGGACAAGCTTCGAAGTGAGGGAAGCTCACAGTAAAATTGATTATGAAGAACGACTGAGGAATATGGAAGAAAGTAAATGGGCTGGCAGAGTGCTGAGGTATTTGTAGAGAAAAATAACATTGATTCACAGTGGAGGAAGAGAGAGAGAAAAGGATGCATAGAAAGGCAGGGAGGTTAACCAGAGGCACTTCCGGTTGGCTACCCTGCACGGGGGGAAGGGTGGATAAAATGAGAAAGAGAGCGGAAGGAGGAGATAGAAAGAAATAGAGATGAGTACGACCAAATCGCGTACACTACAGATCGGTAGGGGGCGGCATTCTCACAGTCTATCGTGAAGCCCCGCAGACCGTAGGAACCTTAATAACGCGAGTAAGGCCTTTAGCATGGGTGTTCTGTGGGAGCAATGGCCTAAAGTTTTCAGTTCTGATAGTGGACGATTGTGCAACTGGTCCAGTACTCTGCACATCACTTGTCTCTCAGCACTG
The DNA here is from genome assembly GCF_050947875.1 of Dermacentor variabilis. Classification (NCBI taxonomy): domain Eukaryota; kingdom Metazoa; phylum Arthropoda; class Arachnida; order Ixodida; family Ixodidae; genus Dermacentor; species Dermacentor variabilis. The sequence goes on from NC_134571.1 coordinate 92,314,768, forward strand.
TATCGCGGGCAGACACAAATAATGTGTGCGAGCGTCTCATCGATGTTACATGTGGCGCACGTGGGCCTGTTGGCCTTTCCAATAAGGAAAGCATACAAGTTCGTATGTATTGCATGTCCTGTTTTACATGTCCTGTCTTATATGTCTTACATGTCCTGCCCATGCCCCCCCCCCCCCCCCCCCCATTTCTTTTTCTTGATTTCAACTAAGACGTCAAACGCGAGTTAATGACATCTTAGTTGAAATCAAGAAAAAGAATGGGCATTGGCAGGGCATGTAATGAGGAGGGAAGATAACCGATGATCATTAGGGGTTACGGACTGGATTCCAAGGGAAGGGAAGCGTAGCAGGGGGCGGTAGAAAGTTAGGTGGGTGGATGAGATTAAGAAGTTTGCAGGGACAACATGTCCACAATTAGTACATGACCGAGGTAGTTGGAGAAGTATGGGAGAGGCCTTTGCCCTGCAGTGGGCGTAACCAGGCAGATGATGATGATGACGAGTTCGTAAATGCAACGCCTAGCCACAGACAGTACGTGGTTGCATGGTCTGTTCACGTCGTGGTAACCCAGGCGGTAGGTGCATCAGTCTGTCCGGAGACAACGAACGCAAACCACACATGGTGAAAGCGTTCGAGTCCCAGAGGCAGCGTACATTCACGGGACATCAGTCGCAGCCCAGCCGCAGCGTCTGTTCGCGAAAGAGGAATCAAGACACGTTGACCCCTTTCATGTGCAGATCGGGCGGCTTCGTCGGCGTGGTCATTCCCGCTGATGCTGCAATGTCCTGGAAGCCATTGAAATATTATGTTGTGTCCCTTGTGATGGCTGCGATGGTACATGTGTCGAATTTCTGAGGCCAGTTGTTCACTGGGTCCGTGGCGCATTGGGCTTTGTATGCACTGAAAGGCTGCCTTGGAGTCACTAAAGACTGTCCATTGTTGCGGTGATTCATGATTAATGACATCAAGTGCAGCACGGAGTGCCGCAAGTTCAGCACCCGTTCATGTGGTCAAACATGAAGTTTTTAATTTGATTTCTTCAGATTTTGTCGGGATGATGACTGCAGCAGCAGAGCTGTTTAGTTTTACCGAACCACCTGTGTAGACGTGTTGCCGGAATCTGTGTACGTGGTAAATGTGTTCCAAAGTTGCTTGTTTCAAAGCTTGCAACGACGCTCCAGCTTTCTTTCTGATTCCTGGAATTGTCAATTGCACTTGCGGCCGGCGCAGACACTATATACAATGGATCTGATAATCGTGCAGCGGGCGTAAATTCTGATGGCAAGTAGGTCTTGTGTCTTACAATACTTTTGGCGAAAGTAGAATGTAGCCTCTTTGCTGGCAAGCAAGCAAGATGGTGTGAGGGAATCCGAATCAGGTGTCGGATGTGTGCCCTCAGGACATCTGTATGTATATAGACTGTCAAAGGAGTGTCTCCGGCAATGGCCACTGTCGCAATCGATGACTTAGTTTTGGGAAGACCGAGACAAGTTCTGAGTGCTTGTGCTTGCACACTCTGAAGTTTGCGGATATTTGTAGTGCAAGTATTTCCTAGTACAGGTAAGCTGTACCACAGGAAGTCCAAAAACAGTGCTTTATATAGTTGCAACATTGATGGTACTGTTGCGCCCCAGGACTTCCTGCCGAGAAATGCAAGGAGGTCCACGATTGCGGCCAAACGCTTTGTCAGGTACGAGACGTGAGGGCTGCAAGAAAATTCCCTATCAATAATGACGCCAAGAAAGCGGTGCGTTCATCTGCATCGTACAGTTTGGTACGCAACGCAACGCATACGGGGCCATGACTTTGCGAGTAAAGGCAACGAGTGCACATTTCTCAGGGGAAAGCTCCAGGCCTTGCCCTCTTAGGTATGTTGACACGGCCGTTGAAGCCTTCTAAAGTCGGGCGCGGACTTGTAGACGTGTCACCCCAGAAGCCCATGTGCAAATGTCGTCTGCATATACGGAGAGCTGAACGTCTTGCGGTAACGAATCGGCGAGATCAACGAGCACCATGTTGAACAGGATAGGGCTGAGTACTCCGCCTTGCGGTACACCATGACTGGTATAGCTAGACGGCGTTGGTCCGTCTTCAGTCAAAAGAAAGAAAGATCTTCCATTCAAATAGCTGCGTATCCAGCGAAAGGCGTGTCCACCAATCCCTACAGCTCCTAATTCGACTTCTCGGCGTCCTTGATGGAGGGCTAGAGATTTAAATGGCCGGCGCTGTTGAGGAGCTGTTCGAAGTCCGCAGACTGTTCTCCAGACAACTGACAGAGGTTTACGCGGATCGAGAGACCCACAAAAGGATTTCCAGCGTTGATTTTGCAGCACAACAAGACGACGCTGATATGTACGGCCTCTCTCAGGTCGTAAACCGATTTAGACCGTCTGTACCGCCGCTCCGCTCGCCGGCGGATTGCTCAGAGGCTCTGTATTTCCACATCAAAATCTGTGTATTCCTCCAATAGGCGAAATGAACGCATAGCATCCTGCATAGCCTTGGCGATTTGAGTTTCTAGTGTGGACGAAAAGCCTTCGTGACATGCATCTTCCATAAGTGTTGTAAACACGGGCCAATATATCGTTTGTTTAAAATTTGATGGGACGGATTTGGTTAGGCCTTTAATCTTCAGATAGGTAGGAATGTGGTCGCTTCCGTGGGTTTCTATATCTGTATATCTATATCTATAACCGGCCGCGCAGAAACGTGGGACTGCCATCGTTTAGACAGCAAATTTCATGGTCACAGGCAAAGGAAACGAGGTTTCTTCCTTTGGAATTTACCTTGACGCTTCCCCAAAGTGAATGATGTGCGTTAAAGTCCCCAACAACAATTCATGTACCAGGAGTCGCATCTATAATGCCACTCAGTCTCTGTCTGTCGAAACGAATTGATGGAGAAAGGTAAGCGCCCACTAGAGTAAATGAAAGTTTGATCTTTCTCACGGTCAAACAGACATACTGATTACTGCCATGTGGCAGCACTGTATTAACAATGTAAGTCAGTTCACGCCGTATGTAGATGATGATGATGATGATGATGATATGTGGTGTTTAATGGCGCAAGGGCCAGGTGTGGCCAAAGAGCGCCATGACAAGTGGTGATGTTGACGATGTATTATGGAGATGTGACTTGGCTGTAAAGTGGCCTAAAAATAGTTGCTGTAAAGTGCATAAAATCTACGTGATATAAAATTATGGCGATGACTAATGACGAATACTATGAACATTAAAATCCATCGTAAAAGAATGACATAGAATTGAAAATATATGAGATGGTAAAAATAGCTGGAGCACTGTTGCCTCGCCGGAGCCCTTGAAACACAAGGGCCTAGAGGCACGTGCTATACGAGAAGAATTATCACAGCGCCATCCTCTGAAGAGAGGAGACGCTACGAACATGTGGGACTAACAACATGCAATACAACATCTTTCAGATAACTTATGACTGCGTTGGTGTCAAATAGCGGTTCTGGGCCGAGTAACATTAATGGGTGAAGGGGGATGTGCTGCTGGTATGCTAAGGGAAAATGTTTCTTTCTATCAGATTCGGCTTTCCGGCACTCCAGGAGGACGTGGAGGACGGTAAGCCTCTCCTCGCATCTACCGCAGGTGGGAGGGTCATTTCCGGTGAGTAGAAAATTATGGGTGCCGAATGTGTGTCCTATTCTGAGACGACAGAATAGGACATCTGTTCGGCGTGATCTTGTTACAGAGGGCCAGAATCCTAACTGTGGCTTTATCACGTGGAGCTTATTATTTGTTTCCGCGTCCCATAGGCGCTGCCAGTGGTTCCGTAGTTTCCTCCGTAAGAGGGGCTTCAGGTCTGTGACAGGAACTGCAGCGGTGGAATTAGCAGAATGCGATGCAACTGACGTGGCCATCTGGTCCGCCAGATCATTACCTTCGATGCCCCTGTGACCTGGCACCCAGCATATGATGACATGCTGGTTACCTATATACGCTTTACACAGAACGGAATAGAGTTCATTAATTACCGGATTTTTGTGGTTAGAGAATGACATCAAGGCCTTCACAACACTAAGGGAGTCCGTATATATGACTGATTTCTGGAGTTTTGATTTCCTGATATGCTTCACAGCTGACAATAGTGCGTAGGCCTCAGCCGTAAAGATACTAATTTCCGGATGAAGTACATCGGTTTCCGAGAAGGATGGACCGATGGCTGCGTAGGACACCCCGTCGTGTGACTTCGATGCATCTGTGTAGAACTCCGTGCAGGAGTACTTGTACTGGAGTTCCCGGAAATGCATTTGTATTTCAATCTCTGGAGCATGCTTTGTGACTTGCACGAAAGATATATCGCATTCTATGAGCTGCCAATCCCAAGGAGGTAGCAGCTTGGCTGGATGCATTAGGCGGAGCTCGAGTAGTGGGACATGCATTTCATCACTAAGCTCCCTCACACGCATCGAGAAAGGCTGTCTTACGGAAGGACGATTATGGAAGAGCGTAGCATATGTCATATCGTTGATGGTATTAAAACATGGATGTTGGGGATTAGACTGGGCTTTCAGGAAATATGTTTGGCTGATGTATGCTCTCTGCAGCTGAAGTGACCACTCATTTGATTCTACGTATAAACTTTCAATGGGACTTGTTCTGAAAGCTCCAGTGGCCAGTCGGATTCCTAGATGGTGGACCGGATCTAGCATCTTTAGCGCGCTCGGGGCTGCAGAATGGTAGATCACGGCACCGTAGTCCAACCGAGATCGAATGAGGCTCTTGTATAAATTCATTAAACATTTCCTGTCGCTGCCCCATGTTGTGCGGGATAACACTTTCAGTAAGTTCATTGTTTTTAAGCATTTGGCCTTGAGATTCTTTATGTGTGGAATAAAAGTTAATTTTGAATCAAGTATGATGCCCAAGAACTTGTGTTCTTTGTTCACAGGGATTCTCTGACCATACATTTCGATGCTGGGTTCTGCAATGAGCCCTCTCTTTCTAGTGAAAAGCACACAAGAACTTTTGTTGGGGTTCACTTTAAATCCGTTTTCATCTGCCCATTTGGATACTTTGTTCAAGCCCTGTTGTACTTGCCTCTCGCATACTGTAAGGTTGCAGGATTTGAAACCTATCTGTATGTCGTCTACGTAAACAGAATAAAAAATGGCTGGCGGTAATGAAGCACGAAGCGTGTTCATTTTTAAGATGAAGAGCGTGCAGCTAAGTACACCTCCTTGGGGTACACCAGTTTCCTGTATAAAACGTCGGGACAATACATTGCCGACTTTCACACGGAATGTACGGTTGGACAAATAGCTTTCTATTAGGAAGAGCATATTGCCACGGATGCCAATTCCCGACAAGTCTCTCAAGATTCCATAACGCCACGCAGTGTCGTACGCCTTCTCCATATCGAGGAATACGGATAGGAAATATTGTTTATGTAGAAAGGCGTCGCGAATGTTTCCCTCAATGCGCACAAGGTGATCGGTTGTGGACCGCCCTTGTCTAAAGCCGCACTGAAAGGGATCGAGCATATTGCTGAGTTCAAGGAAATGTACAAGTCTGCGGTTAACCATTTTTTCAAAAAGCTTACAAATACAGTTTGTAAGGGCTATCGGACGGTAACTTGCCGCCAAGGAAGGGTCCTTGCCCTGTTTAAGAACAGGAACCACAATCGCTTCTTTCCATGTGGATGGGAGGTATCCCGTAGCCCAAATAGCGTTGAAAAGTGTGAGTAGTGTAAGTTTGGTGTCAGTATGTAAATTTATGATCATGTCATACATGACTCTATCAGGTCCCGGTGCAGTGCTTTTGCATGTGTTCAAGGCAGCTGTCAACTCAGCAATATTGAAAGGCCGGTTATAGGGTTCATTCTGTCTGGATTTTCGTATTATTGGCTTACATTCTTCTATTTGTTTGTATTTCAAAAAGGATTGCGAATAATGGTTTGAACTCGACACGCTCTCAAAGTGTTCCCCAAGCGAGTCTGCCTGATCTTTCAGTGTTTGACCTTGTGTGTTTACCAAAGGAAGGGAATATGTTTGTCGCCCTTTTATCCTATTAACCCTGTTCCAAACTTTGGCCTCATCTGTATACGAATTGATACCGGATAAAAACTTCTGCCAACTCTCTCTTCTAGCCTGTCGGCGTGTTCGCCTGCCTTGCGATTTCACTTTCTTATAGTTAAACAGATTTTCCGCAGTGGGAGAGGCGCGTAGCAACCCCCACGCTTTGTTCTGTTTCTTACGAGCGATCCTACAGTCCTCGTTCCACCACGGGACACGCCGTTTGCATGCCAAGCCATTTACTTGTGATATACATTTAGTTGCGGCATCTATTATGAAGGCTGTAAAATATTCCACGGCAGCATCAATTCCTAACGAGGACATGTCATCCCATGATATGCTAGTTAAGTTTCGGAATTTATCCCACTCTGCTGTGTCAATCTTCCACCTAGGAGCCTGTGGTGGATATTCGTTTTCTTTAAGTGTTCTTAGTAGTACGGGAAAGTGGTCGCTTCCGTAACGATCATTCGTAACTTCCCATTCTAGTTCAGGCAGTATGAACGGAGAAACTATGCTCAGATCAATTGAAGAAAAGGTATTGTTTGCAAGACAGTAATATGTGGGTTTCTTCTTATTCAGAAGCACGCACCAGAGGAAAAAAGGAACTGCTCAACAAGTCGACCTCGCGCATCTATACGAGAGTCGCCCCACAGGGAGCTGTGCGCATTGAAATCGCCAAGTAGAACGTAAGGTTCTGGCAATTGATCAATAAAGGATTGGAATTTATGCTTCGTTAATTTGTAATGTGGGGGTATGTAAAGAGAGCTAATGGTGATGAGTTTGTTTAGGAATACAGCTCGAACCGCCACTGCTTCGAGAGGCGTTTGTAGCTGTAAAAGTTGACATGCAATGCTCTTACGGATAGAAATGGCAACACCGCCCGATGATGCGATAGCATCATCGCGATCTTTCCGAAACGTGACATACGGTCGTAGAAAGTTTGTGTGTTGTGGTTTTAAGTGTGTTTCCTGTAAACACAGCACTTTTGGATTGTGTTGGTAGATGAGTTCTTGTAGATCATCGAGATTCCTAAGAAGACCTCTGACATTCCATTGAATGATTTGTGTATCCATATTAAAGAAAAATTAATGCTGTGTTTACGGAAACGGTGGTGATGTCTTAGGTTACAGAGCTCTTTCGAGGCCCTGTAACTGGAGTTCTGCCCTTTTTGAAGCGTTCGAGGGAGCCTCGCCGCTCCTTAGGCGCTTGGTGCGCCTTGAGGATAGGTGTTGTGTCCATTGCCTCTTGTGAGGCGCCGGACACGTGCTCTTGCGAGCGAGAAGTTACAAGAGAGGGTCCTGCCTTGGAGGGCAAGACCCCTGCGCCCACCAGCCCAGAGGTCGATGGGGCACCCTGCGGGATTTGGCTGCGCCGGCTGTTGCCAGCGCTGGAAGAGGCCGGGGAGGTTGGGACAGCCTCGGCGGCGGCCACCTTCGGGGTCGATGGTCCCTCATTCTGGGTCGACGGAGCAGCGCTAGCTGCAACCGCCGCGGGGGCAGATGGCGTAACTGCCGACTCACTGCCTGTGGGTCGGACAGCCGCCGGAGGCCGTTGTGACGCTGCCCCCTGACGCGCCACATCGGCAAAGGTTTTCTTGGGCAGGTACGATACCCGCCTGCGTGCCTCCTTGAACCTTATATTTTCCTTTACTTTAACTGTTACAATTTCCTTTTCTTTTTTCCAGGATGGGCACGCCCGCGAGTACGCGGCGTGCTCCCCATCACAGTTTACACAGTGGAGAGCATTCTCACAAGCTTCAGATGTGTGTTCGTGGGCACTGCACTTTGCACATGTCTGGCGGCCTCGGCAGCTTTGCGAGCTGTGGCCGAAGCGCTGGCATTTGAAACATCGGAGTGGGTTCGGCACGTACGGCCTGACACGGAGCTTGATGTACCCGGCCTCGATTGATTCGGGCAAGATACTTGATCCAAAAGTAATTATTAGGTGCTTCGTCTGAATCTCTTTTCCATCCCGCCTCATCTTAATTCTTCTGACATTGATCACATTTTGTTCGCTGAAGCCCTCCAGTAGTTCCTCTTCAGTCAGCTCAAGCAAATCATCATCTGACACAACACCACGGGTGGTGTTCATTGTACGGTGCGGGGTTACTGTTATGGGGGTCTCTCCAAATGACACTAGTTGCGGTAGTTTCTCGTACTGTTTTACATCACGGAGCTCCAAGAGGAGGTCGCCGCTTGCCATCCTCGACACCTTGTAACCTGGACCAAAAATATCAGTTAGGGACTTTGAAACAAGGAATGGTGAGATGTTTCGCACTGCTTTGTTTGGCTTTTCGGAATGAATAACATGGAAGTGGGGAAAGTTCTGGGTTTCGCGTCCAAAAAACTTGAAGACATCTTCGGTGCGCCCTCGTTTCTGAGGGCGATCAGGAAGTTTGGGGAAAGAGGTTTCCATGAAAATATTTAAAAATTCGGCAACAGCGCCGACCGCCCACCACGGAGCCCAACGAGGGGACGCGGCAGAGCTTGCGTACAAGTCTGCACGACGCCAGTCGTACGCCGTCACTATAACCGAATATGGTGTACCCAAGGTTGGATAGCCACACAGGGTTAACCCTTGCCGCCAGGAGAAAGGAAGTAAAAAGAAGAGAGAAGGAGACAGGAAAGGTCAAAAAGTGAGAGATAAAGACGAAGATTCGAGGAGGGAGAGACAGGAAAAGGCGACTGCCGATGTCCTCCAGGTGGGTCAGCCTGGAGGTGCCGTCTATGTGAAGCCGAGGCCGAAGAGGTGTGTTGCCTCCGCCGGGGGGCCTTAAAGGTCCAGACACCCAGCATCGCCTCAACCCCCAGGATCCCCTTTTCCCCAGACACGGCTAAGCCGCGCACGGCTACACGCGGGAGGGTCCAACCCTCGTGTGCTCGGGTACGTGGTGTCGCAACACACCAAACGCCTGCTTACGCAGACGCCCCTGCGGGGGCCGTATGTAGATGATCACCTCGCTAATTTCATTACAAGTCGATGACACATAAGGTTCATATCCTAAGATCCGGACGGGTTTCTATAGCTTCGGTTCACATACGACGATAAGGGGGAATCGATTGGTGAAAATATATTGGCGAAAATCAGCAATACGAGATCTCAGTCCACGGGCATACTATTGGACAATAGACGCTTCCTTGACTTGTCTGAAGAACGGCTGACGCGGTAGAGCCATTGTGATTGCTATTCGAAGCTCGCAAGAACCGTATCCAAACCGTCCAGCACTTGCAGTGCACCCCGAGCAGATGGCGTCTGCATGTCATTTATCAACACACGAATGACTTTCATTAGAGATCTGACTATAGCGATTACTTGCTTGTCTTGTCCTCGCACGCGATCTGAGTCGTCATTGGTGCGTTGGTAGTCCACCGTCGATCTTTGTTCTGCTGGAGGACGCAATGTTGGAAATGCAGGCCAGGCGTTTGCAGAAGACGTATTCAATGCGTCACTAGACGCCATGTTGCTAGCGTGGGTGAGTGTATTGGAAGCACCAGCTGTTGGAAGTAGCGTGTTTCTTACGACGGTCTCAGTATTTCTAGTAGACGAAGATCATCTGCGGCGGGAACGACGCCGTTGCACTTTGGCGGCGGCTTCTCTGTGCGTCGAGTTGTCTCTCACCATTTGCTTTAGGACTTCATGAGGACAAAAGCAATTCGCACACTTGAAATCAGTCGCACGGCAAGCATCAGCGCTGTGCTGCTCAGAGCATTTTGGGCACATGGTCGAATTTATGCATTTGCAGCTGACATGCCCTTTCTTCAAACAATTACGGCGCTGAAGTGGTCGTGGAATGAACGGTCGCACTGGATGACGAAAGAATTCGACTTTCACGTGTGAAGGCAAGCTTCCTCCCTTGAAGGTTATCCTTACACAACGTGATTCTCCTAGGCGACGTATTTCTATAATAGTGACATCTGCTGTTGCGGGTTTAACCAATATAGCAGATCATTGTCGTTGATTGACTCGTCGACATCATAAATCACACCTGATGAAGTATCACTGTCCTGTGGTATTATGGTGCGAACATTAATCTTTCCCAGCACTTTGACTGTTCTCAAGACATCCAGCGCTGCTCTGTCCCTGACATCGACCGCGAGAATGTTCTTACGGGTGTTGATTCTCATATCTGTAATCTCATTCAGAATAACATCCTCCAGTGTGACAGATATGAATTGCCTGTCCAGCCGATTCAGGTCGTCGGTCGGCGTCTCGGGCAAGAAGAGGATGCTATGAGCCGTGTCATTGTTCTTTGCCATCGCCGTCGTCCTTGTTGAAGACGAGGAATCAGTGACGATTCTCCTCTTTTCTTCTTGTCTCACAACTGTCAAGTAGTCACCGTCATCCGATAGATCCTCGTCTGAAGCAAAGTAGCACAGCATGGTGTCTCGCGGCCTATGTCGCTCATGAGGTGGTTGCACTTCCTAGGAGCGCTTGACGCTGTGACGTCTGTATCTTCCGGATGTCTAGCGGACTCCGTTTCCATCACCGAAGGTCTCGGGAGCGGCGTCTCCTGAAAGCACGCAAAACACTAGTAAAATGAGAGCAGTAGAAAACGGGGTTCCGCTCAAGAGCCACTTCTTCGTCTTCCTCACTAGGAACTAGAACTAGAACTTGAAGAACAACGGCGGTTGTCCCTGGTTCCTGCTGGCCTCGACAGAGCGACCGTTTCGTTGACCTGCAGTGGTGTTTTGGCTGAGTATCGGGTGGTTTAAGGTGTCTCAATAACCTTATTTTAGTTCCTGGTTGATTGGCATTCCTTGCGTCAGCCTTCTTGAGCTGATGCCGACCAGTTCTCCTGGCCAGGCGCGATCCGCCTGGTCAGCATCCCTGCCACCTAATGAATTGCCCATAGATTTATTTTTTCGCAGTGGCGTCAGCACCATTCCTGTGGCGCTTGTGCCTACCAATGGAGGTTCCATCAGGATCACGAATCCACAGGCTGTCCAGATGGCACTTAAGGCCACGTCCAACCACTTCCAGGCCATCACTGATGTGCGAGCGTTCGGGAGGGGACGGAGACCTGTGTTGAAGACCTCTTGAAATGCACTTCATTCGCTTCCACCCAGGTGAGTGCTTTCATTCCGCCTCACCTTGCGTGCGCCAAGGGTCTTGTACGGGGCGTAGACTCCCGATTAAGTCCTACTGAAACCCTCGACAATCTATCCGCGGCAGGCGTCATTGCTATCTACCCTTGCAATCGACTGGCAAATAACGAGAGGGTTCTGACAGAATCTGTAATTGCAACGTTTGTGGGCACATCATGTCCATCTGAAATAAAGGTGTGGCCTCTTGTGTTCCGTGTAGAGCCGCTTGCGTCACGTCCAATCCAGTTTAAGAATTGTTGGAGATTCGGGCATAGCGCAGGAGGATGTAAGTCTAGCTTGCGTTGCCGCACCTGTGGGGATGGTCATTCTTCAAGCGAATGCTCTACTCAATCTCAAAAGTGCTGCCTCTGTGGGGGAGAACACCCAGCAGACTATTCGAACTGCTCAGCTTGCGCTCAAGAAATACAAATTCTTGAAATAATCGACCACCGTCGCTGCTCCCGAAGAGATGCAATTTCCGTTATCAAAGACAGGGCCTTCGGATACTCTGGTGTTACAGCGCGCAAAACTCCAAGCATGGATCTCAATCTCTCAGAAGCAATTGACTCTGCTGTGGAAAAAGCAATGGCTAGAGCTATGGATAAATTGATATCCAGTCTCTCTGATTGCTTAGCGCAAATCATTTCCAGTCACATGATGCAAATAATGCAGACCACTAAGACACCAATGCAGTGCCCAGTATCTAACGCCACACCTCGAATGCCTGGCAACGAGGTAGAGACGCCTTCCACAGTTGCAGAACATTCCACAGACACTACTTGGCTAGTCCAAAAACGCGAGGATGAGCCCTCTTATTCAGACACTGTTAGTGTCACACACATGGAACTTGACACTCGAGCTCCCAAACGTATGGGGTCTCCAATTTCAAAAACTATGAAACCAAAATAAAATAAGAGTCAACCAACTGCTGTGCTTACAGAAAGTATTCTAAAGGCGGCAGTTGCCGCTGCTGTGCGTTCAACACCATTGGACAGTTGAAAGTGCTGCAGTGGAACTGTCGTTCTATATTTTCAGCTTCAACAGATTTATCTTGCCTATCTATTCAATTCAATCCAGATATCTTACTTCTTCAAGAAACGTGGCTTTCACCAGAGAAAATTTTTCATTTAAAAGGTTTTCGGTCTTTCCGATTAGACAGAGACTCGCGAGGTGGAGGATTAATGATACTTGTTTCCAGTAAAACTTGTCACAAGGCAAAAATTTCTTTTCAAATCATGGACTGCAACTGGAAAATTTTGGCCATAGATTTATGTCTCCCAGGATACCATCCATTTTCAATTATAGATGCTTATTTCCCCAGCGGTGTCTGTCGTTTCGTACTCTTCCTTCCCAAGTTTTTATTTTCCTTTTCTGGCGCAACAATGTATTCTTTGATAGGGCTGTGGCTGCCTGTAGAAAAGAAATTTTGTTTGTAGGGGATTTTAATTCGCATCACGTGTCGGGGGGGCTAAAAACAGATTTGTGTGGTAAGCGACTTTGTGAGTGGACTATTGATAGTCACCTTTCGTGTCAGAACACAGGACAAGTAACGTTTGGTAGAGGACCCTTCCGTTCAGTGTTAGATTTGACATTTTGTAGCGCTGGCATCAAGGTTTTGTCGTGGGTAGCGGTTGACTCAGCAACCAACAGTCATCATCTTCCTGTGTCATCCGAAATCAATTGTCAAATAACATCTTTAGAATACCAGGCATGCACATTTGTGGACCATACGAAATTTAAGACTTTCTTGCGTTCTGCCGTTTCGAAACTTGCCAATGCCAATGATAAGGAAATCGCTTCAACCATTTGCTCAATTCTAGAGGATTCCCGGAAGCAAGCTAAATATGTCATCCCTTCGGCTAAAGGCACCGCTTGTCGTTGGTGGAATAATGAGTGTACGCGGGACTATAGAAAAAGAAAGGCCGCTTGGAAAATGCTTCTGCATAATCAGTGCCCGACAAATTTGAAAAATTATCAGTTTCACGCTGGTGTATTTAGGCGTACTGTTAATCGAGCCAAAGAGGAATATGATATTAGATATTACGATTATCTATCTAATTCAAAAAGTAAGCGTGCTTTATTTGCATTCCTTCGTGCTAGGAAGGTGCTACCAACACCCTTAACATTAGACTCAATTGTTTTGACCCCGCAGGAACTGAGCGCCTCCCTAGAAGAGATTGCCGAAGGCTTAGAAAATCGATTTACGGCCAGGCTTCCGGCTATTCATTCTACATTAGATCCTTGGGATGGCTTTACTCCAATTTCCTTAGCTGAACTAAATGAGACTGCACTATGTTTACCGAATTCAGCCCCTGGCCCTGATGGTGTCACCAATGCAATGTTAAAAATATTGTTACAGGAATCGCCTAACGTTCTTTTAGGCCTGGTGAATTATTCAATTAAATATGCTTGGGTTCCGTTGCACTGGAAGCTCGCCAAAGTAATATTGATGCTTAAGAAACAAGAAGAAAGGTATGTATTGGAGAACATTAGGCCCATTGCGCTTACATCAAACGTAGTAAAATTCATTGAGAGGCTTCTTCACCGTCGTATCATGAAATTTATTAATGATAATTCCATTCTTAGTCCCTGTCAGATTGGTTTCAGGGCCGGCTGCTCCATCTGGCATGCCCACGTCGACTTAGAAAGCCGAATCCAACTCGCTCGACGTCATAAGCAATACGCTGCCTTAGTGACGCTAGATATCGCTAAAGCATACGACACTGTGGAGCACACTGTATTGATCAATCGGTTAACTTCCTGTGGTGTTCCTGGGTATATAGTAGCATGGATTCAGTCATTCTTAGGTGAAAGAGAATTCTATTGCTACCAAAGCGGCGTTTCTTCTTCTAAACACAAACAAACGAGAGGCGTACCGCAAGGCTCAGTCCTTTCCCCGGTGCTTTTTAATATTCTGATGACCGCACTACCTTGTCCTCAAGAAATAATTACTTATGTTTATGCAGACGATATTGCGCTTTTTGCATCTGCAAACGACATCCACACGCTATACCAACGACTGCAAACTTACCTTTATGCTCTGGAGAGGTGGTTAGATGTTAGTCACTTCACATTCAATGCCAGCAAATGTGCTGTTCTCGTTTTACCGATAGGTGACATAGTGCACATTTCATTGTCTTACCACCTTCAAGACATACCACAGGTGGAATCTGTTAAATACCTCGGAATTATTTATAACGCCTCTCTTAACTGGCGCTCACACATAGATCATGTGACTGGAAAAGGTACCCGTGCAATTGGCATATTGCGTAGGCTGAGCAGTCGTCGAATAGGATTGAGTAGAGATACACTCCTAATGATATATCGTATGTATACTTTCGCCCTGTATTAGAATTTGGTTGCGTGCTCTTCTCTGGAGCTCCAGCCTACATGTCCCGTCCTCTAATCCTCTTAGAAAGAGAAGCATTACGTCTGTGTTTAGGTCTTCCTAAATTTGTTGCAAATTCTATTCTTTATCTAGAATCCCGTGTTCCTCCACTTTCGTGCAGGTTCCGGCTTTTGGCGGTGCAGACGTTCTTAGGGATTTATGAATCACCGCTGCGTCATCCCCAAACAATCTTTATTTCACGACCTGCATTGTTTTTCGGTGTCATTTGGCCGCGACTACATACTCCGCAAATCATATTCGTGCAAAAATTACTTGACTCTTTGGGCGTTCGCATATGCGATGTACTTCCTATTCCCGACAGAGCTGTGGCAACGGATATTCAATTCGATGACATTTTTCCTAATAATGCAAAATTACTTCCACACCGTATTCTAGACGGTATACTACAAGATCATCTAAAAAACCTTCAAACAAACGTTGTAATTGCTACAGATGCTTGTGAAGAAAAGTCAGGTGTAGAAATATTTTCCTCGATTCTCGATTGGACATTTTCTCTTCGGCTGCCAGATTTCATACCAATATTTTTAGCCGAATTCATGGTTGTGGTGCTGGCGTTACGCAAATTAGGGCCATCAATTACGTCAGCCGTGATAGTCACTGATTCGTTATCATTGTGCTCATCCCTTACTGCTTCTAGTGATTCTCGCGTGATGAGGACATTTCATACATTGGTACCTGGTTACTTGACAAGCGTGCGTTTGATTTGGGTGCCTGGCCTTGAAGGACTAATCATAAATGAAATTGCAGACTTTCTAGCCAAGGCATCGATAGGTGGCCCGATTCTCCCTTGCTGCCCTTTGACTGCTTAGGTTACTGCTGCTAGATTTCGCAGGAGCGTCATTATACAGACAGTATCAGGCTCCGCAATTACTAACTCTGTGGATTACGGATATCTCCTACACCCTTGGAACAGAGATTTTTGCCGAACACGGAAAATTGAAGTGTCCATCACGAAGCTGCGCTGCCGTATACCTGCATTGAACTTCTACCTCCACAGGTCTGGTCGTGTCCCCTCACAATTATGCTCATTCTGTGGCGAAGCGGAGACAATAGGCCATTTCTTGTTGTCTTGCAGACGTTTTTCTATTATAAGAAAACGACTACTCGAAATCCCGCTTCGCTCTATTGGTCTAGCTTTATCAGTGCCGGTGATCCTATCTTTTGGAGCCTCCATTATTGGGTTCAGCCACAGAAATGTTTGCTTGGCAATCCAAAATTACCTCATTGAAACCCATCGATTTCCATGTTAGAGTGATCGTTCTCCCTCCCAACCATAGCTTTCTTTTATTTCTTACCTATTAATTATTATTATTATTATTATTATTATTATTTTATACCCGGCTTTCATCTGATTATTTCCTTTTTTCTCCAAACACAAAATGTTTACTTTTAAGCTCCAACGCTCAAATTGTTAACTCCCTTGTTATTATTATTATTTTTATGCATCTAATTGAACCACCCGATTCTTGGCCAATTCCCCACAGTGGGTATGTGCCACGGCCACTTAGGACAACAACAACAACTAGAACTAGAACTAGAACTAGGAGGCTTACCAGCTAGTATGCGGCCTGTAGGGTGAGCAACACAGCAACAAGAACGTCTAGCGGAAAGTCAGAGAGGGCTCATGGGCGGCGGAAATGGAAAGAAACCTGCCATGACTAACTACTTAAGAGGAAAGAACGAAATCAGGAAAGAAGCAATTTATGATATCTCAAAGGGAAGCTCATTACTTGTCGAAGCGAGATCAGGTTGCCTTAGAAAACGCACCTATATATATATATATATATACATACATATATATATATATATATATATATATATATATATATATATATATATATATATATATATATATATATATATATATATATATATATATATATATATATATATATGTGTGTGTGTGTGTGTGTGTGTGTGTGTGTGTGTGTGTGTGTGTGTGTGTGTGTGTGTGTGTGTGTGTGTAAAGAAGAAGCATGTGCTTGCTGCGGCAAAGCTAGGGAAACGATGGAGCATGTTTTATTAGAATTTGAAGATATCTACCCAGCGGTCGATTTAGGCACCACTGGACTCCTTGAAGCCCTTGGGTTCAGCGAGAGCCGGAGGGGAGGAAGTAAACATGTCCGCACTAGAGATTAGTAAGAGACGATTGGAAGATTGGTGAAAGAAAAGTAGGGAAACGACAAACGACGGAGGCGTACAAAAACAAAGTTCAGAATAGGGGTTAAGAAAGTTTGGTTATGGGAATTCATGGTGTTTTTTTTTCTTTTCTTTTTTTCTTCTTTAACATAGCTATATGACATTAGGAAATATAATAACAACAGCTTGGTGGCACTTCCAACCTCCCGTTCCAAAGGGGACGCTCACAGCATCCATCCGTACATCCATCGTGGCCCACGCTAGAGGCCGTGTTCCTACTAGAAAGTTCGCCTTCATGCATAGCGTTCGCCGCCAGCGTATCCCGGTAAACGTTATGGTTACAGAAGCTGCAGTTGCCGGGAAGCGTGAGAAGCAGTCAAGGATCTTGGAATGCTATCGCGTTCCACTCTCAAAGGCAAATCTTAAGCGCCCTCCCGAGTTTATTATCGCTGTCTCAGGGCCCGGCCGATGGATGGCGCCGACACAAACACAGCGGAGCAACAAGATGAAGGATGTGTCTGCTGCAGCGAAAATCCGGAGACCTCTCTGCACATCCTAATGGAATGCGAAGATATGCATTCAGTGAGACCTGTAGGTAACGTACACCTTCTAGAAGTGCTCGAATAAAAAAGAAAAGAAAAAGAGAAGAAAGCATACCCGAGCAAATACTCGCAACTGGTTGGGGCTTATGTGTACGCTGCACACACAAAAAAAAAAATTCGTTGATGAATCACTGCATTGTATTTCAATGCGAATATATTCATCTATAGAGTTACTGTACAGGCTCCCTTTAGGGAGCGCTCTCCAAAGGGAGCCTGTACAGTAGCTCTATAGTCACCGTCAAAACCGTAGAGAACACCCACTTCACAGAAGCGCAGTGATTCAAAGCTGATGGGAGCTTTAAGTGGTCAGCGGTCGAGATAAGCAAACGACGTTTAGAGCATTGATGAAGAAATAAAGATAAGAGAAAGGAGGGAAGTTATGGAGCCGGGGTCGTTACAGGCAGAGGCAGCTTTACAATATATGTAAATCAATGTTACAACACGAAGCACCGTTACAATATAAACAGAATGTTAGACTGAAATAGATAATAAAACCTGATTAGCTCAAGCAGGCTAGGGGGCTATTTGCCGCAGCCCCGTTTCACAAGCAAGGCAGTTAGAAATCATCACCACTCTCTCTAGTATTTGTACAGTAAATATACGGCCCACTAAACGGCCGTAGAGTTATTGGGATTTTAGTAGAGTAGGATTTTGCGGATAGTGCTGTGCTGTTCAGGAGAAGCTATCCACCCGCACGACAATCTCACGACGCCAAGACCATGTGATCAGAACACGTGCACATACGTGCATGTCACCAACACGGAATTCCATAATGTCAAAAACCCTCGAAACACATCGGGAGTCGCTCGGTCCGTCTGTGGTCCGTGTGCATTACTTTTTGTTAACGAAAAAAAAAGAAAGAAATAGACAGAGAGAGAGAGAGAGAGAGAGAGATAACGAAGAAACAAATAATGAAAGTAACTATGCTATAGCGACAAAAAACTGTGCCTACCAGTAAATTATTTCGCTGTGTTTTACGCGTTATGTCAAAGCTGACAAAAAATTAATAAAACAGCCAGGACGAGGGTTTGATTGCACGCACATTTTTGTAATTGTTCATGCAAAAATAATTGTCTGTAACTTCATGTTCCGCTCGTTAATAAAAGCCTGCATATCTGAGCTAATAGGCTTCGAAGAGACATTTAAAAGAGATATTGTGACGATACGGGCTTTCGAGGGCGCGTAACCACGATGGTCATGCGGGCCAACTCGAGATGTACAAGAAAAAAAATAAGCAAGCGTACACGTCTCGCGATTTGATGCATGGTCGTGCTGTGGTAGTGCGGAGCGTGCGTATCTCAGCGCCATCCCGAAGCTTCGCATCTCAGGACTGCCGCCCCAGGCCGCAATTAAGGTGCGAATCTGTTTTTGAACTGGCAGGGTTTTTACGTACTCCTATATTGCGTTCTGCATACGTTCGTCAACACCATATGCGATCAGTGCCCTTTGCAGAGAGCTCGGTATGTGGTGGTTTTTTTCCACTCTCTCCACTTGTGCATACGTTCGAAGGACGAGATATTTTTACACAGTGGACTTCGCGGCAAAGGCAGGTGTTTCTCAGTTAACCACTTGAATCTGCAGGAGTGTCCAACACAACTTTTACAAACAAGCTTTATTTCTGTTACATTCTATCTTTCACCTTCGGAATGTATCGCAACTACTGCGAGAATAATAAATGCAGCCGGTAATTCCCAACACGGTTGCGTTTATCTGACTCGTGAAATGGAACCCAGCTAAGCAGGGTATTCGAAACGTGAGCGATTGTTGCAATAGAATATACGCTGCTTCGAGTCACTGGTCATCGCAACATAGCCAATTCTTCCAATGTAACCAATATAGCCGCTTCAAGGAGCGCTTCCGCAATCGATCATTGACAAGAACAAGAAACCGCTGCTGCGGACTCTCGAGGTGTTTTGGGGCATTTCGCAGGGGTCAAGGACATCGCTTAGTGTGAAAAAAGGTGTCGCGTCACCTTGCGTTTTCTATACGCGATTATGAACTAATGGACTGTACTGGTACGCGCTTGGTGCTCGGCCCAGCGGCATCCAGACGTGGCACAACACCACCAACACAGCCATCACCACCAACACCAAATTGCATGAAGTATTGCATGAAGTCTGGGGAGTAGCCTTAGGTTCCGTTATGTCGTGGCATAATGTTGTTCTGACAATGGTATAGAAGTAGGAGGATTATACTTTTATGTTAAAAGAGGTGGGGGCCGGTTGATCGGGCATATAATCATGAGGGTGACTTGCTACACATTGTCAAGGTATGCGGAGGTACAGGGCTCAAAAATTAGAAACGAAAAGCAACGAACGCCTATCACGCGTGATTATGGAGAAGCTGCAACGCACAATCGTTCGGTAGCCGTGTTACTTTCTTTTTCAATAATGAAGTAATCCGTGCACGTTTTTTTTTTGTGTCTGAATTAAAACACTGATGCAAATGCAGGTGAAACTGGAAACTAAATAATGCGTCGGAACAGTTGCGGAATTGTTCGCGTGCTAATTTGTGAGCGCTGTGCATGGGGAGGAATAAAATGTTGGGAAGTGCTGATAATGATGCTACACGAATATGTTGTCAGGATGTGCACGCCAAAAAATATGCACCCCGCTTATACCGTCAACGCGCCTATATTATGCCTAACATGCTGCCAGAAATAACAGCCTCTACCTTCAAGCGCCTCAACCCCCCTCCCATAAAAAAAAAGAGAGAAATAAAGAAAAAAATATATTTAAGAAAATTGGAGTACGCTTAAACTTCGCCTTTAAGAGTGGAACGCGATAGCGTTTAAAGACCCCGTACTGCTTTTCATGCTTCCCGGCTACTTCAGCTATGTAACCGCATTGTTTACCGGGTTCGCTGGCTTCGAACGCTATGCACGAAGGCGAGCTTTCTGGTAGTAACGCGGCCACTTGCGTGGGTCGATCGCCTGTTATTATTTCGCACTTTTAATATTTCAGTCTGAGTAGAGTTAACATAAAGGACATGCGCTGTCAGTGTTATTTTCCCATTACATTTATTTGTGGGCTGCCGTTCTTAAGATTCCGAGAAATAACTTTGTAAAGAATGAAAGACAATGTATGAGCAACTGTGGTGGTAGAGAAGTGGTTGGGTATGCGTGGTTCGGAATTTGGTTCAGAATTATTTTTGTCGGGGTGACGTCCGACGCTGGACACCGACGCCGGATTTTCTGCGACACGGGCTTCTTAACGCTCTCGCGTTAAAATATTCTAAACATATGTTCACCGAGAGCGCTGATCAACGTCAGTTCGGGCGCATACATGGATGAATTGGCGACTAGCACTCCGCGGCTCCTGGGAGCCCTGACATGTTACAAGACTGGCTATACATGACCTATATAGGTGGCCTCCCGTCACCGCACGGTGCTGATAGCTAGAACACGCCCTCGTGGTCATGTCCAGCCGAATGCTGCCGGTGCGGCCATCACGTCGGTCGAAATTAAGGACCCGACCGCCGCTGGTGGAAAGCGTGCGTCGCTTCTCGAATGCCTGTGCTCGCCCTTTATTGACACATGCAGCGTAAGGCTGCTGCCACATCCCATAGTTTCATCGGTGCGGCAATGAACCTGCAAGATGTTTTCATTGAGAGTAAGCAAAAAAGAAAACGTAAAATGATTAAGTGGAAATAATTCGAGACTGCGCATGCTCGACCCGTTAATGTCATCGCACGCCGCCTGCGTACTGCATGCGAAAGCTTTACTGACACTTAAAGAACTGGTGAACAGACATCCACAAATATTCGATTGATTGTGAGATGCCACCGTATACACAGGAGAGCGCCACGGAAGGGTGTGAATCTCTTAAACTTTGAAGACTTTGTACCTGTAGACCCTCTGCAGGTGTGCTCTCGAGGTATCCGGCTGTTGCGTGCGCCTGAAAGTACTTGTATAACGGAGCATACAAGATGGAAACAACATCAAAGCTAGCGGAATTTTCTTTCTTTTTTTTTTTTTGCAAGGCTGACCGAAAGACAGAAGGAAGTTTTTCAAGTTTCTTCCATGCTTTCTACCCGTCCCTCCGTTGCGGGGTGATTAACTGAACGCGCCTCCGTTTAACAGTTGAACTCTCTTACGTTTCTCTCCATCACATCTCATTTTTAGTTCAAGTGCACGGCGGTGACGTATGTCTCACGTTTATAGAACATCAGTTGCGTCGGTAGTACAGATGTACGCTTTTCATCACTAAGGTGCCTGACCCTCAGCTTGCTTTGAGGTACGGAAAGCCTCCGCGTTTATCAACGTGAAGAATCTGACCTTCTAACAAAGCACCCACAGGCTTGTTCTATGACCGCATAACACACCCAGGCACAAGAAGTGTTATTAGTCTTCTCACGCATTTCTTTCTTTAATTATTTTCTTGTGCCGTAGCTAGTGTTGTATGGCATGCACCTCACAAACAAGAAGGCAACGCAGTGAGCCCCTCCCCGCTCTTTCGCTCTCCCTCTCCCCTCTTTCTTGTTACTTTAGCTGTGTGCAGAGGACTCACCTCCAGACCATGAGGCACCGCTATATATGCTTCATGGTAACCTAAAAAGGCGGAAAAACAAGCACTTGAAATGGAAATTTAAAACGGATAAGTACGCGACAAGAAAGAAAAACGGTGCAGTTGGATCGTTGCTGGTCGTTTGACATTGTATTGCAAGAAAAAAAGAAAGAAAGAAAGAAACGAGTTGTTTTGTTCAACATTCGTGATAACTGTAAACATGTACACCGTTTCACGCAAGGTGGCCTTGAAGCTTTCTTTTACATTTTAGAAAAAAATCACAAGACAATACAATGAACGTGGGCTGTGCGACGCAAAACAAACAAACAAACAAACAAACAAACAAACAAACAAACAAACAAACAAACGAAAAAAGAAAGAAAAAAAAGAAACAAGAAATATCAAAGCTACGGGATCTATACAGCACTGGCTGGTATTTAAGTCGGATAAAACTGTCATGCTCGCTGCGTAAGCGCATGCGTGCGTTCTGTTTTTGAAGAACGAATGAACACCTTTTTCCGGTTGATTCAACGATGTTACGAGACGTACATCATATGAGCTCAAGGCGCCCAGGTGACTTCTGTTTGCCCTCTGCGGTATGTAATGCTTAGTCAACAGATTTCCTTCAAACCCTGTAACCGAGGCAGCAACCTGCCAAAGCTTGACACACACCGGGCGTAGCCGCTGTTGCTCATAAAACAGGAATGTTACACAAGTGAAGAGAAGAAGAATGTTGTTTGCTGCAAGCGGACCTAACCTTAAGAACACAACATGACGGCAATCGATTTACCCACCCTTTAACGAATCTGAAGCGAAACGTGTGGAAAAGTGGCGAAACTTGATAGCACATTGCTAAACATTACGAATACTAATCAGGCCAGCAGCAGCGAAATAAACTGCGCGAAGCAGCGGCTGGATTCATCGATTCCATCTAGATTATACGCCGCCTCCCACAGTCAGTCCACCGGGCACGTCAAGATCCAAGTAAAGCTTTACTTTCAAGTAAAGTTTTACTTCTAAGTAAAAATACATTAGGAGGACATGAAACACGTTCCTTCTGGAAGAAGTAATGAGCCTCTCTACGTTTTAAGCTGTCGATAAGATCGTTGCTCTCTGTAGCGAACTATGGGCTGTTCATATATGTATGTTTCACATCGTCGTAAACTTGACGAAATGAACATGGCCAAGGGAATCACGAATTCCAACTCTGTTCCACCACTCTATTCTGTTGACTGTGTATATAAAAAAATCCTAATTTGTTCACGTCAACAAGTCATATTCGCACCAACTTATCCGTTTGCCAATTTTCTTTTTTATTAGAGGCACTTAAAGAGATCTTGTCGGCGGCTCTTCTATGACATGGTAAATACGAGTAAAACAGTGGCAAAGGCTACAAGAAAAAAATTATAATTCCCACAGTTCACAAATCTCATTGGTCAAATGCCCCCATAAAACTGCTGCATTAATGCACCGCTCTAATATATACCACTACTTTGTGTATAGGCCTTTTGCAAAATACGTATCAAATTTGTAACCATGCATTGCACGTAATCTGTTAATTTACATATCACGTTTTTCCGCTTGAGATGCTCTTACAGATGGATTTTTACAGAACTACCATATCTGTTTTTGAGTGCAGAGTTACGGATTTATAAACGCAGTGCTATTTTTTTTATTGTACTGACTTTCGGCGAATTTTTGTGGAATCACCGATGTATAAATCGAAATTTTTTCTAGTGGTGCTAGATTTTAACTTGCTCTCTCAAGTGCAACACATTCTATTCAAATTGGTCGAGCGGTTGTCCAATGAAAGCGTTTCTGTGTTTTACGTGTATTTGAATAGTGAAATATGAGTTAAGCTCGAGCTAAAGCTTCCTCTTAACAGTTTTCTGTAAAAATATGTCACCGCTCAAGCACATTTGGATTGTCGTGGAGTTTAACGGTTGTCAAACTCTAATTATCTCAACGTGTCAGAAAAAAAGACAGCAGACTTCAGCGAGTCATTCCACTTTGCAATCATTTACTACGCGGCAGCATTCTCCCATAGTGAATACTGGCATCCTGTTTTCGCTTGATTGCTTGTTCCTCAAATAATTGCGCTCACCTACACTAGAGGGGGGAGGGGGGGGGCTTTAACAAGGACTCTGGTACAGCCAAGAAGCCAGCGGTTATGGGCAACCAGGGCCGAAACTTCGAGTGCCGACAGCAGCGCCGCAACACATAGCTTAGCAAGCGGTGGAAACACTTTTCCGTAGCACGTGCTGCAATTTCACGCCATCAGTTTCGCCACTCGTCTTGAGGCACGTACACATGTGTCCAGAGTCTGGCGTGACTGGGCACCGGCGTGCTGAAACGTACGAGCGCATGCGCTTCTCCAACGCGCATGGGTATATGGGCAGAGCTTGGCTGGACGCATGTTTAGCTAAAGCGAACGTTGATACGTACAGGCACGCGTCTGTTGTCATCCGAACTGTCGTACCGTTTTCGTGGCCTCCCTCTAGTATGGCGTCAGCATATTTCATCTGCTCACTAATGCTGCCGTAGCGCCCTCTGGCCGGCGCTGGTTTCCCACAGGGTAATAGGTTGGAGAGGAGAAGGAGAGCAGTAAAGAATAGTGTATTATCTAAAGTAAAAATATGTAAAAAAAATTTAAATGATATTTAAAGTATACTTATAAGGTTTGTGAAGCAAGACAGATAAACGCGTTGTGAAGATAAATAATGTGTGACTCTATTAAAACCAGAAAAACGTCCAAGCGCCTACCTGGCCAATGTATCGGCCCGCGTGGCACTTTAGGTGACTGAAATATAACGTTTGCACCATTTTTGAAATTCAATGTTTGTGTGAATCAATGTTTCGGCCACCAGTGATGAGGCAGTTGCTGCGTTAAAGATTTCTTGCATTGAAGGCTCTGTGAACCATTTTGAGCGTTCCTCCTGGGAAGGCGATGGGAAGAGACACAAGTCATGCACGTGCTATAAGTTGCTGACGCACCGGCGGAAAGCAGCTTGAAGCACACGCGAAGGAAGGTTTAGGAGGTGGAACCATTCAGAAGTGTAGTATCCTGCATAGGCGCCGACTACGGGGAGGGGGGGGGGGAGGCACCGGCTACTCCATGTCACTTGGCAAAGGAAACAAATTTGCGTAAAAAGGGAGAAAAGCGACACAAAATATGGCACCCAGTAGAGCACTGGATGAATAAAAAATATACAGTCCGACAGTACATGAGTCGCAAAGTTTTGTGCATTAGTTCCTTCCTCGTACGCATATATAAAGTCAGATATTTTGAACAGCCAAAACACACAACACATGTAATGCACTGCAAGTACAGAAAAGAATTATACATATTGCGTAAAAGTTGCGATCACCACATAAACCACTTATGAACCGTGCACGAACAACGTTTATGTTACTCATTTAGCGTATTCGAATCCATCTGATACTTAATATTTTCCCAAAATGTTGGTGTCCTCTGAAAACTTTTTCTGAGCAAGAAGCGCTCTTTTTTGAAGGCCCGCAGTTGGCCATCGGCCAAGTGTCTTCTTTAGAGTGAATGGTCTTCTGTCTAATATCAACAAATTTGCTTACAGTACCATTCTTTGTGTATCGTATTTCGTGCACTCGAGGAGAAGATGATGCACATCTTCGTCTGGATGGCCACAGGAACACTACGGACTAGAGACACGTTTTATCCTGTACAAGAACTGTCTCGTAAATGCAGTACCAAGACGCAGGCGGTGTACCAATGTTTCAAATTTTCTGTTGTCTCTTAGATTTTCCGGCATTGATAAGTTTATACATGGGTCTATAAAATATAACTCCGAGTTTTGAGTTTGCTGATCAAACCAGGTAGTTTTGCTGAGGCGACAAGAAATCTGTCTCAGGAGCAGACGGACTTCACTACGCAATAGGGGAAGATTGGTTGTCTCCGCGTTATTGTGCGCCCGATTCGCAGCTGCGTCCACTGCAGTATTGCCAGGAATATTGGAGTGCCCAGGTATCCACTGGAATGCAATTACGTGGTTCATTGCGCTTGCTTTTTTAAGTTCTTTGAGTGTCTCATACAATAGCAAAGTGTTCAAAGAATTTTTCTTCTGTAGAAATTCCTCTGTAGTAATGTGAGAGCGGCTTGCGAATCGCTAAAGATAACCCATTCTTGCGAATGTTTTTCTGATGTTATGAAACGCAAAGCACACAGGATGGCAAACAGTTCTGCCATGGTGGAAGATGTCTCTCGGGATAATTTAAATGTTTGCTCTAGCGCTAAATGTGGAATGACGAATGCTGAAGTCGAGGAATTTTTATGACACGAACCATATGCATAAACGTGGATGTACTGGGGATATAAGGAGTAAATTTGCAAGAGTGCCAGTTGTTGTGCGGCTACTATGAACATGTCTCTCTTAGATATAATGCCGTCAACCGATAATTCTACTTTAGGACATGTTAGGATCCGGGGAGGGTAACAAACATCCACTTTGCATTACAAAGATTTGAATAGCTTCAACATTGTTTGAGAAAGAGAGAGAGAGAGAGAGAGATATGAAGAGGAAAGGGAGGGAGGTTAACCACATGTTAGTCTCCGGTTTGCTACCCTACAATGCGGTTAGGGGATAGGGGTTAGAGGACAGAGAGGAAAGAATAAAAAAATTCACAAACAGACGCAATTTACACTGTAAATACCATGCACATACATAATATAATTAGATATATACACAGGACAAAGTTTATTATATATGTAAAGATAAGGAGGTAACGAATTAACAATTATTTATAAAGGTTTGGATAGCTTATGCCTAGAGAATTAATATGTTGCTGTACGTTCACCTCACTTCAAAATGCTTTGGGTGCTTTTTTGACCCTGAAAAAAAAAAAACGTGTAGACTTTAGTGACCACTTAGGCAGAGTCGTTAATCAACGGCGTGTGAAATGCATGTGACTGACATGTGTCTCAGTACATCGCTTCTCTTTCCAGTAAGCAATGCTAGCGACTCATTAAAAACGCTTCTAACAATTTACAACATTTATTAGGGATCGAAACATCGTCACTTCCATGCCGAGGTCATAAATATATACAGGGTGCCCCAATTAACTATCATGCACCAAGACATATAAAAAAAGCAATACGTTACTCGAAGAAAACCTAGTGCATACTGTTTCCAGTACAGTGGAGTAGCTGCAAGTAATTTTTTCATTAGTGAGATTTAATTAGGCAATTGTAAATAATTATGTAACTCGAGACGTACTATTATAATTTTTAAAGTGTCAATGAGGCATTTCTAGGCACAGCCAGGGGACGTATAACTGCGGCACTTTCAGCGACGTACTAATTGTGCACTAACGTTTTACGACTGATAAATAAACCCTGCGAAATATGGCAAATGCCACGTGACTGCGCTCCCACCCGCATCATAAAGCAGCGCCCTCGAACAGGCTCCTTCTGAGTTAGCCAGGATGAAATCAAGGAAATAAAGAAAAAAAATCACCACTCAAGTACTCCGTATAGATGCTTAACCAGCGAAGCTGGAACGTACGGTCCTGATGCTTATCACTGGGTTAGTCCTGACGATTCATTAAACGACGGCTTGGTAGACTGCAGAATCCTCGGTACGCAGTTGCTGCTTGCGCTCGGCGGCACGAGCCTGTTGTTGCACCCAGGCTGCGGCATCGGGAGGGCGTAGACGAGCGCGTTCCCGGTTCTGCTGGCGGCGTTGCTGATCGGAAGCTGCCTGCTCCTCAGGAGTACGCGTGACACGTGGCCTACCCATTTCGGAGCCGGAGAGAAACTGCTGCTCGCGCGCTTGGCTGCGACGGAGAGCGGCGACGTCAATCCAACACCACCTAGATGGCATAAGGCCTTTTCACTACGATCCATGACGTCATGTTACCTGGCCCGACTGCCATACAAACTAATGGGGATGCTCCCGAGTAGGTAACAGTGATTTTGACGTCACCACTTTCATCACGCGAGCCTTTCCAACGGAAATTTTGGGCCAAGTAGCGTGACGTCATGGATCGGAGTAAACAGGCCTTGTGGTAAATAGGTGGTGTTGGCTAATCACGCACCTCTCTCTCTCTCTCTCTCTCTCTCTCTCTCTCTCTTTGCGCATGCGCATAGGATTGCGCCGGAGGAATTTTCTGCGTACAGGCGACCGACGCACGGACGGACAGACGAATCGGCAAGCGAAATACAGCTTCGCTGTAAAACATCGTGATCGAGCTAGGGCCTTATCTGCCGCGCCTTAGCCGAAGTAACGCGTCGCGTTTGTTGTTAGTTGGAAACAAGCTGCGATAACTGTTGTCTTAGCGTAGATAAAGTACACAGATGCTTTTTTCTTTCTTTCTTGCGGCAATACCTATCACCACAATATCGAATTGACAACGTCAGTACAAAGGTGCGTTTTGTTTCGTCCCAGCCGCCATATCTTTCTCTAATGAGCAGAAGGAAAACATGGTCTTTGCCAGGGAGCTGCAAATGACAACAAGAGGAAGGCCGCAAATATATATCAGTCGTGGAAGTGTGGCAGTAGACCAAACGCATCGACTATCATCAGAAATTATGAAAACCTGGGACAAGCCGGCAGCTTCAAGAAACAGCGGCGTAGGACTCCATCTTTGAGTCCTAGCCTACGCACGGATATTATAGCATTTATGGCCTCAAACCCTCATGCTATCGTGCGGGGCGTTGGCCGCCCAAGTACCAAGTCATCAGTATGGAGAATTCTAAACGACGGCCTTACACTTGTACCGCCTTAACCAGCACTAATGATTGCAAGATAGGGACCTGTAGAATCGTGTAGGTTTCTCGAATTGGGGTCCTCACAAAAGTCTGAGTCACTGGACTTTTTGAGCAACATCATGTGCACAGATGAAGCAAACATTTCACAGAAACACCCAGATAAAATTGTATAATGCACACTATTGGAGTGACTACAATGAACACTCGGTAAAGCGGAATCGGCACCAGTACCAGTGGTCGCTCAATGTGCAGTTCGTAATTAACGCCGGTGCTATAATCAGTCTCATCTTTGATCACACACTGACTAGACAGCGTTACGTGGACGAAGTCCTTGAAGGAGTGGTGGATGAGTTTCTCAGCGAAGTCCCGCTGTCACGTCTTCCGCTTCTGTGGTAGCAGCAAGATGGAGCACCAGCACGCAGCAGCAGTAGAGCACGAAACTGGCTCGATGCCATTTTTCATGCGCAATAGATTGGAAGGCATGGGCCTGAAAATTGGCCGGCTAGGTCACCTGAGCTCTCTCCACTCGAGTTCTTTCTTCGGAGTTATGTGAAAGATGGTGCTTACATGATCGAGACGGACGTCAGATTAGCTCAAGACAAGGATAACGGATGCGTGCCGTAGAATTCGAGCGTTGGTCATCAAGAAAACCACTGAAGATGTGGTAAGGCGGACTCAGTACTGCATAGCTGCAGAAGGACACCTACTCGAACTCGTGCTCTAGGCAGCAGCCGGTGTTCAACAGCGCTTACGAATTCGCAGATAACAAGGGCCAGGGAAATCTGATGGTTTCCTTTTTGTGTTGTTTTTTGTGCAGGCGTCCTGATTGTCAATTGGGCTCATGTAAAAGTGGTGTGTTTACTTTTTGAAAGCATCGGTTTTACCTTTCTTCTACATGTGGGTCGCTCCCCGGTCTGTTTATTCGTTTTTCTCTTCTGCCACGAGCTTCTTTTAGCAGCAGGTATACACTCTCATGGAAAAGAAAACCGTCATTTTAATTTGGCTGTTGTCCGAAGCAAGTTTCTGGCACGAAATACAGCCATAAAACTGCGCACGCACTCTTTCGATGCGGTGCGAGTAGAGCCGGGATTTTGAAACGTCGTTCTATGCCTATTCCATTGCTTTTCGCGTGGCGTGCGTGGTAAAAGCGGTTGTTCGGCCGCGTTATTAAGGGGCTCTTCTTATCAGTGTGATCAGTCGACCTTGAGAGACGGGCAATAAGTGCGACGTAGAAATTAGAGAAAGGAATAGCTGCGAAGTCGCGAATGCTGTTGGCGCTTCTTCTGGAGAATTATCAAGGTGTTGAGCTGCCTTTTCGGGTTTGTGAAAGGCAATGCAGTTGCTTTTAATCAGCTTGTTTGAGGGCGCTGCTTCATGATGCGGGTGGGATTGCTGTGACGTGGTATTTTTCATATTTCGGGAGGTTTGTTGGCTGGTCGGAAAAAATGCACGCAATTAGTACGTCACTGAAAACACAGCAGCTAGATGTCATATGAGGGTGTGTGGGGGTGCCTACAAATGCCTCATTGGCACTTTGATAATTAGGACAATACTTCTCGAATTAGATAATTGCAATTGTCGAATTAAATTTCAGGAACGAGAGAATTACTGGCGGCTACTCTACTGTACTGGAAACAATGTGCACTAAGTTTTCTTCGAGTAACGCAACTGCGCTTCTTTAAAGTTTTGATGCATGATAGTTGGGGCGCCCTGTATAATTCACTCAGTAACAGAAATGAGGCCAAGTAGGATTCACTGAAAATCAGAATCAACATCAGTCATGCGCAGGATCGCTCATACTCGGACTCACAGAAAAAAAAAAGGTAGAGAGAGGCTGCAGTTTCGCCGGAAAGGTGAAGCAGTATTAATGACAGCGAAGTATGCGGCAGTTACACTAAGGAAGATTGCACGACCGAGAGACGTCAGATTCTTGGTGGTGGCAGAGGTCTGAGGCTGTGAAATTGAACTGTCTCCTACTATGAGGTCTTGTAGATGCACATATAAGGCCGTCAATTCACTGAACACTTCTTCGAGGTTACACGAAGCTTGTTCAAGTTCATATATATATATATATATATATATATATATATATATATATATATATATATATATATATATATATATATATATATATATATATATATATGGGGTTTGGAAAGCTGGTCGCGCGCTTGGAAAGCGTCCCCCCCTCCCCTCCCCCTCGGAAAAATGAAAACTTTCCGTCCATGGTGCCCGGGATGCTGATGCGGGCAGCCGTGAGAATGGTGGTGCCCGAGTGAACGTTGCCGCTGTCTCCTCGAACCGAGCGTACGCCCCTCCTGGAAAATAAGTGCGTGCCTTGGGAATCGGGCTTCCGGCCAGGTTGTACGCGCGCACTTCGATCACGGGTGGGACGGTCTGTCGCTCTAATAGCTCCCACGAACGCCAAGGTCGTGTGAACCATGCAGTTGCAATGCGCTGTCGCTCTCTGCCTGCTCAATGCCTTACGTACAGCTTGTCTTCGAAGAACTTGCCGCCAACCTCCATGGTGAAAGGACAAAGAAAAAGAAAGGAAGAAAGACGTTGCCTTTTGTAAAAACTAAAAAAAAAGAAAAGATGGAGAATGCTACCGGGTGGTGTGCTGGTGTGTGATGCTTTCGCCTACACCTACGGGTATGTAGCTTACGTGTATTGTTACCGGTATTGTTATCGCTGTGCAATGTTTTGAATTAAAGAATATATTTATGGTTCTGATAGGAGCCACTCCCACAGTTTTTGCTTTTCGGTCTCTTCATGGAAACAACTAATCTGCACACATTGCAAGGTATATTTTAGAAAATAATACCAACTGACTAACCGACCGACTTGACTTGACCTGATTTGACTGACTGCCTAATTGATTTACTGAAGAGAGCAGACTGGTCTCATTGAAACGCAGAGCTTGTAGTTTGCAAAAAAAAAGAAGAGAAACAGTAATTTTAATATGTAGCGTTTTCTTAAATTCGTCATTTAAAGCTTCCTTTGCTCGAGCTGGTCGATTAATTATTCATTGTAGCTCTCTGCAGTCTCTTGGTTCTCTGCTCTGATCATAGCGACTGCCCCAATCTGGTGCTAACCTCGGGATCGACTTACGCACAGGAAGGCTAGTTGAATCCAAGACCAGCGAGTTACGTTACAAAGGCTACTTGCGCTGAGATTGTGTTTGCATCTTTAGTGGACTGCATGCGTATTGCCCCCGTGGGACCCGCGGTAATTTATTCTGCGTGAGAGGTTTGTGGGAAGTGAGGACGCGGAAAGAAGATCGAGGGAACTGTTCGCGACCAGAAAGGTAAGAGTGGCTTTAGAGGCGTAGCTAGAAATCGAGAAGAATAAAAAAAAAAAATACGCCGAGGCAATTGCGGCAAATGCTGACGTAAACGCACACGTGCGGCTTTATCATCTTTCCGAACGCCTTCATTCGCCAGCCGATGCAGCTGCATTGGTTGAGGGTAAGCGTACTTTAGCTACAGCTTCTCCTCGTGGATAAAGGACAGGAAGGGGGAGTGGTTGCTCGGAATAGGGGGAAATCCCCTGCCGCAGAGATTCTAACAGTCTCACTCAAGACCGACCCGTCAACTGTTTCGCAACGTAAGGGAAGACATCGGCCCTCGGTATTCTCGGGGCTCTCCTTCTGAAGGATTCACGCAGACCAATGTTGCTTAGCTTCGATCATGAGGCCATCATGACTTACGCAGCAAATGGCCGGTAGGCCTTCCTGCCGGAATCCTATAGCGCCGAATACGTTTCTTGCGCTCAGTCATGACAGCGTGATCGCTTCTTCTGGTCCGGAAGATTTTCGGGGGACGAATGGTACTATGCAAAGAATGACCTGAAACCTCGAACGCATAATAAAGCTTCTTGCTGCGTGTGAGTGATGCAGGCACAGTTTAGGAAATATTGTCCTTCCGAACATGTGCTAACCGTGGCGCGCTGCCAGGCGTGTAAGCCAGCGAGCCTCGTTGTCTGTAAAACTTCCCCTGTTTTTATTTTTCTAGATTGTTTCTATATAGACGAATGGCAGACACGCCCTTATTCGAAAAAAAAAAGAATGATTCACGCGGTCTTGGGATGGATTGCCCGTATACTGAAAACTTGCTGCGACAGCTCTTAAAGGCTGCATTCGGACATTCAGTTACCATAAACGTGCTATCCTTTGTTCTTGTTCTTAGCAAAGTGAAATACGTATACGTCAAGTAGGCGTTGCATGCTGCGCTCGTTGCACCTTCTTGCATTTACAGAAACTTTATTTTTGACAGGATTGCTAGCGATACTCAAGCAGGAACGACAATTTTTATAAGCTCACGTGTAGGAAGCAGGTCGCCATGCTAAATCTCTGTGTCCGTATAGTTCTATGTGCAATCGCGCACGATATTAAAGTTAAAGCATGATTAAAGTGCGCGCGCCAACCGTTACAGCAGTTGTTCCGTAGGAGGGCGCTCTGAGCACAAGAGAAAATGAGATTACATGTTCTTCTTTCTCTCATTTGCTCTTCCATGCTGCGGTTTGCCCTCCCTCTAATTTGCACGTGCGATCTGCTTACGTATTTTCTTTCGTCGATCGCTTTTTTTTCTCTAAATACTAGCCCGACACTAGTTTAGAACCAACGCAAAACAAGTCAGGCTAGTGTTCGAAAAAAAAAAATAAAGCGGCCAACGAAATACAAAAACACAGATGACGCCGCTTAACATACTCGCATTACTTCAACATAATACTTTCTCCTTCTTCTCGTGCGTAATGGTTGAGCACCTTCAGAAGCAACTACAGTAACTTATATGCATTGGCGGCATAACTTTGGTAATAACACAGTCATGATGCATTAGTGCTGTTTACTAACGCAAATGCTGCATTGGTATTCTTGCTATAGGTGGCTTCCAAATCTCACCTCCCGTGACTGTAACCTCCAGCGACGGCTCCCTCCGAATAACAAAAGCCGATCTCGAAAGCTGCACTTTTGTGTGCTGCAAGTGGCGGAAGCCATTGGAAGGAGCCGGAAATACGTCATGGTTGCCGTGTTTTGAAAGCCACCGATACTTAACGTGACCTTATTGTTTTTCTCCTGTCCCAGCAGCATGGAATGTTTATTCTCTTTGGGCAAAATTGTGTACACGACTCCCGCCAGATTTAGTCTAGTTGAGACTCAGTGTCGCAAATGAATAAAAATAAATTAAGAACGGCGTAGTAGATAGTGCGCTGTTCTAAGGGGAACGGGATGGAGAAAATGATAAAAATCAGGGAGGTTAACAAGACAGACATCCGGTTGGCTACCCTAAACGGGGGAAAGGGGGATGAAGTATTAAGAAAGAAGACTACTCTAGAAAATATTTCTTGGCGTTTATCGTATACACTAGAAACACTACTTAGGCTAAACAGCACGCCGTAGGGAAATGTTCCGGATAATTTATGGCATACCTGAGGATATTTAACTGATTGAATATATGTACGCAAGATTTCTTGCGCTCTACCTCAATGCCCCTTAACATGAGAATGAATGATGCAAGAAAGGCGCCAGACACCTCTTCATCGATTACGTTGAAAGTGCAAGTTTTGAATGAACAAAATTCTTCACTACTCAGATGTTTTGGTCAAAGAAAAAGAAATGTCTCGAAGTTGATATTTGCCAACAAAATCAAGTAAGAATTTAAGGCGCTGGAATTGAGCCGAAAATAAATTTTGGTGCCTCGCTAGGCAGGGTGGAATAACGTGACGAGTCTATCCCATTTCTTTTCCTCTTCGTGCTTCTCAGTGGTCCGAACAGCGATCAGCCTTCGTTAACACCAGAATCGACCGGCCGTGATCTCGGACGCGGCGGCCGCATTTCGATGGGGCCGAAATGCGAAGATGCCCGTGTACTTAGATTTAGGCGCACGTTAAAGGACCCGAGATAGTCCAAATTTCCGGAGTCCCCCACTACGGCGTGCCTCATAATCAGAAAGTTGTTTTGGCACGTAAAGCCCCATAATAATTTTTTTTTCGACCATCGGGAGCGCGATGAGAGACAAAAGAGGAATCAAATTAAACGAAAGGGATCGGTACATTCATTATACGGGCCCAGGATAGACGCATATATTCCGAACCTTCTGTGACGCGCACTGGCCTTGACGACTTACTTTTCCTTCACGCTAACACGCCATGCTGCGGCGATTAGTAAGAGGCGATTGGATGATTGGTGGAAGAAAAGTAGGGAAACGATAAAAAATGGAGACGTACAAAAGCAAAGTTCACGATAAGGGGTCAGAAAATTTGGTTGTGGCAGTTCAGAGTGTTTTTTTCTCTCTCTTTTTTCTTTTTTAACCTAGGTAGAACATTAGGCAGTATAGTAGCAAGAGCTTGGTGGCGCATCCCACCACCCCATTCCAAAGGGGACGCTCATAACATCCATGCATCCATCCATACGTGTTTCAGAATGTGGGAAGTGGGGACGTAAGATTGACGTCTCTCCATATGACATGCAGAACACATTAAACGCCAGCATGGCGACCGATTTATCGTTAGTCGTAGTGGCTTGGCTGTCCACTAAAGCTGCGTGTAAGACGCCAACCCTTGTTATTTCTAACAATCACTATAGCTTGAATTCGAATTTAGGAACTAGCGCGGCGAAATGCAAGTATAAAATGTGTCGTCACCGGTGGTTCGCTCACATTGGAAGAAAAGATCAGGTGAAACTTGTCTATTTCATTCACATTTAAAACAGCGCCAAAAAACACGGACAAGGGAGGACACAGGACGAGCGCTCGTCCTGTGTCCTCCCTTGTCCGTGTTTTTTGGCGCTGTTTTAAATAAGAATGATCCGTACCAACTAGCTCGCACCCAAACCCTTCTGAGTTGTCTACTTCGCTTATAGAAGGAATGATAGCATTTGCGAAGGTACGCCGAATAAAAGGTTATATTGTTCCCATTTATGAGTGCTTTCGGGCTAGTGCTTCTGCCTGTGAACTATCGCTACCATTGGTGACATATTTAAAAAAAAAATGAAATGTTTACTTTCTTGTTGTCGTCACAAATGAACTTATGAACAAATGAAGTTTTATCTAATGAATATTTTCGCTCCCTTAGTATGCCCTATGCCACAGTTTTATTTACATGCGTAAGAAGGGAGACATCAGAAAGTGGTGTTGCTCACTCCTTGTCACCTAAAAAAAGAATTGAAAGAATGGAAAAAGGAATTGAAGGTGCACATTTACTACCATTAGCAAATACAAAGATTGCTTCACGTAGCACAGCTAAGTCAACATAGAGCATAATATTACGTATACTACACCAAAATATTTTGACATACTTTTCTGTTACTTACGACTGCTCATCACCGACACATAGGTCAAAGTTTTCTAGCGCAGTCGCGCCTCATCGAAACAAACTCTATAGTAAATGCTCCACATCAACAGGAGTTTGGCGCTTTTAATGGTTATATTTTTACTGATAAACTCTTGAACGATATACGAGGAAGATAACGTCGCGAGCCAATCAGTTCATCAGCAACAAGGTTACCCTTATTTTTCTTCGTTATCGCTACTTTCCCTGCTTTTGAACTTGGGCGTGTCTGGCGAGAATGAGAGAAAGTTAGCTGTGCCGAATCCATATACGTGTTCTGCATATCTCACACTTCAGATTTAATCTCAGGGCCAGCAGTCATACGCAGGGCGGCGACTGGATAGCCCTGCGGACCTATTCACGTCGAAACTGAAACGCTCCTATCCTTGGCCGGTAATCGGTTGTCTAAGCTGTGGCAATTACGGCTTCGCAGTATCTGCGATTGGAAGCCCTCAAAAATTGTAAGCCTGTCGCACATTGACCAATCTATAGAGCTCTTTCTGTAAATATGTGCAGGTCCCGTATCTGCACTACGTCCTCTCGCATGGCGGTGCCAGCAGTCTTTTCGTCACTGTAGATAAAACTTCCGATACGGCGCTGGTGCTTGCTAGTTTTACGGTTTCGGAATCACCCTTGTATTTGTTGCGCGAGAGGTTAGTGGAAGGCAACCTGAAAATTTCTATTTCGTTTCCTAGCACTCACGAGGGCAATGACTGCGGGAGAACAGATTACGTTTTACCGTACAATTACCGTC
Organism: Dermacentor variabilis; assembly: GCF_050947875.1. Lineage (NCBI taxonomy): Eukaryota > Metazoa > Arthropoda > Arachnida > Ixodida > Ixodidae > Dermacentor > Dermacentor variabilis. Next base: position 92,351,366 of record NC_134571.1, read on the forward strand.
ACGAGCCGTTCAACGAGAGACGAAAAAGGTAGTAGGCATGACATTAGGAGATAAAGAATGCGGCAGCATTGAATCGAAAGCAAACGCAGGTGCACACATGTTACCATGCATAGCTGGGATGGGTAGTTGAGCAGGCCTTATGCGAGGAACAGATAACGTATTGTTTACAATTGGATTAGCTAAATGGCCCCCAAGGGATGGGAGACGCAGTAGGTAGTGGCAGAAGATTAGATGCGCTGATGCGATTATATAATTCGCGGACGTGTAGCTGGGTTCGGTTCACGTATGACAGATGTAATCTGAGACTTGCGGGTGAGGCGTTTTTCCTGCATTTAACTCAGCTAGGTTGGCCATGATGGCGACGATGTCGCTGTACCGTTGTTGTCAGTGCCAGTTCAAGGTACAATCTGCGCAAGCGCCCCGCGGGCAAACTGTAAGGGCTCGCCTAGCAATTCCACCGCAACGGTAATATGTTATGCCCATTTACAGCAGGGTGGCCGTAAAGTGCGGCGAATGCTGTGAACGCAAGATCCTACCGCAAGTGTCTCAGGGTCTGCTTTTGTAAACGAGGAGCGATTACGTATTCAAGGTGAACTTTCCGATACATCTCGTTAACGATTACGGCACGCTAAGGTCACCAGATATCTACGGAGCCATCGTAAAGAGATCGAAAAGCCACAGAGGCATGCTCTGTGGCTGAAAAGATACGCCCTTGAGCAGGCCTTACGCTTTTTTGTTTTATCGGATCGAAAATGAGCGAGAGTACTTTTGGATGTGTTATGGCGACGGTTTATATCGTAAGAATAAAGCAACAAAGGAAAACACGCACATCCACATCGACGACACAAGGTTATAAAGAAACAAAGTTAAGTTTTTCTAAAACATTTTCAAGCTGCAGGGCAACACTTATGCGATGTACAGTTCATCGTCACTATAGTCGAAGAAACGAAAGTGAGTGTTATGTTGCGGCTCGAGGTGGCGTTTGGGCCAGGAATCCATCAAGCCCATCGACGAGTACGTCCAGCAGTAGGAATGAAGGAAATAGGTTTTATTTGACGTTAGTTACACGACTACAGTTATGGAATCCCACCCCATGCGGGGGCATGTTAAACGTCCGAGTTCACATCAAGACACATCGGTCTTACTGTACGAAAGGTCTCCGCTTTTAATACTGTCATCTTCCCTAGGCTACTCGACTAGGGAATCTGAAGACTGTATCGCGGCCAATCCTAATCGTCGAATTGGTTGTAATACCCCGCCCATAATGTCGCATCGTTCCGCAGCACTCCCACCTCCGATGCACTCCTACCTTAGTAGCACTCCTACCTTAGCCTGGTATGGGATATGGGACATGATAGCAACCTGGGAATTCAAGGTCGGCGCCATTCTTCAGTAGCATTTGACGTTGGACCTTTTCATTATTAGTTCAGGCTGTCGGATATTGATAGGGGGCTTTTTGTGTATTCTTCAGCGATCGGTGTCAACTTTGCGTTGACGTCTGGATAGGCGCTGATGGATGAGCAGGGTTGCCTCGTGGCAAACGTCTGATTAATGCCCTTGGCCGTGTCGAGACGTAACAGTTCGTATAAGAACGCTTGGACCAGTGAGCAGGGCAAATAGATTCGTCCACCGCTCTTGTCTGGCGGCAGAGTCAGGTCAGAAGCAAACGCACGGAGGTACAGCCGGCCACAAAAGTTTACGGACCACGGGATCTCACAAAACGCTCAGTTACCCAGCAGCCTGTCAATAGCCAGTGAAACTGTATACTACAATGTTGTTAGCATATTCTAGTCGAGACCCGAAATTCCAATACCAGGCTGCGTTGTGAGGCTGCGAAGATATTAAACTTTCTCTCAGATTTAATGGTCCTTAATATTTTGTGGCCGGGTGTACGTGGATAGCGCGCGTTAAGTTCGATATAGATGAAGGCGATGAAGTGCGATGATAAATTTCTCCTTAATGCTCAGGGACAGGGCGAATAAGCGTCCCGATTTGGGTGGTATTCGGTGCATTTTAAATGCAAGACTGCTTTGCCACGCATTGAGGAGAAAACAGAGCTGTAGCTGCGAGATGTCAATGACGATTTGATTCTAGTGGAACGATGCAACGAGTTTGATCTAAAAATAAGTGTGGCTATATATATATATATATATATATATATATATATATATATATATATATATATATGAAAAGTAAAAGGCAGGGAGTTTAACCAGATGGGCGCGGTTGGCCACGCTGCACTGCACTGGAAGAGGGGAGAAAGCGGACCGAAAGACGTACAGAACGAGAAAAGAGAAGTTCTCAGCTCGCACTCCCCATACACATTCACACAATCAGTTAGTCACGGTTGGTCATTCAGGTTATAGGCATTTGGATCTTAAGAAACATGAAAGCGTTTTCTTTTTATTCGTGCATCGCGAGAAGTGGCTCGACCTAGTAAACCAAGGAGGCCGAAGCAGGGGCAGGCAACTGATTCGGCAAAGTCGAAGAAAATATCAGAAATTAAATGTTGAAGATGGGGGAAATGAGAAAAAAATTGAATGAATGAATGAGTGAATGAATGATTAAATGAATTAGGAACAGGTTGTTGGTTGTAGGAGGTCATATAGCCTTGTGAGACTCGCTGGCAAGGCCTCCGCCACTGCACCTATTTCGACGTCGCCCACTGTAAAGCTGAAACTTGCAGGCAACCCACCGAGCACATCAATCTAGAGTAGCGCAGCACGAGACAGACGGAAAAGAAAACGCGAGCAGCGAGGCACAACTAGGGCGCCGTGCTGGCAGTCCACGAACCATTCAGCGCACGCTGCACCAATACTGAAGCGTACGTCAATGTACAAAGCGACCACGTACGTTATATCGGAGCCAACAGAAGGCTTTTATAAGGTCCTGTTGGCTCTGTCTCGGTAGCCTGTTCAGTGGAAACTGAATGCGTGTTCAGGCGTATGATTGTACGCTTCTAAAGCGGTGGACATCATGCCGGAAAGCTTTCACGTGACCTCCGGTGTATCGCGCAATATACGGTCTGTAGACTTTAGACGAAGGTCGTGTAGGCACAACACGATGTGTACGCGTGGCTCTTTCTCTCTCCTTGTCCAATTTGCGCAGGACATCACACTCGTCTTCAAAAGAGCAATTCGTTTATTTATTTCTCAGCTTTCACTCACTTTACGCTTCATTAAACGGATACCACTGCAAATGACGTAAACTGGTTCGGCGACTATCCGGACCCCGTCGCGGTAGGATGAGGGAATGTGGTCACTACGAGCCAACATTGCAGCAGCACGGCTCAAGGCGCAACCTTACAGCCACGCACGCCTCGACTGACACGTAGACTCTGCGGGGGTAGCACACGTGTGAGTAAAACATTGAACCTGTCACCTCAGGGGTTACCGAAGGCCACGAAGTCACGTAGACAATAATAACTGACCAGTTCTTCATTCGAAACCGGTGCGAATGTTACAAGCACGTCGATTGTGCCGTATAGATAGTGTCGGAGAGAACAAGCCAACTGATCGCGGAGATAAACGTCTCCCCTTCGTGCTAAGGAATGCTCACGACAAACATAACGCCGTTCCGTCGAACTAACGGTTTAATACGTGCGTCGAGCAACGCAATCACAGGAAGCAAGGACGATCATTTTTTGCAAACATCTTGTTTTTGACCGATATGAGTGACGCACTGCAAGCTGCACAGAATGTAAGGCGTCTTATGCTTAAAATGAATCACTTTTCTATCTTGCTTCAGTTAGACGCAAGTGAGCTTATTAAATGCCAGATGCGAGGTTTCACAACACTGGCGGAACTGCTTCTTTTTTTTTTTATGGTACTGCGACTTTGTCATTCGTCTGTGAACTGCACGCGAACCGGCATGAGCGACTCAAAACTGCAGCAATTATCGCGCGTAGGTTCGCTACGTACGCGCAGTCAGAATTCCACGAGACACGTGCCTCGCTCTCGCCATATAAATATTAACGAGGGCCAGCGTTTCCAACGTGTGACTATAAACACGAGGAAGCGGACGATCCGCGCTCCTTCTTCGTTTCCTCTGCGGAGTCAGCAAAATCGCATTGATCGCATTCGCCGGCCTTCGTGTGAATCAGCGTGTGCTGGCTACGCGACGAAAGGGCTGCGGCAACATCCCGTTCGAGCCGGGCCAAGCAGGAAGCGAAAGTATGCGAGCAGTGAAAGCTGGGCGGTGCGCGGTATATCGGGTGCCATTTAGCGCTTCCTCGGCATTCGAGGAAAATCGCGCCTCGCGAAGTTTAGTGAGACTGTAAAGGGAATTCATTGCTGCCTTATCGTCCTCGTGAATATTTAATAAGCTTTTCGACGTACTACTTGGGTGCCTTCTTCTGGCTCTCTTCATTCGCAATCGTTCGAATCAGGCGGTGTCCACCTTGTGGTTTTCATCACGGCACAATGACTAATTTGCTGCATCGGACTGTAGCTGAAGTACTGCTTCACTTCAGTTCATCTTATTACCTTAAGGCCTCCTCCATGAGATATTACATAACAGGTGGACACACAGAAATATTTAACCATGGTAACCACGTGGTACCAACGTGACAGGTAATCTGTTACTTGCTGCGGTAGCCCAGCGGCCATGGCATTGCGCTGCCGAGCTTGAGGCTGCGGCTTCAATTCCGGCTGTGGTGGCCGCATTTCCATGGAGGCAGAATGCAAGAATATCGTGGTTTTGGCACGCAAAGCCACGGAATTTAGTTTTTAGACAATATGCCACTTTCTGCTAAATACTTAATGGGGAGTTGATAGCGGAAATACTGTGGGGAAGGTCGTTCCATTCTAAGGCTATACGCGGAAAGAAGGAGGTGGTAAATGTAGCTGTGCGCGGGTGCCTGGCCGGGAGACTTGAAGGGCACGGCCCGTGCGGTGATATTTGCTCGCTGGTGGGGCGATAAGTCTTGGACTGTAACGGGTGCCCTACACGACGAGACCATATGCGGGAGAAGCCAACCCTAAATTAGACGAATAAATAACGCACGCCGAAGTGCACGAGGCGTCACAAGCCGCAGTTAAAGATTCAGCACTGGGCCCAGACTGGATCACAAATTCCTCGATTTGAAACATGGATTTGGCGGACCTAGCGAAAATAACAAAGATTTTCAATAGCGAGTACTGGGTAAAGGGTGACTTGCACCAAGAATGGAAATTGGCTAAAATAATCGTGATCCCGAAACCAAAATAACAATCCCTTGATCGATATACTCCGGCCGGTATTGCTCACGTCCTGCCTGGGAAAGCTCTATGAGAAAGCGATCCATAACAGACTGCAGCGACACGTGGAAGACCGGAACGGGTTCCCGTGATAGGATATCGCACGGGTTTATCGTGTCAAGACGCAGTCCTCCTACTTAGAGACGAAATTATAACTAACATACCGTATACGGTGACGAGAGACTATTCCTAGCACTAGATCTCAAAGGAGCTTTCGTCAGCGTCTCTCACGCCGCAATACTCGAGGAACTCGAAATCGGGGGTTGTGGCGAGCGTACCTTCAATTGCATAAGGGCGTTTCTTTTCAACCGCGATGCGCGAATCAGTGTTGGCCAAATCACATCGGAGATATTTAGTTAAACACCTCAAGGAGAGATAATATCGCCTCTGCTCTTCAACATGGCGATGTGTCGCCTCGCACGTGATCTGGATCGCATACCCGACCTAGGTTACATGCTCTACGTGGACGACATCACGCTGTGGGTGAGCTGGGGTTCCATAGAGGATAAAGAATATACGCTCCAATGCGCAGTATTAGCGGTCGAGAAATTTTCCCCATGAAGTGGGCTGAAGTGCGCGCCCGAAAAATCCGAAGTAATCCGGATGCACGCCAAAGGCAAGAAATCCAGAGGGTCGATTAACATTGTGGTTGAGGGCCACACGATCCGAGAGGTACCCACGATGCGAGTCCTGGGTTTGTGGCTTCAGAACGACGAGAGAGCAGCACAGATGCTCAAAACGCTCAAATCCACAACCCACAGCATAGACCAGATGATACTTCGAGTGACGTATCGAAAGCTGGGCATGAGGGGAAGACGATACCTGAGGCTCGTGCAGGCATTAGCAATTAGTCGAATCATGTACGGCTTACCTTACCAAATGCTGAACGGAAAAGAGGAGAGGCAGGCCAACACTATACTTAGAACCGCTTTCAAGGCGGCTCTGGGCCCGCCTAAATTTAGCTACACGGAGCGCATGCTGGCTTTGGGAGTACATAATACTTTCGATGAACTGAGGCAGGCCACTCTGATGCGACAGAAGGAACGCCTCAGCTTCACAAAAACTGGTAGGGCAATATTGGCCCGACTCAATATCCCAGCATACCCCGTTTATGTCACTGAACAGGCCGTGCCTCTCCCTCCTTCGGTGACATACGAAATTACAGTAGCTCCAATTCCCAAGAACATGCACATCGAGTACAACAAGGAAAGGCGCAAAGCACGCGCACAAGATGTTCAATCGGCGTACTCTAATAACCCTTGGTACTATACGTACTACACGGACGTAGCTGAATAAGCAGAGGCGACTGGGCATCGCTACTAAAAGAGCTACGCCCTGGCAGTCGTGAACGCGATCTGCCAGCAGCGAATAACCACGTCTGCAACGGCGGCGTCCCCCACCTTGGCTGAAATGATAGCAGTGCCAATCGCCCTCGCTCACGCGGAGCGTTCGCAAAGGGACTCGGTTGTGGTCACGAACTCCCGGGAGATATGTTGCATGTTTCTCAAGGGACATGTGACTGCCCGGCTAGCTCCGTCATAATTCCCAAATATCTCAACCACCGCCATCGCCTACTCTGGTACTCGGGACACACACGGGGGGTACAAGGAACGAACAGGCTAACGGGTTAGCTCGAGAGTGCACCAACTGAGCGACGGCGTAGTCTTCTAACCCCAACCACTCGCACTATCCCTCTCAAAATCCCATCAATTTAAATGTCAAAGACATTCTTGCTCATTAGCGCGGAGTCCGCAGAAGATACCCGCCGCCTCACCAACAACTTAGCGCGGAAGAGGGCGCCGCGATTGGCGCGAAATAGACAGAGGTATACCATCATCTAAAATTTCTAAACGCCATGTATCCCACTCGCTATAGGGCCAACTGCTCTTGGTGCGTTGGCATACCCGCCCTAATACATGTAACCTGGGAGTGCACTAAGCGCCCTCATAGGCCAAATAGCGATGTGACAATGGAGCAGTGGGAGGCACAGCTAGCCCTGCCGCAGGTGGTAACCGAATTCGTGGGTTCGGTTCCCACTTGCGGCAAGTTGTTTTTTCATCCACTTTGATTTCCATGAATTTATCGTTTCTTCATTTCACTTTTTAAGTTATTAAGCACATCTAATTTCCCATATGTTGTCCTTGGTGTCAGTGCATGTTGGCTTCTTATGATATGACTAATAAAAATCGGGCCCCTCGGTGAACCCCCTCTCTTCTCGTATATATATATATATATATATATATATATATATATATATATATATATATATATATATATGAAACGAGGCTAAAGTGGCAATGTGGCGGCGATGCGCAAGAGTGGATGCTCAAGAGTAGGGCGGATTCTGCTTTTAAGAACGATACGCCGGTATGGTACGAGTACGACGAATGAATAAAACAGGTCGCACGATTCTGTACGGCTTCAAGTGCATCTTAAATTATATTTGATGCGGGCCCCAAGTGGCAGCGGCATATTCAAGCTTTGGTCTGATAAGCGACGTGTAAGCTAGCAAGTTTAAGTGATGAGGCGCATGACTTGAATGACGTTTGAGAAAGGCTGCAGTATTTTGTTTGCAGACGCTACCAATGTTAGCGACATGCGTGCACGAGGTTAAATGATGTGACAAGGTGCCACCTAAGTACTTAAGTAATTCGACTGCTTCCACGCGGACGTTACCGACTGTGTAAGGGAAAGATAGGTGGTCATGACGACGCGAGAAATAAAATTAGTTACATTTACTGGGGTTAAGTGTCGTGAGCCAGTGATCTCATCATTCCTGAATAGCGTCAAGCTAATTTTGAATAGCTTCTTGCTCAGAAGAATCAGTGATAGCGCGATAAATGAGTCCGTCGTGTGCGAACATACGAATGTGACATGGCACATGTAGAGGCAAGTTGCTTAGGTATATTAGAAACAACTGAAGTCCCAGTACTGACCAATGGGAACCAGACCAGACGTTACGGGCAGAGGGTCAGAAATGTGCTTATTGACAAAGGAAAATTGGGAAAGACATGCTCGGGAAAGCTGGAATTCAGTTAAGAACATTAGTGTTAACATTTAGGTCATAAAGTTTAATGAGAAAGAGCTGGTGGAACACTTTATCAAAAGCTTTAGCGAAATCTAAGAAGATAAAATCAGTATGTTGGTTACGGTCTAGTTTTAAGCCTAAGTGATGAATAAAGGAAGCCATTCGAGTTGTACACGAAAAACCTGTGCGAAAAACCATGCTGCGAAGAATGAAAGAAATCGTTTGAGTCTAGAAAGTTCGTGGTTTGTGATTATATGCTGTAGCGCAGCAAGATGATGACACGAGATGAGAATATAGCCAATCAGATACGGCGCTTCAGGAGTCGGGTTCTTCTAGTATCCTCGTCTTATTCAGCCTACACTAATATTTCAATATGTCATGACAATTTCCTATCGCCATTATAGCTAAAGTGTGATTTTACAGCGTCACTGTGCAGGCTAGTTGGCGTTAACACATCCTGTGTGAAAGTGCGAACGTTTAAGATCAAGAAAGAAGCAAAAAGACACAAAAATGAACGCTTTCTGTTGGTTCTTGTCTCGCCGTTAGACATTCGCGCTTTCAGACAAGATGTTATCTTGCGGAACGTGGGTGCAACGGGCACAACGCGGCAAAGAACTGACTATATTCAACGCACTCACTCACTCACTCACTCACTCACTCACTCACTCACTCACTCACTCACTCACTCACTCACTCACTCACTCACTCACTCACTCACTCACTCACTCACTCACTCACTCACTCACGACTAAGCGTCCTTGAGCATACAAATCGATATGTGTGCGTATGCGAAACCGCACAAAGCTAATTGTGCGCGGAGTTTCGACTCTTCTTTTTCTTCTGAACACTTCCAGCTACCTCTAACGCCACACCTACTGTGTTTTACACAGCGGACGTCAAATTTCATTGCACGAACGCCATTTTGATGGTGTCCTTGAAGTCGTAAGAATTGAAGGACTGAAGAAGGTGTGGATATAGCTCGTTCTGGTAATTTCCGGGCGATTGTGTAATCGGGGATTTCCTCCGACCTACTCCCTTCCTCCATTTGAACGCGACACCCTTTTATTATGCAACAGCCGACGTACGACTACTTAGCGCGGTTCCTGTTACTTTTTTCCTACAAAAAAAAAAAAAACAAGGACTGCGTGTTCATGTCAGGCTGCTGAAACGGTGTCTAAAACGGCTACACATTACAGCGGCAGTTGGAGTGAGGAACGAAAAGGCAGCAAAATCTCAGTGCCGCGCTGCATGCGATTGGCACTCATGCAGCGCACGCTCGCCGGGAATCACCGCCGAACCTATCCTGCGAGGGTGGCGATACGGGCTCATTGGCCGGTCGTCATTGAGATGTATCTGGATTGCGCAACAAAACAAGGACACCAGAAAAAAACGAAGACGAAGACAAGCTCTTGTCTGTGGATGTGCAGAGCTTATGAATGTGCAGAGCTCATGGATGTGCAGAAATGGATACGCAGATCTCACTTATGGATCGCTGACGAGTCATTGTCTGTTGCTCCGCTGTATGGGAACATTGTGCTGCCAATTTTAATTTGGCAACCATCTACTGCATCTGGCTGTCGGGCTTCGGACTCTCCAAAGAGAGCTAGTCCGACTTTTATGCCCGGTGGATCCATTTGTTGCCCCCCCCCCCCCCCCCCGCCACCATTTGTTTTACTTGTTATCAAATGGTGATACTGCATGTAGTCGGCTCACCCTGTTACCTGTTCAATCTTTTTAAATGCGCTGCTTTACAGAACAATCTTTTAAAGCTGCCTGCAACAAAAAATGGCCAGCTGTCATGCCGTGAGTCGTCGGCATTCACTGGATATAATAGCTGAAGCAACATGTGCTGGTCAGTGTTAGTGGGAGAAAACGTGGCATAGTTAGGCAATGCAGCATTCTGCAACCAGCCTGCAACTTCAAACTCCCAGCCGAAAGCACTCATCCAGATGTTAGCTTACAGCTGGAAAAGGCAGTCAGCACATTTAACGACACGTGTGTGCGTGAGTGTGTAGCAACACATTCACTAGAATGAAGTGGATGGTGCACATTTACAAATGCTATCTAGAAGAATGTCCTCAAAGGGAATATAGTGCACTCTTTCCTGCCACTCAATCTCGCATTGTGCTTGAGCAAGCTGCAGGCTGTCTTTTAACTTATTGATCTGCAGAAGTGCACTCGGCTGAGTCCAGCAATCAGAAATTGTGTTAGATATGTTTTCCCTGAAAGCTATCTATAGGAGGCGCGCTGGGGACCCACTGCTAACCCACTGCCCTTATGCCCAGATGAGTTTTCGAGTAAAGGTAATAAAATGCAGGTTGCACTCTATGTATACGTGGCCAACATGGCGGCTCCATACCCGTTCCCATGTGTAGGATTATTTCAATATCGACTGCCACTGGAGACAAACTCTTGTCTTCGCCTTCGTTTCTTCTTGTGTCCTCGTTTTGTTGCGCTATCCAGATACCTAACCTGCGCTGCTGGCACAGATGTACGCTGGCCACACGCATTCAGCAGATGTAGCGCTGTGCTGCGGGTTGCTGAGTCACGGGATGCATTTCTAAAGTGGTGGGGAACAGACCACAAGCAGCATGGGCGAGGTGGGCTCTCCTATAGCGCTCCTCTATATGCTACCAAAGGTTACATTCTGTAGCATGCGCGTACAGTAACTTAGGCTCCCCGAACACACGCATCTGCGATTCAAATGCGTTCTGCGTAAGCAAGCTTTGTTATATCTTTTCCTTCTACTATTATTTTTAAAGCAGAAGCGGTTTCTCTTCAGGCCTCACGCTGACTTCTGTTTTAGGTTAACCGTACGTCATCACCCGACATAGCTCAACACAGAACAGCACGCGTGCAGCGAGTCGGTGCATACGTATAAAGCCATCTGTACAACTGCTTCAAATGTCGCCATCACCGGCCTTGTTCTTCGCAGAATTAAGGAAGAAAAAATAACTACTCGCCATAACGGCCCTGCGAAAATGGATGTCTAGCAAAACTCTCGAAAACCACCACTACAAATTCTGAGCGTGGTATGCAGTGTTTTATTAGTTTAGTGTAAAGGTAATATAATAATAATTAAAAGTAATTGTAGTAGTGGTAATTTTGATAACACGCCGCCGCCCGTTGCGGTGCTGCAACATTGAAATCAGTTCCCAGGCTGGTTTTTTTATATACGAAGGGCTGGGGACGTCACTCTCCACGTCGCAAGCCGCCGTCGCCGCGGCAGCTTGTGCAACAGTAATCTTTACCGGGAAACGTATGCGGGGAGCGCTGCGTGCCTCGCATTGTTGTCAGGAGCACTTTATCATCAATCATATGGTTCGGATGCTTGTTTCGTGCTTGTTGTGTTGTATGCACGGTTCGTTTCACTTTGGTGAGTGCTTAAGCCTCTGCCTTACGCGGGCACGAGCCAAGCACGCCGCACCAAATTCGTCTTTGACAAAGTGCTTTTGAGACTATGCATCTGCATACCGCTAGGAGCGCTCCTTCAACCGCCGCCGCTTGGTCTCGATGGCCTGTTCAGCGGCCGTTCGCTTGGGGTGCCGCTGTTCTTCGGCCGCGCGTCGCTTCTCTTGTGGCCGCGCATATCTCTTGGGCCTCGCCGCTTCGGTACGCATCGCATACCTCTGTGGTCTCTGCAGAGCCTTTGTACGCTTCCGCTCCTCTTCTGCTTTTTACATTTGAGGGGCCCATTGTCGCATCCGCAAGTACAGGCCTACGTGAACATAGCGCAGCTAGTGCAACCGAGCCTCGTCTATGTTGTGGCGCGCCCAGCCGTACCGGCGAGTGGAGCAAGGAGAGGAGGCGCCAAGCCAGTGGTGGCGTACGAGCGGGCGCGTGAAAAGCCGGGCGACAAGCTCTTGACCTCGGACGGCCTCGTTTTTGATCTTGGCTCCGTCCAGGCAAAGAATTGGAATTAAAAAAAAAATAAAATGTACGCGGGTCGAGTATAATCTAACTTGGAAATCCCTTTTAGGAACCCCAACTATTCTTACTAAGGGCAACAAACGCTAACACGCTTTCCCCTTATATAATGGAAGCAAATAAATAAGGCTTCATTGCAGAAGTTACCTCCATTATGCATTGGTCCTTGTGAGGAAACAAAAGATTCGGAGGACGCTTAAGCTTCACCTTTAAGAGTGAAACGCAATAGCATTCCAAGATCCCCGACTTCTCACGCTTCCCAGCAACTGCAGCTTATGTAACCGTATGTACGTTTACCAAGAAACGCTGGCGGCGAAAGCTACAGCGTTCGCGGCCACCATGAAGGCGAGCCAGGCGAGCTTTCTAGTAGAAGCGCGGCCTCTTGCGTGGGCCGCGATGCGGCGTAGGCGAACGCCATCCAGAGGTATTCGCAAGGAACCGTGAGCGCAAATCTCGGTGGCCATAGCTGCTCTGTGATTGGTAGAAATTCTGGAAATGGGCTTCGTGTTTGAGTTTTCGCGTGGCAGAATTTTGTTTCCTGGTATCTTCAAATTACAATCAGACGCTATTCTGGCTGTAGGTTGTGTTTAGGTTCTATTTTACGATTTTGCTGACGCATGTTAGTTTGAGGAATTCAATTAGTTCAGCCGTCCGGAATTAGTTTGTGGTTCAGAATTATTTTTCGCCAAGCGACGTCCGACGCTACATCGAATTTTTTGACACACGGGGCCGTTAGGGCTGTCGTGTTAGAATAGAGCTTTTAATGCGTTCGCAATTATACGGACACTCCAGGCGCATTTCTGCCGTCGGCGTCGGCGTAGCCGTTAGGTCCCGAATAAAGTAGAAGGGCGGTAAAATCGTCGCCGAGTGCCGTATGTTGCTTGTTCGACTGACAGCGTGCGAGGGTGAGAAGGCGAACACGGTTCAATCTCGCGTGCGCGAACGAGGAGCGCGCCTTCTGTCGTGCGCGAGGCACGGGGATAAGGCGAGGGAGGCGGAGCGTTCTTCTCCGGCGGCTGCAGGCTGCAGCTTACGGCGCGGCCGTACGGGCGCCGTCATACTCTGGAGTTTTCCAAGACGCGTAGCGCCACCTGCCGGTGCGAAGAGGCATTACTTGAGTAATGCCACCATGGTAATGCGAAGCCCGACTCCCTTGCTAAGGGCTCTTGCATTGCCCAGGGGGAGCTGCGAAAATGGGGCTAAAAAGCGCCCTCTGTCCTGAACTGGGTAGTATCAAGCTCGGTCGTCTGCTTCGGAAAGCACATTTACAATATGGACCCGCCACTTTCGGTTGTGTTGTCCCACGGCTTGCAGCGAATATCGGGCGCCGAAGATTTTTTTCAGAGGTGGCACATTGCGTAAAGGCAATAAATTATGCAACGCCGAATACGTGTGCGCCGTTCAAGAAATAAGCGGCGGAGTTTTAGCGCGGTGTCAATCGCAAGTGAAGCGAGTGGCGTACGAATTTGAACTTCAGGTAAGGTTTGCACGCTGCTAGATTCAGGCGCACAAACGCGAGGAAATGTTTTGTATAAATGAATTCACAGCAGTGATAAGCAGACATCATGTGTACGGAACTGCTCGAGCGCACGACGGTACGCGCCGCGACGGCAGCGGTCTTTCGACATGCCGCGAAACGGCGGGCCTCCTGCAATCTTTATTGACTGCATGCCGCTAGACAAGTAGTTACGCCTGCACTGTAGTAGCGGCCATCTGTCCCTTTAGCAACTGATAAATAACTAATGCAATGCATATGAGCTCGCAGTAACGTACCTGCGAATCGCGCTTCAGCGCGAACTCGTGCGCTGCTCGCTTGATGTAGCTTTTAATGATAGCGCTCGAACATCGATGGGCTGAAATCAGTACTATCTTGCTGCGCTGCCTCAACATGCTGGCTTGAGGTCAAGGATGAGCACATTTAGCTCTCTAACCTGTGCTGCTCGTAGTCGGGTAGTGAATTGTCACCGAATCAGCCCGACCATTTGTGATTAAATTTGCACACACCTGCTGGTCTCTTCACCACGTCGCACCGGTCGAATTATTATTTGTCGCTGTGGCCAGCTCTCTAATCGTGAATCACCAGTCATGCCTGCTGCTATGTCGGTCTGCCATCGGGACTGTAGGTGCAAAAGACCGAATTTTAGGACGCAGATAATCAAGCAAGCTTCAAGACACGCGAAACAGTGAGCATGGCGCGAAGTTTCGCTTGCTCAGCGCGACGAACTGAAGCTATCCAGCGCGTCCGACGCTCCGCTTCGTGAGGCCTTGAAGGAAAACGGTGGAATCCGATGTTGGGATTCAGGCCTTCTTGTTCATGGCAGCCCACGACGCAGAAGTAACGACGGTGACACTTTTTCGAGGCTGAGCTAGATTTCTCCGGAACGGCGTCGCCGATTCCTTCTGCTTCCAGCATTAGGTCTCACGGAGAGTCCGTTTTCGTTGAAGTGTAGGCTGCGGCGAGCTCGCAGCGTGGCCTGTGAGAAGTGACGAGCTGTTTCGCACTCGCAACAGGGCAGAAAAAAGGGCGAATTGAAGCAAAACTCGGGCTATTGGCGGCGAGGAGTTGCGGAGTCGCCATCTATCGGAAGCGCCTCGCTGGCGTAGTATGAGGGATCACGCGGCGCGCTCCTCATAGGTTTTGCTGTCAGCGTTCACTGAAAACATTACGCGCGAGCTCTCCCGGACATTTCTGCAAGTACTTTCGAAACGAGAGAAGTTTTTTTACTGTCTAAATAATAATCTTGGGCAAACTGAAAGCACAGAATCGTTTACAGACGCTATCTCTTTACCGAATACGTACAGTGAATGCCATGCGCGCGGTCGCGGCGCTGGAGTCTCCCGAACCGGCTTCTTGCGTGAAAGGTAAGTAAACGCTGAGAGCAAACTATGAGAAATATGTTCTTATAGTGTTTGTATAACTAAGATGAGCGTAATAGAATGAATCCTCAATGCTGCGATCGCACTGATTCGCAGCGACCGACTGCGCGTCTGCATGCTTGTTCGCGCACTGTTTCGCTTTCGCCGCGTGTGCGTTTTCGCACCGTGCCATGAGCTTTGGGCCGCAGAATATGAGCATTTGACAGTATACAAGCAACCATTGTTGCGTGGGCGCTATCAGAGCTGTTCAAAAATAATTTCATTGTAAAGACTTCGACGCCTACGGGGACTGTGATGTGCCGTCGCGACGATTCAATCTTTTTTTTTCTAAATTCTTGGACGTTTCAATATGATTTCTCGAGTTGCGTCGCACTGTATGTTTATCGGTGTTCTCAGCGTGCGACTTCCCGCTGCTTCTTTTTTGTAATCCAGTTCATTAATTCATAACACAAACATGACCATATGCGATGCTTTTTTTTAATGTGCTTCTTACCGCTCTCTTTCCACTCCAGTGAACTTGCCATTATTTATAGCATCGACAAGTTCATATACCAAACCGTCATGACATTAGTCGGGCAGCGGACTCGGGCGAGCGTCTCAGTGCGCGTTTTCCGAACATCGCAGACCCGGCGCCGTAGCAGAACTCTTCCTCGCGCCTGTGCTTGCGGCATACCCGAGTTGTAGCCGATGGCTGTATGCCGGTTTTATGCTTCGCGAGCCAACCTTCACGCAGCTTCCTGTCCTGCGGCTACGTGTGAATAAGGCTGACACCGGGCTCCATTACGTACGTCCGGCACTGCGGCACCGAGCAGTTGCCTACCATGTTGCGCGCCTTCAAAGGCAGCCACTACCTATTGTAGTGCTTTCAAGCGTTGTAAAGGAGACACTGGAAGCGGGAAAATCTCGCCACTAAATGAGGACCGCAGCGTACGAGGGAATTTAAACTCTCGTTTTCAGCTCGCTTCGGAGCTCCCGAAGCAGCTGACGCGGCCGCTATGTCCACGTGATCCCTAATAGCACGTCACGCCGACGGTGGCGCCAGCTTTTCCAGTGGTGGAGCTCTGGGCCAATAAACGTGCTTCGCCACAGCCAGGGCTCAATACTACCCAAGCCTGTACTACACAGATAACGTGTCGCGCGCCGCCACCAGGCGCCGCTACTATACCTCAAACTCCAGCGCAAGACGCTTCATGTAGCTAGCGACTGCGAAACAATGATTTAACTAGATTTTGGTCCATATTGCGAGTGTTTTGCGCATTTAACACCCAGACAGAGAGCTATGAATTTCTACGCTAGTCGGACGCGCCGCCGAACTGCCATAAAGCGCTTGCTGGCTCTCTCTTCAGACTGATGGCGGAAACGACGGCAACCGCGATAGCTCCGCGCGCTACGAAGAAACGCCGCAATCGACGCTACTGTTGTGTTGTAAATTGCCATTAACGTGAAGACTGAATAACAACGTTCAGTTTTACCGATTTCCGTCGCGATCGTATGAAAGGAAAAGGCGAGAGCGCTGGATACGGGCCGTTCAACGTGTTGGGTAATCGAATTACTTGCATCCCCCACAACACAGCGGCTCGCATGAGAAAGTGCGACAATTTTATTCTGCTGTAATTGTGTTGCGTAGCCCTGACGGAGGACCGTGGTAACCAAGCGACAACTCAAGGATCTGCAGCCGCCACTTCGAAGTGTTGGCAACAGAAAAAACAACGGTGCGAACCATCCTGCGTATGTGCGATTGATATTTCCACCTGTTAACAGACGTCCACCTCCGCTCGACTCAACAAATGGAACGGATAGATTTCGCAGGTCAGTTTAACCAAACATTTTAGTTCGTTTCTGAATTCAAAATCCTGTTCTAGAGCATCGTTGTATCGCGAGCTCATTTCTACTTTCGGTATTTTGTATGTCCTGCGCCGATACAACAAGCACGTTTGGCAATGTGCTGAGCCTGCTCGACTGCGTTTTTCAAATGTGCACTGTAGGAAGTTTACTTTCGTTATGATCGCACGCTGCTTGCTGCCATGAAAGAGGCTATGGAAGGATTTACTCTCTGTAAATAATTGCGAAAAAGAACATTACGATAATAACGTGCATAAAAATATAGGAGATGCCTAAGTCTTGTGTTCAGGACATTTTTAATATGAACCAATTTGAAATGTTTAGATGTTTATGCTGATATGCCTATAAACAAACCTGATGCTCTCTGTACTTGCGAGCTGCAACACGCCGAAATAACACCTAGCTGAGACTTCTTTTATATTGTACACGTACTTCGCCCTGCTGAGCTTCCTCCCTTTCCGAAGCGTGGATGGGCGGAAGAAGCTTTCCAACTCCTTGATATTTAGGAAACCGTGCTTCAACACAACCGAAAGCGGAGGGTCCATTGTGGCCTATGCACCTTCGCTTGTGGACAGCTCTTTTTGCACTACTCAGTTCGCGCCAAGTCTGCGATGGGGGCGCTGGTGACGGGTTTTTCCGCAGTGCCGCCTGGGCAGAGTCTGAGGTCAAAAAGCGATCTGCGACGTATATTAAAGTGCGCGTCCGCGCGGGCCTCATCTTGAAAGCGATCCGCGATATTCGGAGAGTGCGCGTAGTGCCGGTTCGGCGTTTCGTTTGCGCTGAAGCGAGAGATGCACGAAGGTCAATTCACTCGCTGCTGCTGCCACGATTCCTCACTCCAGCGTTTTTCACAGCGAGTTTCCGCAGTCATCGAGCGTGGTGTGTTCATTGCCTGTGCGCGCGTGACACCGCGCTTGTTTAGTTAGTAATTGAATGTTTACAAGTTTATACGGCCGATAAAACTACTATCCTTACTTCGCATAGCTATCTACTAATTTGCTATAGCAATCGGCGCTTCGCCTTTCGGGCGAAACTGCGACTTTTTATTTTTTTAGTGGTACGCACCCACACTCCCTGCAATGCGCAGGCAAAAGCAGGCCCCCGAAACCTTTCAAAGAAGACAAGTGCACTTTCAATTGAATATTCACACAACGGCCGGTTCGGCCTACGTATATATGTCCGCATCGCAACGGCAACCTTAAACGACACATGTGTTGCAGAAAACGTATTTATTGGCTGACTTTCCAAAACACAGACTGCAAGCCGTACCAGAGAACGAAGCATTTCTTTGCAAGCGGACACAAATACTGGCAGCAATACTGCGAGCGGAAATGACCACACGCTCGCCATACCTATTTGCTACGTTGTTCAAGCTGTGCAATAATTTGTGTACATAGGCACAGCTACCAGTATTTTATTGCGCACGTGCTCTTTCGATTTTTGTACTTTATTGCAACATTTAACCCATTTGACCATATTGTGACAGGCCCTCAAGATTTTACTGTCATGGTAGCCCGCCAATTGCAATATTTCAATCTGACTCTGGAAACTATTCCTTAGCGAATGTATGCACGTTTTCTGGAGCACAGAGCGCAGTGCAGCCTGAACAATAGCAGTTTTCATGATCTCAGAATACCCAGAAGAAAATTTTGAAAGCACTCTTCCAGAGCGGGGCCTACACTGACAGCATAAATGACTCTCCCGAAGCCTGAGTCTGATTTGAAATTGAAGTTCACAATTAGGAGGTAACTCAAATGTAAATTTCTTTCATATATATATATCAACAACTTCACAGTTATGGTCACTTTTTTCCGTGATGGTTAGAGATTCATCAGCGTACCTGAAGACAATAAAATGCAATTTACCGAACATTTTTGGTGACCCACTTGTCTACGCGACTAAGAAAAATATGGCTTAGTATGGCGGCCACCCTTTCACTCGATAACAAACCCTCTGACTTTTGCACAAACGTCTTCCCGTTACTTTCAACAAATGCTGACGGCAAGTAAAACGAAAGTATCTCGAAGAACCTTTCGCCAGCTGTGCGAGAAAGGTTAACGAATTCAGCTTCATCTTCCCGTTAACGTACGTGTTTTCTCTTTATTTATTATTTTTTAACGCACGTCATCACTTTCGTTGCACGCAGCTGGTTTCTGCTGCGCGTGCAGGGCTTCTTATCGTACAGCAAGGGTGGAGTTTGTCTATGTACGCGCGTCGTTTTCCAACAAATATTTGGTTGAAGGTCAGCGCTTGTGTTGTGATCGTCTTCTCGTCGTCCTCGTATGGTAAGTATTGCTGTTTGTCAAATATGAACTTCCTCCAACTCGCCCAAGTTTCCCTACTATTAAATACCATAGACTTCTTGGCCTAAGTAATTGTTATCTCGCCTTCTGGTCCGTGACAGTAAAATGTGCTGCTCCCATGTGCACATGGTTAATACACATTTAAATGCCACATACTCGCAAACCACTTCGTGAATATTCTTTCACTGTTCCTATATGGTTACTGAGTTGGTTGCTGAGCCGCGGTTACCATGCTGAGCGTAGTATGGTCCATAAATCGAATAGCCTTACTTCGTGGAGCCATTTTGGGCTTTCTCTGTAGCATTATGCTACAATTGTATGCATGATTACTTTTATTTCTCTCCTAAGATTCAGCTGCGTCTACACCCTGCTCCTTTCTTTTCCCACACCACCATTTTAGCACGGTCACTTCCGTATGGCGGTGTATTTTGTTACAGCTATGCAGACGTGAGGCTCGTAATCGCGACGAACCTGCTTTGTTGGGACTGACACGATAGCGCTGCTGCGCTGACATTTTGGCGCGTGTTGAGAAGGCTGCTTGGGTTTCCAACTTATAAACAGAGCTCCCGCCGTACAACTGACGCCTGGAAGGAACGAGACATCTGCTTAGGTAACGCCACCCCGTTTATATCTAAGCTCTCCCTTTTCTATTACGCTGTCTTTTTCAGCTTCAGCGGAATCGTGATAGAGAACCAGCCACTGTTAGTCGGTGACGGCCTTGCCCAATCCTTTCTGTTCGTTCCCCTTTTTGGTGCTACCTGGCCAGGCTCCAAACCACGGCCGTAAACATGTTGACATTGGTTACGCGCATCAGCGTCGCACAACTTTGCGAGGGATTAAATGCTCGCAGAAAGAGTAAGAAAATGTCTAAATAAAGTTACATGTGGCGCGGAGTTGCGGGACCGAGGGAACGTGGTGGTCAGATTTGGCTCTGCGTCCTCTCCCTTTCTTTAGGTGAGCGCACAGCGACACACAGAATCATTGCGCGTTTGTCTTGCCGTCGGCCGCTCCAAAGGGATTTACGCAAACCGCACCCGTTTAAGGTGTGGCAGTATTCCACGCTGGGCCCGAATGCTTTCGCAAACATCTGCCTCATGGAGTTTTCAAGGTAAGGATTTATTTTTTTTTTTCAGCCCGTGACGGCTGCTGAGCTCCTGATTAGGTTTCAGGGGGAACTACAGGACCATGGGCAGTCATGAACGTTGCGTCCGGAAACGTATAGAAAGAGAAACAGAGGATTGTGGCTGAATGGGGAAGGCGGTAAATTTTACACGCTGCAGGCGTCCCTGTGGTATTAAGTGGTATTAAAGGCATGTAGTGAATTGGCGAGACCCTTCCAAAACACTTGCGAAGTTGGGAAATTTGTTGGGAGAAAACTAAATCAATCACAAGCGCAGAAATTCAAAGGCAGAAAGGATGCTCCACATCCGCCGCTAAGGTTAGTGAGCGGTGGCACTGGCTAACACACCCAAAGTTACTTCTAGTAGTAAAAACATAAATACCCAAGGAAGTGGATGGGAAGACGGCGCCGCGGTAGCTCAATTGGTGCAGCATCGCAGGCGTAATGCGAAGACGTGGGATCGTTCCCCACCTGCGGCAAGTTGTTTGTTCATCCACTTTAATTTCCATTAATTTGTCATTTCTATAATTCAATTGGTAAGTACAAGTAACATCCCATATGTTGTCCTTGGTGTCATTTTTGTTGGCTTCTTAAGATATGTATATATATATATATATATATATATATATATATATATATATATATATATATATATATATATATATATATATATTGTCACGTGGTGGTGAAGTTGAACTCAGTAGCAATACTGTGAAAGACAAAACCAACTTTTATTGGGCGAACCTGTGCCCACAAAAACAGGCTACGCTTATAGCACAACGATAGCGGCGAACACGGTAAGCGATTGTCGAAAATCTGATCAAACCAAAACTAAGGAAACAACAAAACAAACAAACCAAAAATAAGGAAGTTCATCAGCGTTCGTAAAAGGGCTTCAGACGCACTACGTGGTCCACCTCAGATCGTGCCCGGCGCCGCTGAGACTGCGAAATGCCGTCTGGCACGACCTCATAGTCCAGTTTGCCAACACGTCGGATGATCTTGTAGGGTCCGAAATAAAGTCGCAATAGTTTCTCAATGAGTCCTCGTCGACGTATTGGAGTCCAAACCCAAGCACGGTCACCGGGCTGGTACTCGACGAAGCGTCGTCGGAGGTTGTA
Organism: Dermacentor variabilis; assembly: GCF_050947875.1. Lineage (NCBI taxonomy): Eukaryota > Metazoa > Arthropoda > Arachnida > Ixodida > Ixodidae > Dermacentor > Dermacentor variabilis. The sequence goes on from NC_134571.1 coordinate 92,372,821, forward strand.
GTGTCGGCAGTCGGTACGCTGCTGGTTCTTGATCCGTAGGCCAGCGAGCTGTCGGGCTTCTTCGGCGCGCTGGAGATAGGTAGCGACGTCAACATTCTCTTCGTCAGTGACGTGCGGCAGCATAGCGTCGAGCGTCGTCGTCGGGTTCCTGCCGTAAACCAGCTTAAACGGCGTGATCTGTGTTGTTTCTTGCACCGCCGTGTTGTAAGCGAAGGTTACGTTCGGCAGGACGGCATCCCAGGTCTTGTGTTCGACGTCGACGTACATTGCTAGCATGTCGGCGAGTGTTTTATTCAGGCGCTCCGTAAGACCATTCGTCTGTGGGTGGTAGGCAGTTGTCCTCCTGTGTCTTGTATGACTGTACTGAAGAATGGCTTGGGTGAGTTCTGCTGTAAAGTCCAGTCCTCTGTCGGTGATGAGGACTTCTGGGGCGCAATGTCTCAGCAGAATGCTTTCGACGAAAAATTTTGCTACTTCGGCTGCGCTGCCTTTCGGCAGAGCTTTACTTTCAGCGAAGCGGGTGAGGTAGTCCGTCGCCACGACGATCCACTTATTTCCGGAAGTTGATGTCGGAAACGGTCCCAACAAGTCCATACCGATCCGCTGAAAAGGTCGGCAAGGAGGCTTGATCGGCTGTAGTAATCCGGCTGGCCTTGTGGGTGGTGTCTTGCGTCGCTGACAGTCTCGGCATGTCTTGACGTAACGGGCAAGGTCGGCGGTTAAACGCGGCCAGTAATACCTTCCTTGTATCCTCGATAGCGTCCGGGAGAAGCCGAGGTGCCCGGTGGTCGGATCGTCATGTAGGGCGCGCAGTACTTCTGGACGCAGTGCCGACAGAACAACAAGAAGGTAGTTGGCGCGGGCTGGTGAAAAGTTCTTCTTCACGAGTAGATTGTTTTGAAGCGTGAAGGAAGATAGTCCTCGCTTAAATGCCCTGGGGACAACGTCGGTGTGCCCTTCCAAATATTCGACGTGGCTTTTTAGCTCCGGGTCTGCCCGTTGCTGTTCAGCGAGGTCTTCCGCGCTTATCATTCCAAGGAAGGCGTTGTCATTCTCGTCATCTTGCGGCGGCGGGTCAATGGGGGCGCGTGATAGGCAATCGGCATCGGAATGTTTTCGTCCGGACTTGTAGGTTACAGTGATGTCGTATTCTTGTAGTCAGAGGCTCCACTGCGCCAGTCGTCCTGAAGGATCCTTTATATTCGCTAGCCAACACAACGCGTGATGGTCGCTGACGACTTCGAATGGTCTGCGATAAAGATATGGGCGAAATTTAACTGTAGCCCAAAGGATGGCGAGGCATTCCTTTTCGGTCGTAGAATAGTTGCCTTCCGCTTTTGACAGCGACCGGCTAGTGTAAGCTATCATCTGTTCGACTCCGTTTCTCCTCTGGACTAGAACGGCACCGAGGCCTAGGCTACTGGCGTCAGTATGGATTTCTGTATCGGCGTACTCGTCGAAGTGCGCAAGTACCGGCGGCGACTGCATGCGTCGTTTGAGTTCTTCAAATGCGTCGGCCTGCGGCGTTTCCCACTTGAACTCAACATCACATTTAGTTAGACGTGTCAACGGCTCAGCGATGCGTGAAAAGTCCTTGACAAAGCGCCTGTAGTAGGCACACAGGCCAAGGAATCTACGCACTGCCTTCTTGTCGATGGGTTGCGGGAACTGTGGGATGGCAGCTGTCTTTTGCGGGTCTTGACGGACACCAGATTTACCGATTGCGCGGGCTAGGAACAGAAGCTCATCGTAAGCGAAGCGGCATTTTCCCGGCTTCAGAGTAAGCCATGATGACTTGATGGCGTCTAGTACTATCACAAGCCGCCTGAGGTGATCGTCGAAATTTCCAGCGAAGACGACGACGTCATCCAAGTAAACGAGACAGGTGTGCCACTTCAGTCCTGCTAACACCGTGTCCATCACGCGCTGGAACGTTGCAGGCGCCGAGCACAGTCCGAACGGCATAACCTTGAACTCGTAGAGGCCGTCTAGGGTGATGAAGGCCGTCTTTTCGCGATCTCTTTCGTCGACTTCTATTTGCCAATAACCAGAATTTAGGTCCATCAACGAGAAGTATTTAGCGTTGCAGAGCCGATCAAATGCGTCGTCTATTCGTGGGAGGGGTATACGTCCTTCTTCGTGATCTTGTTCAGACGACGATAATCGACGCAGAAACGTAGGGTTCCGTCCTTTTTCTTCACCAAGACTACAGGAGATGCCCACGGGCTTTTGGACGGCTGGATGATGTCGTCGCGCAGCATTTCGTAGACTTGGTGCCTGATAGCCTCACGTTCTCGTGTAGAAACTCGATAAGGGTTCTGGCGGAGGGGTCGAGCACACTCTTCGGTTATTATGCGATGCTTTGCGACTGGCGCTTGTCGAATCCTTGATGACGTCGAAAAGCACTCTTTGTATCGTCGAAGTAAGCTTCTCAGCTACTGTTGCTTAATCACGGGGAGACTTGGATTTACGTCGAAGTCTGGTTCGGGAGCTACAGTCGTCGGGGTACATGCGGCAGAATCCGAGAGGACAAACGCATTGCTGGTTTCCAGAATTTCCTCGATGTATGCGATTGTCGTGCCCTTGTTGATGTGCTTGAACTCCTGGCTGAAGTTTGTCAGCAACACTTTCTTGTTTCCTCCGTGCAGTCGAGCGATTCCTCGAGCGACGCAAATTTCACGCTCGAGCAGTAGACGTTGGTCGCCTTCGATGACGCCTTCTACGTCAGCGGGTATTTCGGTGCCGACCGAAATAACGATGCTCAAGCGAGGCAGGATGCTCACTTGATCTTCGAGCACACTCAAGGCGTGGTGACTACGAGAGCTCTCCGGTTGTATCGCTTGATCTTCCGACAGCGTTATCGATTTTGACTTCAGGTCTATGATTGCCCCGTGTTGGTTCAGGAAGTCCATGCCGAGAATGACGTCTCGTGAACACTGTTGGAGGATAACGAAGGTGGCAGGGTAAGTCCGGTCATGAACGGTAATTCTTGCCGTGCAGATTCCAGTCGGCGTAATGAGGTGTCCTCCAGCGGTTCGAATTTGAGGGCCTTCCCATGCAGTTTTAACTTTCTTCAACTGGGCGGCGATGTGTCTACTCATTACGGAGTAATCGGCCCCTGTGTCCACTAAGGCGGTAAATGCGTGGCCGTCGAGAAGCACGTCGAGGTCGGTGGTTCTTTGCCTGGCGTTGCAGTTAGATCTGAGTGTCGGATCACGGCTGCGTCGTGTTGAACTGAAGCTGGAACGTCGCGTCGTCAAGTCGCCTTTCGTTGTCGTATTCTTTGCTTCCAGACTTCGTCGGGATGGCGGCGTGTCGTTATGTCGTCGAGGTAGTTTCTTCGGTGTTTTCGTCGGCGGCGGAGGATCTTCGTCAGTTCGACGAACAGCAACCGCACCTCCATCGGTTGCTGCTTTTAGTTTTCCGGATATGGGCTCGCTGACCGGCCCCGGGCTGGGCCAGTGTATGGTCGGCGCTGCGGCGACAGGTAGCGGCCTGGTGAGGGCGAACACGACGGTCGTCGAGAGCTCCACTGCGTATCGGCGAGGTAGTCGGCGACATCGCGAGGGCGTTCACCTTGCTGCGGGCGCGGAGCATTGACGGCGAAACCTCGCAGTCCCATCTCCCGATATGGGCATCGTCGGTAGACGTGACCCGCTTCTCCGCAGTGGTAGCAGAGCTGGCGGTGGTCAGGAGCGCGCCAAACGTCTGTTTTCCTCGGGTAGCTGCGCTGGGCGACGGGTGGGCGTGCTGGCGGCGGCGGTGGTGCTCGACGGAATTGCGGCGTTACGGGGCCCTGGCGCGGTCGTGGAGGGGGACCTTGACGGCGGGCGACGGCGGCGTAGGTCATCGCTTGCGGCTGAGGCTGCGGCGATTCAGGGGCTACTCCGAGTTGTTGTTGGAGCTGCTCACGTACGGCGTCGGCAATCGAAGCCACTTGAGGCTGTGATGATGGGGACAGCTTCTGTAGCTCCTCCCGCACGACCGCGCGGATAGTCTCGCGTAGGTCGTCGGTGGCCAGTGACTGAACTCCGGCGTCTTTTGTCGAGTTCGTGCGGCGGTCGAATTGCCGGTTTCGCATCTCGAGTGTCTTCTCGATGCTGGTGGCCTCGCGAAGAAATTCATCGACGGTCTTCGGTGGGCTTCGTACCATTCCGGCAAAAAGTTCCTCCTTCACACCACGCATGAGTAGGCGGACTTTCTTCTCCTCGGGCATTTCCGGGTCGGCGTGACGGAATAGGCGGCTCATTTTTTCTGTAAGGATCGCGGTGATTTCATTAGGCAGCTGCACTCTGGTTTCTAGTAGTGCTCGGGCTCGTTCTCGGCGTACGACGCTTGTGAAGGTCTGCAGGAAGCCGCTTCGGAACAGGTCCCACGACGTTAAGGTGGATTCTCGGTTCTCGATCCACGTCCTGGCAGCGTCTTCTAATGCGAAGAAGACATGTCGCAATTTGTCGTCGCTGTTCCAGCTGTTAAAAGCAGCGACCCTCTCATACGTCTCAAGCCAGGTTTCCGGGTCCTCGAATGTTGAACCGCGGCACGTCGGAGGCTCTCTGGACTGTTGCAGCACGATGGGGGACGCTGGGGCTGCCATCGGGGTTGCCTTGGCCACAATTTTCTTGGTCTTCTCAGGTAGAAGTCCGTGCTCCGGGGGCAGCTGTTGAAGACGGCGGATTGCTCGATGGTCCGGGACTACGTTGGTGTTCTCTTTGCGGTCCGGGCTTGGATCACGGCTTGTCCGGGGCGTCCGGTACATGAACGAAAAGTACCTTCACCAGATGTCACGTGGTGGCGACGTTGAAGAACACAGTAGCAATACTGTGAAAGACAAAACTAACTTTTATTGGGCGAACCTGTGCCCACAAAACAGGCTACAGTTACAGCACAACGATAGCGGCGAACACGGTTGGCGATCGTCGAAAATCTGATCAACGGGTCAAGCATGTCGGCTTTTATACATCAATCGTCGAATGTTCCAGACTAATCGCTGGGACCCGCGTATCTTCCACAAAGTTCTACATTATTCGCGTCGCGCACACATGCAATCAGTTTACATAAGGTTCGGTCACAGACAGCGGATGGAACCATCGATAACATTCCAGAAACTTCCGATACATGTAGGCGTGCCCTGCGCTGTGCGATAGCATTTGTTAGGCGGTGAAACGTGTCGCCCGATAAAGACAAGTACACTTGTCAATATATACAGGGTGTCCCAGTTAACTTTAGCCAGAGTCTAAAAATATGCGAATGCTACGTAGCTGGACAGAACCAAGGTAATGCTTGTCGTCGCTTGGAGATACTCAGAATATTTTTTTGCACTCCACCTAAATTACATAATAAGTTTTAATTAATTAATCAACTTCTGAAATAGCATAAGTAGAATAAAGGTAACAATGAGAAAATTATGGAGCAACATGAAAAATTACCGACACAGATTTCTGTTGCTCAATACGCGCTACATAAAAACAACAACAACAACAACAACAACAACAAAAAAAAAAAACGTGCGCAACTTGTACTAGTGGTGCAAGGCTGGAGCCATCAGCGGAGCTTGCGATCACCTAGATTTTACGTGGCTTGCCTAAGTTTGTAGGTTTTGCGAGGTTATGCTAGGTTTTGCGAAGTTGTTGGTAGGCTAGGCTAAGTCGTTTCTAGGTTTTGCGAGTTTACGCTAGGTATTGCTAAGTTTTCGGCGGGCTTGGCGCTGAAACTCTTCGAGCAGTCGCTGGCGGGGATCGCTTTCACGGTGACGTCGAGCGTTCAGGCGTCGACTCTCGCGTTTCCTGTACTGAAACTTGGGATCCTCGACTCGGCGTCGCCTCTTCTCAGCCGCAGCTTCGGCGCGGCGTTCCGGATCAGCCCGGCGGCGACGTATCGCTTCTCGTTTGGCAGTACGGCGCTCTTCCTGCAAAGCCGCTTCTCCTTCGGGCGTCCGGACTTCCGTCCGTCTTCCCATGGCAGCAGCACGTACGCACGGAGTAGAGGAGGCGAGAGGTGGTGTCGCAGCGCCGGCTGTTCCAAGCTTTTACTCGCCTGCGACTTCACGACTCCGCCCTACGCATGTGGGGTGCGAGGAGGTTACATGGCTCGGTGCTCTGGCAGGTGGTTGCTGGGCAGCCGACCTTGTTTATCCATCGCACGCTTGAGAGCAGCACAATAACAGTGCACAAGCACCCCGTCACGTGGTATTTCTTCATATTTCGCGGGCTTTCCTTGGAACGCGGAAAGAAAGGACCATGTGAGATATATCGTGTTGGAAACAATTTATTGAGAGGCTTCTCAAGATGCTCTACAACTTTGCATATCACACTTGGGGTCTGCAGACAATACTTAAAAAGTTGATTACTTAAACACAACAAGGGGAAAACAACACACAACAAACACAACAAGGGGAAAATAAAAAATAACCTGAGTAACAACATTATGCATTCGGTTCAACTCGCGTCCGGAGTGCCTTTCATTTTTAAATGTATGGCTAAAATTATTTTGGGCAACCTGTATATGCCCCTCTGAACCGATAGCTGAGCAATCGTCAGATTTCTACAGCGTATTTATTTATATTAACAATACTGCTGGCCTTAAAAGGCTGTTAGCAGGAGTGTGGATACAAGATTCATCACTACATAGTGATTGATACATGTCTTGCACCTAATGGCACTTGCACACAGGAATATACATGGAATGTTTTGTGTACAACAGCACCGATACAGGGTATACGTCACATCGTAAAACATGCAGAGGGAAATATATGCATATACGAGGCAGCAAACGAAACACATTCTTAGTAACAACTTTACCTGTCAGGGCTGTCAGGACTGCTACGAAATTTGCAGAGAATGAGCGTTCAACAACGTCGCCTGGCGGCCTTCTTTTGGACCGTTCGCGGAAACAATGAATTTTAAAGATATCGATCCGACTGCAAAAGTCCTGTAGTTTTTTTGGAGTGGCGCTAGCGCACAGTTGGTCTGGTGATATGCTGGATAAGATCGTCCTTTTACATTCCTATTTTACTGTGAAAGATTAGGTGCTCTAACCAAGCTGAATGACGCTGGTATTGTACAGAATCCAGTTCAGCTATTTTACCAGAAGTACTAGCTCGCCAGCTGTAGGCGCCGTACCCAAATTTGACCGATTTTCTTTGAACGCCTTCTAACAGCGATATTTTCTTTCATGTGTGAATACCAGCTTACTGACGCATGTTCAACGACTGGTTGGATGAGCGCTTTGTATGCCTTTAACTTAACATCTTCTGGTACCTGACGCAAAGTCCGTCCTGAAGATAAATTTTTGATTACTGCTTTCTTTTCTTGATGTGAGAAATACCCTCATTCCGTCGCAGATACGAAGCAAATATCAAGCCCGCGTACTTGTAACTCTTTGTTTCATACAAAAAAGATCGGTTTAAACCGTAGGTAAATTGCATACCAGCGAGCGGTTTCTGGTGATTATCATCGCTGTTTTTTTGCTGGGTTGATCTTCATTTGCCAGGTCTCTCATCATTCTTCCAACTGATTAAGAGGCTCATTTAAGTGTATCTAGTCGTAATGATTATTGGTCTTGCGAAATTATACAGTCACCTGCATATAGTTTGATTTGGAGAGATATTTGATCAATAATGTCGTTTATAGATACCACAAGAAGCTGCGGTCCCAGGACCGACCATTGCGGGACCTTCCAGCGAGAAAACTTGGCCAGTTAATACACACTGTCGTCGGGAGCACAAATAGGCTTATATACACAGCACTAACATTTCCTTTCTTTAGTACAGCATTTATCTTAAAAAAGTCTACAGTTTTAAATATAATCAAACGTTTTTTGAAAGTCTAAAAAAAACTGCGTCGATTTGAGGTTGAGCGTCAATAATGGCCACGAAATCATGAGCAGTTTCAAGGAGCGCTTACAAGTGTGCAAATTGCCCACCTGTAAGTCTTATAGCTCCCGATGAGTAGAGGTTTGAGTTTGATGGATGAAACAATAATAGAGTGAGCTCTCTCAAAAGAGACAACTCCCGCTAGGATCGACAAACGCAGTGCCGCAACGCTGATTGGGAAGTTGAATTGACCTCAGACTGCGTCATGCGTGCCTTGACAACAGCGCCGCCTGTGCACGCGACGACACATGCATCATCGAGTGATGGCTGCTGTACAAAATGATACCAAAGTATATAAGGCACGTGGTCGGTACGGTTGCAACGATATAAAAGCGATAATAGCCCAACAAGTTTTCGTTACATGAGGTTTTAGCAAGCGACCCCATATGCAGAACAAACTGACGTTTCACGTCAGGATTCGCTATGCACATGGACTATAGGTGGCGAGCCAGATGATCCACGATGACGTGCACAGAGATTATCAGGAGCCCAAGTCTCTAATGATTCGGTTTCCGAAGCAGTCGTTTGGCGATGGCGACACATTTGAACGTAATGAGAACGAGAGGAAGGACAGAGGCCAATCAGCGCGCAGGTTTCTTTTCTTTTTTTCTGGGAATGAACGTCACAAACCAAGCGAAAGTATTGCAAATTAGAAACGCTTCTTTGTAAATAAAAATAATTTGTTGATGCTATTGATGATGTTTATGTTTTTCATTATGAAACGTGTGTGTGTGTTTGTGTGCGACATACTGGCAGTGAGTGATTTAGCCTATTTTGTTTACTGCGGTCGACCCATTCATGCCGCTAGGTGGTACGTCGTGCGCTAACTTGGCGTAGAGAAACTCCACTGTAGTTGTCTAAGTATGCGTAAGCACACCCCCAAACTTAATTTGGCCTACCCAAAATTTGGAGTTGGCCCACCCCCAAATTTAAGTTGGCCCAATGCTAAATTTTAAGTTGTCCCACCCGCCAAATTTCATTTGCCTCACCCCTACTAAGCACTGCGACAGACGCCACAGGTATCACCATCGCCGTCATTTTGCTCTGAACGCCCATCTCGCCCACGAACACGGCACACTGCGCCTTCGGATCACACCGAAGCACCTCGCGCCACTTCGCTTCGTAGCAGACGATGGATTCGGTTTCCGCATGATCGACGTATGCGTGACGTCATCATAATATGCGTGCGCGCCCCGAGGCGACTGCCTCACCCAGGCGGCGACCAATCGCTGCTCGCAAAGCGAATTCTTCGGAAACCGATGCGCTACAAAATACGACTCCTGCAGGATCGCCGACCGAATGCGCGTCTGTGTCGTAGCACGCCGAGCTTGTCCCCTTACCGGCTGCGGAATGGGGTAGTGATGACGCTATATTTTTGCAAAGTGGGTGTCTTTAGCAGACATTATGGATCAATTTCAAGCCTGTTAAAAAAAAAAGAAACGGAAAAAGGAGCCGGCACTCTATAAGAGAAGACAGGGAATCTCCGGACGCCGCTACCTTATTTGTCGTGGCGTCCGTCAACGCATGTAGTGCTGAAGCTGTTACTATTCAAGGGCTGTTTGTACAGACGTCGCATGTTCAAGGCAAGCCTCATAAGAATTCGCGTTTATTTCTTCAGTCGTATCAATATGCATGAGCTTGTTGTATCTTTCAGTCGCGCTTTCCACACGCCATACCACGCTTTGCATTAATGACATTCATGAATATAACAATGCACGCCCCGCATTAAGTGTAAGTGACTATCATGCATATCCAGCATGGTGTACCTGCTTGTTGCACGGTACACGGGCGTTTTAGATTTCGCCCCGATCAAAATGCAGCCGTCGAGCCCGGGATAAAAAAAGGATTGCTTGCTTATTTTGCTCCAACGAGGAGTGTTACTGCACAGTCCTTCAAGCGCAACAGTCTAGAACGTTAAAAACCTGTCATAAAACTACCGTGCCAAAAAGTAGGACCGGAGGCGTACTTCAAAACACGTTCAGAACGCATTCAAAACACATTCAGAACACATTCAAAACACATTCATTCACGTATGCAGCGTGGCATATAGCCTGTTAAAGCTATCGACCACCCCTCAAAATGAACGGGCCATTCATTTTCCGCTTGTGCTGGAAAACCAGACACAGCTGCCTAACGGGTTTACAAATAATCAACTGCTGCGGTGGCGTTCCGAAAGCCTTATAACGTCGTAAGGCATAGGCGTGGACTCGGTAGCGTGTCGTGAAAGATCAGTGCCTATGCTTTCGTGATCAATGTCGACAGTTAGTATTTTGCTTACCGATGCCCCTACGGAAGAAGTCCTTGGCCCCAACAAAGTGCACGATGCAAACTTTCACCGGCACGGTCACGTGTTTGCCGATTGGGAGCTTCACCGCCCACTGTATACTTTCTGGAGACGTGCCCGTCGGAAAGGAAAGAAGACTTATTTCAGCCTTCGTCGTTCGATTGGTGTTTTGAAGTGCACAACATATCCTGTTGCTTTTAAATGGTTTTATTTCACGACGCTAATACAAGCAGTCCACGCGTCAGAAACGCGACCGCATACACGGAGTCATACGGATACACTGTGAAGGTGTCTTTGGGAACGCATGTATTAAAACTGGTCTAACCTTCAGAACTCGTCCCGGAATAGACATGGTTTTAATTAATTAGTTTAATTAGTTTAAGAGTTAATTAGCAAAACTTCGTTAATTATTCAAGAAACAATTTCGATTTGTTGCGCAAATAACGTTCGCCTCCGAGAGTAATCTAGATTTAGAAGTAGTATATTGCTAAATAGCACGGCTGATTTCAAAAATTTTCGTTAACGATAAGAAAAGATAAATAAAAGAAACCTCGCATATACCGTGGCACCCATTGTGGTAGGGCCAGATTTCATTCTAGTTCATTTTTACCCATATTCAAAAAAGTTCTTACGTTGGAACGCTGGAAGAGCAGGATCCCAGTCAATCCTGTTGTCGGACGTATGATTAACCAAAGCGGCCAGCCTATTGCAAATAGCACTCGTATATACGAATAAAAATATTTGTGAAATCCGCCCCTAAGTATTAAACTGTACGGTCCTGGTAATATGGTTGAAGAGACAGCGTAGAATTCGGAAAGGGGATTACGAAAGGGACAAGACATGAGCACTGTTTCTAACGAAAATAATTTAATTCAAATTGATCGCATGTGTTAGACTTGTGAGAACAAAGCAGCATGCCTGCTGTATCCCCAAACCTTTTTTCTTATTCTGAAGCTATTGGCTATATTCTTTAATATTTACGTCTAAAAGCAACCGAAAACACGCGGAATATTTTATCCAAAGAATGTGTGCGACAATTCGACTCTTCCAACCCAAAAAAGAAAATGCCGTTTCTAACGTGTTACGACAGACGCTTTCAGATGTGGCAAACTATTCTAAAAACGTCGAGCAAAGACTGTCGAAACGTGAATGGTAACGCTTATTTGAACGTTACTGTAACACATCAGGGCCGGTATTGAAACAAAGAAGCCTTCTCGCTACAACTGCTCGTAAGAGAAAATTTAGCCAATCGTAATGCTGTTCATATCATTAGCGAAGGCGGCCATCCAATTGCAAAGATCACTTACGAATGACAAGCTTTGTGAACTCAGCCCCAGATTAGTAATATTGTAACGGTACCTTACGTGGAGCAATGATGGCGATAGATTTTAGCTCGCTGTGCTCGTATATCCGACGAGACTCCCGCATTTAATATAAAGTACCACGTCTTCAACGCCACGTGAAAACATAACTCTTGCAAACAGACTCATTGACACAATAAATCACTATGTATTACTATTTTTACGAACGTGTCTCTGCACCCTACCCTTAAGGAAAAAAAGAAAGAAAAAGCGAGAAGAAAGCCCGAATATAAAAGGCAAGAAAAGAGATAGATAGACAGGGAAATAAATAAATAAATAAATAAATAAATAAATAAATAAATAAATAAATAAATAAATGCAACGAGAGACTTTGACATGCGATTGAGGAATGCTGCAAGCCGCCTGGTAGAGTCAAGTAAATGGGCTTAATTTGAGCGAAACTGATCACCCTGGCAATAACTGCTGCAGAAACTCATTGGATAAGCTACAGGGAACCGACGTCAGGCATTGTGGAGTTTCACTGCGCAGCAGGGATAGAGTTAAGAGCCATCAATATGGCTTGTTCTGTATGCAGTCGGAGTCTCGACGGTTCACAAAGACAAATATCAATGCTTCGGTGACCCCGCTTTGCTTTTCTGTTCAGCCTTCAGTGAACGCCGCACACCTTATTAATAGGTCTCCAGTATTTTGCATGCGGAGGAGCCTCTTAAGATATGGCGATGACGTAATACCTGACCTCACTTTCCGGAACGAGGGCAGCTCGAGCCGAGTGCATGTACATGGACTCTGGGGACCTTCTGCACGAACCGTTCTCTACGGAAAGCGAATGTGACGCAAGGTGACCCTGTACTATTTCTTCTTTCCGAGTGGGTTATGGTCGATGCACGGTGTGATAGTTTGCACGTAAGGAACCTTTCCTGCCACTAAAGGAGACAAGGTGACAGGAGTCATTTAACATTAGCAGATTAGAGTTTCCTTTTCTCCTGAATCGTTTGCAGGAATTTCTTCGTCCACTTTTCAGCGATGTACAGGCGAGTAGAAATCACGAACGTTATCTGTGCGCGTTTCACAAGTTAGAGGTTTACGCTATCTCTGGTTTGTGACTCGGCGTCTCCAGCTGCGAGAGTTCACGGCACACAGCTAGGGGCTTGCTGCCACTGGACGACCTTATAAGAACGCAACAAAAGTGCTTCGGCCTTTCTTTTTTTAACGAAAAGTAGGAACCAACGAGTCCTGCTGTTGGCGTTGGGTGTGTTCGCACGTTTCACTACACCCTGTACGTGTGTGTGTGTTCTTGCGCGTGAGCGTGTTGCCTGATCTCTGAGCGCTTCGCGTTGTGCAGAATACCAGGCCCATGAGTCGGCCATCGTCTTCAAAGCGTTATACCCGCCTGCTTTCTTGGCCGTGTTCCCGTTTGAGTTGTAGTAGTTTTCTTAGGTCTTTTCCGTTCCCGACGAGGGAGCACGGGAAGCAAGCACCCAAAGGAACAAGGTGGAAGCTGGGGCTGCTCTCACATTTTACGGCACAAGGACAGTTGTTTCTCAGGTTGAGGAAAGAGGGTGGCTAAATATGAATACTCACAAACTGCAACAGATCGAAAGATACATGTCAGATGAAACTATAATGTATCGGAAAGACGTTATAGGGCTTTATAAGTGCGATTTGCGAAATCGCCAGAACTATATATACACGAGCAAAAGCAATGAAAAAAAAACAACAACTTTTGCATTAAATCACACATGAACCCCGATTGCACCAGAGCCAGATACTTGATCTCGTTTTTTATGAGGGCAATAGACGGCATGCTGATGCGAAGGTCGCCCAGCCGCTGTATCTTGTCAGCCTCTATGATTTCACGTGTAACCTGTTCTCGGTGTTTAGAAATTACGACGCAGTTGTCGAATTCAGGGTTACAATGGCAGTCTCTGCAGTCTCCAAATTAACCTTGCATGGTGGTATAAGCAGAGTAAAAATGCTCTTTCAATCGCTCGTTTAAACATCTGCCTCTTTGGCCAACGTTTTTCTTTCCGCAAGTCAAGGGAATCATGTAAGCTACACCCAGGGCGCAGGCTCCAACCCGCTTCCTATGGTTAGTATTGCAAATATTTCGTCGTGTGGCACGAGCATTCACACGCCTACAGAGCACTGATAATTTTTCCGTGGCAGAAAAAACAACTTTAGCATCTACTTTGCCGCCTATCTACTTCAAGCTGTGCGAAATCTTGTGCAAGTAAGAAAGCACCGCGACTGGCTTATTGTCTCTGGCAGCGCTGTGAGCTGGTGCTTTGTCTCCCAGCTTGATTTTCTTTAATATCTTTTCTGCGACTGAAACTAACAAAAGCTCGGGGTACCCAGTATATGTTAGGCAGGAGGCCTGCGCTTGGATAAGAGCGGGGGAAAGGATAAACTTGCTGCGCGATAGCGCGCCAGGTGTTGCGTGAGGGGAGAGGGAATCGCCTCGACGCCTCCCTCGCTCTCGCAAGCCTGTGCTATCTGCGTGTTCCTTGGCCACGCAAGCGCTTGCCTGCGTTCAAACTGCGCCTTGATAAGGTCAAATAAAAACTTGCCTAGCGTCTCAACGCGCGCCTGTTAGCCCGCGAGGAGTTCACAACATGACGTGCTCGCACGCCGCCATCGGTCGGTACCAGAACAATAAGCCAGGGTCCGGCAAGCTTTTGAGGCCGCGGGTCGAGTAGTAGAGCAGCTGCTATGAAGCGTAACGCGGCGCTGAAGTTTCAATAATAAAAGAGAAATAAATGTAATCGAGTAACACTAGGGCGCAAATATAAAAACAGCTGGAATTATTCACATATTACACAATACCGCATACATTGCAAACAACCTGAAAAAAAATGCATGCCGAAGCTACCTTCCTGCGGTGTGCTGTGGCGCGCACAACACTACCTCGCGGGCCACCGGTTACTGACCCCTGGGATCGGTGGTGTCCAAACCGATGCCCCAGCGACGGCTCACTCTGGTTAACAGAAACAGACCTGAGAGGCTATGCTTTTTGCTGAGTGCAAGTGACGGAAGCGATTCGCGAGCCTGAGAGGCGTCACCCTGTTTCGGGCATCTATCGCCTGTTGTAGCCTCCAAAATACACCACGCGCGGACGCCAATACTCTGATGAGTATGGGCGGAGCACAAAACACCCATCCAAATATCACCGAGAGCGAATCTCATACCATAGCTCAGCAGCTAGCGCGTCTGGGGAGCGGTATATTCTGGACCACGGTAACAGCATCTGGAAATTTTCAAATGCCGCCATCTTGTAGGCACCAATTGGTCCACAGGGCTGCTACGCGCTCTCTGATTTGCTCAAAGCGCCATCATTGCAGAATTCAGCAATATGGCTCATGATGAGAAAAGGATCTAATTGCCCGGACTTTGTCAGTCAAAGCGCAACCGCCGAGGCCGCCGTGACTGTCTGTGTTGCATCTAAGCACTCACTGTGCACGTGGATGGTTCAGGGAACTCCGTGCAACGTCCGAGCCGTCTAGCACAACAACGCAGCAGACACCGTGAGGAGCTCGCCGGTTGTTAATTCCACGTCAGGGCGGACCGCAATGCCTCATTTTTGTTATTCTGCGGTGCACGATGTCTGCGTTCCAATGATTCAGCAGGCGATGCGCCTTCATAACACCGTACGTTTTTCCAGGGATCAAGCCGCGTGAGGATGCGACGGCGGCGAGAGACGAAACGGATAGGTTTGACGGCAGAACGGCGCAAAAGGGACAGGCATGCAAGAACTGCAGGTTATTTTTAGAACTTATAACGGAGCTCCCTTCGATACTCGCGATGGTATCTGACAGACGGCTAAAGGAAAAAAGAAATAAGGGGGAGGGGCGCCTCTTGGTCCCTTCACGAAGTCTGCGCTTCGTTCATCATCCTTGGAGATGCAGTGAAAGCTCCGCTGCGGTCAGCTCTCGCTCAAAAAAAAAGTAAAAAAAAAGAAAAGCTATGTTTTGAGGCAAAAGCAACAAGAACACTACGTGCGGACAAGGTCTTTGCAGGGTCAAACCGGCAGGCTGAAAGCACTCAAGACAGAGGCGAGCAGGAAGTACCGCGTTTATACGCATACAGCACACCGACCCTCCCGTTCCTCTCCTCTCCGACGCACGCACTCACACATAATGAACGAGAAGAATGAGAATGAAGGGGCTCGGTGTTTGTGTGTCGCAAGCAGCTGAAACCAACAGACAATGAAGCCGCGGAAAGCGTAGGAAAATATAGCTGTGGTTTTAACTGACATTTACAGGCAACAAGGAAGCGGGAAATGAAAGTTTACGAAAAGGCGACTCGCCGCAGGTAGCAGCCGAACCCACTTCTTCCGCATTGCGCGCATGCGATGCTCTACCAAATGAGCAACGGCGGTTGGGGAACTCCCGCACGCTTCCTTTGGTGTCTTTTTCATGTGTACTAGATCTTTGTCTTCTTATGAATTCGTATGATGTTGGTATTTTCCCAGCTTTCTGGTGCACGTTAAATCATGAGGCATTGCGTACAAAGGGCTGCAAGCTCTTCGAGCAATATATCCCCTCAATATTTGATTATATCGACTGCTATTCCATCGTCTCCTGTCGTTTTTCTCCGGGACGTGTCTTGCAAGGTCCTTCTAATTTCATCGATAGTTATACGAGAAGCTTCTGTATCCTGTTCACCACTACTTTTAATGAACGTTGCGTGGCTGCTCTGAGGACTCTACAGGTCAGTATAGAGTTCTTCTATTTCTTTTACTCTATCATAGAAATTACTGATGACATCCCTCTACGTGTCATTCACAGCGTACATCTTGCCCTGTCCCATGCCGACTGTTGTTCTGGCTGATTTCACGCTATGGCCATATTTTACTCGTCCGCAATCTTTCCGACCGTGACAATTTCGAGTGTCACTCACTTTTTTCTTGTTTATCAGCCTTGACAGTTAGCAAATCCAAACTTAAATCTTGTCGTTAATTCTATCGTTAAAGAACTGAAGAATTATAGGCCCACTAGGCTTGCTTTCAGTATAGCATGAAATATTCACAAAGGTAATTTTCAGTAGAATCTGGGCAACAAATGACTTCATTCAACCAAGACATTGGGCTTGCGTCCGGAAGGGGTATTCTACAATGGATCACATCATTGTCATCAATCAGATAATCAGTAGAACCAAACTCTCTATATCGCTTTCATAGACTATGAAAAGGCATCTGATTCAGTAGAGATACTAGCAGCCACAAACGCACTGCATAATCAGGAAGCAAGGAGACAGAATTTCTTCAACCCTATTCACTGCATGGTTGCAAGTATTCAATTTATTAGACTGGAAATAATTAGGACTCAAGATCAAAGACGAAAATCTCAGCAACCTTCGGTTTGCAGGTAACATTCTTCTGCTCAGGGGACGAATTGCAACGAATTATAGAAGTTAACCGAGAAATTGTACGAGAAAGGTTGACGATTATTTCTCAGAAGACAAAGGTAATATACAATAGCCTGTCAAGATAACAACAATTTGAAATCGACAGATCTGTACTTTTATCCAGATAAGAGTACTTTTATCCAGATAAATTACTCGCAGGGGAGCCTGATCATGAGCGAGAAATTTAAACAAGAATAAAAATGGGTTGGAGCTTTTACGGCAGGCATTACGAAATCATGACCGGGAGCTTACCGTTGTCGTCGAATTTTTTTTTAAAAGGTGCAATATCATTGCATAATACCGGGGCTAACATATGGGGTAGAAACATTCAGGTTAGCAAAAAAGCTCGAGGAAAAGTTAAAGACCGCGCAAAGAGCGATGAAATGAAAAATATTAGGCGTAAGATAGGAAGATAGCGGTGTACATCAGATAGAAAACGCGGAGTCACTATTCTAACTGACATTAATAGACAAAAAAAAAAGATGGTGCTGAGTGGGCCATGTAATGCGTAGGGTAGACAATGGGGAGACCATTAGAGTTACTGAATGGGTGCGAAGGGAAGTGAACCTCAGTCGAAGACGCCAGAAAGTAGGTGGGGTGATGAAATTAGGAAATTTGCAGGCGCAACTCAGAATCAGCTAGCGCAAAACAGGGATACTTTGAGATCGCTGGGAGAGGTCTTCATCCTGCAGTAGACATAAAGAGAAGCTGTGCTGCTTCGGATTATGATGACCTGATCTCTTTTTCTTCTTATATTTATTTGCACGTTTCAATTAACGCCACAGTAAATTTTCTCTATACATTCATTGGATAATTTTCTGTTTGGTTCATGTGGTCGTTACGGCAGACACGCCCAAGCACGCGCTATTATAAGCCGCCATATACTGCCATATATACCGCCTTGTATATATATATATACAAAACACACACACACACACACGCACACACACACACACACTAATTTGCAGGGCTTTCTCTTTGAACCAAAAACGTTCACACAGAAGCTTAAAAGGCAGGCACTCAAGACGTGTGCACCCCATAACATCTGCTCGGCTGTATTTTTTGGGTACTTTGCAGGATTAAGTGCGACATTGAAGCGCAGGAAGAGTGAAGGAGGTGGGGAGTGAGGAGAGACGACAGGTAAAACAGGTAGAAATGCGGTATACGCGTGCGCGCGTGAGCGGGAGTGCCGGCAAAGGAAGGCCACAAACAAACAAGAAAAAGCGGAGCAACAAGAGAGGGCGATACCAAAGGACGCAGTAAGAACCCGCCCAACAATTTGCGGGCCGCCGCCAGGCGCCCAGAGGGACCCCTTTTGCGGCGCTTCCAAACGCGGGCGGCATCTCCGCGCGGCGCGTTCGGGGAGAGCGTAGCGACGTGCGTCACAGCAAGCCGGTTCTCAAACGCCGTGACGCAAGCAGGCAACCTCGGAATACATCAAATCCGCCGCCGCTAGCGGCGGGAATGCCGCGAACTTTCACCTGTCCGGGAGCGAGCGGCCTTCTCTTCACTGTCCTAAGGAACCGCGGCTATGGGTGGCGCTGGGGGAAAATACACGCACGAAGAGAGTCTGGGCGGTGCGTGGAGCAGTGACCCGACATATGACGAAGAGAACGAAAGGACAGTATATATGTGGATAAACTATGTATACGACCATGCACTTCAAGCGCAAACGAAACATTAAACTACAGGAGGCACGTCGGCGCCCACAAGAAAGTCCTCTCTAGATCTGTCCGATAAGCAAGCTATTTAATTAACTGAGGAGTCGCCTGGCGCATTGATAACTTCTTTCCAATCTCGCGGATAAGCTTTGCGACTTTATACGATTGTCGAGCTCCGATTCGCACTTATTCAACAATTCACACAGTAGCACACAGTAGCACAGAATAAGATTACAGCAAAAGGTATGATTTCTACATCTATATATCTATATTTCTTTTTTTGACATGATAATGTAACTGATAAAGAAATTATCCTTTCATAACACGTGAGTGCAACACACGATGCTTTCTCTTTGATAGAATTGAACGGTACTTACTTTGAGGGAGGAATTAATTTAAAAAATTTAATTATGGGGTATTGCGTGCCTAAACCCTGATCTGATTATGAGGCGTGCCGTAGTGCGCTCACTACGGAATAATTTGGACCACTTGGGTTTTTTAATCTTCACCTAAATATAAACACACGGGTGTTTTCGCATTTCGTCCCCATTGAAATGCGGCCGCCGTGGCCGGCATTCGATCCCGCGACCTCGTGCTTAGCAGCCCAACATCATAGCCAGTAACCAACCACGGCGGGTACGAATAAATTGAAAGATCGAGAAATGGCTAGGCTATGAGATATCCATCGTTGCCACCAGCGATGAACTTTGAGGAGCTGGTACGGTTACGAGGAGTTTTTCTCTCGTTCGCCGAAGGTACAAGTGAAAACAACCCATCCACGCTGAAAAATAAAATGAACAAAAAGAAACCGTTGAGAGTGAAAGAAGCCTTTTTCATCGGAGGTGAAAACCCCTGCAGTTGTGGAGGGATAAAATGCCACGTGGATGTCTTGTCAAAGGTTCTATGATGAAATAAATCTGTGGAAGGAATCTAGTGGGCACAGGTACACGTGGCTGGCTTAATTGGCGAAATATCGATCTTAACTGTTAGTGAATGCGAACGCCAGAACATGTTATCTACACTACCACCACGCCTACTTGAACGTGCGTTTGTCTCTCTCCAGTTCGAACACCTGCGTCACCCTTTGGTCTGTTCGCTGCTCTCGTGAGATTTGGCTGATCGAACGGTTCATGGTGGCTTGACTTATCGAGATACGTCACGCAAGGAGGTATGCCGAGTATTTCCGAACGCCTGAATTCTTTTCCGTGGACATAAACCTAAAAAGGGCACGCCCGAAGGTGGGCCCTTTTTGTGCTTATAAAAGGCGCTGTTAGTTTGATTCCTTACATTTATTATTATTACTGTTCTGCACTCACAACGATATTCCTTCTAGCGTTTTCCATTTATCTTCTCTGTTTCCTTTATATCTTCTGCCGCACTTCAATGCAAAGCAGAGGGGCAACACTTTCTTTTTCTCTTCTTGTAGTTTCGCCATATCGCTCATGCGCCCCTTAAGAGGCCCCTGAACGAAACCAGCACAAGAAGACAATTCTGTCACGAGCAAGACGACGCGGGTAATGACCGGCTATGCCTCGGCGCTAAAGGAAGTTTAGAATAATGCAAGAGCCCGTGCATCGTTGCTGGCCGCCTTAAACATTACTCTCGCTTCATTCTCATGCATGGGGCGATATAAGACTCCCCGTCTCGTCCTCAAACGTCTTTCTTGTCAAGCCTTTATAGTTTGACCGCTGCGTTTGCGTTGACAACGTGTGCGAGTTGCGCAAGCGACAAGAATGCGGCACGCCGAACAACAACAGGGCAGCGCGTAACAGCCACTTGGAGGGGGGGGGGATTTCCCATCCTCCTCTCGTCTACTCTGCGGCCACGACAATTTCACCTCTCGCAGCGAGAAGAGCGACAAAGAAGGAGAACGAAATCTCGGCGGTTACGCGGGGCGTGCGTTTCACACAGACGTCGGCGGAGGCAACAACGTCACGCGAACTTCTTTTGCGCGAGGCTTACGTGAAGGCGTAATTGGGGTAATTGTTTAGGAGCTCCCTTTCGCGAAATTGCCTTGTCCTGGGCGCCCCCCTTTTATACTTTCCAAGGTCGGCCGCGGATGCATGTATGTACATACCGGCGTCTTCTTGCAAGACGCCAGCGGCCTTGCGACGCCCTTCGTTGCTCGGGAGATTGCTGAAGAAAAGCTATATGATACGAGCGGCTTCATTTCTAGACCTACAAGGCCAGATATCTTTGCAATAAAAACGGTCATTATGTGTTTTCCTCTGTGTCCTTTCAGTTTTGCATGATTAATATACAAAGTCAGGCGCTTACATGCTGGCCCGTGACCGCTCCACAATTTTTTCGCATCAGCTTCTTCCCTAAAACATCGCTCAAATTCAGTTCAAACCTGAAAATGATGTAATTTTATTGGCGCGGCTCTGCACTACGCCTAAATCGGCCCAGGAAAGAGGTTTGAGACATACCCGATACGGAAACACAGTAGCATGGTATGCCGTAACATAACTGATTATTACCCCGAGGCAAATGGATAGTGGGCGATTGTGAAGATTTATAAAGAGTTGTTCCCCGATAGCTGGAACAACGATAGTTTAGGCTGATCTACCTTGCATAGAGGACCCACATCTGTGAGGATATGTTTCCCGCCACCACGCTTCTCTTGGAGTTGGAGCAAAACAAGTGCAGCAACCAAGGGAGAAACGTTACATTTCATCTCAGTACATTCAGTGCATACAAACACTCGCGACTGTAGAAACGCCCATATCTGTCGCATATCGGCATTAATTTTGTAAAATGCAATGATAGCCTGGTAACCAGGCAGTTGAAAGGGCCGAAGTAATGTGTCGATACTGGATGTTATTCATGCTGCATAAAAATGCGGATAAATTATTCTTGTACTAGCGGTGCAGTTACGCGTGTTGCTCGATTCTCTACCACATACAGAGCACCTGACGTTGCCGTCGGTACGCCAAAACCGACATAAAGGCTCCTTACCATTGCCAGGTGTAACCTACTCTCATCTGCATGTCATAATTTTTGCAATACTGGCGGCGAAAATGCCTAAAATGACTGCTTGCTGCTGCTGCTTGCAGCCGCCGCCTACTATCGCCTACTATCGCCTACTATCGCCCACTATCCTTTTGCCGCAGCTAGCATTTACGCGCTGGACTCTACGCATCTGCGTGGCTATGCCTATTTTCGATGCTTCTTCATCCGGTTCTCTCCTTCGTGCTCGGTTTGGTGGTTCGGCGTTCGGTAGGGCCGTATTATCAAATATTAGCGCTTATGATGCTCACAACCTACGCCCCATGAGTATCACAGGGACCTTTTTGCTGACCGCTGCGACAAGGAAGTATACGAACTATGCAGTATTTCAGCACGGTGGTGGTTGGCACGCCTTCAGAAATGTCGCCACAATCGCTATAAGTTCGGCAGACACGTTCAGAGAAGCATTCACCAGCAAAAAGACAGGGTTGGGAAGCGCGGCGCATCCTTTGCATTGTAAATTAAGTCTTGCACTGCAGATCACCTTCTTTTCGTCGTAGCTTTTAATTCCGCATATTCACGTTATAAGTTCGCCGGCGTCAAACTTAGGCGCGCAGGAGCTTGCGAAAGGACAGAGAGCCTATTACCTATTAGTGTAGCACTCGTTAATATTCAAGTGGTTTTATAACACATCGGAAGATGAAGGTCACAAGGAAAATCGGTTTAGAGATAAGTGTGCGCACACACACACACACACACACACACACACACACACACACACACACACACACACACACACACACACACACACACACACACACACACACACACACACACACACACACACACACACACACACACACACACACACACACACACACACACACGCACACACACACGCGCACACGCACACGCGCACACGCACACGCGCACACGCACACGCGCACACGCACACGCGCACACGCACACGCACACGCACACACGCACACGCACACACGCACACGCACACACGCACGCACACACGCACGCACACACGCACGCACACACGCACGCACAACAAGAACAAAAAATACGAGAGAAGTCGGGAACGTCTCCTGAGGCCAGGACAGGTTTTTTGTGCATTTCATCCGTAGTGTCTTGCGCTCTTAAGGCTGATTAACGGATTCGCGACAAGGTTTATCGGAATTGCTCATAGCAATAATAGCGTTGATGTTAAGCTGCCAGAAGCAAATGACATGCATCCAAGTGTTTTTTTTTTGCTGAACACCAGATACTATAGATTAAAAATTTTATTAAAAAATTAGTAGGGAACTTCGATCAGAACGCCTATCAAGCAGATCGCTTTATGGAATATAATCCTGACTTGCAGCGCACTATTTTCTGCAAGTAAATACATGTATAACTAATAAACTAACTTACCACTCCTTAATTCGACCTATGCCCTTTGGTCTAAATAAACACCGACACATTCGTTTAAAATTCGATTGTCGGCACCTATATGTCATTTGGCGTTTTAGATAGCGATTTAACAAGCAAGCTCCTGACACCCACTATGAGATTCCACAAACACACGGAGTGCCGTAGTCGCTATAGGCACACAAGAATACCCTCAAACGAAGACTGACAACACAATTTCATAAAGAAAGACCCTGATTGTGAATATTGCTAGCAGTGGTAAAAAGACGCTGCAACTTGAAGTAGAGAACGTAGTGTGCCCCATTGAAAAAGAAAATGTTATCGAGAAGTTCCTACGTATAGGATCATGTCCCGATAGTCGGTAGCACAGCCTCAGGCTCGTGTTTGCATTTTCAACTCGCTTGACCGCTATCGCCTACGTAGTCTCACTAAACATCGGCTTCCAAACTCCTCTTCGAAATAACTGTGAAGCCCCGCGTGGCACTTAGTTTGGTTGTTTGAAGCATGAGCCTTCAACGCTTGTCCTGCCGCATCTCAAATGCCTATAGAGAGTGCGTCTTGTACGTACGAATGCGTTTTCAAGTACATCTCTGATGGTTTTCTGGCAGGCATGTCTGTAGTACAGCACCGCACGGGTTATCGCCTCCCCCCCCCCCCCCCCCCCAACACACACCTACTAATTTTGCCAGAATACGAGACTAATATGCCGTTCTGCTGCTGAGTACGTTCGAGGGCAACTATTACACGCGCCTGAGTGGAACGTATGATAGCGTCGTGTGGTGAGGCTATCGGATAACTGGTGCCACCTTGTTGCTCACCTCTTCGGGGCCAAAACGGCATTTGAAATCTGCGGCGGCGATCTATTTGACCTGTTTCTGCATGTAGGTGTGCGCTCAGTCTGGCTGACCCACGGCCAAAGTGATTTTTAGATCAATCGAGGGAAAACTGGCAATCATTTTTTCCCGAAGGGCTGGACGAGAAATTGTTAATGCCTTGGAAGGTCCAACGCATCTTCGTAAATAAATTGTGCTTCACGTTAATAAAGCGTACACGGTTTGGCTCGCATTTCCTGTAGGAGTATACATTGACATCAGGCTATGAAAACGTGACGTTTGATAACGCTAACGAAATTATATTTCATTGATTATGAGACGCCGTAGTCAGTGAAAACTACGTATATTTACTAGCGTGAGAGTAATCAGGCTTGAAATCGGGATGACGTTGAAAGAAGGGACTGACATCTACATGGAGGATGGAGTATCATAATTGTGTTAAATCGCAGCGAAGGGAAGAGTACGTGAGAAAACGCGCAGTTGTTAAACTGCAATTATCTTTTAAAATTGCAAGAAAAAATTCAGTAAGAACAACAAACATGACTAGTGTTGACTCTCCACTTCGTTATGTTGCCACTGCGCCGCATCCTTACTAATCCAGATGTGTGTGCTTACTTTTTTTGGGGAACGTGTCAACGTCGTGGCATCCATCGATCTGTGTGTATATCTGAAGACTTTCGGAGTGATACAGACATTTTTTTTATTTTAGAGCCATACACCTTGAAATATCGAGATATCAGAGATCCGCGTTGGGCGTTTCACTAAGGAAACAAAATTGATAAAATAGGATATTAAGGGCTGACGGTTAATGAGAATAACTGTACACTGCGTTACTCTGCACTTTGGGGAGGAGGCTTGCTAAGCAAAGCTGCTATAGACGAGCAAGATAAGATTTATGAGTTGGCTGGATTAAAAACCGTTCGTGACCTGATGCTTATCACTCCATGCTAAACGTCAAGACTCATTCGTCGCGCTATATCTCGGAAACGCAGCTATGTCTTACCTGTGGCAACGACAAGAACGTAAAAGTACTGCAGATGATTCATTTATTTTTCGACTTAGGGCGGCTGTTCCAGAACCCTACTCCTAAATATCGTTTCATGTTGATTATGACTGTTGATTCTAACTTATGCAGGCGTGTGAGGTCCAATGGGAAAACCACATGCTTGAGTGATATCCACACTAATTCCTGTCGCTTTGTGCAGCATAACGTATTTCGGAGGACGACCAGTGTTTCTTTGGATCTAGCCGAATAAGCGAATTTGCCTCGTTTCAAGGTTGAGTGATGCATTATGCAAAAAAGAGGTGAGGCGTGCAGACAGGACACAAGAGTAGAGAAGTTGGGTAGCACTTCTCTACTCTTGTGTCCTGTCTGCACGCCTCACCTCTTTTTTGCATAATGAAACCTTACCAACTAGCCCAGCTTTCTGTCGTTCTGAGTGATGCAACTACGCAAAACTCGTGACACCGACTCTAAGATAACGCAGCTACTCGAGATAGGCGTTCTAGCCTGCGTGTCGTGCTTCCAACTGTGCGTTCGTGTACAATACTCGCCGATGTAGTTAGCATGCGAATCGGTAGCAGCGGCGGAACTTGGCATCGGGTTGCCGTGCTAGTAAGATTCTTGCTCACACCTGCATATGAAGTTTTCCGAGACTAATCGACCTGTCTAAGCTGGTTTAGAGTTTTTCGTCAGTGCCCCATAAAGGATCGCTCCTCTGTTACCGCAACGCAGGCGAGTGCTACAGAAGCTGCGCATGCGCAATGCATGCGCTTCTAAGATACGAATCTCCGTTCCCGTCACGTTGATTTGGTTCGCTTTTAGCTTTACTGCGTCTAGGTTGTCCTGTTTCTTCTCGACCAATTTTACTCTCTCTTCAAATTGAGGTGAATCCTAGATCTCCCTAACCTATGATCACTACACTTTACCTTACCTAACACTTCTACATCGTGCACTATGCTGGCGTCGGCAGAAAGTATGAACTCAATTAAATTATTTAGTCAGCTTCTCAAATGTTATAATTAGATGAAAAGTGCCAATGAGAAAATTGTAGAGCGACATGACAAACTCCCAATACAGCTTTCTGTTGCTCTATACGTGCTACATAAAAGTGTTTACGGAGGGTAACAGAAGCCCGCAAACTTACACGCAACATTGCCGCGCGACTGGCCGCTCGAGGCACTTTGCGTGTATTCGCGGGCACCGCAGGGTCTAGCGACACAACGGAAGCGGTTGCACGTCAAATCTACACTTCTGTGCCCGCCGCGATAGCTTTGCGGCTATGGCATTGCTCGCGGTCGCGGATTTGACCGAGGCAGCCGTATTTCGACGGGGGCGAAATAAAAAAATGCTCACGCAGTTTCATTTAGGGACACGTTAAAGAACATACGGTGCCAAAATTAATCCGGAGTGCTCCACTACGGCCTGCCTCATAATCCGAGTGTGGTTTGGGACGTACAACCGCATAATCCAATTAAAGTTTAATGCTTCTTCAACGATGAGATGTGCTATGTGGGGCAATGACAATGCTCAACCCTCTCGGAGGTTATAAAATATGGCGCCCGACAACGCATCAAGCAAACACCTCTCCCTTTGTGTTTTGTGTACCACGCAGACAAACAGCAGTGGTGCACGCAAGGTGGCGTTTAACATCAACTCCACCACTCTTGTGTTGGACAAAACGTTCAAGAAATTAAGCATTCGCCGTCGACATCACCGCTAATTATCATCAGTCAAAGCAAACAGCACAGAAAGCTCCGCTTACGTCGATTCCCATAGTGCGTGGAATCTGCATAATTTTTTGTCGTTTCTTTCAGTTAGCCGCAGCGTACACGGTGATTTGAAGCCACGCTACAGACGCGAGAATGTAAGGAGCGAGTGATAATAAGATAGAAAGGCGGAAGGGTTGAAAGCTATAAAAAACGATAATCTGATCGCCGGAACCGGGAAGAAACGGGTACTAAATGCGAGTGAGATAGGGTGGATGTGCGTACACGGGCGCAGTTAAATGCAGGTGAGCCTCTTAAACGCGGGGACCTGCGGGAGGTTTCGTCGAAGTTGCAGTTCCTTCGTCTATGAAAAACTCCCTCTCCTATGTCGAGCGCATTCGCGATGAATATCACCAAGTAGATTGAGGCAGACATAAAGGCATTAATTGCCTTTATGTCTACCTCCTAGGCAACCGTTTTCTGATGCCTAAATAATATACTTTGACTTGACTAGATTGCGCAAACGTCTGTCCCGCGTGAAGGTCATGGAGTTCCCCGCTACTGTATCGAATCACTCGCGTGAAAGTACATGGCGCCGTTTTTTTTTTTTTACTCTTTTAGTCAACGCGTTTATCAACGTTTCCATCGTACCTGGTCGGGGAACGGTTGTTAGTACCCGATGACATAATATAAAGGTGACCCAAAGATATACAGAAGTTGCGAAATATCGCAAGAGCAGAGATAGAGAAACGAGACGAAGAAATAGAAGTTATTTGGTTTATAAGATATCCGGTTATCTGTGCGTTTCCTGCGCACTGGAAGAGGTGGACGGGGGGTGTTGTGAAAAAGAAGGGCTTCTAGGCAAATGGCTTACTTTATGGCCAGGATGACACTTCCTTCTCAATCGGTAAATGAGGAAAAGAAAAATGTAAAAAAGAAAGACATTGAGGAAATGGAATATTGTCTCATACTTATATTTCATTTTCTCCTGTGTTTTGTTAGAATGACTGCTTACTGAACCGTCCTGCGTCTTTAGTAGCCTTAACTTATTCGCCGATATTACCGATCTCTAAATTTCTTCTCTCAACCCATATCTAAGATCTTCCCGACTACTGGCCAATCCTCCCAAGTGGGTAGGTGTGCAGTGACACTAAGGTCAACATCATCATCATCAAGAAAAATTTTAATGGCTCACACAAGTCACAGGATGACACTTGTAACCATGTCAAAGCCCGTCTAGCGGGCCTGTGGACTGCAGCAAGGGAAGAAGCGACACCGAGACCCTTTAGCACAGACGCCCGTTGAAGGCACTGCCCCTCTATTTTAGTAGTGTGCGAATGTTCGAAACTTTCGAATAACGAATCGAGTTTTGGACTATTAGATTCTGTCATCGAATCAAATACTCGCTATTCGATTTTGGGCCTCCAGTCGCATAGTCACCAATAAAGATCCAAATATATTTTTTTGAAAATTCCGCTGTAAACGATCGAGCATCATGTGGAGGCAAAATATTCGGCGAATTTCATTCTTTTAACAGTGCAGATAACAGTGGACAGCTCGCTGTGTCGCTCAAGCAGCCAGAATTTCCCGGCTAAACATGATCAATCATAATCAAACGTTAGTTAGACATGCTATTCGGCTGTGGCATTTGTTTGGTACTATTTATAGATGCAGAGCCTGGGTCATCTCGTCGAGTACATTATGAAAACATTTCATTGCAACATACATTGCATTACACAATATTGGTACTATCTGCGGCGACTATTCGAACTAAATGTGGTGTGCAGTTCCCATTGACTGTGAGAATCAATCTTATGCGAAGCATTTTGCAGGCATCTGACATATATCGAGCATTGTTTCGAGTTACACAAAGCGATACGAGGTGAGCCAACGTGTTTGTGCAAATTGAGTGCTTTTGTGCGTGGGTGGCGGGCGTACGTGTCTGTGACGAGAGCAGCTCGACGTCGGCCATGTTGAAGGCGATCATTTGGCGGCAACGGCTTCACTTATACGGCAGCTGTTCGACGCGCGCTTAAGACATAGTGACTGTTGGTTTCTACACATGTAGCGGATGAGCGCAGGTAAGAGAAACACGGATTGGCATGACATCAGCGACTAGCTGTTATGCAATCATCCGTACCTATGGCTATGTAACGTAGTGTATCTTAAAACGGGGGACGACGACATTTACTCAGGCGAAGAAATGTTAACGCACCATTAACTTGGGCCACCATGAAGTCGGTACAACGTCGCACAATTTCTACGTAGCGTGCTACGAGGTAAGTACTGGGAAAAGTGGACCACTCTCGGAGATAGTGCAGTCTAACGCAGCGCCTCAGAGCGTAAGCTGCCACAAGAAAAGAAGACAAGGAAGTGACACGGGGTGCAAGCTATCGAAAAAAACATTTTCATTACACTTCTAAATTACAGTTATATAGTCCCTATTCAAATTTAGTTTCGCTTTACTTCTAAGCATACGGAAAACCGCCTGCTTCATGGCCAATCCCCCATAGTGGCTATGCGCCACTGATTAGGATACAAGATAAGACAAGCTCAGAGCGTTTCAGCGAACTGGCTGGCTTTGGAATGGAAGAAGAAAGCATGCGATCGTGGCCTAAAAGTGTCAAATGGTGCATCATCGCAAGGTACTGGAAAAAAAAACATTATGCCATCTGCATGCTCATTGCTCTGCAAAGCATTTGGAAGAAGCGTTTGGCAGTGTCTATTGCACATCTTGACATTAGACGAATTCGTCTATATTTCCGAGAACCTATCGCAAGACTTCTTGAAGTAAGACCTTTTCAAGGAGAGCGCCTCGAATGGCGCCATAATGCCTTCTGGGCTGTGCTAATTGCGCGTGAACCCCAGGGCAAAAACGTTGCAGAAGCTGCCGCGCGTGTCTTTGTACTCTCCCAGCACAGTCCGGAGAGGAGGTTCTCGCTCCCGTCTACATACGGCGATGTCGTGTACCAGAATGGCTCGACCGATTGGAGCCACTTGAATGCTTAAAATAGTTTTAAAACTTCTGAATCGACCAATGATTGGCTGGCACGTTTAAATCTCACTTGATATTGCCAATACGACTCTATTCTGAGCAACAGCAAGCAGTAAAGAAAGAAAAAAATATGCTGATGTGCTCGACGGCAGAGGTTCGATTCTACTGTCGGTCACACGCTATTTTCAGTTTCTTTCTACCAAAGCGAAGCGGGACAGGAACTTACCTACCTAGGGCAAAGGGCCAAGAAGGAGGCAAAGGATGCTTCGCATTAAACACACTCTTTTTGCCCCTCTGCCGGCACCGCAAACTACACACGCATTTGTGATTCGGTCGCAAAGATATGATTCGGTCGCAAAGATATACACAGATATTAATTGGCTGATTCTGCCTTTGCAAACTTTATATAATAATGAATGCCCGCGTAATACTCAGAATAAGAACCCGAATTTGCGAAGAAACTGCTTAGCTAATTATTCCTTATGCTCCATTTGCGCATTTGATAAAGCATGCTTTATAATGTGCAGGATATATGGCAAATGCGTTCTAATGTTGTGTGCACCAGGAGGTGAGAATTGCTTGATACTATAATGGAGAGAAATCTCTACATTATTCGCAAGCTATTCGAAATATACTCGATATCCGCTTCGACTCGCTTCTATCACTGCTCGATTCGCATTCTATTCGGTTTCAAACACCACTATTCGCACACCTCTGCTATATTCTTGTCTCCGTGTTTCCTTGAGTCTCCGTGTGTCCGTGGTTCTTGCGTTCGTTCTCGCGAGTTTTGTGCATGGAATGAGCAATTAAGAAGGGGCTCATTTGCATACCTGCCCAGGAACATTTGTGAACCACCTGGAACATTGGTTTAATACGCAGAGTTTCGAAACGACGTCACTGCATGTCTAGTCATCGTTCCTATAGCGATAATCCTTTTTTTGTGTGTGCATAATTCTCAAGTCAGTAAACAAGAGTAGCAGACTCCAACCTACACAGACGGCAACTGCTCCTTAAATACACTTAAAAAAGGGCCCCTTTAAACACGCTGCTGCCACTGTCGTTCCTCTAGCAGTACGACAGAAATTACGATTGCTGCGCTTCCATCGTTCTTGTGTGCTTGCATTGCCTGGGAAATGGTTCGGTCTAGGACCGGAGCGAAATCGTGCACAGAAGGGCACGTTGTATCCGGTTCTGTCCTAACCACCGTGTTAGCCCACCTGCTGTGGCGCTGCTTCGCAGAGCTCGAGGTCGTTTAGGCCTGTTTCATGCAGGTACTGAAAAACGATTCATAAAAGGTGTTGTCCATAAGCCATCGTTCATTCTTTACGTTGGTCGCTTCTCAACTGCCTACCGGGTTCAATCCCGGCCGCGGCGGCCGCATTTCTGTGAGGGCCAAATGCAAAAATGATCCTGTAGTTCGATTTAGGTACATGTTAACGAAGCCCAAGTGGTTAAATTTAATTCGGATGCATGCAGATAAAATGTCTGCGCGATTAAACAAATTTGCGGTAATAAAATTTTGGTTCTCGTCTTAACCCACAATGTTTGTGGTAACTCCATTCGGTGAATGAGTCGAGCCACTCAGCAATACGTTTCACAGACCTATGTGATTTGTAAGTGCAACTTAAGTTTTCATATTTGACAGCCTCGCCAATGCGATAACTAAAAAAAAGTTCTTGGTGGCATTTTAACCCTAATATTTCGTCCGTGAGTGATGCAGCAGTTGATCTTCACTTTGCTATGTCATCTGCATGTATATTGAGTAATACAACGTTGGGAGGTTGTGCCAAAAAGTAATGGAAGTTTAGCACTCCGCTTATTTGTCCTAATAACTTCATGAACCAGAGATACTGGCCTAAGTAGACTAAGTAGTCGCTGGCTTGAATCGTTTCTTTAAGTTCAATTTTTTACGCCAGGCGGTTTAGTTACCGTAATATTTCCGCGCTGTAATGTTTGGCCGATATATTTCTTTCTTTAAGAGGTTTGTGCTATTCTCTAGACCTTATCGGGCTCAAGGATGCGACTAGATTGGCGCTCTTTGGCCATAGCTCGCCCTTGCGCCATAAAACCTTATATATATATATATATATATATATATATATATATATATATATATATATATATATATATATATATATATATATATATATATATATCATCAAGAATGCGAGCTGTATTGTACGTTTATGTACTAACATTCAGCAGTCGTCAAATCTGAACATTGATTTTGCGAAATTTGAACAAAGCCCAGCTTTCCGCGTTTGACCCAAGATGGCGGCATCGGCGGCGGTGTATCCACCCTAAACAGATAGCCATGATATTCAGGGACCCTACTCTGAGGTTATGAGAGACGCCATGCCTGGAATTCTTTAACGTGCGCATAGATCTAAGTACACTCGCTTTCTTGCATTTCGCTCTGATCGAAATAGGGCCGTGGTGATCGGGAATCGAACCCGGGACCTCATGCATAGCAGCAGAACGCTTTAATCACTGCATGAGCTACCTTGGCGGCTCGCTGCTATAGCAGTATAGCGCTACTAAGAATATTACTGTGCTAGTGTATAGGACTTCTGAGACGGCTGCTGCCAGTTGCGATGCTAATAATACCCGATGTGCTGGCTTCATATGATGTGCAGAAGGCCTAGGTTGTTCGAACACGTGGTTTCTTCTCTTTGATGGTAAAGTCACAGGCAACGTGTCCATCACGTGCCTTTGTCTTGCGTCTGGGAAGCAAGGACGCTGAGTAAAAGTGGTTCAAGTGCAAACATCTAGATGCGGGGACAATTTCTGGTCACGAACGCAACAAAACTCCCGTTCTCGTTTTTTTTCCCCCAGAATCTGCGATTCAACTCACTTTGTATTCCTTCAGGCAGCGTCTTACTTGAGACACGGTGACGTACGGGAGACCGTGTGCGTGCTGCAGGAACATACGAAAACATGTGTAATCGAAAGCATGCAGTCAAAAACGTACATAAGGTACGACAAAAAAAAATGAGTTAAAGAAAACAGAAGGGTGAAGTCGAAGCTTCTATTGCTTGCGTCTTGGCCGAGTGCTTTTAGGGTGAAATAAAAAACAAGAGCTATCAAGGACTGTAATCTCACTGGAGCACCAGTGCGATCCAGCCGTGTGGCGTTGCTCCCGTGAGGCGAAAAAAAAAAAAAAAAAACCCGAACGCCTCTGGGCTGCTTTTTCTGGTAAATACCAGGTTGCGCAATAAGTGCGCGACAAGATGCTAAGAAGGGGAACTTTGTCGCAGAAGGAGGGGCGAGGGGCTTCGATGCCTATTCTCAATCAGAGACATTCCATGACGCAACAAGTCGACGGGCCTGTCCTCATCAGAGAGGCGGGAAAATACGTAAGGGGAAGCTTAAGAAGAAAAAAAAAGTGTAGAACGGGCTCCACTAAAGAAAAGAAGAAATGCCGGAAGGGAGTCCTGCCTGACTGCTTTGAATTTAAGATGCATCGAGCTCTCATCGCCTGTGTGTTCCCCCCAGACCTTTTCATCAAAGTTTTCATCTAAACACAGGCGATTCCGCGGCGAACCAGTTTTAAGCAGCCTGCGCAGTATACCCGAACAGAAGCTATCTTTCATACAATGTTTGATAACTAATAATATTTCAGTGGTTATCGGGACACTGCTTATATCGAACCCGTATGCTTATATCGACCGCCTGTGACTTAATGAAGGATGAACGTCTGAGTTTGAGTTTACTGAACGTTTCATGGGGACGTTACATATGGAGGAAGGTATACAGAAAGATGTCCCTTAGTCTGGACACTGCAGTGGGACCTTTGTTAAAGTGTGCATAAAAATAATACAAAATAACAGAAGCAATTGCGAGGTGCAGGCATACAATACAAGCAAACAGAATCAATTGCGAAACACAAGCCAACAGCACATACAAATACAGGGAGTTGGCAAGTATATGAAGTAACGAACAGAATAACTAATCAAAACTGAATAAAATATGCAAATAAGGGAGTAAATAAGCGAAGGCATAATGAAGTGTCACAGATGCAATCAAATAGAAATCGAACACGAATAAATCACACGACATGAAGTAACTGTATGAACATAAGAATACACGAAATGTACTGGAGAGGAAGAAGAAGTAACGACAGCGATCGTGATATAAATCAACTGCTCATGAACAGGCGAGCTGAACTTTTGAAAATAAATAATGAGCACGAGGTTTTAGCCTCCAAGGGTAGACTATTCCACATTTCGATGTCAGCTAAGCTCACGGTACTTTATCCGTAATTAGTGCGACACTTAGGCAGTAAAATGTTATTATTATGGGAAAACCGTGTATTATTAGAGTTAATCGTAATTATATTTCCTATATTGTAAAGGAGACTTCGATTACGCAAGATGCGGTAGGCCATAATGGATAAATTAAAGAAAGTAATGTTTGAAATAGGAAGGATACTTAACAAGGAATATAGTGGAGCCGCATGAGTGTGGTATGTGCTGTTGGTCATAATACTGAGTGACTGTTATTGGACATGTTCTCGCGTGCATAAGTAAGTTTTGTATGTAAGGCCCCATGACTCAATACAATACAATACAATACAATACAATACAATACAAATGACTATGAATGAACGCAAAATAGAGAGAAGTTAGAGTAGGGAGCGCGAGATATTGACGAGCACTGAGAAGAACACGAACGCCGTAGGCGGTCTTCCTTCTTTTTCGATTAATGTGCTCATTAAAGTTTAGAAAACAGTCATGTTCGACACCGAGAAATGAGTATTGCTTATATGAGCATATTGCACAGTTATTTACATAAACCGGAAGTAAGTTACATCGTTTTTTTAAATCTAGAACTGAAAGTAACAACCTTTGTCTTAGATGGATCAATAACAAGCTTACTTTCAAGGCACCAAATAGTAACGCTCTGCAGATCACTGTTTAGCTGGGAAGTTAAGGCTGGAATGGAGTCATCTGAAGTGAAGATGGTGATGTCATCAGCGTGGAGTAAGAATTGGGTGTGGTGACAAACTATCTGATAGGTCATTAATGTAGATGAGGAATAGAAGAAGGCCTAATACAGAGCCTTGTTGGACCCTATATGTTGATTGTCTTGGTGTCAGAAAACACGCCTGAAATAGATAAAGTCTGAGTACCATTAAGTAAGTAGTTAGAAATTAGTTCTCGTGGCGGTCCAGTTATACCATGAGAAGAGAGTTTGTCGATAAGAATACAATGATTGATCGAGTCGAAGGCTTGATTGAAGTCAATGAAGGCTGATTCAAGGGACTTGCCGTCGTCAATTGTGTTTTGATGTTTTCAGTAAGTGGAGCAAACGTGAGATTAGTGGAGAGTACCTGACGTAATACAAACTGATGTGGCAATAGTAGCTTAAATTTGTTCAAGTAGTTTGTAAGACGTATGGAAAATAAGCTTTCAGCAACCTTATTAAAGAAGGAATAATAGTGGGAGTGGTTGGGAAAAGATAAAAAGATTGCAACGAACGACGAATGTCACTAGAGTAAGAGTGCTCGGATTGTGTTGACAGATTAGAAAATTATCGGCTGAAGGCATTTGCAATGCTATCAGAAGCGCGACAGGTGCTTCTGTCATGAGAGAATTCAGTAATATCAATTAGAGAGCCAGTTTTATTTAAAAATGAACTAAATGTACGCCACTACTTTGTTGTATTCTTACCGGCTTGAATTATTACTTGTTCATAGTAATCCAGTTTCGCTTTCCTTAGAAGTAGGGTGAACGCATTGCTATATTTTTTGCATCGGTGTTTTAAAGGCAGACTAAGAAGCTTTTTCTTCGATTTTCTGCAAAGGTTGTCTTTTCTTTTCGTAAACAAGTAAGAAAACCTGGAGTTAGCCATCGATTTAGGGGAGATGAATGTTTTCTTCGACACAAAACATTAGAGGATGAAGAAGTTATAGCATCAAATATTAGCAAAAAAAAATCGCTGTAGGCAGTCTCAGGGTCTTTGCAGGTAATGACATAAGACCAGTTTATTGCAGATATTGAATCGGTGAACTTCTTTTTGTCAGAGACCGACTTGGAAAAGCAAGTATTCGAAGGAATGGCTACGCGTCGAAAACGAAGCGATATGCGGAAGCGGTCAGTTATATTGGCACGGATGATAAAAGCCTCGGGAGCAGTAAGTAAATTTGTTAAAGCATGCATAATTCAAGTGCCGGATATGTTGAAAAGACAGCTAGTTAGGTCGTTCAAAGTGCATCAAGATCATATCCAAGAAAAATACTTTTTTAAATACTGGAACCCGAGCATTAAACAACCAATAAGTTGATAATGATGTCACCGATGATAACTACGTTCTTATTTCGTTGTGGTAATGTGTAAAGCAAGGCGACAAATGAGGAGCAAAAGTTGGTCACGGAAGAGTCAGGTGAAAGGTATATACAGCCGAAAACGGTTGTACGTGTACTACAATTGAAGTCCCAAGGGCTATCACTTTCAATCCAAACTGCCTCGCAATCGGGCACATCAAGAACCAGGTCAATTATGCGTTTGTAGATTGTACTGTTCAATATAAATATCGCTGCGCCGCCATGACACGGGGACGCACGGTGGTGATATTCTGCATTGTAATTTAATATTAATATTTCAGTGGTTATCGAGACACTGCTTATATTGAACCCGTATGCTTATATCAACCGCCTGTGGCTTATTAAATCATGAAACTTTGTGCGTGCTTATTTATTTATTTATTTATTTATTTATTTAAAGTACCTTACAAGACTAGCTAAGGCATTCGGTGAAGAGAGCTAGTACAACATAATGAGAACGCAAAATAAGAACGAACAGCACTATAGACATAAATTCATACATTTCAGGTGGAAATGCTGTACAATACGCAAGAGCTCTCTGAAGATGCATGTTAAAAATGATAGGCCAGAGAACTAAGTTCATATGGAAAAAGACAAGGAAAATTCCAGGTACAGTGCGCATGGCTGTTTCTTGTTTAACAACTTAAACGAACATTGAAGGCACATCAAAGGAAGAACCAATAAAACTTATCTATCTATATAATCTCGATAAGTGCGTGCTTAGATTCTGGCGAAATTCCCATTATCATATTTTATAGATGAAACCTGCGAGATCATTCCTGGAGGCCAATGGTGCGTGGAAGCGCTGATGAATGGAAATTGACCGGCGCGCCGTAGGGGCGCATAAAGCCGAGATGATTATGTAATCTACATGATTTGCAGGATGGGACAGGCAGCACTGAGCAGAAACATGCCCACCATGGATGCTTAGTGGCTATGGTGTTGGGCTGCTAAGCACGAGGTCGTGGGATCGAATCCCGGCTACGGCGGCTGCATTTCGATGGGGGCGGAAACACCCTTACTTTTAGGTGCACGTTAAGGAACCCCAGGTGGTCCGAAGTTCCCCAACTACAGCGTGCCTCATGATCAGAAAGTGGTTTTGGCACGTGAAACCCCATAATAAAAAGAAAGAGTAGAAATAAAAAAACCTGGCCACATTAAACTTATTTGTGAACCAAGCACGAAAGGGCGATGTCGTGACGGATATTTAAAGGCGGAATTGAAAGAACGCGAATTATTTCGGTTATGCTAAAGTAATAATCGTATATGATAATGATATGTTAATGGATGCGTACTGTGATCTTTTCTCTTCCTTCTACTTTTTAAATCCCCTTTTCCCAGTGCAGGATGGCCAGCGGCGCTCAGCCTGTTTATTCTCCTTGCTGTTTTTCTTATCCATTCTCTCCCTACCTATTTCTCTACTAAAATCATTTAACGGAACAGACCGCCGTTCTGAAAGGCACGTGATCAAATAAAACTCCCGTCTCTTCCGTCTCTCTTGCTTCCCCCCCCCCCCCCCCCCCCTTATAAGTTTGCGCTTCGACAGTAAGACTTTTTTTACAAAAATCTTGACGGGCAGCTATTCCGAGTGAAATTTGAATTTTACCAAGTAAATGTTAGAATGCGCAACATGTGGTAGAGCGTCAGTAAACAGCTAACCTCACGCTATCGATGCAGTGTTGTAGCAGTTGTGGCAGTGGGCAGCTGAGCCAAACTGTGAAAAGTGTTTTATGCTTAAAGGCTGGGACACTAAAAGAGAGCAGCTTAATCAGTTTAAGGAGAGTGAGTAGGATGGCTAGTTGGTAAGACATTTTTTCTGAACTTAAACTGCGTTAGTGACGAGACACCGAGGTAGAAGAAGACAGGACGAACGCAGACTAACAAGTGGTTTATTGAAATCACGCAATGCTGCCGCTTCGATTCATGCGCATGCACAAGACAGATCACAACCGCGTGACTATGGAACACTCCCTCACCAAGTTCCTATCTACCCCAAAAAATCAAGCTCTTTCTTGAAGAGATACACTGACGGTTCGCTGACGTACCTATCTGGGCCATATCTGGCTATCAAGGAAGCGTCCAATATTTCACGTGCACTTTGGTCCTTTGCTCACCCTAACACCTTGGTTTTGTCAAAATCGGCTTGCACTTCTTAACACATGACCTACAATGAACTTGCATGTGTTTCCACTGCCATCATTTAATGAGTTAGGGTGCTCCATTAAACGATTGTTGATACATTTTCCGGTTTGCCCCACATAGAACATTCTACAGGTCAGCGGAAACTCGTAAACCACTTCTGTTCTACATGGTACATGAGTGCGTCTGCGTTTTATGCCACATCTATCCATCACTCTTGGTTTTATCTACGTTGGAAAGTGCGCATAACCGCTGACCTGTGTTTCCGCTGACTTGGCAAATGTTCTATGTGGGGCAAACCGGAAGATGCATCAACAATCGTTGAATAGAGCACTCTAACTTATTAAAAGATGGCAGCGGAAAGCACCTGCCAGTTCATTGTAAGTCATGTGCGAAGAAGTGCAATCCGATGTTCAACAAAACTAAGGTGCTAGGGCGACCAAACGACCAAAGGGCAAGTGAAATCTTAAAACCTTCCTTGATAGCAAGACATTGCCCAGGTGGTGCGTCAGCGAGCCGTCAGTGTATCTTTTCAAGGGAGAGCTTGATTTCTTGGGGTAGGGAGGGGGATTGGCGAGGGAGTGTTCCATGATCACGTGGTTGTGACCTGGCTTGGGAATGCGCATGGTTCGAAGAGGCAGCATTGTGTAATTTCAATGAACCAGTTGTTAGCCTGTGTTCGTCCTGCCTTCTTCTACCTCCGTGTCTGTAGGACCTAGCGCAGTTCACAAAAATTAATCAGTTTAGACACAAGGTACCTTTTCGAAACTTACTGTTCGTTAATCTTGGGATCATAATTTGATTATTAAAAGAGAAAATGAACGGCAGACTAACTTTTCCAATTTCGCGGCGACCACCCCAGCTCCTTAACGTCAGTGTGACGTCACGGATTGCAATGTCCATTCTCGTGATTTGGGCTAGTGGCGGCTCAGTAAATGTTCTCGAAGCTTGCCAAGTTCAATCCTTTAGCTACTTTAGAGTACCATTTAGTCCAGTTTTACCAAAAAAAATTTAGTTGGCCCTAGCAGACGTCACGTCACGGCGAGCTGACGTCACTCACGACGTCACAGCGAGGTGGTGCGGAAATGTCAAGCTGGCGTCGCCACCCGCTTTTTGCTATAGCCAATTTTCTGGTTTACCTTGCCTCCTCTCATGGCACATGTGGCATTTTCGGTATAGTGGAATCATATTTTACTTATACAGGTGAAATTAGCTTTCTCGTTGAGAGGCGCATGCCGAGTACTGCGCGAATGCCATCGTTCATTAAATATGGAATCTGGAAACGTGCGAGAGTGCCGTATAGGAATAATATTTTTGGAAGCTCGGTTCCGGCTTATGTTACCGTTGTACATGATGCCAACGACAGCAGCGTGAAGACACGATGCAGGCGTAGAAATATCACCGGGCACCCAGGATTACCTGCAGTGACGCAAATTGAAGACGAATATGAGAACACGCTAAATTCAACAGATCAATTGATATTAGAAGTTATACAATAATTAACATTTTATTATCTTTACCCGTCGAAGCAACTGGCCAAATCGTGCATGAGAAACGGCGCACTGTGAATATACGTATGACGCATTCGTTGCTCATTCACAAGAATTATAAACATTGACGTCTTTCTGTAACTTTTTCTTTAATCAAAATTATTTAAACAAAACGACGATACTGGAATTGCGAAGCTCGACAACGTCACAACGCTAGCAAATGGAGAAGAGAGAAAGAGGGATGCAAACTTTGATGTTATGCTGGCTCATATCGCCCGGCATGCAACTCCAGCTGCTTGGTGAAAGTTGTAGTATTCACAGTGTTCACATGAACACACACATATAGTCACAGACACCCCCCGTACACAATAGAAACATTCAGAAAGTTTCGTTAAGGTTAGTGAAAAACAAACACCATCAGCGCTCTGGTGGCGTGTAACACGCAGGTGGAACCCTTCTTTATGGGCCGAGAATGTGCTGCAGCTCCAAGAACGATTCGCGCTGCAACTGTAGTGACGCATTCAAAGACTGTCACCATGACAAATAGCGGCAGCACTCACAAAGAACCCCGTTGCAGATCTTCAGGGGTGCTGCACACCCGGAGTGCTTCGGTTGAATCCTGCCCTTAATGTACGCGTAGTTCGTGTGCAGGTCACGTTAAGTCTGATGTGGCGAGGGCAGGCTTGATTGTGCCTATCGAGGTCTCGCGGCATGCAAAAGTCACAAGTCGTTTTGTAGAGGGGTCCGCATTGATGGCTTGCGTCACACCAGACGGATCGCTGCGAATTCCCAAGCGGCTGCGGATACAAGAGTCGCCGCGTCTTTTCTCGAGAGCGATAGTAGTGCCGTGTGCAGCTTTGGCAGCGCAGGTCAGCCTGGAGGTCGCCTTGGATACCTTGGTGGGGTAACTACTGCAACAAACCTTTACGATGCAGTTCACACTCAAAGATTATGAACCAAGACTCAGCGCTTTGGTACATATACAGTAAACAAAAGCTACTCGCAGCGCAGCTTCAACGGTGGCTGTAGCGGAACTCCGTTGACTGAGAGTGGCAAAGATAGTAAGACTTGCGTTGGTAGGGAGTTGAAGATGCTTTTTATACATAGGAAGGGAGAAAGATTCATAGTGAAAAGGGAATCGGCACAAAAAATTTTGAGGCGACTCACGTCACTGTCGATCACGACCTATCTGGCAGGCCCCGTAGGTTGCAGGAAGCGAACTAGTTGTGGTGGTCCTCTCGCTACCTTCAGGCCAGACTTGCACGCAACAAATTACGTGTAATCATTTAGTTGTAATCAACTAAATTTTTGGGTGACTTTCTTTAATTTCGCGATTACTTTCTTTACTCGGTAACGCTCACTGTAATTCAATTACCCTCTTTCAGTAACCACTTACACGTAACCAATTACTTTATGGAACCACCAAGCTGCCGCAAGCAATGTAGCCTTGAGAACCTGATTTTAAAGGATACTAGGGTAGAACGTCCGAGATCGTGTCAAGCACAGCATCGCGAATGCGCGTGATTAGATAACCAAACCAGGGGTCTCCGCATTTGTTTCCTCATTCAACCGGCGGTGCTGGTATGTCTCGGCAGCGGAGGCCACCTATGACGTTTATAGCCATAGTAACACATACGGATAATTTCTTTACGGCTTTTCATTGGCCGAACCGGGAGCGCCTTCTACAAGTGCAGGCAACGATGAAGCGCCTTGTGCTTCACAGAAGACCCATATGCCGAGCAACCTGAATCACGTGGTCACCCAGCGCGCACATCGAGCAAACAGGTTAACTTTCCTTTCTTTCCTTTTCCTTTTTTTTAATTCCTCGAACCAGTTTTCAGTGTCACTGCTGGTGTCTTACCAACACTATTGAGAGGCGATGAATGACAATTTTTTTAAAAGCAAATCGTTAGTGTAGATAATCAATGTATGACGTGCTGCAGAGGGCGTACTGAATGTTCCAGATTGGCTCGTTCTGTTTACTTTATCTGTGCAAAGTTAATAAATGTTCAGAGGAGGGTAACGTAGAAGAAATCGATTAAATTTGAGCAATTGGTTTATTTAAATGATATTGCGCGACATAAAAAACGACACGGACGTGAAAGAAGACGACACACCAAGCGCAAAATTGCGCTTGGTGTGTCGTCTTCTTTCACGTCCGTGTCGTTTTTTATGTCGCGCAATATCATTCAAGCAATGGATTACCAACTTGCCCGGAATGCTGCTCTCATTAAATTGGTTTATTACTTTCGTGAGGCCGTAATTGGTGGCTGTAGTGAATCACATAATTGTAGTTGTAACCAGTTAATTTTTTTTTTCACGAGTGCGCAGAAGCCTGCTTCAGGCACACCTGCCAACTCTAGCAAATACTTCGTACAGTTTACGAATTTGGGCTCGTTCTGATATTACAAAGTTACGAAAAATAAATAAATTCAATCCGTGAAAAGTTTTAAAGATGTTGAAACATGGGCTGGCGCGAC
Organism: Dermacentor variabilis; assembly: GCF_050947875.1. Taxonomy (NCBI): domain Eukaryota; kingdom Metazoa; phylum Arthropoda; class Arachnida; order Ixodida; family Ixodidae; genus Dermacentor; species Dermacentor variabilis. The sequence goes on from NC_134571.1 coordinate 92,414,697, forward strand.
ATTGCAAAAAAAAAAAAAAAGAATCACGAAGTATAGAGAAACTGTGGCGGTACTTGCGCCGCCGTCTTGTGGCAACGCAGGACAACACATGCCAGGAGGCTGTGCTTAATTGATTCGAGCAATTTTATACAGAAATAGTTTACAGGAAAAGCACGTGAAACTGGCGTCGGCAAAGTCGTCTGAAAAAGTCACTGTGATCTAAAAACAACACAATGCTTGTCAATCTCTGCTGTGTCAAGTTTGCTACTATTTCTGTGATGCGTGCAAAGCTAAATCATCGGTACCAAAGTACGTAGGTTGACTTCATACAGATGACGTGTGCGCGAGGCGGAGTTTAACAGAAATGCGTGCTATAACCAGCCTACCCTCATCCTTTCGTCCGCGGGATATTTACGAATGTTAAAGTTATCAGGTTGGAAGGTATGCAATTTTAAACCATACATTTTCTGTCACCGCAGCTCTAGTGTTTCTCTCGCTTTGACAGTGGCCAGCAGTCCCTTCGGCGAGAAGAATACGAGAATGCGAGGAGCTCGATTACTTGCATAACTTGTTTATCTGCTCGAACTAACCCTGAGAGATTACAGCCAGGGCACCACACTCCCTCCGAGGCCGTGAGTGGTGGCGTTGGCTAACATTCCCAGGGTTAGATCTGGTAGATAAACACAAATACACTAAAAAGTAGGCGGGAAAACAACGTCCACGGTAGCTCAGTTGGTAAAGGCATCACATGCGTAATGCGAAGACGTGGGTTCGTGTCCCACATGCGGCCAGCTGTTTTTTTTCCCTTAACTTTCATTTTCTTTTATTGAGAATTTCTTCTATGTTGTCCTTGGTGTCATTGTTGGTCGGCTTCTTATGACACAAATATTTTATATATATATATATATATATATATATATATATATATATATATATATATATATATATATATATATATATATATATATATATATATATATATATATATATATATATCGACTCTCTTCAACTGAATATCGCATCGGATCCATAGAGCCCAATTTTTGAACCCAGCTAATTAAATCAATATATGAGTAAATAAATGTTGCCTGTAAGATGCACTGAATAACATTTTCGCGTGTATGATTTAATGCTGCGCTAGCCAAGGGCTCCGTAGGCAGCTACAAGAAATATTTTATAAGTGCTACGGCGGCAAGTTTAAAGGAGAGCAGCCGCCTTACAAATCTGCAACTTACTGATCTACGCTTACTTACAGCTACGCTGACGCCGGTCAGGCGCATGGAGGTAACGGGCCGTGCAGAGGCCGACAGGTCAGCCGCGACCAAATATAAACGCCAAAGCGTGCGGTTGAGATTCGTTGGCTGTATACGTGACCGAACTGCGTAACTCAGGGTAGAACTTTGGTACTCCTTGCTCGTGCGCTCACCGTCTTCGTAAAATTCATGGGCGCCCTGGTCTTTCACGCAGTCAGTCAACGTTTCGAACGTTGCCGGAGGTATTAAGGTTGTTTTGTGTCCACGAGCTGTTCGAAGAACTAACGCGAAAACAGCTAAATCCATCGCTTTCGTCGAGGAGCCAAAGGTGACGAAGGCCAGCACACTGCTTTGAAATGTTCGATTCTTTATCAGAGTTCTTTCCAGTTTTCTCCTTAAGAGATCCATGTCACAGCTTAGGCCGCGGGCCAGTCAAAGCAGAGATAGAAATGTTTGCGCAAAGTAAAGAAAAACGCAATATGTCTTAAGAGGAAAGTCAAGAAGTAAACCGAGCGTCGAGGAAAATAAGAACTGCTGCAGTGATGCAAGGCCACAACAACAACGACGTTACTTTACAAAAGGTAAATCTGAGGTAAATCAAGTTAACCCAACGTAGCCTAACCAAAGTCACCAAAGTGGTGACCATATTATGTGCGTTGTTGATTATACAGGTATCCAGGCAGTAACTAATGGGCATTTTTTAAATGACTAGCCGTCTTTCAAGTGGCTTTATTTGCTTGTTGTGAAACTTGAGCCGATTGGTGGCGTTTTAGAATTTACCCCGCACCTTTTAATAAACCATCGTGCGAGTAAAGCTTCCGTATAGCATCGCCGGTCTTCAAACATAGTAGGGTAACAAAATCTAGAAACTTCGGAATAACTAGGAAGTTCTTTGCGAATAACGCCAATAAGGAAATAAATCCCGGGGTTTTATGTTCCGAAACCACGATCTGAATATGAGTCACGCCGTAATGGGGGACTGCGGATTACTTTGACCATCTGGGGTTGTTCAACGTGCACCAAATGTCGCGGTACCCGGGTGTCTTCGTATTCAGCCCCCATCGAAATGCGGCCGCCGCGGCAAGGATCTGATTCCGCAAAACTTCGCTACACCTCACGAGTGCTGTTGTGTAATAAACCCAATACCACGCAAAGATGTTGCCTGCGAAGTGAGTTATTGGTGATTGCCTAAAAAAAAAAGCCAGCTTGATCACGAAAAGAATAACTGAGGTCTTAAAGTGCGTCAAGTACATTGGCACAGCAAGCAACTCTCTTTATCTCAACACATGTTTGATACAATGAAAAAATAAGACCGGCTGTCCTTTTAACTATAAAATTTAGTTCCTTTTTCTTCTCTTTTCTTTTTTTTTCTTGGTAGGTTGGTTATACCGATGAGTAAACGTTAGGGCACCTATCACATCTGCTGATGAAAGGTTAGCCACTCACCAAATATATTGCGCTGTAGCAGTGGTTGCCTATTGTTTTCGACTTATATAGTAAAGCCGGAAACGAAGGGGCAGATGGAGTAAGCAAAGGAACAAGCAAACGATGACGATGACGACGCATATGTCGGTGACCGTATTTCGTTTGACTGCGACGGTCGTGTGGTGTTCAGAATATACTGGAACCAGGACCGTCGACTTTCCCCGATTAGCACCACCCGCCATTTTTTAAAAGCTTTTGCCGGTGTTCACTTTTCACCGCAATTTCACTGTTATAGAGTTCTCGATCGGCTCAGGTGACGCATACAATAGTTGAACTTATTTGAACGTTGTCGCCAACGGGCCAGTTCCTTTTTAAACAGCGTGGCCACATCGGCCAATCGTGGCCAATCGTGGCAACATCGTGGCCACTCAAAGCGCAAGATGTGTGCAAAGAGCCCTGGTGGGTAAAACACCACGCACTGTGGCTACCATGGGATCTGTAGCGATGGATTTGTCCAAGTACGTGAGTTCGCTGTCGGAAGATGGCCGTCATAGGTACGTCGAGAGGCTCTTCATCTGCGTCGTGCAGTACTCTGATCCTTACCTCATAAGCGGCTGGATGACAGTTCCCAAGTGCAAACCGAGCGTGCGACTCGGCGGCATGTATTGAGGGTGCAGATGATTTACGTCTGTGAGCAATCAAGAAGCTCGATCACGATTTGATTGATCCTGATCGAACAAAATCACGATCTCAAATGTTCGTGAAGCCGCACTCTATCCGGATCTGACTCGACCGCGATTGACACTGCTCGTGCGACAGGGGCATCAATTTATGCGGCAGAAGGTTTAAGTGCTTGTTTGCTACAGCAGCAAACCACTGTTCGCGCATTTCACGCTAATCTAAAAGAATATGTCATGTATAGAGCTGCCTACGTGTCATGGGCTGTTTTCATGACACAAACGCGAACGTGACTGCATTTGCCCCGGCGGTTGTCTCCCTGTTCGCGTTCTAAATTAACGTCATCCAGCACATACCCAGAAATTCTGGACACTGTTTCTTCACCATTCTGTGGAACTTCTGTAAAATTGGGCCCCTCCGTTAAGCCCATATCTTCTCGTTACTTACATAACGAGGGTCTCGAATCCGGCAACATTGATGCCTTCAGGTAGCACGTGTGGAACCAGATGCCTTCACCCAGAAAGATCACGTACTCGTAACGCCTGCGGCAGAAACGATGTTCTATATCCGCTGCCAAGGTTTGTGAGTGGTGGCGCTGGCTAACACTCCCAGAGTTAGTTCTAGTAGTAAGACATAAATACCCAAGAAAGTGGATGAGTAAACAGCGCCGCGGTAGCTGAGTTGATTAGAGCATCGCACGCGTAATGCGAAGACGTGGGATGGTTTCCCACCTGCGGCAAGAAGCTTTTTCATTGATTCTCATTAGCCATTTCTTAATAATTTCTTTAATTCAAATATTAAGTACAAGCATATTTCGACTGTGCTTTCCTTGGTGTCTTTGTTTGTTGACTTCTCATGGTTATTCTCATATATATATATATATATATATATATATACATATACTTGTACTTACTAATTGAATTAAAGAAATTATATATATATATATATATATATATATATATATATATATATACATACGACTACGGCTACTATGCACTCGGTACGATTTCTGTAGAGCTCTTGAGTTTGGTTTTAAATCTTGGTCGTAGTTAACTGGGATACCCGGTATATATATATCATAAGAAGCCAACAAACACTGACACCAAGGACAACATAGGGGAAATTACTTGTGCTTAATAAATGAAATAAAGAAACGATAAGTTAATGGAAATTAAAGTGGATGAAAAAACAACTTGCCGCAGGTGGGAACCGAACCCACAACCTTCGCATTTCGCGTGCGATGCTCTATCAATTGAGCTACCGCGGCGCCGTTTTCCCATCCACTTTCTTGGGTATTTATGTGTCCTAGTGGAACCCTGGGAGTGTTAGCCAGTGCCACCACTCACAGACCTTGGCGGCGGACGTGGAACGTCTTTTTTTGCCGCAGGCGTCACGAGAACGTGATCCTTTAGGGTGAAGGCAACTGGCCAATAAACCCACATATGCTACCTGAAGGCATCAATGTTGCCGGATTCGAGACCCTCGTTATGTAATAACGAGAAGAAAGGGGGTTAACCGGGGGGCCCGATTTTTAATTGTCATATCATAAGAAGCCAACAAACACTGACACCAAGGACAACATAAAGGAAATTACTTGTGCTTAATAAATGAAATAAAGAAACGATAAATTAATGGAAATTAAAGTGGATGAAAAAACAACTTGCCGCAGGTGGGAACCGAACCCACCTGTGGCACTGGCTAACACTCCCAGGGTTCTACTAGGACACATAAATACCCAAGAAAATGGATGGGAAAATGGCGCCGTGGTAGCTCAATTGGTAGAGCATCGCACGCGAAATGCGAAGGTTGTGGGTTCAGTTCCCACCTGCGGCAAGTTGTTATTTCATCCCCTTTAATTTCCATTAATTTATCGTTTGTTTATTTCATTTATTAAGCACAAGTAATTTCCCCTATGTTGTCCTTGGTGTCAGTGTTTGTTGGCTTCTTATGATATGACTAATAAAAATCGGGCCCCTCGGTTAACCCCGTTTTTTGTCGTTATATATATGCCGGGTATCCCAGTTAACTACGACCAGGATTTAAAAAAAACGCAAGAGCTCTACAAAAATCGTACCGACTGCATAGTAGCCGTAGTCGCGTTTCCTTACAGCCAGTATTTTTTCATCACGAACTATTAATCAATTGCGTTTAATTAGTGATCTCTTTAAATATTGCTTGAATCGCAAACGTATGGATTATAAAGCTGCAGGGCACCTCAAATAACCTCCGAATCAAGCATTTGTTTCGTGCTCAGGTTTGCCTCGTTGGTTTGCCCGAGAAAAAACAACCAGCGTGCGAGACATCCAAAATACGAAATAGATACGCCTTCGCGTGCCGCTACTGAAGCGCTCCCAAGCGAATAGCCACAGATACATGACTTTACTAGCGGCGGCTGCTCGAAACAGGGCTTCACGCTATGTGATGGTCGCGGCATCATGAGAAAATGCCGCTGACGCGTTGATAAGCGTAGCGGAGCCGTAGGGGCCGCGGAGGGGACGGCGGACTTAGGACTGTAATTTTGCGCCCTTCTATCGTTCTGTAGATAGGCACGCCCGGAACGTTTGTTCCTTTTGTTCCCTTTAGCAATAGAAACAAACCTTACGTATGCTATGTTCATCTAAGGCGTTTAGTCGGATCTGTACGACCAGCATATATGCTGTTGCCGATTATGTAAATCATTTTCGCTTGACGTGTCTGAGAGTAGATAATAACGGGAGATCTCAACGGTACCAGGCCAGTGACCTGCTCTTCAAGACGACAGTCATGCTCTTCACGAAGGATCAGAAGGTCAAAATGATCCTGGCTCTGGGGGCGGCGAACGGTGACAAGATGAAGGCAGCCACGCTAAACCGGATGTGGCATTGTGGAGGACGCCCTAGTCCGTCAACAATATACTTAGAACGTACGAAATCTTTTGCGAGATGGGTAGCTTCACAAGACAGCGACGCAGGACTGCGACGGTATAGTTCAAGAAGCGGAAACGGATGTCACCCTATTCTTACATAAAAAGCTTGCGGCAAAGATAGAAATTTGTAAGGACTGCTTGGTTTTGCCTGTTTTCAGGAGTTCAAGAGACAGAAAGGGTAAATGGCCAAACCAGTTGCACCTTTGGATGTTTCTTCGTGGGCGGCTCAGGCGCTTTACGTGCTTTTGGTTTATTTTTTATTGAAATAACCTCCCGAGTGGCTCTTTTCTGTTCTTCCGAGAGCTGTTTTTTTCTTTTTTTGTGCTTTTTTTGCAGACTGTGTTTTTTTACATTCGTTGGATTTCTTTATTAGCTTTGTTTCCTAATACGCGAAGGTTAGTGCTATCCCGAGAGCCTTATGATCGAGCATAACATCCTTGCGTCCGCAGATGCTGACGCTTATCGCACCACGCTAGTAAGGTCGCGAAACCTTTCGAGCCATCCTAGATTACGTAGCCTTGTACGATGTGGCGATAAACGAATGCAGCAGTGCATCTTTGAAAGGTTGCTTGGAGGCGCTTGTGTAGCGGCGCGCGAGCGCATATCTACTGCATATTTCGCGTATTTCGCGGGCTTTTGTTTTTTTCTTGGAAAAAACAAGCAGGCTCATTTCGGCACGAAACAAATGCTTGATTCGGAGGTTATTTGAGGTGCCCTAGAACTTTGTAATTGACATGTTTGCAATTCATGGAATAGTTAACAAGTTCACTAATTAAAAACATATAATTTTAATACTTCGTCATGAAAAAAATACTGCCTGTAAGTACATGCCGGTACTAAGCAATCGGTATGATTTCTATAGAGCTCTTGGTTTTACGTTAAGTCTTCATTCAAGTTAACGCGGACATCTTTTATATATATATATATATATATATATATATATACCACCATATTTCATCTCATCTTCTTCATCTTTACTTATGATCATCCTCACGAGCCGTCGCGATTTCTTTGTCGTCGGGACTCCTAATCTTCGAGAATAAAGAAGTTCCTGAGAAGTGGTGAAGGTTGCTCCTCATTCCCCAAGTCCTTTCAGCGTTTCTCTCTGGAGCTCCATTCGGGTCGTCGTATAACCCCATAATTTGCTTCAATGTCCGGTCAATACCCACGCTGTCAAACCAACGCCGTCGCCTCTGCGCAGCCTTCTTCCGTCTACACCATCAGCAGCAGTCAGCGTGACCCCCAAGTGTTTGCTTGCTTACGCGGCGAAGACTTCGATGAATGGCTCGAGAACGACGATCGAGTTAGCGACGACAATAGGTGGGACAATTCTCATTAGCTCCGGCCGTTTTTGTACAGAATAAGGACGGGTCAGTACGCTTTTGCGTTGGCTACCATGCCCTCAACAATATCACGCGCAACGACGTTTACTCCCTGCCACGAATTTATGACGCCTTCGACTCGCTGCAGGGCGCTGAGTACGTCTCTATTCTTGATCTTCGAACTGGTTACTGGCGAGCCTGAAAAAGAGAAAACGGCATTTGCCACCCCGGACGGACTCTAGAATTCAACGTGATCCGTTTCGGACTCTGCAGTGCGCCTGCCACATTCGAACGCATGATAGACAGTGTCTTACGAGGTCTCAAGTTCTTGGACACTTAGTCAGTGAAGGAGGGGATTCGGCCAGACCTGGAGAATATTGCCACAGTCCTGAGCTTTCCCTGCCCGGAACGCCAAAAAAGAAAAGAGTTGCGCAGTTTTTATCGGCCTCTCCTCCTACTTACGCTGATTTAGCGCAACTTCGCAACGCTTGCGTCCGCATCGCCTCAGCTGTCCGTCCTCTCCCTCGAACGCCCGTCTTCGTCGACAACTTGACCTATTAAAATTGCACAACAGGGCCATATTCCGCTACATTTACAATCTCGATGGCAACAAATTGGTCCCCGTCATTCCCAGTCCTCTGCAAAGCGATGGTTTACAAGCTTTTCACTACGATACAACGGCACGACATCTTGGATATCACAATACTTACGGCAGGATCCGACGCCGGTTCTCTTGGCCTGGTCTCTACTCAGCTGTGGTCGAGTATAACGCCTCTTGCTTGCCTTGTAAAAGCGGCAAACACCCCAAATCTGCTCCCGCTGGGCCCCTTAAAGCCTCCCCTTGTCCTGCTCCTCCGTTTGATGCCGTCGGACGGGCCTCCTCCTCTGACCACCAACGGAAGTCGCCGGATTGTGACAGCTGTTGATCACCTCACTAGCTATGCTGAGATAACTTCTCTATAATCTGGCGCAGCTTCTGAAGTTGCTTTTTCCCTCGAAGCATCTTTTTTACGCCATGGAGGACCCACGCGTTCTCCTCAGCGACCGCGGCAAGGTCTTCCTCTCTTTCAGAAGTTCTACGAGCCACCAGCACTGTTTATAAGACAACTTACAGCTACCACCCACAGACCAATGGCTTAACCGAGCGTTTATTTGTATGCCCTCAGACATTATCTCAATGTACAGAGTCGTCCACTCTTAATACGAACACGGCGCGATGTTCGTACTAAGAGTGGATGACTCTGTACGTCCGCCCGGTCCACATAAACTGGGATCTAATTCGACAGTTTGTAACTTTTGCCTACAGCATCGCCCCTCAACATACCATCACCTTTCCCAATTTTTCCTTGTCTACAGCCACCCACAATATTTCATCCTTGATTTCTCTTCTTGGCCCCTGTCTAATCGGGAGTGCCTCTTTCCGAATGATTAGTTTCCAGTCTTGTCCACGGCCGCTACCTCACCCGCGTGAACACCATCTCCCAAGACGCCCGCAAGAATCGCTACGATTCGGCCAACCGCAGTGTGATGCTGCGCCCTGGCGACGAAGTGCCACTCTGGGCACCTGTGCGTATCCCCTATATATTTGGCCATTTCACAATCGTGTCCCCGGTTAATTTGACAAATTGACAGCCTTCTTTACCAAGAACAGAGATCGAAGTGTCAGTGTGCCGTCTACCGCATTACGTGATTCTGAATTCGCCCTCTTGTGCAACCGCCTTTGATGTACACGTGCCCGTTCATATTGTTCTGTATGGGCACGTGTGGCATGGGATATCTATGTAGAATCCTTCCATGCCATCAAACAGTTGTGAGTAGTGCTCACCTTTGCTTGCCTCTCTTGTGTTCGTGTCTTTTATCGCGCTAATTTACGTGTTCAGCTTTGCAAAATCAACTAGCCCAACAATTAATCCTTCGAGAATCCTAACTGGACTGGTCGCGGACCGCCTTCTTCGAATTGAAGGTACAGAGATATAAAATCTCCATTTCGTATCTAACAACAAAAGACAACGATAGAGGTGATCTGAGTTTATGCTAGCGCGTGGTTTTAGACATACGATGCTCCTCACGCAGCAGTTTCGTCTTTTACGTGGTTGGTAAGCGGAGTGAAACTCTGGCGGGTGACATGCATTCCCGAAATGAAATATTCAGAAGAATATAAAAATTAAATTATGGGGTTTTATGAGCCAAAACCACTTTCGGATTATGAGGCACGCCGTAGTGGGGGACTCCGGAAATTTGGACCACCTCGGGTTCTTTAACGTGCACCTAAATCTAAGTACACGGGTGTTTTCGCATTTCGCCTCCATCGAAATGCGGCCGCCGTGTCCGGGATTCGATCCCGCGACCTCGTGCTTAACAGCCCAACACCATAGCTGCTAAGCAACCACGGCGGGTTCAGGAGAATAGCTCTCCGTTTGAATGTTCGACGTTTGTCAAGCGCCCACGATACTAACCGCCTTCTACTCTGTATCAGCTTGCGAAGGAGGAACTCAGGTTAATCGTTTTGAAGGGGACATACTTTTAAATATGGTAAGGATATTTTTGTTGCATTTTATCCTCTGCCGTCCCGTGATACCTGAATAATAAGCATTAACATTTTCTTTCCTTTTAGCACATCCTGCTAAAATCCAAGTTACTCTATTTAGCGATCTGTTAGACGAAAAAGTGAGTTGTGAATTATAAAATATTGCGTTAAAGGAGTAAACGCAAGCACAACAAAACTCTATAGTCCATTGCCCCGAATTCCCTAAATGAAGATGTAGTATGTCTTTACTGTCACGCAGAAGTGATGGTGAAGGACACCGGCAATTCCAGAATTGGGAGTTGCGAATCTAACTCCTTATTTCCCGTACTTGTTTCCTGTAAAAGATGCGACGCTCAAAGCACAACGATCGCGGCGCGCACTGTGGTGCGTCGTCAGAATCTGATCTGTATGTCAAGGTGTGGGTTTAATCAGACATAAACCACCGTAGTACATCCTGGCCCAATGTATGGCACTCGCGTTTGATCGCCAATGTACGCCAGTATTCGCTTCACGCGCGCATTCTGACTACATGACACTATTTCGCTATAAAATATGTGGTACCATATTGTAAATTTCGTATACATTCAAGAGCTTCTTGCACCAAACGATAACGTTGTAACAGACGTTAGACGCTGAAGAAAGGTCACCGGAAAAAGTTGGAAAAATCGACAACATGTTAAACTCCTGCAACACGTGAAGGCGATCGAAAGCCTGCTGCACATTTGGTAATGCGTCGTCTCGCATCGTCGCGTTGCTGCTTTTGCAGTTCGGCGCCTTCGGTCCGTTTTCGACGCTTAGATACGGCTTCGGTCAGACTCGCGTCAACGACGTTACTCTACGACTTTGCGTTGCATCCTCTCCCCAGCGGATTGAAACGTAGGCTGTTTTGTGTGTTGTATGGGTGATTGCAATGAATGTATGCACTGTTCGCTTCACTTTTCTGGGCGCTTGTAGCCCCTGCCTTTGCAGCCATTGCATTTTTTTTGCTTGCTTACGGGCGCTCTCAAGCATGTGACTTAGCTGTGTGTGCTCGCTGGAGAGCATTTAAGCTCAATCATTGCGCACATGTTTGGGCCTCCCACGATGCACGTCAACCAATGGAACAATAGCGGAAGCTCGTGCTTGTCCTATTGGGGTATACTTGCTCTGCGAGCCTCTTCGAATGTACCTTCGCGTGTTGACCCGACACAAGCACCATCCTCTGTCATCACTCTCTGCCACCCACCCAGGTTCCAGCTTTTCAAGGACTATATCGCGTCATCAGAGTGTTCTACCGTCAAGATTTTCTCCCGCCTGTATTCCGAGAATACCCCCGTGGCTTCTGCCTAAACCTTTCGTTACATTTCAGATCCCTGGAATTATTCAAATGTCATCCGTTGCATCTATTGGCCTCAAGCAACTTACCCAGTTGCACATTTCTGCAGACTACGGTGATACTGCACACGTGTATACCAATGGCTCTGTCACACCATATGCCTCCACTGCAGCCCTCGTCATTCCACATATGCTCATTGCTCGGCGGTTTAAGCTGGACCATGGATCAACATCAACTGCGCAGAACTTGTTGCTATCCGGGAGGCACTTCGATTTCTCTCCGAGGAGCCTCCTCACGCATATTCTGTGATTGCAAGCCAGCTCTTCAAATGATTGACTGTGTCATCAGACGAGGCCCATATTATTCCATGGCAATAGAAATTACAGAGCATATCGACCACACAACTAGAAATGGCCACAATGTCACCTTTCAGTGGATGCCTTCTCACTGTGGCGTGATAGGAAACGAACAAGCAGACGCTGAAGTGAAAACTGCTTTACATAATGCTTCCGAAGTACGCATTCCGTTCTCACGAACAGACACAATCGCCCTACTTCATCGCGTAGTACGCAACCGTACCTTGGAACACTGGAGCCAACCTGATCGGCGACACAAGCGAGTACACAAATGGGACCAAGAAATGACATTTCGTATACCTCACAAGCCGAAAAGAAGCCAAACGAGCATGGTGCACCGGATTCGCCTTGGTGTCGCATTCACCAGCCGTTATGGACGTATGATTGGTGGCAGTGACATTAGCCCAAACTGTTAATACTGTGAGGTGCCAGAAACACTTTATCATATATTTTGCGTGTGTCCCACGTACGCGCAAGATCGACAGCAACTGGTCTTTTCCATTGCAAAGATTCATAAGAGGCCGCTATCAGATGAGTTTCCTTTAGGTCATTGGCCTAATGGAAACAGCACAGTCCTGATAACAAGTGCCACTATAGCTTTCGTCCAAGCCACTGGGCTGGACGCACGGCTTTAGAGATGCTACAACTCTGTGAATTTGTATATACGCATCTCTTCCTTATACCATCATCATCATTCATCAGCCGTTTCCCTCCCTGTCCCTTTTCCCCAATGTAGAGTAGCAGGCCAGAGCAAGTTATAGCTTAGGCCGACCTGTCTGCCTTTCTGTAAATAAATTTCTCTCTCTCTCTCTCTCTCTCTCTCTCTCTCTCTACGGGGGTATTAGCCATTGACAAAGTCACGTGAATTTTTTTTGACCCCTCGAATATATAGACGCCGCGTTTCTGTATGTTGTATGTGCGATTCCAATGAATGTATGCACTGTACGCTTCATTTTGATGACTGCTTGTAGCCTCTGCATTACGAGAGGAATGAGCTGTTACATTTTTTTTTTGCCTACTTGAGGGGGTATGATGTTAGTTTTTGTACCATTGAAGCCGACGACGCGTTTGAAAATGATAGCGATAAGGGACCCTTGTCGCAGAAAATCCAGCGTCAGACGTCGCCTCACCAAAAAAATTTCGTACCAAATTACGAACCACGCATACCCAACCACTGTTCTTTACAAAGTTATACCTCGGAATTTTTGAGAACGGCAGCCCACAAACAAATGCAATGACACACACACACACACACACACACACACACACACACACACACACACACACACACACACACACACACACACACACACACACACACACACACACACACACACACACACACACACACACACACACACACGCACACGCACACGCACGCACACGCACACGCACACGCACGCACACGCACGCACGCACTCACGCACGCACTCACGCACGCACACCAAAAAATATCACCTACAGCGCATAGCTTTTACGTTACCTCTTTTCAGAATAAAAGCGCTATACAATAACAGGAGATCTACCCACGCAAGAAGCCGAGTTTCTACCAGAAAGCTTGCCTTCGTGTATAGCATTCGCTGCCAGCGTTGCTTGGTAAACGTTACAGTTCCATATGTTGCAGTTGTCGGCAAGCATGAAAAGCAGTTTTGAATCTTTGAATGCTATCATGTTTCACTTATGAAGGCGAAGCTTAAGCGTCCTCCGGTCATTTTTTTTTCCAAGGCCATCGGGGTTATGAGCCACTTAAGGCTTTCGCCTTAATAAATGTAGTACAGTCACCTGAAATATTATCTCTAGCATGGTCGAAGGGGCCTCCAGGCTGCACTGCGGCATCGACATGTCAAAAATTGAAGAGCTGAACATTGTTCCGATTACTGGTAAATAATAAACCAATATTTATTGTGCCAATGTAGGCATGCGGTTTTGGGGCTGCATCCACTACGGGTGTCACGTTAGAGCACATATTTAACGTGACTGTACGCAAGGCAGTATTGCCCCATATCTCTGTATTTTCTTTTTTCAGAACCTTAGATGGTCAATTAACTTTGCGCAATACACTCATCCCAAAAATTTGATATGTTCCATTACAACGCACATGTCCGCAGTGCATATTTCATCTCAGCTCATATTTCACGTGACTAAGTATGTTATCATTTATTTCACAATATCGCGGTGTTTTCTTCTTTAGCTTTTAACATTAGGCAGCCAAAATATATGCCGCAAAGCACTCATCGTAATGCTTCGGTACTTTTCATTACAACGCACATGTGAACGGTGCTCCCCATCTTTTACCAATAACTAAAGAGAATATCCAATGCTTTTACCCAGGAAGCTATTTTTATTCCTGATAACGCCAGTAAATCGAGCTTGATGCCATCAACGCTCTGAAATCTAATGGGAATCGCACACAATGCTCTTGTCCAGCTCGTGTGATGTACGCTGAGATGTTTCATGTAGGTAAGTTCTTGTTTATAGGTAGAGGTGCACGGTTGGGTATACACAGTTATAAACTGCATTTGCATGAAGAAAACGTGTCCAAGAATTCGCACTTGCTTTGCCAGAAGCCCATACCACACCGTGAATATTCAGGCGGTATTTGTTTAACCGCATCAAACTTTTAAAAAATAAGCCAATATAGATCTTGCTGGGAATAATGTTATCATTAGAGTGTTCAGACGGTAACCTTTGGACACGAAGTAACATGAAAAATTGTGTGCCTAACTAGTAAAGCTACTTAGATTAACTTTTCAAGAATTTGACCTTACGTGGCTAAAGCGAATCAGTAGTTTGGAGCCGCGAGGTTTTCTAGCTGAGAGAAGAACGTTTTGTTAAACATACTCCTGTAAGAGCTACGCGAACAAATATTACACATTCTGAAAGCGTAACTGACGCGGAAGAAGAACGTGTATTGGCGGCGAGAACTTACGGAACCGCCATCTGTCAGAAACGTCTCGCTTGTATGGTGTGAGTATAACGTGGCGTGCTTCTCGTCCGTTTGGCTGTCGGCACTCAAAGAAAACACCAGAGGAGAAGCCCTCCTTGACAATCCTGTAAGTACTCTCGAAGCGACGAACGTTTGTTATTGTCAAAATAATAATCTTGGGCATACAAAGCGCAGAATGGTTTACAGGCGCTGTCTCTTAACTGAATATGTACATTGAACGCCCACTGCGCGCAGTCGCCGCGATGGTGTCCCTCGAACCGGTTTCTTGCGTGAAAGGTAGGCAGTCGCTGAGAGCAAACTATGTGAACTATGCTCTTATAATGGGCTGTCCATATAACCAAAGGGAGCGCAATAGAATGAAGCCTCGATGCAGTGATCGCACGCGTTCGCAGCGACCGACACTGCGCGTTTGCATGCATGTCCACGCACAGTATTTCGCTTTCGCTGCGAACGCGTTTTCGCACCGAGCCGCGAGCTTTAGGCTGCAGCATATGAACATTCAATTTCCACACTCTTGCGCTTGCGGACTGGCTGCACTTGGACTGCGATCCGGCTGTACGCCAAGGGCCGCGCCACGTCACCTGCCTGCAAGATGTGCGGAGACCCCGAGACTCTGGAGCACCTCCTCTGTGCCTGCCCATACTTGGCGCAGGAACGCTCCATAGTCCTCACTACTTACAGACGTCACGGCCTTGCAGCGACCACAGAGACTGACTTGCTGTTCCCGGTACGTCCCTGGCTCCCTGCGCTGCGAATATTGCTGGAGTTTATAGACGTAATTGTATTTAGGGGCATTATATAGACGCGATCTAATCTCCACCTTGTGAGCGCCGACTACAACGCTGGCGCCTTTGCTGAGGACTGCCACCTGTCGCACGTAGCGGAGTCCATTAAGCCTCATTCTCCTTCCTTTCGCTACGCTCTTTCGCTTCCCGCTCCCTATCCCCTGACGATGCTTCGCCGTCCTCCCTCAGGGGTTGCGGAATCTAGCGTCATTGCCTTCTTTAGATCACTATCATGAGCATTTGACAGTACGCGAGCAACCATTGTTGCGTGGACGCTATCAGAGCTGTTCGAAAATAATTTCGTTATAACCAGGCACTTCGACGCCTATCGGTGACTTGTTATGTGCCATCGCGACGATTCAATCTTTTCCTTTTCTTCTAAATTCTTGGGCATTTCAATATCATTATTTCTCAAGTTACATCACATTGTATGCTTATCGGTCTTCTCAATGAGCAATTTCCCGCTACTTCTTTTTCTTAAGTACATTCACTGTTCGGTGCTAACACAAACATGAGCCTATGCCATGCCCTTTTTTTAATGTGCTTCTTAGCGTTCACTTTCCATCCCAGTGAACATGCCAGTATCTAGCATCAAGAAGTTCCTATAACAAAGATGCGTGACATGGCAGCTCGCGTGGGCGAGCGTCTCAGTACGCGCTTTATGCCACTCACCGAACATCTCAGCCCCGACGCCATAGCAAGAATCTTCCTCGCAGAAGGCCTTGCTGCACGTCCGAGTTGTAGCCGACGGCTGCTTGCCGGTTCTAAGTTTCAAGCTTCACGCAGCTTCTTGTCTAGCGGATACGTGTGAAGGCTGACATCGGGCTTCGTTGCGTATACGACCGGCACTGCGGCACCGAGCCGTAGCCTACTATGTTGGACGCCTTCAAAGGCAGCCACTACTTATTAGAGTGCTTTCAAGTATTGTCAAGCAGACACCCGAAGCGGGAAAAGCTCACCACTTATCAGAACCGCAGCGCAGATAAGACTTAGCTTCTTTCGGCGCTTCCAAAGCAGCCGACGCGGCCGCTGTGTCTACGTCATCCCTCATACCAGGTCACGCCGATGGCGGCGCCAGCTTTTCCAGTGGTATACCTCGCTCACAATAACGTCGACCTCAGCGCCTCAGCGCACCCAGCCTTTAGTGATGTTGCCATTGTCATCATTGGCATGGATCCTAGAGCAGGTTTCTTGCGGCCAGCCCGTTTTGGTTTTACAGCTAAGCTGTCTTTGGCTACCCTCCGGAAAAATGGTGGTGGCGAACAGAAAACACCTTGCGACTAAACCCAACTTTCCCGCGAATGCTCGGTATATCTCAATCTAACATAAGTATTTTGGAAAAAAATTCCTACTGAAATTGGCCGCTAAGACGACTCTGTCATTACGCAGAGTTTCGTTTACTTATCGTAATTAGTTCAAAGTGAAGTTGTAAAGGTCGCAGAATTCCCGTCTGCTGCCAATACAAGGGCATCTACGGAGAAAGTATGGTTACAGAAAATGGCTGTAACTCTTGCGTTATCGAAACTGTCACGAAACAAATTATATGACATTTAGCAGTTAAGATAACTCTAACATTAGGCAGAGTTTCATAATACTTTTCATAATTATATAGTTCACAGTGAGGTTGTAAATATTGTGGAATTCTCGTCTGCTGTCAATACATGCATGGGCTTACATATACGGGAGGCAACGGACTGCCCCATGTTTTTCCTCTAGAATAAAACTCTAGCCCTTCAAGTTTCACTCGGCTAATTAACTAGGTAGTATTCTCAATAGCGAATTACACACAAACGGGTTTTATGTCATGCATTCCTTTGGACGGCGCCCCGGTCATTGTATGTCGTCGCTCGCGTCGAGGCTAGGCTTAACGGCCACCTGCGTCTAAACGGCGTTCCGTCGCAGCTGCGTCGACAAGACCGGCGTCTTTAGAGCGGCGTTGTAAGAGTTCCTCGGTGGTAGATCTGTGTATGTAACTCATTGAATTTTTCAAGCTAAAATACGTAGCAAAATCCTAATGTACGACTTACACACAACCTACAGACGTGATAACATCGGATTGTAATCGGACTGTACGAGAAAATTTAATTCTGTTGCGCGAAAACTCAAAGAAACCCCTTTTCCAGCGTTTCACCAGTCATAGACCGGCCACGACGTCTGCCATTTGCGCGCGCCGGCGCGTCAGTAGACAGTAGACAGTTTTAGTTACACGTACGTAGAGCCTTTGCGTACGTAGAGCTTCTACGAGTGAGCAGTAGGCATGCGCAGAACGTAGCGGGCGCGCGCGCGTCTCACGGACGTACGTGAGATTCAATTCTTTGCGTGCGTTTCTTGCGCACGTAGGCAGCTTCGCGCGGGAGTTCCGCAAGATTACGAACAAGCGATAGCGGGCCGCGCG
This sequence comes from Dermacentor variabilis, assembly GCF_050947875.1. Taxonomy (NCBI): domain Eukaryota; kingdom Metazoa; phylum Arthropoda; class Arachnida; order Ixodida; family Ixodidae; genus Dermacentor; species Dermacentor variabilis. The sequence continues at coordinate 92,432,584 of NC_134571.1, forward strand.
TGCGCAGACGGCTCGCATCGAAACACGGCGACAGGATTGAATTGGCTACCGCCGTGTTCACATTTCCCAATAGATGGAGCTGCGGGGTCCCTCTTGGCGTGCGTCGCGTATACGTGTAGCTAAAAGCGTTTCAGATGGTGTGCGCTTAAGGTACGTAGGCTTTTAACGTTTGCGTACGTGAAGCCTCTACGTACGTGTAACTAAAGCTGTCTAGTATTTCGGGGGTCACGGAGCGGCGCGCCCGATTCCTTGCAATACCTCCAGATGGCGCTCGCCTCCGCCACATCGCGACCCACGCCAGACGCCGCGTTTCTTCCAGAAAGCCCGCCTTCGTGCATAGCATTCGCGGCCAGCGTTTCCCAGTAAATGCTACGCTTACATACGCTCCAGTTGCCGGGAGGCGTGAGAATCAGTCAGGGATCTTTGAATGCTATCACGTTCCACTCTTAAATGCGAAGCTTAAGCGTCCCCCATCTTTTTTACAGCGAAGCTGCATATGGCTCAGATCCGGGGTTTCGTGGCGTCTGCGAGCAGAAATTATCATCATCAGCAATGACCAGAGCGTCGTCGTCTTCTTCGTTCGCGCTAGCTCCGTGGCGCAACCACGCGAACACTCTCGTGCCACTGCTCGCGCGTTCGCCGTCGTCGTCTACTTCCACAGTTGGCTCCGTTGTGCAAAAAAATATCATCAGCAGCAATGGCTTCTTCCACAGATGGCTCGTGGCTTCTCCCACACACACACACACACACACACACACACACACACACACACACACACACACACACACACACACACACACACACACACACACACACACACACACACACACACACACACACACACACACACACACACACACACACGCACACACACACACACGCACACGCGCACACGCACACACGCACGCACGCACACGCACACGCATGCACGCCCACACGCACGCACGCACACGCACACAGAGAGAGAGAGAAAGAGACAAACACTTGCGATACACGACGCTGTCAGGTCGTGCCAACTCGCGTGCGGTCGATGCCTTTTCATCTGCCTTGTTCGTCGTGGTCGTCGAAATGCCGATCGTGATAACTTTATTAGTCGTCACTATAACCGATGTGGGGATCATGACGATGGCCACGAAGAAAATGATGATAGTAAACACGGGTTTATTAAGGAAAGAGAGACTATCAATGCAATATAGTTATGCCGCCATCTCCTTCAACGAGCTTTGCGCGACAATACTTTAAAAGCCTTCACGCATTACAATTCCTGCTGCATCATCCTGGTACTAAGCAGGTGTGCAAGCAAAGAACGCCTTTTTAGGAAACTTTTTCACTGCTGTAATTACTAAAAGTGTGCGGATGCCCTGCTAGGCGGCCGACATGTAGTGTTCCTGTATGTAGGCTCCCTATAGCCTAAAGTTGGGAGCCTTCAGTGCTTGCGTGTAGGCTAGCTTCAAGCCTATAGAGTACCTGTCTGCGTATCCGTAATTTTCGCAGATATAAACGCTCGACTTGAAAAGCCGTTTCCCTGGAGCGGGCGTCAGCCTGTCTCAGCCAGTTCGCTTACGCGGTCAGGTCACAGTGCACTGTGACACACGCTGGCGATGCGCCGAGTGACATTTGTTCAACGCCTTGTGACACTTGTTCAACGCCTTGTGACAGCGTCGGAACGAGTTAAAGCTGTAGACTTGGCCTGGCCGCACAGGCAAATTACAGCGAGCATACCATTTGCCGGCAAACCATGTCTCCACGGCATCAGACCGCGGAAATGCGGTTTTTTTTTTTTTTTGTGCTCACAGCCTTCCGGCATTTGCCTTTCCGGCTGGAGTTTCGTGCAACTTGTGTGCACGCCAGCGTTGCGGCGCCTGCTACGCGGCCGAAGACGGCTGTCGTTGCCAACTTCCTTTGCCCTCCTGCTCTCCCCGTGCAAGTTCAGCAACGCAATCTCCGGTACAAACGCAACGGCTCGCGCATGCGGAAGAGTGACTAAAATAAACAAACAAAGCACGCGATAACACGGGAGCTCTGCGTGCACGCGTTGGGCACGCATGGTCTGCGCGCGCGGACCCGTAATTCAAGAGATAATGGAACACGGCGCCGCAAGTGCTTACGCTCGGGAAGAATATCGTATTTGCAGACATGGGGAACGAGAAAAGGCTGGTCACTTATGCTAATACGCGGGAAATTGCGGCAAACCTCTTAGCCAGCGTTGTTAATGGTTTCGCAGCGTTGTTCGTGGTTAAAACGCGCGCGGGCTTTTGACTACTGGAGCGTAGGAAACTCATTTTCCGAGAGAATGCTCAACCAGGCTTTCCAGCCATTCTATGTGCTCTGTTTCTCCGGGAAGCAAGAAGCCGACTTTAAGGCTGTTACTGAGAGGCGCTTTTTCGCAGAAGAAAAAGTGCTCGCGTTCATCCACTCGTCTGAAAAAACTGCGAACTTCTGTAAGTTTTCTGGGACGATCCCAAGTACGTTTATTTACTTATGCAACTGTAAATCGCCTGTGGCTTCTTGGACTACTTCGCGTAATTTCCCGTCCAGGCCTTTCAACAGTATTCCGTGTTCTGTTGGCCACGCGACGAGCAGTATCCGGTGCCACCAGAAAACGTAATCCTCTCCTGCAAATGTCATAAAAAAAGAAAATAGAAAAGCAAACTCGAAGCACTTCATGTGTACATTTATACGTTGATTTATACGCCAATGGCGGAAAGAGAGGAGGGATAAACCCGGGTAACACATTTGTTATCCGTGCACTACACGTGCACGACCGTCTGTGAGCCCCCACAGTTAGTGACGTCATGAAATCCTTCTGTATATGTGAAAAGATTCCCTTGCATAAAATCTATTCTGCCTAGCGCTCTGCTACGACAAGAGGTAACGAATCGTAGGTAACGCACGGAATAAAAAAAAGAACAATAAAATGGAGGACCCAACGTGAAGCTCTACCAGGGGAGCAGCGTCTGTCAAATCATAAACTGGATACTGCGTTCTGAACGCAAATCGGGAAGCGCGTGGATCTGGCCAGGGCATGTGAACTATGTCGTTCCAAATAAGCCTCAGTCGTTGGTTCAGCGCTCACCGCTTTTCTTCTCTGTACTGGTGTTCAGCCATCTCGAACTGTTCTATCGTATAAGAACACAGACTTACTGAGTCAACTACAGTAACTGCTTGGGCGCTTATTTCATTCATTTCATTTCATTTATTTACCCTAAGGGCCCAGAACAGGGCATTACATAAGGGAGGATAACAACAACAAGAAACTTCAAAAGGGGGCTTATAAGCATGAAGATCAAAACACAAAATAAAGAACATATCTATTTTCAGCATTAAGAAGAAACAGTGCATCCAGTAGTAGCATGGCGTAATGATTATATAATGCAATTAAATTAAATTATAGGGTTGTACGTGCCAAAATAACTTTCTGATTATGAGGCACGCCGTAGTGGAGGACTCCGGAAGTTTCGACCACCTGGGGTTCTTTAACGTGCACCTAAATCTAAGTACGCGGGTGTTTTCGCATTTCGCCTCCATCAAAACGCCGCCGCCGTGGCCAGGATTCGATCCCGCGACGTCGTGCTCAGCAGCCCAACACATATAATGCAATAAAAGAACATCGAACTACAACACTGTTTAGAATAACGCAACATATACATGACAGTGATCAAAGGTAGCAGGGCGCTCAAGCAGGATAACATAGTAATTTAGAAAACATCACCTGGCATGGCACGTTTGCTCATTAAGGTAGTTTAGACAAGCCGATTGGTAAGAAGATAATTCCTTAATGTTGACAATGAATGGCGAAAGGGCATATAATTCATTCAGTGACAAGACTAAAGGTAAACGTGAATATTTTTTAGTCCGCGCGAAGGGTGGGTATACCTTGAGTTCGTGGTCAATGCGGGAAGAGATGTGGGCTGCTGGATGAATGAATTTGCGTGAAAAGGCACTGTTATTGTAATAAACACTGCGAAAAAAAGGATAATCGTGAATGTTTTCTGCGGATTACGAGAGGTAAGGTGCCAAGGTTTTCTTTTATGGATGACAAACTGTGATAACGAGATTATGAGGGCGAGATGAATCAAGCGGCTTTACTTTGAATTGATTCCAGCATGTCAGTAAGGTAAGCTTGATGTGGATGCCATATGTTAGAAGCGTACTCTAATGATGGTTTAATCAGCGAATTAAATGCATGATGTTTGGTGTCGGAATTAGCAATGCGTAAGCGGTGTTTTAGAACGCCAAGCTTTCTAAAAGCTTTGCTAGTGATTAGTTCTATATGATCATTCCATTTGAGGTTGCAGTTGCAAGTGAACTACTAAGTATTTATTCGACGAAACTGTTTCAACTGCAGAATTGTTATTTGGGCACTTGTTAGGCAAAAAGTTGAAACTGGGACGAAGTTTAACGTATTTAGTTTTCTCGATGTTAATATTCATCTGCCATTTGCTGCACTATTGTGAAAGAGTCGTTAAGTCGGATTGCAGGTTTAAAGTGCCGTTCTGGTTTCCTATTTCTTTATATACTACGTCATCTTCAGCAAAAAGACGTATGGAAGACTGAATGTTAGTCGATATATCGTTTATGTAGACTAAATATAACAGTGGTCCCAAAGCTCATCCTTGTGGGACTCCAGACTTGACATTCGTGTGGTGAGATACGTAATGGATAACCCTGTAAAGTTGCTTAGAACTGCTGCTTCACGGAACCAAATAATAATAATAATAATAATAATAATAATAATAATAATAATAATAATAATAATAATAATAATAATAATAATAATAATAATAATAATAATAATAATAATAATAATAATAATGAAACGCTTGTTTTGGCTGCACCCGTCAACACGCGGCAAAAGGCTGCGATTGGCCATTTTGACTAAAAGATATCCCTCCCATTTGTTTCATTCAGCCTGCGAACGTGAGGCCACAGCTCGCACGATTGATCCGCCTACATTGACGTAGCCATGAGAACGTATTGACGCAAACTAGTCCACATTGACGCATTGCACGATCTCAAGTTTCTTTTAACGCGATAGTGTTCAGTGTCCTAGCTTGCCGCATAAGATACGGCGTGAGCGTCTTGCGTCGGATGTCGTTTAGCGAAAAATCATTCGCAACCACTACCACGCAGGCTCTCCGCGTTGTGCAGAGGCGTTACTGAAATAATTGAATTATTCAAAGTAAGATGCGCCAGAAAAACCGTAAAGTACAAAACAAACAGAACTCACAAAAGACGATAGCGTTGGATCGTAATTTAGATATACCGAAAAACATAATTCTGTTAGGCGGAAACTCAAACCTAAGCCCTTTTTCCACCGTTTCTGCCATTCATAGAGCGACGTGCTGTGATCGGTTCCTTGCAACGCCATCCAGATGGCGTTCGCCTCCGCGCATCCGCAGCCCACGCAACAAGCCGCGTTTCTATCAGAACGCTCTCCCGCTTGCCTTCGTGAAAAGCGTTCTCCGCCAGTGTTTCCTGGTAAACATTACTCTTATATAAGCTGCGGTTGCCAGGAAAGATGAGAAGCAATCTGGTATCTTTGATTGCTATCGCGTTCCACTCTTAAAGGCAAAGCTTAAGCGTCCTCCAATTTTATAGTGAAGCTGTATACCTCTACCACCCAAAAAAATTTTCGTGTCGTTGTAAGCAAGAAACTCCCCATGCGTGGGCCGGTCGCGGAGATGGTGCAATGCCGGGCCGACCCGCGGCGGAGGTGCAGCAGGCGTCAAACACTCCCCGTACGTTGGCCGATACCGAAGAGAGTGAAATGCGGGGCCCATCCGCGGCGGAGGTGCCGTTTGCCATTAAGGGCCCACATACACAGCTTCGCTGGTCATCTTTCTTCACAGAGTGGAAGGGCAGTGAGATTTCTTTCCCTTTCGTTTTGCTGCAACCTCACACTTACACATCAGGACGCGGACAGAGCTGACGTGATTGCGGGAAAAAATTGCTGATCAGCCCTGACCATTATTTTTTTTTTTTTGCGATGACCAACTGGCAGACGATGCAAACCGAGTCCTTGCTTAGAACTAAGGTGAAACAGCGCGAAAAGGACGAGGACACAAGGAAACAAATACCACAGACAAGCGCTTGTCTGTGGTATTTGTTTCCTTGTGTCCTCGTCCTTTTCGCGCTGTTTCACCTCAGTTCTAAGTATGAACCAACTAGCCCTCATCAAGATCTTACGAGTCCTTGCCGTGCACTACACTCACCACACTGCAGTCAAAGCAGCAGTTGTGTAGGCGACGCTCAGTAAGCGCCGCTGGAACTGCAAAAGCATCCTATAGCAACACCACAATCTATCAGCGTCTCGACGTCGCGAGCTTGCAGCCTTTTCTACCGCACTGGATGCACCGAACGCCACCACCGTACTGTTTGGTGATTGGTCGAACAAACTCTCCCAGTAGCAAACAACTCGATCGTCCACGGCCACCGCGGCGAAGCAAGCAAGCGATGTTATACATTACTCGGATATTTTATTGCGATGGCAATTATATGACTATTCCGAGCTAATTTTTTCCGCCGGCGTCGCCGTGAGGTTCCAGCGTATATTTAGGTATATGTATGCTATATTCCATGCAATGCTATATAACGTGCGGTATATGCGGGTTACATTGCCACACCATTCTATAACTAAAGTTGCTCATACCTGGTCTTACATTCCTGACAAAATTATTCCTAAAAACATTGAAAATGGTAGCCCACAAACCAATGTCATGAAAGAAAAACCTACAGCGCGTGCCTTTTATCTTGAGTCTTCTGAGACTTAAATATTAACAGTGCGGAACAATAACAGAGCTCGAACCTGAAAATTATGCAGTTTTATTGGCGCGGCTGAACACTACCTCCGGGATCGGCCCAGGAAAGAGTTTTGAAACATACACGATATGGAAAAGGGATGGTAAAATCGGTAAAAAAGACGTAGGCTTCAAATAATAAGCATAAATAAAATTGTCCGATGACACGATTCAAACAGAGGACCCCTGGCACAACAGCTCGGTATTGCTTAGTCAGGTTGCGTTTACTTCAATTCAAACTGCCACTACAGCTACGAGCCTCATACTTCGTGTAGTAAACTAAGATGTTGCTATCGCATTCATCGCTTCGCCTTTATGGTGAAAGTATTATACGTTTTTCCTTTGTACCCTCGCTTGCTTTGCCTTTTTGTTTTTGTTTTCTACATTCCTTGGTCAGTGGAGTTTATTCTTGATGACTGGGGGAGCCGGTGCTTCGGTCGCCTATTTTCCCAGGTCGCCTACTTTTTCATGATGCAGCAAGCGCTCACCGACGCAACAAATGTAACGTTTGAACGTGCACGAACGGGAAGCAGGCCGCACGCTGTTTGCTATGTGTTAAGGGCTGGGCGGAACGTACAATTCACAACGCCATTCGCAGTCCGGCATAGTTATCGGAAACAACGCGCAAACCACGCTCGACGTGCAACGATCACTCGTAAAGCGCGCTGCGATCTGAATAGCCACTATTGAACACCGTGCACAGCACACCTGATTAACTCAAGCACGCCAGGAGACTATCTGTTACCGCCACGTTTCAAAGTGGATACCAGTAAATCATCATCATCATCATCATCGTCGTCGTCGTCGTCGTCATCATCATCACAATCATGATCAAGACGACCCGAACATAACTTTTCTTCTTCCCGTAAGAAGAATGTTCCCGCGCATCTGAGGACATTTACTACAAACGATACCGCACGAAATCGTGAAATACTTACTCCGCATAATATTGTGCCAGCAATCGCGTCGCGGCCTCGCATTGAAGGCAGAACTGCAACTTCTTTTGCTAACTCTCTCAGTCTGCTGCTATAATTAAACGCTAGGGAAAACACGGGGAAGGCGGGAAATTGAAATTCAAGACCCTGATCGAAATGAGAACAAGGAAAAAGCGGGAGCCATCGTTCCGACAAGTGGACTTGTCTTTATCAAGGCAAGTCCTTGAAAAACGCTGTGTGAGGGAAATCATTGGCGCGTGTTACTGCAAATAACAATTATTTCGTAAACGAACAATAATTTTGACCTTCGCGGCTACACTCGTCACCCAAGGGGCACTTTTACTCAGCAAGGAACTGAATAATAACAGAGCCACAGCAGGCATCCGGTAACACCAAAGCGACACCGATAGCAATATCTCTGCTAGTTTCCAAAACCATATTCTGGCACGAAGTTGTAGATGTTCGTTTTGAAGAAAAAAATACAAAAAGAAAGATAAAAAGAAAGAACAAGAAATACGGCTGTGATCCAAACAACTATTCAAACAGCGAACGGCGGAGGTTATTGGACAGAACTGGAAATTGTACTAGTAATCCGGGCATTTGGCGACACAAAGGCGACTATATATGCGGTTTTGCACATGTAGCTCGCAGGGTATTAAGAGTTCTTCAAACTTTTAACACGTCCCACACGCCTTTTCACTCTCTTAATGCTTCTGACAAATAAAGCTGCGAAAGGACATCGAGGTCCTTTCACAAGTCGTGCGGGCGTGATTCTAGATCGACGCAGGTGGTGTTGCCGCCCGAGAGCGCAAGGAGCGTGTGCTTTCGGAGGGAAAATAACTTGGCTGTGGGCTTCTATTTAATGGGCGGGATGAGCGCGTTACGTGTTGCTTACACTGTCCTTGGTGAGCTAGAAGCGTGGAGTTATGAAAACATGGAAACGCGTAGTTACGATAAAATATTGTGACAGACCAGGGCCAAGCTGTCAGCTCAGGGACACGGCACCCTGGACTAGTTGTTACGCCGCCCCCTCGACCGATTCTACCGACGGCTCACATTCAAGGAGGTTATTCCTCCTCCTCCTCCTCCTCCTCCTCCTCCTCCTCGTCCTCCTCCTCCTCCTCCTCCTTTTTTCTTATTTACTGAGCTAGTTCGAACTGCGGGTTTAACACTTTCTTTTTTAAAAGAAAAGTAACAAAACTAAAACAGCAAGCTAGTACGCGTGTACCCCAATCGTGAAAGTTTATCCCGTCGCTGCTTTGACTCATCGGAAAACAACGCGTGGAGGCGACATTCGAGCTTGTCTTAAGGCTCAATCTCATCGAGTCAGCTGTCGACAGACAATGACCCGACTAAGAAGGACCAAAAAGATAGGTTGGAGGATACGATGTAGACCGAGGAGCACTTCCGTGAAACGCTGGACAAAAGCTCAAAATGAATAAACATCATCATCAGCGTCATCTTTATTATTATTATTATTATTATTATTATTATTATTACAACGTTGACTGCTATGATATCATAGGAGGCTTACCGCATCTGTCTTATATCCGTGCGGGCTTCGGTGTGTGCAAGGACGACTTGGCAAAAATCCACACAGGCAGGCGAACGTGGGTAGACGTTTGAGAACAAGCCCCAGTGTAGATAATACTGAGTCCCTAAGCTTTGCCTGGAAAAATCGCAAATTCCGTAATTATTCTTATCCTAATCCTATTTGCAAGAAGCGCAATATTTAGTGCAGAAATCCTTCAATAAATCTATGAGGGTTTCCTTCTCGTCGGACGCTGTTTTGATGGATTCCCACTAAGAATGGCATAAATCTGCTAAAATTCTTTCTTTGTTTCCTTTTTGCTTCTGAGCAACTGGGAACGGCCGTGATTCTGATGAGATTTGCGACATCAAAATTACGATTTCCAGCACTACGAAGGCTGCAGAACAAAAGTGACAATACGCATAAAAGCACCTCATTTGGAGACGACGGAAACCAAAACCAGCCTATAGCGAGTAATAGGCAAAGGTTACTTGAGCTCAGGTCATTTTGATGAATATAAAGAAAGAAGCAAGGAGACTTGGATGTTTTTGATTTTTACGGGCTGACGTACCAATAAATAAATAAATAAATGAAATTAATGCTTGATGATGAGGACATAAAATTTTGGAATCGTATTTTTGTAAGATTGATGACGATCTGCTTGTGCGATTTGCTTTACAAATGCGAAATTATGTATTTTGACACACGAGAGGGAAAAAAATATGGAAAAGGAGGGAATGCGTCTTTACAGGACGTTATATCGAGCTGGCCAATGCAACTAAACAGCATGTCATTGTCTAGCACACTTTGGCGGCGCCACCAGGACACCAAAAAGGCAACAGGGTCAACAAAGCTGGTACTCGAACTAGTCCGTAAGTTCGTAGCTCACCGGAACCTCCATCAACCCACGGGCCGCCCTGGTTCTAGCTTTGATCCCCCTACTGACCGTGGGATGCCCTGGAGATCCAGCACCGCCTGCTGTAATATAATCTCAGGTGCTCTCCTCAGGGGTCCGTTCGCCGGTGTTATCTTAATTTTCGCCTTGAGGAATTATCTCATGCGACTAAATGGCAAAGTAAAGGTATATTCTTTCGTGCAGGAGGACGCGCGAAAGAAGAGAAGAGGTGCGCTCTTCCAAGCGACTGGTCACTGGCCAAAACGCATGTGAAACCACCTGCTTCCGGGCCAATCTCCAGCAGTGGGTATAAACTAGTGTTTGGAAACAATAACAAGAACAGTTCCCCATAGCTATTCGTGACAACAACTACTACTACTGTCGCTGCAGGCAGAATCGTCTTGCAGATACCCACTCCCAGAAAAGGAAGATGAGGGGTGCCTAGCTTCCTTAGTCCTCGTGCCATCATGCGCGTGATTTACGTTGCATTTTCTGCGACAGCTGTGTCAGATTTTAGAACTAGGGGATTCGAGAGGAAATGGTAATTTTCACCGTTCAAAATTCACAGCAACATCAGAAGGACGGGAAGGCGACTGCATGTGTTGGGGCCAACGTAGGGAAAGCGGTATCGGAGCGACCCCTTAGGAAGAAGCTCGAAAGGGAGGGATCGAGAGCGTATGACTCCCCCTCAGCTTTATTCTGCTGTTTATGCTTCTTTATCTTTTCATTTTCTCTGCCCCTCTTGCCTCTTCTACAGCATGCACCACGATATGCCGGAATAGAAGGGAAATCAATACTGTTTAACTATAGAGTCTCTTGCAGCCTAGTATAACGAAGCGTATGAACGGGCTTTGAAGGGGACATAAACAGCGAACGAACGGGCGTGATAACAGACACTTTCACTTCGTCTAGCCCTCGGCAATACATGGTGCCAGATGGCTGCCGTGACAAGGGGCAATATCTTCTGAGGCGCCGTACAAAGAGCATTGTCCTTTGCCAAAGTAACGTTATATCAACTTCGCACCGTGCACGTATCGCGCGCTGCTAAGGCAACTGTAACCAGACGACCTCACTCGCTACGAAGGTGCACACCTTGCGTGTGGCCTCGACATCCAAGTTTGAAAACAATCGGCACACATGCCGATATAGCATTATTGCCCGAAGGATCTGGAATGTATAGTCAACCCGAGGGGTGGAGTAAGACAAAAAATACAGAAAAGAACACGATAGAGAGACGCGACAAATTCGTGAGAAAGTGCGGTAAAATTATAGACGAAGCGCTTGAGTGATACAGGAGCCAAACCGGCTTTGCCGAAGGCCGCCAGACTGACTGCTCCCTTCTCTACTGTTTAGAAATCGCTTCACCCTCTCTTACTCTTTCATTTTCTTGTTTAGTGCTTGGATTTCGAAAGTGCACCCTTCGATTCCACGTGCGTATTCCTTTGCTGCCAGTAGAAATCCGTGACGTCAGTGAGAACAGCGCAGGAAGGTCTTACGTGCGCGTTCGTCACAGTGGACACCCCCCCTTCCCGCGCGTTTTATATATGGTGCTCGCTTCGGATGCTCGTCATTCGAACGTTCACTATCGTTCTTTGCGTGAGTTCAGTCAGCTCCACAGGAGGACCCTCTTCGGGACTTATAGCACGGAGAGTGCAGGACGGTGGAAGCACTGCCGTCTACGATGTCTTTTCAAACGTGAGTCGATATTTGCTCGCTCTTAGTTTTAACAAAGGTGTTTGTAACGGTCAAAGCTGTTTGTAAGGGGCAAAAATGTCGCTCACGGTAACCTTACCGATACCGCAACCGAAAGTGACTATTCTAACGTAGCCAAATCATAGCCCCGACAGAGGTTCGCGCATGTATTCGGGCGCACTTTGATTTACTGGTTCATGCGATCTACGTGTAACGTGCGAGTGTGCTTGAGCAGAATGTTGCCTGGCGTATCGCGAGGTTCATGTCGTAGAAGCGGTCATGACGCATCCAGACTTTATTTTTTTGCTTGTGACCATGTATTGTGTTCGCCGTCAAACCCATCAAAATGGATTAGTAAGCGCAGATATGCACGACCTCGGCTTCTTTACCGTAGACATTTTACAATAGAACAATGACCCCTCACGCATCGTCGAGCACGCCTATTTCAAAGGGCACGCGGGAAGCGCACATTGGGAAGAACAGTATAGAACTATGCAAGCTAAACCACCAAGCACATTTCTATGCAGGCGCAATGAGATGACTAAATTCATTAACGTCAGTCTTTCCGGTTTAACACAACGCCATGTAGGGAAGGAGCCTCTACATCAAGTGATGGATAAAAACAATCTGCATCGTTCTAATTAAGACCGCAGCACGATAACGTCCACTCCGATAAAATCTCCACGTACTCTTGTACTGCGGCAACAACGCAGGCCGTATGACCACTAATATCTCGTGATCTCATTCCACCGCCTTCTGCCGCCATTGACCGCTTCTCTATTTTATCCACCTGCATTTTATCTTCTCTCTGATTGACTACCATTGAAGTGTTGTGCACGAATAACGACATTCTCGACTACCTTTTCGATTAAGAATCAACATTAAGAATGAAACACAAGGCAGTTGCCTTTCGTACAACAATATACGTCTTTATTTCGAATTCTATATGAGGATTCCTTGACGAAATGCTGTTGACTTGTCTTGCAATGTCACATCTCGCCCCGAACCCCAGTACACCCTTTGTTTTCTGACATAAATGTCACGTCAATCTCTTTGTCCAGCCCGCTAGTGACAAATGTTGTTGTTTACCTGAGTGCTCATGGCGCGAACACAGTGAGAGATTACTGTTCTTGTTCCTTAGTGAAATGGAACCACCCATCCTGGGCGATCGGCCATGAATCGAGCATTCAAAAGACTATTACTATCACTGTTTAGGGATTCACAGCTATGGTAAAAAGGGTGCGTTTCTTCTTCTACGAGGTACCGGCATTGCTCTACGTGGACCGCTTCTGGAGGACAGCAGTTCACTAATAAAACATATGATATATATAAGGCAGGGGTAGATGTTGTGGCCTCAGCTATGTAGAACCGACTGCGCACATCCCACAAAGGCACGATTCAAGTTGTCTCTCCCCCTTTCCACTTCACCTTCCTCCCTCAAGTGCAAAGAGAAAAAAAAAAGAAATCTAGACACACAAGAGCGCTAGTAAGGAATTATATTAATCTTTTCGTTGCGAACAATGGTCTTTCTGCCCTTGTGGGTATATTCGTGCCATATGTTAAGGGGGATAGTAACTGACCCCGTGAGTCCTTGCATTCCGGTAGCCGATTCTTACACGAACGAAACATTACGTATAATCGGCTCTAGATCGGCGATTACGTAAGTGCCGAAGGAACCCCTTCTTTAGAAGATTTTCGCGAAGTCCGCGTTCTTCCTGTGGAAAGAAACAGTGCAACTTCCGTATCCCACCACTCTCCGGTGAGACCCTTTCTCATTTCCAACGTTTTCCACTCCCAGCACTGCTGCAGCGACGTGGTGCGGTCCGGCATGCGGGCGCTCCTGTTCCGATCTGCTGGCGTCACGGGGGTTCATTGAGCTCTCATTTGTCCGACCCTCTCTGCCGCGCGTCTGCGTTTTTTCTTTCTTTTTTAAGCGAAGCTTGCTTTGCCTCTTTCCTTCAACTTTTCCACTGCTGCTGCTGCTATCTTGCACATCTGGTCTGGGGGTGGTGGAAATGGTGTATAATCTACATGGTAGGAGCGGGTCAACATATTGTACCAATTATCGTCAATCAGCGCAAACAGCTTCGCTTTCAGCGATTACCATAACGCGTGGGAGTCACATGATTTCTTTTTTTGTTCCTGCGGGTGGCCAGTTTTCTTGCGATAGCAATTATATGGACAATCCAAGCGACATTTAAGTGCGGAAGCATTTCTATGCCTGCCCAACGAGGAAATCCGTCCACCAGTCAGTCACGTAAGACCAATCGTTATAAAAAAACTCAGGTATATGAATTCGGAATTAATTCGAAAGGAATAACGTTGGCAGTGGCGAGTTTCGAACCTACGGCTTCACGCTCAGAAGCCGAGTGTCCCACCCACTGGGCAAACCACCGACGCTTGGACAAGGTGAATATATCTGAACCACATGAATGTGTTGTACCGGTGGTACAAAACAAATTTCAAAGGAGAACAGTTTCTACAGAGGCTTTCTTGCAAGGTTTGGTGATGGTGGAATAAAGACCATCTTTAGGACCACAGGCAGAGCTGACTTGGGGATTGCAGACATGAGGAAAATTTCGATTTTGCGAAGATTTATTGCCGAACACATCACATCCCCGATATGTTTCGGTCGTCGCGGGATGCGCCTTCCGTTGGGGCGTTCCTTCACTGACCGAAATGCCACCGATCTCTCAGGGCTCGTGCTCTCCGCATCACGAAGCACCAACAGATAAGCAGTCAATGAGTTGATAAGGATAATAAGGAGTGATGAGTGGCCATATGGGTCACATCACGGTTTATAATAGTTGGACGCTGATGGATAAAGTGCTAAAGGGCGATAAGGGCTTATTATGGTCGGAGCAATTCTGGTAATGACCGTTAAGGGTTGATGAGGGTCGGATCAAGTCCCATAAGGTTAATAAGGACCGATAAGAGATCAACAAGGGTCGGATGATGTCCTATAAGGCTGATAACCGATAACAGTCGTAACAGCAACAATTCATTCGAGATAAAATCCAACTTCGTGTTCGAAACACAAGCATTCATCGCAAAGAAAACATCAAGATTCTGGGTATCATATACCAACAAAACGCAAAGTCCACGCAATGGGTAGAAAAAACAAAACGTTCTCACGTCAAGACAACGGTGCTGCGAAAGGTAACAAGCAATGCATGGGGTCTATACGATGGTCAAATCAAACGGTTCGCGCAAGCGCTGCTCAACTCAACGTTCCTCTATGGCCTAGCTTTCCTTCCAATCACGCGGACCCAGCTCAACACAATTGAAAGCATCAACAAATCATGCATCCGGGTCGCTATAGGGCTGCCAAAGTACTCGAAGGTCGAAGGTCTCTACGGAACAGGTCTACTTCTCCCAATAGGTGACTACGTAGAACTGGCACTGCAAGCCCAGAACGAGCGCCTCAAACTGACCAGCGCAGGAAGAGCTATCAGAAGCAAGATAGGTCTCAAACCTACCTAAAATTTTGCCCACCACTCCTGCATGGGAAGGTATCACAGTGACAGACAACCGTCCACTTCCGAAGCATATGAATCAAGCCTCGGACAAAGAGAGAACGGAATACTATGCTCAAAGGCACACGCATTACCTCGGAAGTTTATCCGACGAAGAAGAAATTATTGACACGGATGCTTCGTGCACTCTGGAAGGGTCCAACACTGGGGCGTTCTTGAATTGCAGAACAGGTGAAGCATCCTCATTCTCTATTGTAGCTGTGCACTACATCTGGGGATCGGCCCCGGAAAGAGATTTGAAACATAACCGATACAAAAGAAAAGTGGTGGTAAAGTCGCTTTGAAAGACGTTGACTTTAATTAATAAACATAAACGAAATTGTCCCATGGCCGGATTCCAACAGAGGGCCCCTAGCACGACAGCTCGTTTTTATTTACTTAGTCAGCTTAAGTTTACTTCAGTTCACGCTGCCACTACAGCTACGAGCCTTACCCGTAGTGTAATATTCTAACGTGTTGCTATCGCATTCATTGCTTCGCCCTTATGGAGAAACTGTGATTTTTTTCTGCTGACAAAAGGGGAACATTTATTCAACTGGATATTAACACTGGGCTCCTGTTCCGATACGGCAACCGCTCTATGAGTGACTGCAATACTATAGCTGATGTCCTCGTGTGTTATCCAGCGCGTTTATTTCTCTGGCATCACAGACACGCTTGCCTTTAAAAAAAGAAAAAAAAAGAGACAGGCACCATTTAGTCAGCGTAAGATGTAAGCATAGCTCCTGTCGGCGTTTTTCAGATTTTCCTTGGTGCTTTCAAATTCTTTTTGTTGTTTTCAGTATGGCAGGCACTTAGTTTTCTTTTCTCGCCTTCTGCAAATTTTATTTTCCTTTTTCACTTCACACGTTCATTATTTACTTCATTCCATCGTAACATATTCATTTCCCAGTATATTTATTTCATTCTATAACGTTAATTTACTATCGCACCTTCTTTCATTACTTTCTCGATTATCTGCTTCATTTATTCTGTCTCTCTTCTCATTAATTAATTTCTTCGCGCCTTTACGTTTTCCTCTTTATTTCTAGCAGCCAAGGTGGCTCGGGGGCTGTGTGTATGTTGTTTTGTGCTATGCACGAGGTCTCGGGTTCGATTACCAACCGCATTCCGACGAGGGTGGAGTGCGAAAACGCTCGTGTATACAGCCCCTCGCGTGCGCATCAAAGAAACCCAGGTGGTCATAATCAACCTCCACTACGGCGTCCATCGTTACCGGCTGTGTAGTTTCGGGAATCTGAACCTCATAGTTTAAAAATCTCTAATTCTCTCTTTCTTCCATATATCCTTGTTTTTTATTCATTTATTTCTTCATACGTCCACACCCGCCCCTTCCTTTCTTTCTTTCTTTCTTTCTTTCTTTCTTTCTTTCTTTCTTTCTTTCTTTCTTTCTTTCTTTCTTTCTTCAGTGTTGCCTATCTATTATAAGCGACACAGCAAGCATCAGGCTCCGCCTCCCTGCACCCTTCCGTAACAGCAGCCGACCGAGCGAGCGAGCGAGCCAGTCGACCGTGTCGCTGACTCCCATGCTTCCGCACAACTCGCACGCCTTTCTCGAGCCGGCACGGATTGCTGCTTTGGGATTAGAAGGTGGTGGGGGCGACGTGGCGTACATTCGCCGTGTGGTGCGTCAGGCCCCCAAGTGGCCCAGTTTCGTTCCGGCAAGCGGCTGTACGTATATATACGGACTTCCAGAAATAAGATGCGAAGCTCTTCGTGCTCGCACGCACACACACCGTCGCGACAGAAAAAAAGAAGGGGGAACAATGGGGGAGAACGTTTGACGACAAATTCTCAGCGAGCGCTATCATCGGGCCTTTTTTTTTTTTTATCAGACCATTTAACACGCTCGCTCGGCATGAAAGACCCGATTATGGGCCAGTGACTGTGGAGTATAAACGAAAACGCGTATAGTTTCGTGTAGTTTTTTCAGATGGCGCTGTGGTTCCTCTGCTACACTGAATTTAATTTAACTTAATTAAAGACTTTATTCAAGCGTGCATCTTCGCACTTAAGAAGAGAGGACAAATGGCAGTGGTGCCTGACGTAATACGACAGTTGCACGCACTGCAACAGCACAGCAGAAATGTTAGTCTAGTACATTTGAAGTAAGTGTGCACAATTACACAATGAAGAGCCGATAAAACTGCAAGCGCGCATACACATGTGACAGCGTGTACAAAAAAAAAAAGAAAGAAAATCCGGCAGATCCTACGCCCTGTGGGAATCGATGGTACGCGAAGCTGTGTGCGGGCAGCCTACCAAGTTAACGAAACAACCATGAGAGTACCAACACGTAGGCACGGCTGTTTCGACACCTACATGAGACGCATATCAAGAAATTCATGTGATGACCCATGATTTATGTTCGTCATACACTCTTGTCATACTATGCCAATGTTGGTACATACCAAGTTAGCGAAACGACCACGAGAGTACCAAGACGTAGGCGGCTAGATAGACACTGTCAAAGTCGCAAATGTTCGCCAGGAAATGCTTCGAATTTAGTATGTGCACAAAAAAAGAAATACACTGCTCATATGCATCATTACAGAGAAGAAAAAACGCTAAATGCCAGAGTTTGCTCAAATAAAAAAGATGGTTCTCCAGGAGATTTCAGACGTCATAAATTAGGCGAACAGTAATGACTTATTCTCCGCTTTGATTTTATTCTCTTTAAGGATTTATGGTTTCTGATCATTCATCCCGAATTTCTTTTTGTTTTAGAAAATCTGGATCTGGTGATGGGGCGTTTGTGAGCTATAGTTCTAAATCTCAAATTCTCGGAAATTTCACATTTTCGCAGCACCGAGTCGTTCTGAGCTGGAGTGATCAGATATTCACTGGGACACGAGGTATTTTCTCTTAGAAGAGGCAAGACGAAGTAAAGAAACAGAAAATACATATGCGATATACTTTATCATACCTTACTCGTGCACTGCCTTTTATTATAAGTTATAGTATTATCAGTTACGTTTATTAAGGTATGTAACTGTGTAAAACCTTGGCTGAGAGACGTGACCACTATTCTCTAGGGCCATCTTATAAAATTTGTTTATTTAAGTTCACTGGCTTTATTTAAAGCATCCTCGCTTGTCGCTAAACATCACACGTCCTCATGAACATTCGCTGGTTGGTAACGTATGAGTGATTTACGAAGTGTTTTGTGCGCGGTGAAACAAGGGTACTCACTTCATTAAGTGTTTGCAGAGGTCAGCGTGCAATTATATTTCAGCATTCAGAAAACTAAGATCGATGAGAAGCTTTCTGTACTGCACGTTTCACTGCATCTATACTACCATGTAATGACCTCGGCCCAGAGTAACCTCCTTCCCCGTTCGTTTGCTCGGGGAAATGATACAAACATTTTTTTGTTTTGTTATATTTTAGCATTGATATACTCACTATCGTCTCCGGATGTGAGTCTTATTACTTATAATCTGCGGTCTCCAGAAAAGAAATACAAACTCTGCGCACAGATATTTCCGTCTTGCCCATAATCGCCAATATTTTGTCTTGAGCACGTGAAGGCACACACAACATGAACAGCCTTTTATATAGACAGTACAAATCTCTATAAATTTTGTATTCCTCGCAAGCGGACAGTGTTTGGTGAGAAATGGTTTCATATTACCTGAAAAACAAAAAAGAAGCAAGGCCTTGCTGCCCAAAGGTGTATGTCAATTTGCATATTGAGAAGAAGACACTTAGTTCTTTGCAAAGAAGTCAACGTAAGAAAGTGGGGCCGATTGGTGGCTCATTTCTAATGCCGAAACGTCGCACCGGATCGCACGGGAATATGAACGCCTCAGCCGTTACGAAGCACAGCGAGGTAACCTTCACCCGCTTCGAAACTTGACCTCAATGTCTATGTATACGTTGGCGGAGCGTCTATTCCCCTTTGATCTTCACCTTACTTCCTCTTTCTCTCCTTGTAGACATGCATCTTCATTGCAGGTGCACTTAGTGCTCCTGACCACTTGTCCAGGCACAGTATACGGCGCTCCAGAAAACGATGCCCCATCGCACTCACCGTTCCTATTTCCGGGGGGCCAATTTTCCTTTTTTTTTATGTTGATGCCCTCGATGACTCTTACTGAATTTCCGCAACTGCACTGCTCAGAGGGCACATTCGACAAAGCATACGTTGCTCTGTCCCCCGGTTCAACCAATGATTTTTCATTACCACAACCGCGTCGTGACACCAAATCGAGGAAGTCTCTGCTCTAAGCGCCAGGCAGCGTGCCCGATCGACTCGCCTTCACCGCCTGTCTGGCCCCTCTCCTTCGCATGCTCTCTCTCGCCAGCCAGACAACGGACATCCAACGGTGCCGCCAGCTACACGACTGACTAGCTTGGGTCGCTTTGGCTTGCATACTATGTGCACAAGCGCAGGATATAGCGTGCGGACGTTCGCTTCCTCTTTGGAGGAAGTGCGTGTCCCTCGCCGCCCTATTCCGCTGTCTCGAGAGAAAGCCGCAGGGTCTAGCGTCGCCGCCGAAGCCGCCGCCGAGGCCCATTTCCTCGCCGCTTCTTCCTAGTTCGTGGCCTCTTGTGTCGGCCTGCCGCAATCCCTGCGCCGACGACGGCGCTGAGCTTTCTCTGCCCACAGGCGCACCTGGAAGAACAGCAGCGGCGGGAGGTTGGGAGGAAAGAAGACGCCTAGTTGGGGGGCGGGGGGCGGGGAGGAGGGAGGGAGGAGACGGAGATTTCTAAAAACGAAAGCGAACGCTCTCGCGGGCGAGCGTCGTTCTAGATTTTCGCTCTCGCGGCAAGGGCGAGTATCTGATGGACAGTTTGGAACCGACGGCCGACCGAGCGCGGGAGAACAGGCCCGCTCTAGACTGCCTGCGGACAGATGGTTGTCAGCCTTTGGCTTCGGAGGAGACGCCCAAACAACCCCTTGCGTTCAGCTGCCGACGACGATCGGAGTGGTGGAGTCAAACTTGCGCGCTCTGCATGATGATGATGCTGTTGCTCGTGGTGCCTGTGTTGTCGCTGCTGCTGTCTGCTGACTGGTCCTGCCTGACGCCATTGTCATCGCAATCCGTGGGGACGTGGTGGTCGAGGTTTCTGCCTGACAGGTAGAGTCGCCGACCGGCAGCCATCCACATCCTGTATTTGTATAAGTCACCTGTCTACTCTCCTTCCGCCTTCCGGTCGTAACTTTCTTTTTTTTTTCGTGTACGCGCCTGGTTCCATTGGTTTATTCTCTTTCTTTGGCGTGGAGGTAACATGGGGCAAAAAGCAGCAGCTTGTGATGGCCAGTGCTTGATGGCCTCAAAAAAAAAAGGGTGGTGGGTGGTGGGGGGGATCTCACGCAGTGAAAGGGATCTGACACGGCGAAATTGCAGGCCGAATTTTTTAGAGGCTCGTTTGACACAATATGCATGCTGGCACTTTCGAGGAAAACTTCCGCCCGAGGCCTAAACAACGTCCCACGGCTTTTTAGCCGGTCGTTTAGTCGTGACTTATTTGTAGAGGGGCTGCTCCTTCAGGAAGCAGCACATTCCTGTGCCGAAGTCACTGGAGCCCATCGTTTTGAGTTGTGAACATGTTTCTTGCCGGCGACTATCCGCGAGATAAAATGTGCATATCGATCACCGATGCTTCCTGCAGTTTTTATTCACGCCGGGAAACCCGACGTTTGGCGACTGGTGCCAAGAATCCGGTAATTGCTCGCGGCCGCCATTTATACGATGCATTATGCGACGCGCAAGGTTGCTATAGCGGCTTCGCTTGCCTACTTTTTTAAAAATTATTTTTCCCCTCTCCTAATGTTCCGCAATTGGGCACGTGTGCGCTCCGTTTCATACGCATGACTTCTAGAAGTGCGAAATTCTGTCGCGTAACGTTTGAGCGCAGTTCTGGCCAACTGATCTTTCTTCTTTCTGCTCCGAGGATGAGTTGACCCAGCAAATACTGAAGAAATTTTAAGAACGACGGAGCGTTTTCGAATGTGTTTTGTACGTCGCAGCGAGGCTCAAGGTCATCTTAACTACATTCATATATTTTTTTAACATGAGCTAGTCCACGTCAGGGTCACACGCATTGCTTCATTGGCGTCAGATCCTCCTTTGAAGCGTTTGCAAGCACGAAAAAAGAAAAGAACGAAAAAAAAAATGAAACCAGAGAGCGTTACCTTCGGGACTTTTCCGTCAAAGGAAAACGCGCGCTGCCGTTTCGAAGCGACTGCTGAAGCGATAGCGCGATTAAACTGACGATGCCCAAGTGCAAGATTAATACCAATTTGTGCACGCGGATTGCTCTGTGCACCACTTCTACTGCACGCGCTAATTTCAGATTCATTTACCGCCTGCACTAGGGGAGATGAACCTGTTCGCACTCGCGGTCGCGGCTATTGCCACCTCTCACATCCAAATTCTCGCCAGCTCACGTCAAATGCACGTCGCAGGCAACTGACCCGTTCACTCGGCAGAGAAGCAACCGACTTTAACCCAGGAACGCCTGTTTAGGCTGCTTTGCCGGACAGCATGCAGAATTACGTTCCCGCATACGCAATTCATTTCGTCAACTCCTCCGTTTGACGCCGCATGGCTGGCTAGCCGACCTTGGCCAATCTGATTGCAAACGCGGTTTAGCACCTCTCCCCTACTCCCCCCCCCCCCCGTTTTTTTTTTGTTTCTCGTCACAAAAAAGTGCAACTCAGCCGCTCAAAGATACACCCGCGGTAGCGAACAGGCCGACTCGCCGCGGCCAGCCATTTAGCGGACGTCTCATTGTTTTCTTTTCTCAGACAATGGTTCCGCGACGACAACGATGACGACGTCATGTGGCACCTTGAGCGCGACCAATCCCTCTCACCCGCCAGCCGCCCCAGAGCGGCGCGCGTGCATTTTTTCTCTTGTCAAGCTCTTAAAACGACTACCACGCGTGCACCGAGCGCGCAGTCCATCTGCCCTTGTCGCTGTGCTCAGCTGACGGCGAAGTAGGACGCTCGACACGCGGAAGCCCCTGCGAACACCAGGAATAATGCGGCCACTAGAGTTGTAAGTACGCAGTGGTGGACCTGCTTTCGAGGCTTTATTAATTAATCGCGTTTTGAGTGCCGGCAGGCAGAGCGACGCGCGAAAGTTTTCTTTAGGTTGTAATTGGGTTACTCTGGTGGAATATCGATTGCGACGCATGTGTATGAGATGAAGCATCGATTCGTGACATTGCTTCGAAGCAGGCTTGCTGACACGCCGCTTTAGACTTGCTCAGTAAGTCTGAATAAGCCGCGACCGAACGAGCAGGGTCTTCTGGTGGTCGGCTCTTGTTGTAGACGGTTTCCACATGGCACGCGCGGGCTTAGGAAGAATGAAAACGCTATTAGTGCTCGGCACTTGAGGCCAGCTAACTTCACTGTTGAGTCGCGCAGAACAGCGGTTACAAGAAAAGCTAATAATCCGAGAAAGCTAGATCAGCGCTTCATTAAAACTGCGTCGTGATTAGCCATCACTAGTTATTGCGGAGAGTTGGGCTAGCTGGTTTAAGTAGTTTGACATATTTACAGCGCTGCAAGAAAGGAGGCACACCGCATGCAGACATGACGACAGCTGCGTTTCCGTTTTTTTTTTCCGGATATGTAATTATGTCAGACTAGCCATCACTAAGCAGATGTGTTGGAATAAAGAACATCAATAATGCTGTACTGCATCTACTATTTGCGCAAGTCAGCACCAAGAGACGTACTTAGAAGGCTTCAGTTATGAGAAAAGATGTCAATTTTATACATTCACAGCTTTACTTGCATCCTATGGCACTTTAGGCATTAAAGGGCAGCTGTAGCTTTTCGTCTTGTGCCTGTTATGTTCCGCTTATTTTACCGCTGAATAATCAGGATGTATGAGCTCTTGTAGCACACCGTGCAAAAAGTAACTCGGAATTAAAGTAAGGCAAACGTCAGGCTTCAAGGATTAACAGCGTCTAGAGTGCAGCCGCGGATCAATAGCGAGGAAGATATCTGTGCACAATGCTTCAAACTGCAGCGTAGCACGGTGTTGCCAACACATTGCGGCCTTTAGCGTGTCATTTGTCTGAGCATGTGAGCAGAAACAGCTAAGCGGGCTGCAATGCCACTCGGACAGCGCACTTTCTTTCATAAAACCCCCTTTTCAGTACGCCTGCTGAACTAGCACAAAGTTTCTCTTTCTTTTTATCGTCTTTTTCTTGTCAATGAACCAGGGCGAAGCTTCAAGCTACTTCACAGCAAACTAACTTTCATGCAGCTGCATCTCTGAAGTGTAGATCCTTGGAGTGGGAGCAAGAATTTCGCAATCTTTCACGCCCCCTTCCGTTCTGTCACGTGCTTCGTTGCGTGCTTCACGAGCTATATTTCGGTCGCATATGTGGACAGTCTTTATATACACCCACGCAAGCAGGTCACTCTATCAAAACCATCGATAAGTGTCGTATATGTGCCGCAACCAGTTTACACTGAAGTGTGACATTAACCTTGCTTGGGGGGAAAGTAGGCACAACATTGACCGCGATTACAAAGGGAGAGAGGGCTTGCCGACATTGTAGCGCACTTTTGCAAACGCTTGCAAGGACAGGGCAACTTCAGCGAGGCCCCATTTCGGAAAGGCTATGAGGCGGGAACTGAGTCGCAACACGCCTTCATTATTCTGCGTCATTACACTGCAAGCGCGTGACTTCGCAATCAACGCAGATGGAGGACGTACTCACCGCGTCCACTAGATGCAAAAGGTCGTAGTCGATCAACGCTTGTCCGCATTTCTTTACAAATACTGCTTTGCCCAACAGTGAAAGTGAATAGAAGGGAGAGGGGGTTCGATCGATAAATACAATATAAAGATGCAGCTAGACAGAAAGAAAGGAAGAAAAGAAGTGAAGCGCCCGCATGGTAGCAACGGTGCATGCAAGGCATATTTGCACGAACTCGCGGGCTTTCGGCAACAGATCGCGGGTACAGATAAATCCTGGCGGCGATAAGGGAGAGATTGAACCTCCGCCGCCGCAGAGTGAAAAGTGCGTGGCGGGATCGCTCCGACGCTCGGTCCAAGGACTCGGGTCACTTGGACGGGGTTGCCGCCGTACGCAGCGGGCTCGAGGCATCTCAAGGAGACTGCGACGATAGGGATCACAGCAGCGCCTTGATCCGAATACAGTGCCATGACACACAAATCCGAGCTCTCTCCAATCGCTAGACACGACAGTGCGTGGTCGCACGCCGCCGAGCTGTGCATTGGTGCGGCTCGTTTGCCGCTTGTATCGCGACTCTCCTACCTCGAGTGAGCCACGGCCAAGCGTTCCCGTTACTCCACGCTTGCGCTGGGTGATCACCGCGCACACCTCGGCTACTTGACACAGCCAGTGCGTGTGTCTGGATCGGACCGAGGAGAATCGCTCGCGATTGTCGGAAGGGTGGGTGCGGCGCCAGTGGGTCTCTTCAGGTATGGAGCCAGCCGTTCGGCACCTATTTTCAGGCTACCTGAGGCACTTTTCTTTCTTGCTTTGTTTTGCGATTGCCTGGGCGATCCTTTTCTTTTCGTTGGTTTTGTTAAGTTTTTTTTCTTGATCTGTAACCGATACCTTGATTGCGCGTGCAGGTTAACGTGTTGTCCGTGTACAGCGACGACAGTCATTCGAGCGATATGAAGTGCTCCATACACTTGCGGGAAAGCACAAACCCATCTGAAGGGCTGCTCAAACTGCATGGTTGTCAGGCCTGTGTATAGTGAATCACTGGCAGTTCGACTTAAGCCCGCAAGAAGTTGATAGTCGTAACTGCAATCAGTATGTAGTCCGAGTAGTAACGAAACTGGGCACAGCCGCTAATTTTTCCAAAGTGTCTGGTGAATTCTGTTGCCAGCGGTTCTTGCTAGGGGAATGTTCATCATGCCGATAATCTTGCGAGAATGTCCGTGCTCACCATGAGGATGCATTTTCTGCCATGCTGATAAAGCTAACCGCACGGCTCGAGTAAGAGAAGCGACCACTAAGATGAATAAAAGATATTTCGAACGTCTACCAACTCTTTAATCTCCCCTGGCCAGTTAGGCGAGTAACAGCTGCGTAGTGACGAGACTGATAAGAAAACAAAAAAATAAAGTCACTGCGTCTAAGGTTCGCTCACTGCAACGGCGGTCTCTATACCAATAGCACGATATGCTAGGCCCTGCTGCATTAATTACGCCATAATGGCTCGTCGTGTTATGCAATAGTTGGCGTCGCCTGCCAGCCTGCAGTGATGTATGGCGTTGCACGTGCTTCCGTTGTTTCTTGGAGGCAGGGCATTACATTTGTTCCCAGGCTTCGCTAAGCAGCGTGACGCACGAGTTTTCCTCGTCACCTCTGCGCCTTCCCGTGGGAACCCGTCGTCTCTGTCTCCGCTGTTGTCTCGATAGCAACTATGCATACCTTGGCTTCGGCGTTGTCTTGTTTGAAACGTGGGACCCTCTAGCTTTTACGCGTATTTTCTTTTTTTTTCTGCAATCTACGTAGCCGAAGCTGGTCTGTTCTCGAAACTGCCATCGAAGAACTAATATCGTAAGGACGCCTTCAAGGTGACCGTTGCCGGGGTCGTTACGAATACGACATAGTCGGGCTAAAGAGGATAGGCTGATTGCAGTTCGTGCCAATTTTAGGAGGAAAATGTCTACCAATTGAAGTTAAGTACAGTATTTCATGAGACGAGAGATCTGGGTACAGCAACGAAATGACCTCAACAGGTACTTTAGTAGTGCGGCGAGAACTTAAAGGACGCCGAGAATTTCAGCCTTTCACGTCTGGCGCTTGAAACGTGTTTAGCCATCGCAAAAGGAATCACAATGGCGTGTGGGAAGTCTAGATAACAGTGGTTGTAGAAAGATTTAACATTTGATAATACGCGTACGTTGAGATGCTCTTCTTTTTTTTTTTTTTTCGAGAACAACTACCCTTGGACTGGTATTCACTCATTCACCGTATTTCGCCCTTTATCACCTGAGTGCACATGTTGTTCAGTTGGCATACTGCTCTATTGCAGCGTCAGAAAGTGGAACTAGACTTCGCACGCACAGCATGCTTTAGGAGCAGTGCGTCAACATGAACCTTCTTTAACGCTTTCCTCCAAAAATAACAAAATTGGTGCAATATCCGGAGTTCGACGCTTTTTAGCCTTCTTTGTCTAGTTATCTCTGTTAATGAGGATCAGCAACACGAGCGTATAAGGCAACACTCGTAATGTGGTCACCTGCTTCACTCATGTTATGTGCGCTTAAGTTTTTTCTTTTCCAGTTCTCGCGACTATTTTGCCCGTCTTGTTGTTTGCTTCATCGCGCTGGTGTTAGGCCACCACTTATCCTTTCCAACATAAATCATGCAGAAATGAACGAAACAACCACCAGGTAGCGGCACTAAGTACGCCTGACAAAAAAACATACCGCAGCAAGTATTCGTAGCTAGATGAGGCGTCTGTATGTTGCAGCAAACACCCAGAGACCACTCGGCGCATCCTAGAGGAATTGGAGGGGATTCACCTAGCGAGACCCGTGGGTAACGTACACCTTCCAGAAGCCCTTGGATCTAAAGTGGACGAAAGCATCAACCGGTCAGCAGTCTAGATAAGCAAGAAACGTTTGGAGTATTGTTGGAAAAAATCAGGGAAGAGATTGATACGACCGGGCCCGATACAGACATAGGCAGCTGTACAAGGTAGATAGCTTTGAGATGTACAGAAAAATACTAGAATGAAAAGCATGTACAGCATACCTGAGTAAATAAAGAACCCCCCCCCCCCCCCCCCCCCCCCCGTTTCAAAGCTGATGCCAATAAGTCATCATCGCATAACGTCTGTGCAGCTAGCGAATCCTCAGGTTGGGTGCCCGTGTGTGTGTGTGTGTGTGTGTGTGTGTGTGCGTGTGTGTGTGTGTTTGTGGTTACGCTTTAAAACATGAGGACGTACAGTTGTCAGCTGACTCTTAATGAATCACACGAATATAATCGGGGCAACACGCCGCAGACGTGGCAATTAATGTTAGCGACGTTTCGGTTACCAAATTTGCCACGCTAAGTTTTTCGCAGGGTCTTGTGCCCAGAGTGCGAGGTCTGCGCGCGTGTTGTGAAATTTCTTCCCACGAAAACTAGACGCCTCTGTTTAAGTCATCTGTTGCTAGCGAATGCATATTTTATGAAGGACAAACACATGAGTCTAGCAAAAAAAAAAAAGGTAGTACAAGAACTCGATGAATGCATTGAAAACATTACCATGAATAAACGCGCTTAAACTAATCCTGGCATAACATTTATTTTCATTTGCTTTTATTTTATTGCGTTAAATGAAATTTCTCGAAACCGTCGCAAGGAAATGAAACTACAGAGCGCCATAAATAAGTTAGTTAAATGGCTTTTTAAAGCATCGGTTTTGGTTTGTTTCGCTAAAGGTGTATTAGGCGATATCATGACACAAAATTTGGGAACAGGACATCGAGAAAATTATGCACTCGCTTGGTGGTCCATTATACTGCTACGTCGGGAAGCGCTATGAACGGTAGTGGGCAGCTATGATGCACGTTTTGCTATTAAGCAGAATTGGTATAAGAGGCGCCAGCTCCACGTTAAAAAAAAAGTTAATGAAATGCAAAGCACAGGTTCGCAGGGAATGCTTTTCCCTGCATGAAGCGCCGAGTTCACGTGGTGCATTCCTGTGTCGGCTTAACGCAGCACGTCCATGTGTTCGAAGCGGGGCCACTTGTCCGAATGCTTGATTGCAGCTTCTTGAAATTGGTACCACTGTAGAAAAAATTGCCAACTGACGAGGCCACTCACCAATTTGACGGCTACTTGCCGCGTTTGTGGCACTCTGCAACTGAGCACGAAGTCGCGGGTCCGATTTCCGACAGCGGTGAGCGCATTCCGATTGGGACGGAAATCGAGAACGTTCGTGTATAAATACGCTTTTGCCTCACGTTGGAACCCCAGACGTTCAGAAGTAATCACTCGTTCGAATAACGCCGCTGTCGTAAATCCTACATTCCTATGGTTCGTTAAAGCATATCGTGGAAACCCGTGTGACTGCATATGACGGCAGGACCTCAAGTAGGCGGCTCAGGGAGCGGTTCATGTGCAATTATTTTAACCACAACTTAATCTCGTTGCATGTTTCGTGCTGCTATGACGCATATAAAAGAACTGCCTCTATTTCTTTCCTCCTGCGATCGCTATTGACGCGGCCTTTTCTTTATTGCAATAACAATTACATGGGTACTCCAAGCGAATTCTCGGCGTCGCTCTGAGATTCCGCATATACTTCCGTATACGTATATGTTACGCCGTGCTATATATTACGTGCGGTATGTCCGCGTTATATTACCACGCCATTCTATCACTAAAGTTGGTCATATCGGATCTTGCACTCCTGACAATATTATTCCTAAGCAATTTAAGAATGGCAGCCCACAAATGTTACGAAACAAAACATCGACATCGCATGCCTTTTATTTTAAATCTTCTCCGACTTGTATATCAAAGGTGCGCAACAATAACCGCTCAACCCTGAAGATGATGTAATTTCTTTTCGCGCGGCTGTGCACCACTTCCGGGATCGGCCCAGGGAAGATGTTGGCGTTAATTCATAAACATAAAATTTTCCGATAACAGGATTCAAACACGGGAACCCTAGCAGGACAGCCCGTATTTCCTTAGTCTGCTTATGTTTACCTCATTTCAGACTGCGACTACACCTACGAGTCTTACACTAGCGCTTCGCGTAATACTATTACAGGTTGCTATTGCGTTCGTAACTTCGCCCTTACGACGAAACTCATATTTGTCGTACTGCAAAACTGTTATCCTATCTCGCGACATTTCAGAATCGTGATTGCGCCGCACGCATATTGCAATCCACATGTCCAGTCCGTCGACGTACATGCACACTTCCCATCTTTTTCTGTTCTTTGCACTGTGATTCTTCTTGGTCGGAAAGCAGGCTTCGCCGCTTTTCTAACGCCTCCAACGGATAGGGATTTAACTCGCAGTCCTGTCAAGCGCTGGTAGCTCCGGGAAGCGCCAGTTTGCGCTGGCGACAACAGAATACCGCGTTCACTTTCTCTGTGTGGCTGTGTTCACTTTCTGCGTGCCGCTCTATACGCGATTCTCGAGTGGCTCATCGAGCATGGGTTGGATGATATGTTTTGCCGTGGATACAGGCACGTCGTCATTCCTTTGTCTCATCCGCGTTCCATTTTTCCTCCTACTCACATGGCGGCTTTTCACTCCGCCGAATTAATTACGCTGCCAGCGCCGTTTCCTCCTGCGCCGGTGCACGCTGCGATGGGGATCACGTATGGCTAGCGAGCATTCCTCGCTGCCCGAGTGCGATGCTGCGTAACTCAATGACCTTCTTTCGCGTCACGATGCAAGCCACCGACAGCTGTTTCGAGCATCGCATGTATGTACCGCTGCGCACGTACGCACACGCGCAAGTAGTGTGGCTGGCCGTTTGTGCGCACCGGTCATTACGTGTTTAACGTATCGCTGTTTGGTGCTGCGTGTGCCAAATTGCGCGCGCCACTGCGTTTATAGAGACTGCAAACGTACCGCAATGCGAAGTGAAACGCGAGCAGGGCGGATTTAGACGCGAGTGCACAGAAGTGCTAAAATTTGGCTGAAGGACGTCGCGTGTGGACGCGACTCGCTCACCTCCCACGCAACGGTGCATCGCAACGTAGAAATTCTAATGAAATACGCCAGTATGTTCCGTGCCACCAGCTCATTTATTTTCCATTTTGGTGTTCTGGTTTGAATTTGTAGCTTGGCGCTTAACTTGCTCCTGATGTTCGTCTCGTACAGTGGTTCTCAGGTACACTGGCGTGCCACGCAGTTTTGTTGCGACAAAACAACGTGCACGTTGTTGCAACATTGCAATGAGCTGAATTCTTACACTTCAGAGCTGATGGTCAAGCTGGTAATGTGTTTACCGGAACTACAGGCGCGCACCCACATGCGAGGGCCGACATTTATTTTAGTGCACTCGATCTGGCTCAGGTGGATGACGTTTCTACACATAGGGGAAGTGGGGCGCATTGTACGGGTCTTCATTTAACGTCACGTTGACCCTTATGCAGCGCCCTTGCGTTACTTCGCAAAGTTTCATACGAGGCTTCGCTTCTTGCTGCGTTTCTTGCAGCTTGATTTGGCAAAACGGTCGGGAATGTTTTCTAGCATTGCGAAGACGGCCATCGATGGGTACAAATATCCTAGTCTATATGTCTTAATATACGACTCTTTCATTTATGGCAGCAAGGTACTTAAAAGTACTTGCGTACTTCAAAGGTGCATGCACTTTTGCTTGCTCTGTTTCCGTGGCGAGCAAGCTACGACGTGTACGTGACTAGGAACGTGCAAATTGCAAACACCCTTCTTGCGTTCATCCTCTGGAGCAGCACACGAGCGCTTAAACCTCCCGCAGTATGGTGCACTGTGTGCCACACCTTTCCAGAATTTCTTTACCTACCGCACAACTTGTAGAGAAAGTTTGAAGAATGACATTTATGGTCGTAGTCACGGTATTTGATTGATTCATTCATTCTGTAGTTATCTGTGCGCGAACACCATATTAT
The DNA here is from genome assembly GCF_050947875.1 of Dermacentor variabilis. NCBI lineage: Eukaryota > Metazoa > Arthropoda > Arachnida > Ixodida > Ixodidae > Dermacentor > Dermacentor variabilis. Next base: position 92,463,539 of record NC_134571.1, read on the forward strand.
TGAACGCCTACTTCAAGGTCACAGCCGGCCCGTTCTCTACAGGACTGTAGCTAAAAGATGATTCTCTAAGATCCTCGTCTGCCCGCAATGTTTATGCACACGAGGACCTGCAGCATCACAACGATGAATTTTGTGCATAAGGAGTAATGGATGTCGCGGGAGTCAACCTAAAGTGGCGCCTTTCACCCTTCGCAGATCAACTGTAGATGCAGTGCGCTGAGTTGGGCTTGCTGGTACGTTTTAGTGACAGATAACGGCAAGCAAATCGCGGTGACGATCTCAACATTCGTGCTAGCTAGGCGCGCGATGCATGGCATCAATCGCTCGCATAATGCAACGGTCAGTAGACTGGCCCCGCTAGCTGCTGTTCCGTCACCTCAATTTCCATCTTGTTTCGTCACGCAGGATGAACGTGAAGGACTCCTACAGCTGGTTTCTGCCGGACCGGGATCCACGAGTCGAAGGATGGGTGCTGATCGGAAGCCCCGTGGCGGTGACCACGGTGCTGGCGTGTTACGCCTACTTCGTCAAGATCTGGGGGCCACGCATGATGAAGAACGCCAAGCCATTCGAGCTGCGCAAGACCATCCTGTTCTACAACGCCGCCATGGTGTTAGCGAACCTGGCGATAGCGACGCGCGTGGGATACTACGCCTTCGTTACGGGCCACTACGACCTCTTCCTCCAGGGTCCGGACCTGTCTAGTAGGCCGACTACCATGCTTTTGCTGCAGGTGAGCCAGCAGTTCAAGGCATACTTGCTCGATTTTCTTTCGCGTGCTTTAGGTTCGTATGGCAGAGGTCTTTCATTTGAAGATTACTGGCATGGGGCGTTTCGACGATATGTGGACACTACATTGACGTCAGAACCTTACTTTCCTTGTTTTACGCACCTACCGTTCAATCAGAACGACAACCTACTGTTCGCCAATGCACTGTCACGGTATGTACTAAAAGCAATTTAAACACATCTGGCCGAATGTGGCGCCAAGTAATGAAACTGTAACCTCACCTCCGAGTAAAATTACCCAATGTGCCAGAGCCCAGAATTTTCACTCGGTTTTGACTTGTTAGTCTGACTCGAACTCTATGATCCTCTAGCTATAACTCTGCAGGTTATGTAAGTGCCCCAGTACACGGCAATTCTTTACAGTACGACACTCAGGGCTGCAGTTAGAACGTATTTCACGCGTGCTATGCTTCCCATAGCGTGTTTGGAAACAGACCCACGCGCCGAGCTGCGTGATAGCTTTGCTCGATTGTGATAGCTGATTGCCACTGCAAATCCTCTTGTTGCTGCATGCAGGTTTCGTGGTGGTACCTGGTGCTGCGGCTGTCCGAGTGCATTGAGACGGTGTTCTTCGTGTTGCGCAAGAAGTTCAACCAAGTGAGCGGCCTGCACGTCTTCCACCACGTGTCCGTGTCCTTCTGCACCTACTTCTACATCACGTACGGCGGCTTCTCCATCGCCTGCTTCGAGACCGTGTTCAACTCCAGCGTGCACGTGCTCATGTACGCCTACTACTTCCTGGCCGCGCTGGGACCCCAGGTGCAGCGTCACCTGTGGTGGAAGCGCTACCTGACGCGGCTACAGCTCGTCCAGTTCATCTTCATGATCGTGCGCAACGTGTGCCTCGTGTTCACCCTGGGCGTGCCCTACTTCTCGCTGCCGCTGTTCATGCTGTCGCAGTGCTTCATCTTCTTCGTTCAGTTCCTCAGCTTCTACATCCGCTCGTACAAGTCCAACACTGTCCGACTTGTCAAGTGCGGCGGCTCCACGCCCGACGAACAGTGGAAGGTCGAGCGGGTAAAGGCCCAGTGAGGAACTGCAACTCGAGGCAAAACGCACACCGATCAAACGCGCTCATCAAACTGACGCGCTGAGCGGGGCGAGGCAATAAGAAAAGTTCGTTGCCGCCGATGGGGCAGATTCGACGCCGAGTGACCTCGGTAGGAGAGCGGGCGCGGTGCGCCGGCTACTACTTTGGAACACGCGACATCGACCTTCCAACGCTTGCCAAATTGGACGGCGGTGGGGGCCCCCACCACTGTGAAAGACTTCAGCGGTATACAGTGACCTTGCAGTGCAAAATACGCCGAAGTGACCTCTCCGAGCCCGGCGATCGTGCGATGTGTGATGAATCTGAGTGGTGGTCGCGCTTACGAAGCGCGGTGTTGCGACGCACGGTCCAGGACGATGCTCATTTATTGCCGGCGCCGATGCGTCGCAACTGTGCAACTGGCGCGACGTAGGTGCCTGCGTCTGCTTCCGTGTTTGAGTGAATGAATAAGCGAACGCGGTACTGTGCGTCCCGAAGAACTGATGGAAGCTCAAGGACGGTGCCTTACTCCTGAATGTTTTCTAGGCAATGATGCAGTAAGTGTGGCTTATTTATATTTCCTAAACGTGTTTGTTACGCGATACATAGACCTAACATGTTCATCGTTTTCAACCACGCGACTCCTCGACCGCGTTCCGCGGGGAACACGCCTCGAAGAACGCAGCGTCTGCGCACGCCGTATCCACGTGGGACTGGCGGCTTCTGTAAATAGCCCGTAATAAACAATGCAATATACGCTCATTTCAACCTTGGTTCATGTTATTTCATCGCTATGTATTCCAATTTGCTACCACAACCTAACCCTGCTTTTGCCGAACTCTGCAACGGTGGTTTGCGTCTCGTTATGAAAAACATACACCAGCAGAAAGTCTATTGCTAGAGAATTTTGCCAAATTCTCACTACTGTCTCCTTCTTTGTGCTATTTGTGGGTTTGGATCGATGACAGGCGGTTTTAGGAGGGAGAATGTCTGAGTATGTTGACTAGGAAACCCGAGAGAAGCTGTTACATGGTGAATAGCGCAAGTCACTCAAAGGAGCGCAGTGGTGGAATGGCTGCGTAGACAAAAAAAATAGGGGGAGAGGGGCATGCATATGCAAAATCTAACAAGCAACACCAACCGAAAGCAAAGGGCACATTTGTAAAACAAGCACCTTTCCCATACTTCGAATGTGGAAAACATTCATCGCGCCAATAGGTATTGTTCAACAGCACTGCACAAATAAGCATGATTAGGCATAGTAAGTACTCCCGGTAGCTAATTCTACTGATGGAGCACTATTTCAGACCAAGATAAACATTTGCGCGAACAATCTGGCGGAGTTTGGGCCTGCATTCAGCGCCAAAAAGTCTGAGTTGGCATGCTTCGGTTCCACGGAAGGCGAGCGCTATGACTCTTCCAGGGAGCCAGGTCACACAAGCAGGCGACAGAGTACAGGTATACTTGGATGTCAGTCTGTGTGCTCAGCCTGAATAGACGCTCGCGCATGAAGAGGAAAGGCTTCAAGGCGGGTCAGAAATCCTCCGCAGACAGAGGTTCTGGGGCCTTAAGCATTTCCTCATGGTTCGCGAGTTATGCGCAGCGGTCCACGTCTCCGCGCTTACAAATGCAGTCATTTGTCTGACAGCCCAAGCACGGGAACGGCCGGAGAGAGGTCAGCAGGCGGTGGGCCGTATAGGAGGGGCCTGCCATGGTAAGGTCGCCAATGAAGCCGTAGATGCACAGGGAGCCCTCGGATGGTGTAGCTTTGAGTCCAGAGAAGCGCGTAGCAATATTTCGTACAATGGCGGACGCCGGCTGATGACAGAGAATGCCTGTCACGTAAAGTGTTCGATTATATCAGTACGAACTGCGCCCGCACACACCGGGTGAAGCGCCTTCAACACCTGGTCCAGAAATTCAGCTTTTTCGGCGACCCTACGCGAGCGGACAATGCCCAAAAAGGGTCCAAAGCAGTGAACGAACGGGTGCGCCAACAGGAGAGGGAGGCACGGCGCCTAGCTATGGAGTCAAAGTCCACGCTGCAGCAGTACAAAGCCTGGAAGACGGACATCTGGTCGGCACGAGTATAGGACAAGAGCGTCGGTTGCAGCCTGTTATTTGAGGCGCGGGTAGAATGACTCTTGGGACTCCTACCGCAGGCACTTCGACACCTCTGTCGAATACACACTGTGTAGGGCATGTGGCAAGGTAGTAGAGGTCATTGAACACATCGTCAGGCGACGTGCAAGCCTGCAAACACTCCCGCAGGAGGAGTCAGCGCTACCGACAGCGCTAGGTTTTCGTGCAGGCGGGGAGGGCACCGTGGGCCTCGCAGTGGCAGCGACTAAACGACGCCTCGCAGAGTGGTGGACGCTAGCGCGACGATGAGGCGTACTGTGAACAATGAATAGGGGACGTCACAATGTACGTCACGTTTGTGCATATAGTCTAGTTCTTTCTCTATTACGTTTATTTATCTGTTCTTACCAGGGTAACAGTTTACCCACCTGTTACAAAAGGAATGGTCACTGATCGTCATCATCATCATTATCATCAGGTAAGACACGCGGTATCAGGCCGTGGGGTTGTAAGTTTGAAACTCACTACCACCAACATTCTTCCTTTCGAATTAATTCTGTTCTTTTATAGATTAATTTCTTTGTAGCGATTACTCAGGTGCAGTTAGAACGCAGACGAAAGCTTGCGCGGACAATGAACGCGTAGATAACACGGGCTTCCGAGAGCGAGAATGACGTGGCGTCGGGGGGCCCCCTCTCCCCCTCACGCAACACCTGGCGCAACATTGCGGTAGCACGCGTGTTCCTTTTCGCCCGCTCTGCTCCGTCAAGGCGCGCTCGTGACAGGGCGTCGCAGCCAATGGGAATTTAGGCGCCGTTTTTCGCTTGTCCAGACGACAGGCGCCAACTTTTTTCCTAAATGGGCCATTTAATGCTTTTGTATCAAAATATTTTCACGGACAGTTTGTGTAGATGTGGTACAGGCGACGCCGCACTTTTGTATGATCACCACCGCTTCATGATGATGATGATGGTGGTGGGGGTGACAACCATTACCATCGTCATTTTGCATACTGCTGTGTTGCTTGCTCACAGTAAATGCATTGAATACAGCGTTCCCGCAAACAATATACAGCATTTACTCGAACCTATTCACCACATTTTTTTTCACGCCCTTATAGCTAAAATATGGCAACATGCGTAAGTTGGAAGAAAATAAAACAACATAGCAATCTCCCAACAAGAAACAAGAACCATAATTTCTTTTATGGGTAAACTCAATGTTAAGCCGTTCAACTTCATAAGGATTGGGAGGGGCACGGTCGACGGGTGAGGGGCGGGTTAGCCAAATTGCTGCTTGCATCACCGCACTTATTTCTCGTTTTTCACTCGCGATAGCATTTTGTGCGCAGACCATCTTGCCTTTGCCTACGATTGAGCTGTTTTCCCATCCTGGTACTCTGTTATCTCCTAAGAACGTGCTCTTTTGCGGAAGGTATACCAAGCAGCGCGATGGAACGAGGGCAAAAACCTGCACAAGGGGATGCACTCGTTCCATATCACGCTGCTTCAATGTGCCTTCAAGATGAACTAATTCGCCCACATTAAACTGCTCTTCCGTTCCATCAAGCCTGATTGTGTTCTTTACGTCGCCTCGAACTCAGATAGGACGAACGGACGGACAGATATTTGTGGAAAGAAACAAAACGGGGAGGAGGCGACGAGCTCATAATAGACTATAGAAAATACCGTAATTCCTATTTGAATGGGAGCTCCTCCTCAGACTTCAAAGTGCCTTGGGGCCGCTGCTGCTGACTCTCGAACGCACAAAACAGAACCGAAACAAACGATGCGAGAAGGCTACTGCGAGTTAAGATCGCTGATATTCATACGGAGTTTCGTGAGATTTGCCCTCCGTCTACAGAAGTAAGAAATAAAAATAAAATAAAATGCCGACGTAGGTATTCAGCCGATTCTTGGATAGAATACCAATGAAGCAGTGAGAGTGTGCTCCGCCAGCAGTCTTATATAGGTCGATGAGATAATCATCTGTTACATTATTGAAGTAGCTGTACTCCTCTCCATACCTATCCGCTGCAGCGGAGTGGTTAGTAAGCGAATTCTATTACGCGACAAGTAAACGAAACCAAACGAAACGAAGGCGCACATTGCAGACATATGGTGACTGGGAAGCCTGCCACACGCATAGAGAGCAAGGTTACTTGCCCTGCTAGCTTCTTTATACAGCGAACAGTTCCTAATGTCGCGTGCCGCGCCAAAGATGCGTGGATGTGTCTTGTGCTTAAGAATATCTTCACTCCAATAACTCACCATCATCATGTCGTCGCGACGACGATAAAACAAGACAAAATATTGGAATGAAAGAAGGCACCGCAGGTGGGCGTTAAACCCGGGTCCTTCCCTTCTGAAAATTTATGGTGTAACAAAATGCGTAGTGACACGTCCTTTTTTCCTTCCTTCCGTGGTATTTATTGCAGTGGGAGGGGGCGGGAGGATTTGTATGAAATATAAACAAGGGAACGGGCCCGTGATCGTCTTCACTTCGTTTCATTTCATGTTAGTACTTTAAAGACAACCTCAAAGGAGTTATTCATAAGGCGTGGGAAAAAAAAGAGACCGAGAGAAAAAATCAAAAAGAAATCATCTACAAGTAATTAAACACGGAAGTGATCATTTGCGGCCTTTTAAAACAGCGTTGGAAAAATAATGGCGGTAACGTGCCAAAGAAGGCCGTTCCAGGTCATTGGATGGCCAGGTTCAGGTAAGTGGCACGTAAGACAGCGAGGCGTCGGTGGTAAGAGCACGACCAGAATACGTCGACGAAGCCGGGTGCCTTGAGGACGAGAAAAAGGAAAAAAGCTGGCTCTCCCGTAATCCAGAGCAGATGCAAGCATGAAATGGGTACTGGCAAAGCAGATTGGTTGGAGATGACACTAACCACAGTCTTAAAATGGGTGTAGTGCATGTTCGCGATGGCGCACCACACCACACCATACTCTGCAATGGTCCATATGGATGCAATAGTTTCCTGTCACAGACAGAACTTCATTGCAAGTCTCTTCTCGGCAAGTCTCTTCTCGGTCATCCGCGGTGTGCTCGACGCTACCGGCTGGGACGCTGCCGGCGCGCCGGACCAACACCTCTTTGGCTGAAGGCGCCGCGGACCTCACGGACCACTGGCGTTGAAAAGAGCACAAGCAGCTCTGTCTACGCGCCAAAAGATGACACTCAAGTGAAAAGTGCCCTGTATCTGCCTTTTGAAAGTCGCTATTGGAAATGACAAATAAAACTTCAGCGTACTAGAAGTTACAGATTGAGTGCACGATGTTGTGAACCAACATTTGGATGAACTCGAAAGCAATATCTTTTGTAACTTGTTTGGGAAGTAACTAGCGTATGTAATGCGGTCTTGACTGATTGCGCGGGTGGTCTCGTTTTGTGCTCTCAACTCGCCAGGATGTTATCGTTTGCGTGCCCCGATGTTCTCGTTTGAGTTCCCGGGTAACGGCGCTGGCTTTTGGCTGAAGGTCACTTGAAGGTCGCCGACAACGGGAGCTAAAAGCATTTCATGCTTAAAAACAATAAATATATATTTACGTTCAAGAGGGGAGGGGGAGATTTTGGGCCAGTTTGGCCCCCTGACATTTATAAAGAAGAAAGGAACCACGACTTCAGACGGGATGTAAGACGAAGAAGCGGACAGGACTGAGTTGCTAGTTACCACTCGTCCTGTTCGTCTTACGTGCCGTTTGAGGTCTCGCTTCCTTTCCTCTTCAAATAAATATATTTAGGTGTTATCTACAGGGTAGATAACACGTAGATATCACCGTCAGAGTCTCGAGTGTACCCTCACGGTCTTAAATACGGTCCCTTCCATAGAAGGAACAATCAGAGGAGAGGTTGGAGGCAAAGGGTCACCAAGGAATTGGTGCTGCCCTTAATTGGTCTGAGTCGTCGATAACCGGCTCCGCCATGTTGGTCGCCTCTGTCACTCTTCTCTTCTCGGGCCATCTGATGGGAGTCGCTGTTTCAGAGTCACCCTAGTATGCGCACTCACCATCTGCCCTCACTTTGTCGTCTCCCTGTGTGCGGGGTGATTGGAGTCTCCAAGACAAGGCTAGCCTTTGTGATGGTGATAGCTCCACTGCAAACACTCTTGGAATGCTGCACGCCCCGCGTGGGAGTTGGAATGATTAGCTTTCACACGGTTGAGGGTAACCAGCTTGGAAAGCGAGCTGGTAGAGCTACCCGAACTTTCCGGTTGCTTTTTAAGCTGATAATAGCATCAGGAAAAAAAAAAGCAAAACGACACCAGCTTCTGGAGATACTACGCCACATGTGTGGCCCTGTGTGCGTTGAAAACATTTGGGTGCCAATGTAATCACCAGTGTGGGGATCTGCGTAGCACTGAAAGGAAAGCAACAGACATCAGATAAAATGCACGGTGCTATCTTACCCCCCTGTCTTATGACCGTCCTTTGCTTTTAGCGCCAGTCAGACTCCCCGTATGAAAAACCAGCTAGCCCGAGCTACTGGCTTAATCAACAATGTGTCACTACTCCAGATGCGGCGCACCAACTGCAGCTGAATGTCGCGCAAATGTCCCCGGTAAATGAAGTCAGGGGCAGAACAATCGGTGAAATCTGCGGGCATTTATTTTTTTTTCTTTCGTTTTCATTACGGACAGAGATACGGCGCCCTTTTTAAAAGGGCCAAGTAGCTGCGTGTATAGGAGGACATTTTTTTTTCTTTTTCTGATTTAAAAACGGTCACGGACGCGACGGACACGGACGCTGTAAACGGTATACCAGCCGTCGCAGTCATTTCATTAATTAATACTAGATTGCGAAATTTATAATTACCGATCTTAGGACTCACATTACCGCTATAGAATTACGGGAGGGGGGGGGGTAGCCTCCGCAGAAGACTGGAGCATTGCAATTTTACGAAATTTTAAAAGAATGTCATTCGTTGTTGAGATATTCGTCGACAAAAATTCATCTTGCTTGTCTCCAATTCGACAACTGCGCGCGAACTGGCCACGGAGATGCAGTCCCCGTGTGATTCGCTATACGCTGTCGTGACGCAACGCAGCTCGTTGCGATGACCTGCTGAGGCATCAAATACATCGTCGCGCACTTGCACTGCTAGCAGCACTCTCTCCGTCTGTCGCCGAAGGGTGAGCTCCACGAGAAAAGAGGCACGCAAAGGTGGTGAACCCATTTACTCGAGGAGCCGAACAACGTCGGACGCATCGCTTTGGCAACGCCACTGCTACTATTTGTACGCCACGCTTCGGAATCGGAGCGGAAAAAGGTGAATTTACGTGTGCAAATATCTGAACTGATGACGCCTTAGAAATTTTTGTAAATGGCCTCAGGCTTCTGCGGTGCCCACCTACATTTGTGCTATTGCAATGTGGGCTTTACATATAGTAAGTGTAAAGTTCTTAGACGGCGTGCCACGGCTATTCGCCCATATATTGTCCGCGGAACTGTATAGCGACCATAATAAACCAACAGGCAATGGAAGCCAAGTAAAGCATAGGGTAATTAGCTTTGCTTCAATGAAATTGAAATGTAGAAATTAATGAAGAAAAGTTAAATGAAAGTGGACGCAAAGATAGCTTGTTGCCGGTAGGGACCGAACCCACAACCTTTGCATCATACATTGTGCATTCACCTGATTTGGTGCTTGCATTTCGACATAGCTGGGGACGATGCAGTTCGCAAACGTAAAACTTGCATGATAATAAGATTGTCACCGTTGCTCTGGATACACGTGCGCATTCCATGAGATTACACGTTACACACAAAAAAGTGCGCAACATTGCAGGCATCGTCGTTACTTGCAAAGCATTTTTTACGCACTTTACTGAAGCTTCGCTTCACAAGGACTCGAACAGGTGCATTGGATCTGCATAATTTTAATATAATATTTCAAAGGATTTACAGCCGCCAAGTGATCGAATGGACAGCAACAATGCAAATGTTAAAAAAAGAATAAAAACAGTCACTGAAATTTTGCAGTGCCATTGCTTTATTTAGCTCGTGATGCAAGTTGATTATATGCGAATGCCACATATATGGACCAAACCAAAGTAATGTTGTTTGCCGTCGCTTGGAGATACTCAGATTATATTTTGCGTTCCGCCTAATTAGATAATTAGTCTTCATTAATTAATCAACTTCTCAAATATTGTATCTAGATAGAAAGTGTCAATGAGGAAGTTGTAGTGCAACATGAAAAACTCCCTGTACAGCTTTCTGTCGCTCGATACGTTCTACATAAAAGTGTTTTTTCCGAGCGTGAAAGAAGCCCACGAATACACGCAAAGTGCCTCGAGCGGCCTGTCGCGCGACAATTTTGCTTGTATTTCCGGGCTTCTTTCACGCTCGGAAAAAACACTTTTATGTGTAGCACGTATCGAGCAACAGAAACCTGTAGCGGGAGTTTTCCATGTTGCTCTACAATTTCCTCATTAACACTTCCCATTTAATTATAATATTTGAGAACATGATTAATTAATCAAGACTAATTATCTAATTAGGCGGAATGCAAAAAGATAATCTGAGTATCTCCAAGCGACGGCAAGCAACAGTACTTTGGTTCTGCCCAGCTACATGGAATTTGCGTATTTTTAGTGCTTGGCTCAAGTTACGTGAGGCACCCTTTGTATAGTGCTCATTGACGTCACGCTGGCCGCCATACTAGGGTACCAGCGCGTCGAGAAGCTGCGTAAACAAGAAATGTGACGTGAAAATATTAAGTATAAAAAAAAGGAAAAGCAAAAAGCAATATGATGTAAGCGTGATGATAAGGTGCGTCACTGCCGTCAACATGCTCGCCACGATCGAGTAATACGACACGCTGCGTTCCTGACATCAAATGAAAACAATCTATAGCTTTAAATTGACATTTGCTATTCGTTCCGCTTAACCCAGTGTTTCAATACGGCTGTTAAGCAGGACGATAGGTGTGTGCTTGCACAGCATTGCCTCGGCAGCCGAGTTTATCGCCAAGGACGCCAAACGCATTTCGCGTCCCCGGGGGCCTCTTGGCCGTAGTGTTTCATAGAAGTAAATGGATCTGTGGCGCTATAGTGTCTACGGGTGTTTCAAGCTGGGCAGTTCAGCCATCACAGAAATGATGGATTGTAAATGAATTTGCCTAAACTTCGTCTTTATGGCTGTATATGGCTTCGTGACTTCGTAATGTGATCGTTTTTAAGAAAGCACTGCGTCGTATGTAATTAAAGAAACATTATTAAAATTGTCCGATGGCACGATTCGAACACAGGACCTCGAGCGCACAAGCACAAAATTGAAGCTATTACGCCACGGATGGATGGACAATCAGCACCACTGCAACTAGAAGCGATTATGCGTGCTTGCAGTGTCTTATTGCCCTCTATATTAAAAGACGTATAATTTGCATTCAACGAGAAGACGGGCCCCTCGGCTTAACCAAGGGGCCCGATTTTTATTAATCATATCACACAAAGCCAACAAACGCTGACACAAAGGACAACGCAGGGGAAACTACTTGTGCTTAATAAATGAAATAAAGAAGCGATAAATAGATGGAAATGAAAGTGGATGAAAAGACAACTTGCCGCAGGTAGGGAACGATCCCACAGAGCATCGCACGCGAAATGCGAAGGTTGTGGGATCGTTTCCCACCTGCGGCAAGTTGCTTTTTCAGCCACTTTCATTTCCATAAATTTATCGTTTCTTTATTTCAATTATTAAGCACAAGTAATTTCCCCTGTGTTGTCCTTAGTATCAGTGTTTGTAGGCTTCGTATGATATGACTAATAAAAATCAGATTCGTCGGTTAAACCCCTTTCTTCTCGTTTAGTACACCAACACTGATGCTTTCAGGAAGCATGTGTGGGTTTATTGACCGCTTGCCTTCACCCAAAAAGATCACGTTGTCGTGACGCCCGCGGCATAAAGCATGTTCTACATCCGCCGCCAAGGTCCGTGAGTGGTGGCACTGGCTAACACTCCCAGGGTTCTACTCGGAAACATAAAAACCCAGGTAAGTGGATGGGTAAACGGCGCCACGGTAGCTCAATTGGTAGAGCATCGCACGCGAAATGCGAAGGTTGTGGGATCGTTCTCCAGCGGCGGCAAGTTGTTTATTTTTCATCCACTTTCATTTACATTTATTTATTGTTCTTTATTTCATTTACACCCTTGTCGAAATCGTAGCCGAGAGAAAACAGCAGCAAAGTCTCTTTGTGTTAAACATGTACAGCCCACCAAAGGACCACCTAAAAGATCTAGACAAGTTAATGCGAGAGGGGAAGAAGCTGAGCAAGGGTGACAGGCTTACAGTCGTTGGAGATTTTAATGCTCCCCATGTGGCCTGGGGTTATGCGGCCTGAAATAAAAAAGGAGATGTGCACAACATAGCCCAACAACACCTCCTCACGCTACTCAACGACCCGCAGACACCCACGCGCATCGACAAGAGTGTATCTACAAAAACCAGCCCCGACCTCACATTCGTGCACGGACTCAAAGAGTATGAATGGAGCTGCATGGACGAGAATCTGGGTAGCGACCATTATATAGTGCAAACGACCATTCCGCACCACAAAGCAACGATGAAGATCGGAAAAGCCAAGATCACGGACTGGCAGGCATTTCGCAAAGACAACAGTGCCATTAATGCGATGATAGACGACATAGAAATATGGATCAGAGGAGTAGTGGAAAGAGCCGAGAGGCATACGAGGACAATCCAGCTGTCGCAAGTCACCCCCGTGGTCGACCCCCACTTACTCCACCTGTGGGAGGCGCGCAGGGGTCTCGCGAAACGCTGCCAGCGTAAAAAGTGCAACCGGAAATTCAAAATTCGAATCTCCAAGCTGATGAAGGAAACGCAAGAGTACTCTGAACAACTTGAAAGAAAGAACTGGCGCGAAACATGTAACAAGCTTCAAGGGACCTTAAGCAGCAAGCACACTTGGGCGGTACTCAAAACTCTTCTATCAAAGAAGGAGAACAAGAACGCCGCAATACAGAAAGTGCAGAGACTCATACACAACCGCCCAGGGAAAGAGGAAGACATTATCAAAGAAGTGAAGGAGACGTTCCTCGGTACGGAGCGGAACATAACTGTAGATCCGCAATTCGACGAATATCGAGGCAACCCAAACATAGTACTCGATCGGCTCTTCACAGAAGCAGAAATCGAAAGGGCCTTGAGCAAGCTCACCCGCAACACGGCACCGGGGTGCGACAGAATAAACAACAAGACACTCCAGAACCTTGACGGACCCTCTGCAGACGCTGTCTTAGAATACATCAACGAGTGCTGGGAACACGGTAACTTACCACCGGAATGGAAACATGCTGAGGTAACCATGATACCTAAACAGCCCATCAGCGTGCAGAACCTTCGACCTATATACCTCACCTCGTGTGCTGGAAACTCTACGAGCACATGGTGCACAACCGCATGATCGAATATCTCGAAGAAAACGGACACGTCCCAAACACCATGTTCGGATTTAGAGCTCACCTGTCCATGCAAGACGTGCTGCTACAGATCAAGGAAAAAGTCATCGACAAACTGGACACGCACAGCAAGAGAGCCATCCTCACACTTGACGTGAAAGGGGCTTTCGACAACGTGTCACACGAAGCCATATTGCAACACCTCAACGTATATAACTGCGGCGAAAAAAATCTATAACTATCACAGCTTTTCTGAAAGAACGGACAGCCCCAGTGGGGATAGGCACCTTACGTTCTGTGACATTTGACATACCGCGAAAGGGAACGCCACAAGGCTCCGTAATTTCGCCGATGCCATTCAATCTGGCGATGAGCTCGCTACCCAAGCAAGTGAAGCAAATAGAAGGGATTGGTCACACAATATACGCTGACGACCTCACCATCTGGACTACGGGAGGGCCAACAGGTAAACAGCAAGACGCTCTGCAAGAAGCGGTTGACCCTACGGAAAAGTACCTGGAAGCATGTGGACTGACGTGCGCACCTGAAATGTCGGAGCTCTTGGTGCTAACAAAGCGCACAAGAGGCCGACAACCGCAGCAGGTACCAGACCCGGTAGTAAAGGTGGGAGGCATCATGATTACGCAGGTTACGACGCTCCGGATCCTCAGACTCCCGATTCAAACGGACGGGGCCGGGGGAGCAGAGTTGGAAAAAATTCAGAGAACAGTGCAACAAACAAACCCCCTTATCAAAATAGTGACGAACAAAAGTCACGGACTCAAGGAAGAAGACTGCACGAGAATGATACAAGCGCTGCTAACGAGCATCATCACGTACGGGACCCCATACGTTGACATGAAGAACAGTCAACGAGACAAAGTAAACGCCCTCATCAGAAAATCCTACAAAATTGCCTTGGGTCTGACCCCCTCCACGTCCAGAGCAAAATTACTCAAAATGGGAGTCTACAACACGTGGGAAGAGCTCGTGGAAGCGCACAACGTCAACCAACTGGAGAGACTAAAGCTGACAAAGACGGGAAGAGCCCTAGCTGCTCCAAGGTCTGGGCTACCTAGTCGAGGGTGAAAGGCACCTACCTCAGCGTATCCCACACAAGGTCAGAGACAAGCTACACATAAGTGCCATTCCCAGAAACATATATCCCGAGTACGACAAGGAAAGGAGACAGGCGAGAATACAGGCGCTCAAGCACATACTCGAACGCACCAACAGCAAAGAAGAAAATGTGAGACATACGGGCGCAGCTGCGTACAAAACAAACGACCGATTTGGAATCAGCGTGGTCGACGAGAAGGGCGAACAACTTACAGCCACACCCATACGTGCCAAGGACGCGAGCACAGTGGAAGAGCTGGGCATAGCCCTGGCCATCGCAACGTGCTAGAAGACCCTGGTTACCATGGTTACGGATTCGCAAGAAGCATGCAGAAGGTATACGGATGGAAGGATCGGAAAGGCAGCACTTCAGGTCTTGAACAACACCGAGATAGAAGCAGCACAAATCCTCTGGGCGCCGGGGCACGAGTGTCTCGCAGGGAACCAGGCGGGGCACGCCGCGGTTCGAGAACATGCCCGACGAGCCATCTCCGACACCAGAGAACACGGACCAACGACTGTGACGAGGATGATGAACGGATATCCAAGAAGTACTAGGATATCTTCGCGCACTACAGGAAGCAGAGGCGTCGCTACCCGGCCGCGCTTAAGACGATGAGTAGGGAACAAGCGGTAACCTGGAGAAGACTCCAGGCTGAAACCTACCCACACGGAACACTGCTGCAGGCCATGTATCCGGGCACCTAAGGGCGAGACTGCAAGTTCTGCCTGCCGGACACGCCCAACACCTGGCGCCATATGGTGCTGAGGGTGCAGGAATAATCGAGAGGTACCACCGTCATCATCACCACCAGGCGACAACATGCAGAAAGAAGCGGATTCAGACGAAGAATTGGACGACCAGTGGGAAGCTCTGCTGGTGACGCAAGACCCTGACAGCCAGCTACGGTTGGTGAACAGGGCTCGGGCGGCGGCAGCGAGCCATGGCTACCTGTACTGAGGAGGCCACATAACTTTGGGCTCAAGAAGCCAGTTCCAGCAATAAAGTTTATTTCTCTCTCTCCATCTCTCTCTCTTATTTCATTTATTAGGCACAAGTAATTTCCCCTGTGTTGCCTTTGTTGTCAGTGTTTGTTGGCTTTGTATGATATGTATAATTTGCTTTGGAATTCAGGCCAATTTAGGCCCAGATTAAGCGTAATAAACGAAGTCACAAGAACGTCTGAAGCCCCAGGCACGAGCATCAGACAAATACGTGTACTGCCAATCATTCCCGTTGTTTTGTTGTTGTTGTTGTTAAACTTTATTTGGCTCTATTTACAGAGGTGTTTCGCGGCTGCCCGCCGGGATCTTCAGCCTTGATGTTTCTTTTCCCAGCTGGGCTCAGCAGGGTCAGCTGCTCCCTTAATCCAGGGTTCCGCTGGCCTCAGCCGCCTTGTGAGCTCGCTGCACTAGACCGATTCGATTAAGTCGTCACGGTGGTCGCTGGCCAGCAGTGCCTCCCATTGCTACGCACTTGGGTTTCTAATTATTGTAATCGCATTTACTTTATGACGTTCCTATGTAGCGTGATAGAGGGTGCGTTTCATGTTGCACCAGGAGCATTTGTCTGCGTATCGTGTAGGGTGCAATTTGTTTAGTATGTATAGGTTGCGAAATGTGCCTCTTTGAAGTTGTCTCCAGTCGACTGCCTCTGCCCTGTAATTAGAAATTTAGGTGAGTGGGGGTATATCTTTCTGATACCTCTTTAACGGGCTAGAATGGCCGAGTACTCCTTGGGGACTGTCGACGGCTCTTCGCGGTCGGGTTCGCTGGGAGCTCGGCTTGTAGTATAAGCCTCGAGCTACTCCGTCCACCTCTGTGTTCCCTGCTATCCCCGTGTGTCCCGGCGCCCATAAGATCGTGTTTTGGACCGCGGTTTGGTGCTCAGTAGATTGTTTTGTGTCACCTTCCGTCTCGAGGAGCACACGTGGTGGCTGAACGATCCCAGCGCCTGGGTTCCCTCTAGCAATTGTAGGAAACTCTATGCTTCTAATCGTCCGCGGGCTGGCTGCACATGCGCCGTCGATATCGTGATAGCACTATGGTGGTGGTAGCGTCGAAGGCGGGAACACGTCTCGAGTGATCGTATAATTCACATCGAAATAAAAGAAATGTTCATTAGTGCCGCCAGGTATAGAAGTCCTGCCCATACGTCAATGTGCAGCTGGTAGGAGGACGCGTTTGCCACTAAGCCCCCCACTCAACATTCGCTTCGTTGGACATGCTCTTGTTTGAACATATCTTTCTGAAGTTATCTACATGCTCCCACTTCTTTACCTTCTAATAGTGAGGCGGCAGGAATACCATCTATTCATTCGTTCATCCAACCAGAAAATGATGTGGTCTAACGGCAGCAACAATCAGGACGTCTGGAAGCAGTCAGAGAGCTACAGATGAGTGTACTTCTCTCCAGTATCACGATGTCTCAGGTCTAAGTGGTCATGTTCAATCTCATTCGCAATACTACAGAAAGCATGGCAAAAATCATAAACCACCAATCCCGGTTGTTCTCCATGACTCCGTTTAGCATGTTTTGGAAGTGATTATTTGTGCACTAGCTTGGCACTATGTTAATGGGTGGTGCTTCCCTTACTACTGTACTTTACCAATACATCCTAAATCCATTGTCCTTGCCCTTACGCGGGATGCAATAGGAACTTCGATTGCCACTTCCTCAAAGAGTAGTTCGGAAGGAACCCCGCGGAGATTCTGAGACCAAAGGCGCAGCGTCTCGACGACAGCGCCTACGAACACTAGCTGTTACGAGGGAAGAATACGAGAACGCTTTCCCTACCACCGTGCCACCCCCGGAATTATGCACGGTACCACCACTGTGCGGTGGTACAATCGTGAGGTGTTTACCGTTGTGTTAGACGACGATAGCTTCGGGGGTCAGCCTACAATAATAGTTTGACACGAAACATTGTGGTTAGTTCCCAAGGAAAGGTAAACGCTTTCATATAACTCGTGCAAAAGTATATCTTGTGTGGATGCGCTCGTCATTTATTTTTCTATCTTCAGAATCTTGCTCATTGGCGAGCGGTGTAGACGCTCCTGAATGTATTTCCGTTTTTGCTCGCGCCACTCATTATTCACGGCTTTCAGTCAAGCGTACTATCTGCAATCCAGGTCAATAGCCAAAGTTATCCCTGCCTGTCAAGTCTAAACCGGCGTTTCCGTCCGGCAGCAACAGGCTCAAATGTTTCCTCCAGCGATACGTGTACAACTATAGGCAGAAATGTAATAAATTGGTCACTGTGCTCAGTTCCCCGTCGGCACCACCACCTTCCCCAAGGGCTGACGCGCACCTTGACAGCTTTCTTTATTTATGATGCAAAAGCATCAAACGGCTTTTTTAACGAAAACGCCCAACCTAAATGCCCATTGGCTGCGATGCCACGTCGCAGACGCGCCTGAACGGAGCAGAGCGGACGAAAAGCAACACCTGCTGCCGCGCTGGCGCGCCAGTTGTTGCGTGGCTGGAGAGGGCATTACCGTAACGCCATGTCAGGCTCGCTCTCGGAAGCCTGTGTAATCCAGGCCTTGCTCGCCCGCACAAGTACTCGCATGCGTTCTGAATTCTCCTCGGTAATCGCTATGAAGAAATTATGCTATAATCAACAGGTTAAATTCGAAATTAAAAAAACGTTCGCGTTAGGGAGTTTTGAACCTGCCAGCCCACGCTGAGAAGCCGAGTGTCTTATTCACCGTACTAAACGGAAGCGTTGGCCAAGCGTCTGAATGCGCTCGCTTGCCCGCGAGAATTTCGCAACTCGAAGGACCACTCATCGACGTTCAATTTGAAATTAATGCTGTCATATTCACAACTAAGTGTCTTTTACTTGTTTCTTATGAATAATAGATTCGATCCCGCGACCTCGTACTTAGCAGCGCAACACAAAAGCCGCTAAGCCACCGCGGCAGCTGTAAATAGCCAAGAAAAGCCGGCGGTGTTCCTACGTGTCACTACCGAATGCGTCGTTCGATAGGGCCGTGCTGAAACTGCTGGTAAGAAAAGCCGCCTTTGAGCAGTATGCTTCTGTGATCTTGCAGGACTCTCATCGAGGAACGGTGCTTCCTTCTCGCTCGACGAAGCCTACGCACGACGTCGACCGCAATGACTTCGTCTACGCTTTTCTTCTCTGACGACGCCAGCCGCGTGTGGCTGCCAAAGCGCGACCACCGGACCGAAGGTTGGCCGCTGACTGGCAATCCCCTGCCACTCCTCATGATCACGGCCGCGTATGTGTTCTTCGTCAAGGTGGCCGGTCCCCGCTGGATGTCCCGGCGCAAGCCTTTCGAGCTGAAGGCCTGCATCCTCGTCTATAACCTCTCGGCCACCCTCCTCAGCGCATTCTTCGTGTGCCGTTTCGTGAAGCTCGCTTACTGGGACCTGGGCTACACCTTCCTGCAGGGCCTGGACATGACCGACTCTCCAGCCAACCTCGAGATCGTGCACTTGTCCTGGTGGTTTTACATGTTAAAAGTCTTCGAGCTCGCCGACACCGTGTTCTTTGTGCTGCGTAAGAAGAACCACCAGGTCAGCGCGCTGCACGTCGTGCACCACGTGACCGTCGCCTGGAACATGTGGCTGAACGTGGCCTATGGAGGCCAGTCGCACGAGATGTTCATAATGTGCCTGAACGCGTTTGTGCACGTCTTCATGTACGCGTACTACTTCCTCGCGGCGCTCGGTCCAGCCTACAAGCACCTGCTGTGGTGGAAGAAGTACATGACCATGATGCAGATCCTGCAGTTTGTCCTCATGTTTGCGCAGTCCGTTGGCATGGTGTTCGCCGATGGGAACTACGTTGGCCTCTTCGTGTGGACTTTGGTCGCGCACGCGATCCTGTTCTTTGTGTGGTTCGTCGTGTTCTACATTCAATCTTACTCCAGGAAAAAGCTTTAGGTCCATGGAAGGTTCCGTCAGTGAACAAATGCGCTGTTTTTTTTTGCTTGAAGTTTCTTGAACTTAAGTTATTTGGGCTACTTTGAAAGTAAAGAGTGCCTGAGACTTTCCGAAAGTGTGTTGAAGATACTTGTTTATGCTTACAGAATTCTCCTTTGAAGACATAATTGTTTCTGTACAGAGTTACCCTGCTGTGCAATGCTACATAAAATAGAGTTTCGTGGTTTAGTTGTTGTTTGGCGAAATTCGCCGAATTGACAGGTTTGTCAAAATTGAAGCTTTTCTTTGTGAACTTCGCCGGGTTTCGCGACCGTGGTTGTAACCTGGCTGTTCTCTTGCAGAACAGGGCAACCAATGACACCGGAGCACGCGTGCCGCTTGCGCTCCTGTGTTCCTTGCAACACCAACAAATGGCGCACGCCTCCACGCATTCCCGTGGAGGCGGAGAAGGAGCACGAAGGAGAAAGTGGAGGAAGGAGAAACGGCAATAAATTACATCCGAAAAGTAACAGCCGAATCTTTCCAAGGCAATGACGAGGTTGTACTTGAAGACAAAAAGAGCATGAAAGAGACCTAAGTGGAAAAGGAGCTGGTGCTAACAAATTTAAACTGGAAGAAAGCGGAAGAGAAAATTCCTAAGCGCACAGCCACTTGGCAAGACGAGTTTCCCATTAGGCTGATAAATGAACTAGGACCAAGAAGTAAGGAAGCTCTGGTGAAAGCAGTGGAAAAAACTTTAAAAGATAGACGAATACCAGACACTTGGCGACAAAGTAGAATAAATTTAATTTATAAAGGTAAAGGGGAGAAAAAACAGAATTCACTCGTATAGACCGTTGACCATTACATTGGTAATATACAGGCTAGCAATGCAGGCAATCAAATTAAAGCTTCAAGCATGGGCAGAGAATAATGGCATATTGGGAGAGCTTCAGAATGGCTTCAGAATAGGTTGGCGTTTGGATGATAACTTGTTTGTTCTTACTCAGTGTATTGAAATATCAAAAGAAGAAAGAAGACCGTTGTATGTGGCCTTTTTAGACATTACAAGAGCCTACGACAACGTAGTCCGCAACATTTTGTGGAATATGCTGGAAGGGGAAGGCTTAGGTAACGACTGTCTACAGCTTTTGAGAGAGATTTACCTAGAAAATACCGTTTGCGTTGAATGGGAAGGGATGAGGAGCGAGGAGGAAGTTTATATCAACAAGGGACTGAGGCAGGGGTGCCCTTTATCCTCGCTGCTCTTTATGAGGTACATGGTGAGGATGGAGAGGGCACTAGAAGATAGTAATACCGGGTTTAATCTCTCATACAAACAGGCTGGTACAGTAGTAGAGCAGCAACTCCCAGCTTTATTTAATGCGGGCGACATTGTGTTTCTAGCCAACAAGCAAAGTGATTTTCAACATCTGGCTAATATCTGTGGACAGGAAGGCAACAAATTAGGTTTGAAATTTAGTGTTAGAAAATCAGGTGTTATGGTATTCGATGAAAACAGTGAACAGGCAGTGGAGATACAGGGCCAAGAAATACCTCGGGTAACAGAATATAAATACCTTGGTATATGTCCCGCACGGCTACACAGGTGCAGGTCATAAATACCAGGTTTCTCTAGTTGAGTGCCACCTGCGCGGTTTAACCGAGCTCAGATTGGTCCACCTTGACTGATCAAAGAAGACACCACCGGAGGGTCAAGGAGGCGTACAATTCCTGCGGTGGCGGTAGAGTATCCGCTTCGCGTGCAAGAGGACCGTGGTTTCAATCCCGGTGCCGCGCAATTTTCCACCGGATTAAAAAAAAAATCCGCGTGTTGATAAAATTGCACAAACAGGCCTGGAGTGCTGCCTGATCCCGGTGACCAGAACCGGTAACGCACTCTCTCACCAGAGCAGGATTGGCCACTCTGGTGCAGTACTCGGCCATAACCTCCTATATGAACACAACAATCCAACCCCGGCCCTCAGTCCGCCGCAGCAGCGAAGCAACTGACCACGGCGACGGTCAGATCTGTGACGCAGCAGAGGGTGCTAAGAATCCCTAGCTCCGGACAGGCCGCCATAGAAATATGAACCTGGCAACATTTAACGTCAGAACGTTATCAAGTGAGGCGAGTCTAGCAGTGTTATTGGAGGAAATAGAGGGTAGTAAATGGGATATAATAGGGCTAAGTGAGGTTAGGAGGACAAAAGAAGCATATACAGTGCTAAAAAGCGGGCACGTACTGTGCTACCGGAGCTTAGCGGAGAGACGAGAACTAGGAGTAGGATTCCTGATTAATAAGGATATAGCTGGTAACATACAGGAATTCTATAGCATTAACGAGAGGGTGGCAGGTCTTGTTGTGAAACTTAATAAGAGGTATAAAATGAAGGTTGTACAGGTCTACGCCCCTACATCCAGTCATGATGACCAGGAAGTCGAAAGCTTCTATGAACACGTGGAATCGGCGATGGGTAGAGTGAAAACAAATTACACTATACTGATTGGCGACTTCAATGCCAAGGTAGGCAAGAAGCAGGCTGGAGAAAAGTCAGTGGGGGAATATGGCATAGGCTCTAGGAATAGCAGGGGAGAGTTATTAGTAGAATTTGCAGAACAGAATATTATGCTGATAATGAATACCTTCTTCCGCAAGCGCGTTAGCCGAAAGTGGACGTGAAGAAGCCCAAATGGCGAGACTAGAAATGAAATAGACTTCACACTCTGCGCTAACCCTGGCATCATACAAGATGTGGACGTGCTCGACAAGGTGCGCTGCAGTGACCATAGGATGGTAAGAACTCGAATTAGCCTTGACTTGAGGAGGGAGCGGAAGAAACTGGTACATAAGAAGCCCATCAAAGAGTTAGCGGTAAGAGGGAAAATAGAGGAATTCCGGACCGAGCTACAGAACAGGTATGCGGCCTTAACTCAGGAAGAGGACTTTAGTGTTTAGGATAGGAACGAAAATCTTATGGGCATCAATAAGGAGTGTATAATAGAAGTCGGTGGTAACTCCGTTAGACAGGATACCAGTAAGCTATCGCAGGAGACGAAAGATCTGATCAAGAAACGCCAATGTATGAAAGCCTCTAACCCTACAGCTAGAATAGAACGGGCAGAACTTTCTAAGTTAATCAACAAGCGTAAGACAGCTGACATAAGGAACTATAATATGGATAGAATTGAACAGGCTCTCAGGAACGGAGGAAGCCTAAAAGCAGTGAAGGAGAAACTAGGAATAGGCAAGAATCAGATGTATACGTTAAGAGACAAAGCCGGCAATATCGTTACTAATATGGATGAGATAGTTCAAGTGGCTGAGGAGTTCTATAGATATTTATACAGTACCAGTAGCTCCCACGACGATAATGTGAGAGAGAATGGTCTAGAGGAACTTGAAATCCCACAAGTAACGCCAGAAGAAGTAAAGAACGCCTTGGGAGCTATGCAAAGGGGGAAGGCAGCTGGGGAGGATCAGGTAACAGCAAATTTGTTGAAGGATGGTGGGAAAATTGTCCTAGAAAGACTGGCCACCCTATATACGCAATGCCTCATGACCTCGAGCGTACCGGAATCTTGGACGAACGCTAATATAATCCTAATCCATAAGAAAGGGGACGCCAAAGACTTGAAAAATTATAGACCAATCAGCTTACTGTCCGTTGCCTACAAAGTATTTACTAAGATAATCGCAAATAGAATCAGGAACACCTTAGACTTCTGCCAACCAAAGGACCAGGCAGGATTCCGTAAAGGCTACTCAACAATAGACCATATTCATACTATCAACCAGGTGATAGAGAAATGTGCGGAATATAACCAACCCTTATATATAGCTTTTATTGATTACGAAAAAGCGTTTGATTCAGTCGAAACCGCAGCAGTCATGGAGACATTACGGAATCAGGGTGTAGATGTGCCATATGTAAAAAATACTGAAAGACATTTATAGCGGCTCCACAGCCACCGTTGTCCTCCATAAGGAAAGCAACAAAATCTCAATAAAGAAAGGCGTCAGACAGGGAGATACGATCTCGCCAATGTTATTCACAGCGTGTTTACAGGAGGTGTTCAGACACCTGGAGTGGGAAGAATTGGAGATTCAAGTTGATGGTGAATACCTTAGCAACTTGCGATTCGCTGATGATATGCCGTGCTTAGTAACTCAGGGGACCAACTGCAATACATGCTCACTCACCTGGAGAGGCAAAGCAGAAGGGTAGGTCTTAAAATTAATCTGCGGAAAACTAAAGTAATGTTTAACAGTCTCGGAAGAGAACAGCAATTTACTATAGGTAGCGAAGCACTGGAAGTGGTAAGGGAATACATCTACTTAGGGCAGGTAGTGACCACGGATCCGGATCATGACACTGAAATAACCAGAAGAATAAGAATGGTCTGGGGTGCGTTTGGCAGGCATTCTGAAATCATGAACAGCGGGTTGCCACTATCCCTCAAGAGAAAAGTGTATAACAGCTGTGTCTTACCAGTACTCACGTGTGGGGCAGAAACCTAGAGGCTTACGAAAAGGGTTTTGCTTAAATTGAGGACGACGCAACGAGCTATGGAAAGAAGAATGATGGACGTGTAACGTTAAGGGATAAGAAAAGAGCAGATTGGGTGAGGGAACAAACCCGGGTAAATGATATCTTAGTTGAAATCAAGAAAAACAAATGGGGGCATGGGCAAGACATGTGATGAGGAGGGAAGATAACCGATGGTCATTAAGGGTTATAGGTTGGATTCCAAGGGACGGGAAGCGTAGCAGGGGGCGGCAGAAAGTTAGGTGGGCGGATGAGATTAAGAAGTTTGCTGGGACAACATGGCCACAATTACTACATGAGCGGGGTAGTTGGAGAAGTATGGGAGAGGCCTTTGCCCTGTAGTGGGCGTAACCAAGATGATGATGATGATGTGATTAAGCGAAGGCAATAGATATATGGAAACACAGGAAAAAACCGTAACAGTAAAGGGGAAGAGAAATGCAGCCGTAATGAAGCACAGAGCGCTATGGGGATACAATAGGTAGGAGGTCCTCCGAGGTATGTGGAAAGGTGTAATGGTTGCAGGACTTACTTTTGGAAATGCGGTTGCTTGCTTTAAATCAGGGGTACAATGAGGATTCGACGGGAACCAAAGGTCAGTGGGTCGCCTCGCATTGGGTGCTGACGGAAAGACTAGAAATGAATGTGTGCAGAGTGATATGGGCGTGACTAGTTTTGAAGTGAGGGAAGCTCGCAGTAAAATTGAGTATGAAGAACGGCTGAGGAATATGGAAGAAAGTAAATGGGCTGGGAAGGTGTTCAGGTATCTGTACAGGAAAAACATTGATTCACAGTGGAGGAAAAGAACTAGGAAGCTTACCCGCAAGTATGCGGCCTGTAGGGTGGGCAACACAGCAACAAAGAAGGTCAAGCGGAAAGTCAGAGAGGCTGAAAAAATCCCATGGGTGGCGGCAATGGAAAAGAAACCTGCCACGAGTAACTACTTAAGAGGAAAGAACGAAATGAGGAAAGAAACCATTTACGATAACTCAAAGGGAAGCTCATTACTTTTCGAAGCGAGATCAGGATGCCTTAGAACACGCACCTATAAAGCGAGATATAAGAAGGAAGAAGAAGCATGTGCTTGCTGCGGTAAAGCTAGGGAAACGACGGAGCATGTTTTATTTGAATGTGAAGACGTCTACCCAGCGGTCGATTTAGGCACCACTGGCCTCCTTCAAGCCCTTGGGTTCAGCGGGAGCAGTGGTAAAGCAAACAGGTCCGCAATAGGCATTAGTAAGAGGCGACTGGAGGATTGGTGGAAGGAAAGTAGGGAAACGACAAAAGACGGAGACGTACAAAAGCACAGTTCGCAATAGGATATCAGAAAACTTGGGCGTGGTAGTTCATATTTTTTTTCTTTTTTCATTGTTAACCTAGGTGGGAGATTAGGCAGAATAATAGCAAGAGCTTGGTGGCGCAACCCACCGCCCCGTTCCAAAGGGGACGCTCATAACATCCATCGATCCATCCATCCATCGCGGCGGTTGTGGCGCCGGCCGTCTGAGGGAGTGAAAAAAAGAAATAAAGAACCAGAAATCTCGACTTTGCACATCAGCGGCTGCGTGGTAATGAGAAAGTAAACGCTTCTTGTGGATACAACGGATTTCAATTGAGCCACGTACATTGCGCATGCTGCCTCTGAAACCATAATGCGCTCAAGGCGTCCGTCGCGCTCGCTAGTATAGTGAGCAATTCCGCTTAACACAAGGCTCGACATAATTTGTGTGCGCCCGCCCTTGTCTGTCCGTCCGTTTGTGCGTGCGTGCGTGCGCGCGCGCGCGCGCGTGTGTGTGCGTGCGTGCGTGCGTGCGTGCGTGTGTGTGTGTGTGTGTGTGTGTGCGTGCGTGTGTGTGTGTGTGTGTGTGTGTGCGCGCGCGTGTGTGTGTGTGTGTGTGTGTGTGTGTGTGTGTGTGTGTGTGTGTGTGTGTGTGTGTGTGTGTGTGTGCGTGCGTGCGTGCGTGCGTGCGTGCGTGCGTGTGTGTGTGTGTGTGCGTGTGCGTGCGCGCGTGCGTGCGTGCGTGTGTGTGCGTGTGCGTGTGTGTGTGAAATTCTAAACGAAAATTTGTTGTGCTGTGAAGGCGTTAGTGCAACTTCCGAGCAACTTGCTGTAGCAGCGGTTCATCGGTGCCCTTGGAAAGTTGTCCATTCCAAAGAGTTTCTTGCTTTCTTGCTCGCTTCTACATTATGGCGCAGAGTTTTTAACCCGTGCGCGCTCAGATATTCATCACCCTTCCTGGACTCTGTCGATGTTTGCTTTCTTTTTTTTTTTAGTTCGAACGGTTAGAACGACGACTAAGTTTACCCGAATTTCGCCGCTACAAGTGGATTATCTTCCGAGGCTGGAATCGTTTGCAAGAAAAACGAAAGCAATCTATTAACCAAATAAATAAAAACATTCACTTTTTATAAGCGAACTTTACGGCACAAGTTCATATTAGAAAGTTGAAGAGAATCGGCGTAGAAGTCTAGTTTCATGTTTCCTCAATTCAATATAGCCATACAGACCCAAATAGCTGGCGTCAAATTATTCGTTCACTTTACGTGAATACACACGTGGGACCCCGAAGCACGGCACGTGATGTAACCTTCGTGTCACGTGGTGGTGTGTCGTAAAGTAAAGCCTCCCCATACCGCGAGATAAAGCGGTCTGGCTTGCCCCCTGCTGCTAAAGTGACCTTGTGTTGGATTGGGAGCTGCGCGGAGCTCAGAACATGGGAAGTAAACAGACCGTGGGAAGACGGAAGTGCGCGACGGCAGTTTCATTTCACGTCAGCCTTCTACGTCCCATAAGTGTTGCACCTTGAACCGCGCTTAGTGCGACATGCGAAATCAGGTAAATTGAATCAATAATTTTAAGCCTGTTATTTCGGTCTACATAACCATTATGAAGTTTAGAAAACCGAACTTGACTTTTGTGACGACACAATTCAAGTTTTTAATAATGTTAAACGTATAAGACAATTTGTAAGATGCATTTAAGTATGCACAGCATTCGCGGAGACGGAACAGACCATAGCCCTGACTTTTATGATGATCCAATTCAAGTTTTTAATGATGTTAAACGTATAAAACAATTTATAAGATGTATTTAAATAAGCAGAGCGTTCGCGGAGATGGAAAAGAGCCCAGCCAGGCTGTGTCGACTTGTCGTCGCCTTCGGAGCCGTCCTCGTTATCTTCTTCACCTCACCGTAACACGAGCTCCGGCGGAAAAAGGCCCGTCCCGCCGGGTCAAACGGGACCCTCACGAATAACGGGGTAGAGCTTTAGCCGTGCGAAGCGAATAACGTCAGGTGAGGTTATGCCAGATGACATGGTAGAGCTGGCGGGGAATATTTCATAGGCGACATGGGTGACTTGACGTAGTACGCGGTGAGGGCCCTCGTAGCCAGGAATTAGTTTTAACACGAAAGTGTTTTATGCAGGGGTCCACGCTTGACTGCCTGTAATGGATGTGATGTTGGCGCCGAGGAGCAAAATAGCTGGCTGGTTGCAGCACTGCGGAAGCTACACGAATTCTTAGCCAATAGGAAGGTCGAATGCCCCTCGAGATCTGCTCATCCGCGCCGCGTCGTCTACTCAGCGTCTGCTCGTCATCCCGTTACATGCTGCACGTTTGTTGAACACAGAAAAATGCTTTCACGCCGTAACCATGGGCTGCGTTTACATGCATGTGACAGCAGGGCTTCGCTTTACCTGTGCACTTTCCCATGCAGCCTCCTTTGCAAGTGGTACGGGCGAATGCCCTTACAAATATTCACTTGCGCCACAGCATCGGCTCGGCTTCTGCTTGGCGTTTGCTTGCTGCTGTTATCACGTACCATGCTAGAGCGGGGTAGTAAATTAATGATGCAGTGAACAATTAGGCTCTTATAGCGCTTCACATCGTCAACGCATCACTCATGCTAATGCTGTGGCGCCATCTGCTAACTAGCAATCAAACCAGTTTTACGGCTCGGCGCCGTGTCTGTAGAAATTTCTTTCTCTATGTCTGCAGTGCTATCAGCGTGAAAACAAACAGCCTATCTCAATAATCACGACAAAACATACCTAATGATTTTGCCTCAGATTGAGATAGATTTAGCGACGACGGATTTCGACGCTTGTTTCTTGCTGACAGGACGGCGAGCCAGTAACAAGCGCGAAATCGGATCGAAGTGGGTGGTCGGCGCTCTATAGCCGCTGCCATGTTGCTATAGTTTATTGCGGTTAGGGCGGCTGCTATGGTTACTGGCGGTAATGGCCACAGTAATTCTCAGTATACGACGTGCACGCGCAAGCGTGCTAACATGCCACGTATCGCTGTACCGTATCACGTAGGGATAAAAATATGTCTATCTATAGCCAGTTATGCCCGGAACTCTATACCCCTGCTCAAGCAGATTACCTGTGTACACGTTGTACCTTCGGCAGTGCTGAAATCAGCTTGTGAGATGGAGTTAGGAGCTGTGAAGCGAAGGACTACATCGTGACACTAACGAGCGCCGACAGGGAGCACTTCGGCAGTATGTTTCTCAATGGTCACAGCGCTAAACAAAGCGTACAGTGGAGGATTTAACACGGTATGGCCTGGTGTTGACATTTTGCGCACGTGGTTTACCTTCCACGTCCGTTTAGCCTGCGGCACTTCATCGCCTACGGAGTGCAGCTCCAACATGCATCAGCAGTGCTTACGTGCCACATACTGCTTCGCTTGCAATGGCACCAAGTAAGAAAACTGCTGCGCTTAAGCGGTGCAGAAAGGCAGCAGCGCCGACGGGCGAATCTCGATTTTGTTCGGCGAGAGACACGCCAGCGTGAAGCAGAACGCCTTTGCGCGTTCGAGGCGCAGGTTGCAAACTCTCCCACTCGCATTCCTGAAGCTGAGCGCGTCGCAGCTGGCTGGCAAAGAAACTACGGAGTCGGACCAAAATGCTCGTAAGGTCGCCGAAGAAACTCGGCAGCTGGACGCCGCTCGCCAACAGGACGCCGCTTGCCAAGTAAACCTGCAACACGGTCGCCGACCCGCAAATCGTGCGTGTTTCGCTGCAGCAGACCGTGAGTTCGCGAACGCCGTTCGTTCAGCCCTTCCCAAGCTGGCAGTGCCCGTCCGAAGAAACGCGCTTCCATTCGTAACCTGCCCTGGATAAGAGATACCTTATCATGCGTGCTGAGTAAATATGACGTTGAGGTGGCTCACGTTCCTTTGCGCAAACTGAGGCACGCACTCGTTATTGGGAAGGACAAAGTGCCGAAGGAAGCTTTTCCTGGCCTTGTTCCCGGCATTGGGAGTTTGGGAGATCGTATATTTACTATACCTATTGTGGCTTGAGACGAACATTATCTAAATCGCCAAAACACACTCAAGTACTAATGTATAAAACTCACATTCGTCCTGTATTAGAGTACGCTTCATGTGACTGGAACCCGTATAAAGTTTGCGACATTAACAAAGTTGAACCGGTGCAAACGAAGGGTGTTCGTTTCATGTGTCATCGCTGCGATCGTGATTTTTCGCCCTCATCCGCAATAAATTCCTTGAGTTTATCTCTTATATGCACTCGGCGGCATATAGATTCCATGAAGATATTAGATTCAATTATTCACTCATGTCGTCGACTATCCGCTCATGATTACATCTCGTATGCCAGTGCCCTTCCAACTAGACGTTGTCCCACCCTCAACCTAAAGCCTTTCTTTGCGTGCACTAACACGTTCAAACACAGTTATTTCCCGAGAGTTGTCGACTGTTGGAACGAG
Source organism: Dermacentor variabilis (assembly GCF_050947875.1). Lineage (NCBI taxonomy): Eukaryota > Metazoa > Arthropoda > Arachnida > Ixodida > Ixodidae > Dermacentor > Dermacentor variabilis. Next base: position 92,493,171 of record NC_134571.1, read on the forward strand.
TTACGCGGTTCTGTTCGTGAACTGGCACTGTCTGATTTTGTAGAAGCACTACTGTGATAAGATCGCTGTTCCTTTTTATTTATTATGTTCAATTGCCTTCTTTTCTTGTTTCTTGCGTATTGTTGTACTCCACTCCTGCAATAGGCCTTAAATAGGGATGCAGTATTTGAAAGTAAATAATAAATAAATATGCCTATGATCCCTGGAAAGCTTCGACGTGCCCTTTACGCTGAGCACAGGCATGGCGAGCTTGCTATCGCTGCCATCGCCACGCCCATTGAGCGCAACTGTAACTTATAAGAGACCATGCGCATTATGGACTTGTTTTAGTGAACGTGCAACGACGCTACCAATTTTTGTATTCCCGCTTCTCCCTCCCCTAGTGTGCGGTAGCAAACCATGCTGTAAACTTGTTAAGCTCCCTTCCTTTCCTTTTTTTCTCCCTGAACAGGGAAAGATCAATTCTAGAAGAAGGTTTGGATCAAATGGTGGATAATCCTGAGCGAATGTCTTCAAAATGACTCGTCGAGCTTTGTAAAGCAAGCAGTCTTTAACGGAACAGCTGCCAGAATAATGGCGGCTTAAAAGTTAATCTTCAAGAACACTAAGTTTCAAAACTAGTTCAAGGAAAAGGAAACTTTATAACTAACTGCCAAATGAAATGCCATGCTGCCGACCCGACGGGCGTGCAGGTGTTTGGACGTTGTCCTGCTGAATGATATAAAGTTTGCACGACTTCTAGAAGCTTATTACGCTGACCAAAAGGCAATGCACGATAATGCGCACAAAAGAAGCGAATACGCGCATGATGCACAAATATAGTGTGAATGAACCATTCTCAAATAAAAACGTGGACTACCTCGAAAAAGCTTAGTATTATTACAAGCTATCGGCAAAACAGCTGCGAATGTAGGTTACGTAAAGCTATACATTTGAACTAAATAAATCTAGCCTGTATACTTAGATGTGGCATAGCCTACTATATTTTTTTCTTGCCCGCGCAATGGTGCAGCCGAGACCATCCGTTGCCCTCTCCCGTTCTGCTCGATTTATGCCCCGGCTTTTGTCCCGTGACGCACCTAGGCGTGCATCCTCTGTTGTCGCTGCTGCTGCCACCCCACCTTTCTCTCCCTTCCCCCTTGTGCAGTGCGGTTGAGGTGTCCTCTATTGAGAGACAGTTACCACTCTGCACTTTGCCTCACCTTTCACCTCCCCCCCCCCCCTCAATCAAGAATCTCTCTCTCTCCGCGAGATAGGCTCGCGCCCCCTACAGGCTGTCGCATACCAGACATAGCTAGGCGTCCAGAGGCATCGAAGCACCCACCAAAATCAACCCATCAAGTAAGAGTTGTGCTGCTTGCGTTGTGTTGGCTGCACGTAAGCATGGGCGTTTTGAGACAGCAGTCGGCTTATTTATATTCTTTTACTTGAAATATCAGGGGTGCGTGGCAGAATTTGCGACAAGTGTTTACAAATGAAGCGACCGTTTGTTTACTAGATTTTCCGTGACCACGTGTTAGTTGTTGGCGTCGTTGGAACGTGTATTGGTTTGCTACTATAAAATCTGTAATTGACGATACATAGTTCTTACCGTTTCTTTATGTTACCTTCCTTTTTTTTACACCCACTCAGCTGTCAATCTGCAGTGTGGAGTCGGTTGCGGTGTCCTGCGCCCGACAATATGCCGCACTGCTGCGTGCGACGCTGTAAGTTGTCCAAAAAACAATGGAGGCCGGGAATATCGTTCCACGAAATACCTAGCGATCCGGAGCTGCACGCAAAATGGCTAAAATTCATTTGTCGAGAGAACTGAGCACTGAGTACGACGTCGTGCTACTCGACTGTATGCAGCCGACACTTCAGTTCCTGTGACTTCAAGGAAGGTTGTAAAATTCGCAAAATCACAAAGAAGGTGTCCCTACCATTTTCGAAGAATATCCGGCGTACCTGCAGTCTCCTCAAAAAGGAGAGAGAAGCGAGGCATCAGTGAAAAAGCTCGAGGCCGCTGCGCTAATGAACCCGCCACTGCTGAAGCGAAGAGCAAGTCATTCGTGATTACCAAATAGAGTCGCGTCCGCATCCGCTCAACGACTGGCCCGTCGTCGACGTCGCCTTTGACGGTTCATCACCCGTGGACTGCGCCGCTACCGAACCGTTGCCAGCCGTGAAAAACAGCGCCAGTGAGCGCTGCGTCACTGCGACTGTGCAGGCGGACAGAGTAGTGCGGGTTTCCTCGCAATTCTCGGTTTCGACAGTGGACAAACGAAAGAAGAGACGCAAAAAACGAGACTTACATGCGCGTATTGAGCGGTTCGAGAATGCCTTCGACAATTACAAACTGGAAGTACAAAAGCTCAAGGAAGAGTGCTTTGTTCCTGCATTCCTCTAAGTTGTCGAGAAAGCGAAGTAGAAAGACATGGCTGCGTCAGTATTAGTAGAACAAGTTCCGAATTTCCGGAAGAAGTTACCAACGTGGTCTTGTCTGACAGAGCGCCATGCTGTGGTTCTGCATAACCACTCGACTCACGCATAAAAGCATATAAGGATCACAGGTATTCTCCGGCTAACCACTCGAAGCACCCTGGAGCGTTTTATGGGCTCATCATGGGTAGAAGTTGGTATGACGCAACTCGTGAAGCAAAGGCTATCAACCGAGCTCGCTTCTCTCCCCTCATCGCAAGCCAGGGCGTGCTCGTTAATTGTAGACGAAATGCGCGTGAAACAGCGGCTACTTTATCGCAAGCAAAGGGACGCCTTCATCGGCGAAGTAGACTTTGGTGGGAGCTTTGCTAAAGAAACAACAAATGAGCCTGTTCTGACCAACTCGCTTCTGTGCTTCGTCCTCAACAGCCTTTACTTTCGTTCAAAATACCCGCGACCTACTTTCTCACACAAAAAATTGTACTGGCCGCGAGCTGAACGCGCCTTATATGCGACATGTCTTGAAGGAAGTTGAAAAGATTTTTTGCCCTGCGCATTGTCACCGAAAGCCACAACATCAATGTCTTGGCGTTCCAACTTCTATACAACGCAAGCCCAGGCATCGCATTGAGCACCCTGGACAACCGAATCGAAATATTTTTCGAGCATTCGATCACGGCCACTTGATCAAAAAACGTGTGATTGCAGTTTCTGTCGCGTGACTTCGGAAAAGGCGGCGAAATAATGGCGAACGACTTCAAGGGACTCTATAAAATGCACCAAGGCAGCCGTGTAAAGCCAGTTAGATATTTGACAAGAAAACACGTGTTCCTCGCAAATATTGAAAAAATAAACATGAAAAGGGTAATTCAAGTTTTGCCTCCTCTCCTGACAGATGCACTGAAGCTCCTGCAAAAGCAAGCCGGCCACACACGCGATATTTCGTGGGTGTCGGACCCACGGTTGTATTCAGGGACACCAGGCGCCTCTGGTTCATTCTCATGGACGTGAGAAATTGTACCCAGCACATGCACCAGAACAACGCCGACTTCAAGTAGCTCGAATCTACAAGCGATGAATGGCTAAACTGGCTTCAAACAAGCTTCCTCGACTACCTGGCCAATCTTAGAAACCAGTGCCTGGCGAAATACTTCTTAACCAAGGAGTTTTACGAAGGCCTGGTGATGACAACTCGTTCAAATGTCGAGTGCATTCGATATATTCTTCAAGACATGTACTTTATTTTGTTTTAACGAAGAACGTGTTGTCTGACCCAATCGAGTCGTTTTTTGGCTCGTCGATGAAGTCAGCAGGCTCCAATGATCAAACGAACGCCCGAGCTGTTCTCTCAGGTATTGAGAAGACCGGCCTCGCGTCGGCGTCGAGTACGAGCAACATAATGGCATGCAGACGGTAACTATTTCTTGTCGACGCTGCCGCAATAGAAAAACACAAGGAAGGGAACCAGAGAGGAATTCCCTGCAAAAGCACATAGACAGCTCACAGTGCGACTCAGCCGAGAACAGACTCTGCTTCCTACTCTAGATGTCGCAGCATTACCCATGGTCGGCGGCTACCTGGCAAGAGCTGTACAAGAAAAGATCGAATGTGAGGAGTGCGCTAGCCTTTTAACAAAGCGAACGCCTCGACGCCCTCGGACTGGCTGATAAAGCATCAGGGCCGCGGTGGACTGAACTACCGATCTGGACAACGTTTAACAGTTCTCTACACATTAGAGAAGTTCATCCAAGTTCTTCTCGCAAAAAGTTGTTTTCACGTCTTTATTCGCATTTTCGCCCTTAAAGGGCTGCGGTGAATTGGCTTGGGAAGTGGCGGGAGTGAGAAGGTAAGGGAAACAGTGATAAGGGGGGCTTAATTATCTACGTCATGGGGTGTGATGCTTTCGCTGGTACGCTCGAGATGAAGAAGCCTGGTCCCAGTGGCTGGAGCCTAAGGATTATCCAGGAATTAAAACAGTGACCGCCAGAGCTCGTTGGCGGTCGCAGCTTCTTCTCGCTAGAAGAAGGCACATGAATTCCCCTTGGGAGAAGTATGTGAATAATGCCGCTGAAATACTCTCCGAGCGCAAAGCCTTGATATGCTCGACGCCGGAACATCAAGATAACTTGCTCCAATTGTTGCTGACAAAAGTATTTTTCGCCCAGTATTTACAAATTTTGCAATGAAGGCGACCGACAAACAAGATATTGTTAAAGTGTTCGAAGTAAAACCGCTGTCAGGAAACACCCTCAAACTGGGAGCTGCATATCCCAGTTGGGCGCCTTTGGGTGAAGGGCCTACTTTCTAAACATGTTTTGTGTTGCTTACTTCCAATCCACATCGTCTACAAACGTCAATTGAATCTGCGTATTTTATAGTTCCAAGTGTAATACGAACGCCAATATACGTGTCTCTACGTGCGCGCGTGCACAAGCAGCATCGTCGCGTCGTCTGCTCGGGGTCTGGTTGGATGGATGGATGCTGTCAGCGTCCCCTTTGAAACGGGGCGGTGGTTAGCGCCACGAGTCTATTGTTGTTATCTTGCCTAATGCCCTACCTCTATTTAAAAGAAAAGAAAAAGCAAGCAAACAAACAAGGTAAAAAAGAACAATTCCCAGCGTCAAGCTTTCTTAACAATTATAGGGAACTCTGTTTTTGTACGCCTCCGTTGTTTCGGATACCCCTACTTTTCCGCCCCCCAAACTTCCAATCGCCCCTTACTAATCTCTATAGCGTACACGTTTGCTTTCCCCCTACTCTCGCTGAACCCAAGCGCTTCCAGGAGGCCAGAGGCGTCTAAACCAACCACGGGGCAGGCAGCTTCAAATTCTAATAAAACATGTTCCATCGTTTCCGTAGCTTTGCTGCAGCATGCGCATGCTTCTTCTTCCTTGTTGCACCTTGCTTTACAAGTACGCGTTCTAAGGCATGCTGATCTCGCTTTGAAAAGTAAAGAGCTTGTCTTTGAGTTATTATAAAATATTTCCTTCCCGATTTCGTTTTTTCCTCTCAGGTAGTTACTCACAGCAGACCTCTTTTCCTTTGCCGCCATCCATGAGATTGTCTCAGTCTCTGACTTTTCGTTTGAAGTTCTTTGTTGCCATGTTAGTTATTATACCGGTCGCTTATTTGCTCGTAAGCTTCATAGTTATTTTCCTCCACTGTGAATCACTCTTTTTCTTGTACAAATATCTAAACACTCTAGCAACCCATTTATTACCTTCCATATTCCTAAGTCGTTGCTCCAAATCAATTTTACCCTGAGCTTTTCTAACTTCAAAACTTGCCCAGCCCGTATCACCCTGCACAGCTTTATTTGTAGTGTTCGCGTGAGCGCCCAGTGCGAGGCGTCCCAGTGACCTTTGACTGCCATGGTGTCCTGGTTGTACCCCTGAGTTCAAGCAAACAACCCCATTTCCAAATGTTATTCCTGGAACCATTACAACCTTTCCACATACCTCGGAGCACCTGGTACCTATTGTATCTCCATAGCACTCTGTGTTTCATTATGGACGCATTTCTCTTCCCCTTTACCGTTATTATATTTTCCTGTGTCTCCAGATATCTATCGCCTTAGTTTATCGATACACCAACGTATTTGTATTATTTTACCCGAGGTATTTCCTGGCCCTCTATTAAAACTGTCCCTTCATAGTTTTCATTAAATACTGGGCATGGGCAGGCAGCGCGATCTGGTGGAGAGTGCATGTACTAGACGGTATGAACGGAGCGCTTTGTTCCTCATGTAGGAAGTTATGGATATGGGGAACCTCAGAGCGCTAATAACTGTGCGTGTATTTCGAGTTTCCCAGCACACATTTTTACACCATACAGAAACAAACTTGCGGGCATCAGTAAAGTCACAACTTATTTATCCAAGCAACGCGCTTCTTTCCCTAAGGCCAGAGAATTCATAATTATTGTTGAATGCTACTTTAACTATCCTATTTATTTTTCTCACTTAAACGTAAGTGAAACGTAATTTCATTAGTTACGTTTTTCTTCAACCACATTCGTATGCGAAATATCAACCCTATAGGCTCTAGCTTCTTGGTCATTTCCTCGACGTCGTCGTCATCATCATCATCACCATCATCGTCATATATTTATGTCCACTGTAAGACGAATGCCTTTCGTAATGATCTCCAATTACCCCTGTATTACACTAGCTGATTCCAACTTGCGCCAGCAAATTTCCTAATTTCATCACCCCTCCGAATTTTCTGCCGTCCTCGACTACGCTTTCCTTCTCTTGGCAGCCATTCTTTAACCCTAATGGTCCGATTATCCATCCTACGCACTGCATGGCCTACCCTGCTCCATTTGTGCCTCTTAATGTCAGCTAGAGAATAGGCTATCCCTGTTTTCTCTCTGATCCACTTTCTTCCTGTTTTTTAACGTTACACCTACTCGTTCCATTGCTTTTGGCGCAGTACTAAACTCCTCCTCGAGTTTGTTTGTTAACCTCCAAGCTTCTGCCCTATATGCGACACAGGTAGACTGCAATAATTGTAGACTTTTCTCTTCAACGACAATCGCAAGCTTCCAGTCGGGATTTAGTAATACCTGCCGTATGCACCCCAACCCAACTTTATTCTTCTGCAAATTTCCTTCTCGTGATCAGAGTCCCTGTGAGTAATCGACCTAAATAAACGTACTCCTTCCCCGACGTAAATGAGTGCAATTATTTGAGGAAAAAAGTATCAAGCAGTAACATGTTGTCCTTCATAGTGAGAGCATGGCGCTGTCGCAGTAAATGAGTTCAGAGCCAAAGAAATCGCTGAAGCCTGCTATCGTATGTATTGTCGAGTTATAGTTGTGAAGTGGATCATTCAGCACTCTTAAACTTTGTGATATTCAAGAATTTCGGTAAAGAAATTGATGGCCACACTAACAAGAAATCTTCTACTTACAGCTAGTAAATCTGAACATTTCAAATGCAATAAACGCTATCAAATTTAGTGCAGTGGATAGCCGAGCAAAACGGTTTCTCCGTTCCCTGGTGTACTGGGAAAGGCGCTCCTGAAATAAAGTTATCTCTTAACTAAGCTTTGATAGCGAGCGTTTTTTGTTAACGAATATTATTTGAAATTCAGAGCTGATCCTCTCCGATACCATACTCGGTCTTATATGCGTACCACTGCTTTTACGATGAGCGCATGCCAAGCAGCCAATTTTACTGCAACGGCACTGAAAAGCTGAAAACTACGCGTTTGTTTTGTTCGTCGATGGTTCTCATTACCCCACCATTGTCGTACGAGTGTCGTTATTGTGTATTCGTCTTCATGCTACCTACCTGTCTACGAATTCAGCGCGCCATATATTGAAACAAAAGACGAGGAGGAGAGAACGAAATGCAGGAAGGTCAACCGGACGCCCACCCGGTTTGCCACTCTATACGCGCGAAACAAATGAACTGCACAGACGGCATCGACGGTGATCAACAAACTAAGCGGATAGCTTAGGCCACAGAAAACAACGCTGTTTGATGATGGCGACACAAAATATCGCCATGCTTTTGTGGGCGACATGGCAGAGTTACTATACGACGAAGGCGTCATGACAGTAGCGGCTCTGCACCAGCGCTTCCTTATCCGCCCACTGATTCCACGGAGTCCTGACACTCCTACGCACTGTGGAAGTCTGTCTAAGCGAATCTTTGGCGAGTCGGCAATACGAAACGCAGCATGCGGAAACGAGAGGCGCAGAGTTATTCGGCGGCGAATATCGCTGCCTAGGATGATGCCCCGCGATCGTCATCCTAGGCAGCGGAGAAACGCGGCACAGCGTCACCACCGACCACGGCAACTATACTTTCGGGTGCCACCAAGGATGTTTAAACCTCATTGGACACCACACACCTTTAATGCGAGAACACCTGGGTTTCAAAGAGTTAGGCTGCGTTCGGCGATGAACGCGCCCAGCAATACGATTAGATACTGAGGGCCCATCCGGGTAAGCAATAAATCTATTCGCTCTAAAAAAGCGGCAGTTTCAGCCGAAGGGTATATAGAACACTGACAGCGATGTCATTAACGTTGTACTCTAGCTCCTCGGACACTGTTCTGACAATACTTGGGGGCGCGAGAAAGCACGCAAGGTAACTGCTCCTGTGCAGCAGGAACAGCGCCCTGACAGCTAGCAACTCGGGCATAATCAGGAGTCGCTAGCGTCTTTGCAGGAGTCTCACCCCGACGGTACACGAGATGAAACCAACGGAAAGCTGCCGACTTCTGACAATGCTCAGTGAAAGCATAGTATAGATAGTTTTCATTGACATTACCCTTGTCGTCATGCGAGGGTACAAGCGCGTTGAGAAGCTGCATAAACATGAAACGTGACACCACGATAGCACGACAGGCGCACCTTGCACGGAGCGACACCAGTTTTAATTCGATGAAAACACTAAATGTAAAAACAAAATGCAATACGATGCACGCGTGAGAGAGAGAAGAGAGAGAAGAATACAGGAAGGCAGGGATGTTAACCAGTCAATAGTCTGGTTGGCTACCCTACACTGGGGGATGGGAGAAGGGGAAGAGAGAAAAGGGATGCACGCGTGATGATTAGGCACGTCACTGACGTCATCGTTACCACCATGATCGAGTACTAGGACTATGAGAAACTGCGTCTGTGACGTCATATGAAAACAATCTATAGCGTTATATTGACATTTGGTATTCGTTCCGCTTAAACCAGTCTTTCAAAACGGCTGTTCAGAAGGAACTTCGATGTGTGCTTGTACAGCACTGTCTCCGCTGCCGAGTTTGTCGCAATGCCGCCAAACACATCGCTCGTCCGTGGAGGCCTTTTAATCATAGTGCTTCGTAGAACTAGTAAAGGGACTTGTGGCGCTAGTGTCTGCGGGAGTTGCAAGGTGGGCAGTTCAGCCAGCATGGGAATGATGGATGGTAAATGGATTTGCCTAAACTTCTTCTTTATGGCTGTATATGGCTTCGTGACTTCAGAAAGTGATCAGTCGTAAGAAAGTCCTGCGTTATATACATTTAAATAAATATTCAAATTCTCGGGCAGCAGGATTAGAACACAGGACTTGTAGCATAGAAGCCCGATATTGAATTCATCGTGCAACGGATGCATGGATAAGCACCACCACTGCAATTAGCATCGATTATGCGCGCTTGCGCAGTCCTATTACCCTCTGCATTCAAAAAAGTATGAAGTGCTATGAAATTTAGGACAATTTAGGCCTCTAGATAAAGCGCACTAAACGAAGCCACAAGATCGTTTGAAGCCCCGAGCAAGAAGATCAGACAAATCTATGTACTACCCATCATTCCCATGATGGCTGAACGATTGCAGAGCCCTAGTTCCCTCTAGTAACTCTAGGAAACTCTACGCTTTTAACCCTCCGTGCGCTGGCTGCGCATGCGCCGTTGATACCGTGAGAGCACTATACTGGCAGTAGCGTCGAAGGCGGGAACAAGACTCGTGTGCCCGTATAATTGCTATCGAAATAAAACAAATGTCCATCACTGCCACTAGATATAGAACTCCTACGTCGGCGTCAATGTGCAGCTGGTAGCAGGAGGCGTTTGCCATTAAGCTCCTACCCAACATTCACTTCGTTGGACATGCTCTTTTTGGAACATATCTTGCTGACGTTATCGACATGTTGCCGCTTCTTTACCTTATGGTACGGAGGCGGAAGGAAGATCCATCCGTCCGTCCGTCCGTCCGTCCGTCCGTCCCTCCCTCCCTCCCTCCCTCCCTCCCTCCCTCCCTCCCTCCCTCCCTCCCTCCATCCATCCATCCATCCATAAAGCGATGGAGTCTAACTCAGCAACAAGCCGGGCGTCTGGAAGCGGTCATAGAGCTACAGATGAGCATGCCTCACCATTGGGTCACGACGCCGAAAGCCTAAGTAGTCGCGTTCAGTGTCATTCACAATACAGTAGAAAACATGAAAAAATGCTGCTCCATTCCACCCTGTGAAAGTGGATCTACAGCGAAGCTGTTGTCGACATTACACACCACCACCACAAGCAACGTACGTCACACCCGCACGCACGTGTGCGGAAGTGCAGCATGCATGCATATTCTTCTAGGCCCTCCGCCAAGCGCAAATGCATTATTGAACTAAATGAATGTTTAAAAGTAAAATGTGCCAGAAAAACGCGTAAAGCACGACTTAACACAAGTTACAGACATGATAGCTTCGGATTGTTATTCGAATAGGTGGCGGATCCATTAGCACGGCATACATCCTTTCTTTTAGGCAGTCCGCCAAGCGCAAGTGCTTTATTGAACTAACTGAATTTCTCAAAATAAATTGAGACCAGGAAATTCATAATACACGACTTACGCACAACCTAGACACATGATAGCGTCGAATTGTAATTCAAGTATACGAAAAACACTATTATTTTACACAGAAACTCAAACACAAAGCCATCCAGCTGCCGTTTGGTTTTGTGGGAGGAAAACCGTGCACCCGAACATCAAAAATCCTGGCCAACTAGAGGCTAGCAGCTTCACTGTAAAAAATGTAAAACAGACCCGGTTGCTTTCCAAACTTGCGTTTAGCATGCTTTGGTGGCGGTTATTTGCGCACTATGTTGGCACTACGTTCATGAGTGGCGCTTTCCTTACTACTGTGCTTTACCAACACCTGTTAAAACCACTGGTCTTAACTTTACGTGGGAGCGTGGTCCAATCGCTACTTCGAGTGCCAATCGAAGTAGTTCGGAAGGAACCCCGCCGAGAGCCTGAGACCAGAGGCGCAACATCTCAAACGACAGCGTCTACGTCTTTGACCAGAGATGCAGCGTCTCAACGACAGCGCCTACGAACAGTAGCTGTCACGAGGGAAGAATGCGAGAACGCGTTCCTTACCACCGTGACACCCTTGGGGTAATTCACGGTGTAACAACTGTGCGGAGGTACCCCCGTGAGGTGTTTAATTACCATTGTAATAGACTGGGATATCTTCGAGGTCAGCCACAATAATGGTAAGACACGAAACAATGTGGTTAGTTCCCAAGCAAAGGCAAACGCTTTAATATATCTCATGCACAGGTTTATGTGAATGCGTCGCGCTTACACTTTCGTCATTTGCTCTTCCATCTTCGGAATCTTTCTCCTTGACGATCTATGTAAGTTCTTCAGAATTCATTTTTATTTTTGCTCGCGCAACCCATTATTCACGGCTTTCAGTCAAGTGTACAATCCAGGTCACAGCCAAAGTTACCCCTGCCTGTCAAGGCTAAACTGGCGTTTCCGTCCCGCAGCAACAGGCTCAAACATTTCCCCCAGCGATACCTGCATGAAGATAGGTAGAAATACAGTAACTCGGTCACTGTGCTCGGTTCACCGGCGGGACCGCCACCTCCCCCATGGGCTGACGCGCACCCTGACAGCTTCTTCTTTTTTTTTTTCTAAATACAGGGCCATCAAACCTTCTTTCTTAATTCTTCCCTTGTCACGAGCCCTCTCACTTCCGTCCGCTACGCTCAATCGAGCCTTGCGCAGTACTAGCAGAGTGCCGACAGTGTAGCCTCTGACAGCCGCTCTCGCGCGCGTGCCTTTCACCCTAGTTTCGGATAAAGAAAGAAGGCGGGACGGGCTGTCCGGAGAGAAAGCTAGAGGTCTCGTGTTCTTGCGCTTCTTCTTCTTCCGGCGCTCGAGCGGCTCATAAAAGTGGGGACCACGTGCTGCAGTGGCTATATATGCTCTCACTTCTTTATCGTCTACTTTTTCCGCCCCAGCAGCCCCAGCTATAGAGCCAGGAAAAGCCGCTAGTTTTACGTGGCACTACTGAATGCGCCGTTCGGTCATGTCGTGGTGAAGCTGCAGGAGACGACAGACCGGCTGTGAGCAGCGTGCTTTTGTCATCTTGCAGGACTCTCATCGAGGAACGGTGCTTGCAGGAACCAGCTTCTTTCTCGCTCAGCGTAGCCTACGCACGACGACGACCGCAATGACTTCGTCTACGCTTTTCTTCTCTGACGACGCCAGCCGCGTGTGGCTGCCGAAGCGCGACCACCGGACCGAAGGTTGGCCGTTGACCGGCAATCCCCTGCCACTCCTCGTGATCACGGCCGCTTACGTGTACTTCGTCAAGGTGGCCGGTCCCCGCTGGATGTCGCGGCGCAAGCCGTTCGAGCTGAAGGCCTGCATCCTCGTTTACAACCTGTCAGCAACCCTCCTCAGCGCGTTCTTCGTGTGCCGTTTCGTGAAGCTCGCTTACTGGGACTTGGGCTACACCTTCCTGCAGGACCTAGACATGATCGACTCTCCAGCAAACCTCGAGATCGTGCACTTGTCTTGGTGGTTTTACATGTTCAAGGTCTCCGAGCTCGCCGACACCGTGTTCTTTGTGCTGCGCAAGAAGAATCATCAGGTCAGCGCGCTGCACGTGGTGCACCACGTGATTGTCGCGTGGAACATGTGGCTGGACGTGACCTACGGCGCCCAGTCCCACGAGATGTTCGTCACGTGCCTGAACACGTTTGTGCACGTGTTCATGTACTCGTACTACTTCCTCGCGGCGCTTGGTCCCGCCTACAAGCGTCTGCTGTGGTGGAAGAAGTATATGACCATGATGCAGATCTCGCAGTTTGTCCTCCTGTTCGCGCACGCCGTCGGCATGGTGTTCGCCAAGGGGAACTACGTTGGACTTTTCGTGTGGCTTGAGGTGGCGCAAGCGATCCTGTTCTTCGTGTGGTTCGTGGTGTTCTACATTCAAGCTTACTCCAGGAAAAAGCTGTAGGTCCATGCACCGCTACATCAGTGAACAAACGCGCTGTTTCTTTTGCTTTAAGCTTCTTGAACTTCCGCTGTTCGGGCTATTTTGAAAGTAAAGAGTGGCTGAGACTTTTCGCAAGTGTGTTAAAGATACTGTTACGGGCTTATATGAATAATCTTTGCAGACATCATTGTTTCTGTACCTAGTCACTTGGTGTGTTGTGTTATATCAAATATAGTTTCGTGGTTCAGGTTTTGGTCTTTGGTGAAATTCGATGAATTCGCATGTTTCTTAAAAGCGAAGCTTTCCTTTGCGAGGAGAGAAGCCGCCAGGGGGCCAGGGAGTGCGGAGGTTGTTCAAGTCGGCTCCGTGGAAAGTTGCTTTGTCTAGTGGAAACTGCCGATTCATAGAAATAATTGATTTGATCGCCTATCGGAAGTCCCAAGGATCACCTGGAATACAATTTCATGTCTGTAAGTGGACTTTTGGATGGTTTACGGCCACTTTTATGTCGACCGCGTCTCCCACCTAGCTAAGGGTAACGCTAGCGTTGAACAAACGTGGCGGCTCGGCGGCAGCCGAAGCCCCCGGCACCCGTTTCGGAACCCCGCTGTGGAGGCACGAGGACCATGGAGGTGACCTTAGAGGGTACAGAAATTACCCCCGAAGAATTGAGAACAGTGGATTGGATCACGAAAGTGGGTAAACATGTCTAGGAACTGCAGGACCTCGCGAGAGGGGAACGGCGAAAAAGCCAAAACAACGGCGAGCGGACGGAACGCGTAACCGCGTTCGGGAAAGCAAGAAGGCGGCAGCGGCGAACGCCGCGTATAAGAAGCTGGGGCAGAAGATCGTGGAGCGTTCAATTGCGTCGCACCTTCCGCGATTACCGGCGAACGACTACAAGATCATCCTTCGGCCGAAGAACGGGCTGGCGCTCGCAAAAGTTCCGACTACCAGGCTGAGTGCGGCGGTGCGCATGGCAGCGCAAATCCCGTTGGTTAAGGGACAAGAAAAGGATGTGCTTATTGTTAATAAGCAAGGCACCCTGATTTTCAGCCCCCCAGACATGGACACTGTCTGGAAGGTGACCAAGATTAAGTCTATCAAGATCGAAGACAAGGACTACGAAGTCAGGGTGTACCTTGCGCCGCACGAAGACAACGGGCGGGGTGTGGTGCACGGCATCGACCCGAGATTGACGATAGAGGAACTGACAGAGGCCTTCGGTAACCCGAGGAACCCACCGATTCTTGGCGTTAGGAAGATGGGCAACTCCAGCTCGGCAATCGTCGCCTTCAAAACCGAGACAGTGACGAGGTGGATGTACTGTTATGGCGTACCTCTGAAGTGTGTGCTCTACAAGAAACGCTACTAGGTGTGCTACCAATGTGGTGAGCTAGGACACAGATCGGACGTATATGTCAGCGAACAAGTTCAATGTCGGGGATGCGGAATGACGTCTCCACCTGAGGATCACGCATGTGAGCCCAAGTGTACGTTGTGCGGCAAAGGTCATTTGACGGCGAACCGGAAATGCAAGGAAGCTTTCAGGACCCCCTTATACGATGAAGAAGAGGCAATGGGAGGCCAAGCTGCGTTTGGAGGAGGAAGAGCGGAAGACGAAGGAGGCCGAAGTAGGAAGGAGCAGATGGGAAAAGAATCAAGGCAGATCCAGGAGTCTGTCAAGACAGCGGAGCATGTCGAGAGGGAGGTCGGATTACTTTCCGCGACTGCCACAACGGCAGGAAGGGAAGAAGCAAGAGGAGGCCGGGCCCGGGAATGCGGGGACCTCCGACAGCGCTGTCGTCAACAATCCAGCGAACAGAAAGCTGGGTTGAGCAGGCAGGGCCTCCCAGGATAAACGCGATGAGGAAATGTTTCAGATTAAGGAAGAGAATCGCATGCTTAAATAACAGCTAGCCGCGATGAATAGGCAAATTGAGGAGCTTAAAATAGCCCTTAAGCCTAATACAGCAGATGTTAAACAACCGCAAGTGTCGCAAAAGCCAAATATAGAAGGATCAGAGGAGCAGGTGGCGTATCCACCCCCTGCTAAAAAGAGGGTGAAGGAAATGGAGAAGCCCATGATAGATAAGGACATAGAGACAGTGATAGACCTTATGTAATGGGTGCACTGAACAGTTCCGATGGTAACGTCTCTTCGTAACCGAGGAGGCAGGTGACGCAGAGCAGGAACAGCTGGTAGCTCGAACGGCTCACACTCGTGCCAAGCACTGGCGATCCGGCTGGCCCACTGGTTGCACAGCAGGCATGGAAGAGACGATCTGGCTGGCCTTGTTCCTGTGCTCTTCTTCTTCATTACACTTAAAATAGCGAAACTGGAGGAAAAAATTGAGACCAAGTCTGGTCAGGACTATGAATGGCGGAAGGCCTTCGAGGAACGCATGTTGGGGATGTTCCAAAATCTGACACAGCAGTTGCATCAGCGAGATAACAATCTCACAGAGCGACTGCATCAGAGGGATAATAAACTCACTGAAGAACTTAAGGCAGAATTTGCGAAGAGGAACCGGGCATATGAACAGCTCACTCAGCAAGTATTAGGAAATCAGAGTAATCGGCTAGTTGGCAGTCATGGCTCACAGATCCAGTAAAAACACCGTTTGGCAATGGAACTGTAGAGGCTTCACGCGCATGCGTGCGGTCCTACAGGAATTCCTGAGGAACGGGGATCGACCGGAGCTAATAGCACTACAGGAATGCGGCAGAAAGGCAAAATTGTCGGGGTATAAATCCCATGTAGGCGAAGGCGAAACCACGCAGGTGGCCACCCTAATCAGGCGAAACGTCACAGCGGTGCAGCATGACACCGGGAGTGCACAAATAGACCACGTCGTCGTAGAACTGATACCGCGAAGAAAGAGAGACGGTAGCTTGTTTGTATTAAATGTCTACAGATCTCCCAGACAAAGAAAATGCGACTTCGGGGATCTCTTCGCGACGACGCGACGTAACATTAATTACAACCCGCTGTTGATTGTGGGGGACTTTAACGCTCACCACACGGCATGGGGATATAATCAGACTTCGATCAAAGGTAGGAAATTGTGGGACGACATACAAACTTATAATCTGGATTTAATAACCGACCCGATGCAGCCTACAAGGAAGGGAAATAGTTTCGCTTGTGATACGACAGCCGACCTCACCTTCACTGGGAGCGGCACTAAAGCCACGTGGTGCAATACAAACGAACACTTAGGGAGCGATCACAAAATCATAGAAGTGGTGGTAGAAGGAGGCCCGACAACCTCCCGGAAAAGGAGGGTAGAGGCTGTAAATTGGGACTTTTTTAGGGCACTCAGGGAAGACCCGGCTCCCATCTCTAATATTGCGGAGTGGAGCGATGGCGTAGTGCGCACTGTTAAAGGGGCCACCGCAGCGGTGGCAACTGAGGGGTGCAACGAAGCAGTAGAGAGGAGATTAGTTAATCTCTGGAGGAAAAAGAAAAGACTGGATGACCGACTTCGGCAGAAGAGATGGGATCGAAAAATCAGGAAACAGATAGCGGCTTTAAACAAGGAAATTGAAGAGCACGCAATCACGCTCACGAAGCGAAATTGGGGGAACGTCTGCGATCAGATGGAGAGGAATATGAGTACCGTGGGGACGTGGTGACTTCGCCACCTCTTAGATCCGGATAGCACAAAGTCAGCGTCCAAACAACAGCTGGAAAGAATGGCGCATCAATTTGATGGCACTAAAATGGAACTCTTAGAAGAAGTTAGGAATAGGTACATCAATCCCGCCGGACTTGAACCCCTCCCGGACTACGGAGTGGGAGAGAATTCGGAATTAGACGCCCCGATCACCCTGGCTGAGGTCAGAGCGGAGATTATTCGGCTAAGGACTAAGTCAGCAGCAGGGCCGGACAGAGTGAGCAACAAGATGCTCCGTAATTTTGACGACAGCTCAATCGCCAACCTCGCAACGTACATGCAGGAGTGTTGGGAGAAGGGGATGATATCGCAGGAGTGGAAACTCGCCAACCTCATTTTCACTCCCAAGCCGGGTAAAAAACTGGGCTTCGAGAACCTCAGGTCTATATCGCTCACCTCCTGCGTGGCTAAGCTTATGGAGCACGTCGTTCAGACGCGGCTCAATAGGTACAGGGAGGAAAATGGACTGTATCCGGACACCATGATCGGTTTACGACCAAAGCTGTCGGCATGCGACGTGATGCTGCAACTCAAAGACCAAATTATAGACAAGCAAACGCGAGACACGAAAGTGATCGTGGGGTTAGATGTGGCAAAGGCATTCGACAACGTGAGGCACGTGTCCATCTTGGAGAATTTGAACTCACTCAATGTCGGGAAGAGAGTGTACGATTACACCAAGGACTTTCTGACCAACAGGAAAGCCACTCTCAAGATAGGGGAAGAATCTGTAAAGAACATTTACTTGTATAACGTGGGGACGCCGCAGGGCTCGGTTTTTTCACCTACCCTCTTCAACATTGCAATGTTGAAACTCCCCGAACGGTTGGGGCAAATTGAGAATCTAAACCACACCATATACGCGGATGACTTAACACTATGGATAAACAAGGGCAGTGATGGGCAAATTGAAAGCTCCCTGCAAATTGCAATTGACATCGTCGAGGAGTACCTGAAACCTAGAGGACTTAAATGTTCGGCCGAAAAGTCGGAAGTACTGTTCCTGATGCCCCCGGGTAAACGGCGGCTTCACCAAAAGCGCGAAGCGGGCATTCACCTGTACGTCAATGGCGCCGAGATCCCCGCTGTCGACAGTATCCGCGTCCTCGGGCTGAGGATTCAGGCAAACCGGAAAAATTATGAAACGCTTGCTAGGTTAGAAGCCAGTTCAAAGCAAGCGTGTCGTCTTATCAGACGAATAGCCAACAGGCACGCTGGGATGAAGGAGGCGAATCTCCTGAGGCTAGCACAAGCCTTCGTAATCAGCAGGATAGCGTACGTGGCACCCTACCTCAAGCTCAGTTCTGTAGAACGGAACAAGCTCGAAATCATTATTAGTAAAAGTGTCAAGATCGCGCTCGGACTCTCCCCGAACAAGCCCACCGACAAACTTATGAAGGTGAGTGTGTCGAACACTCTCGAGGAACTAACTGATTGAGGCTGCCGTTACCGCGCAGCACCAAAGGCTACTTGGATCTAAAACAGGGAGGAAAATTTTAGCGAAATAAGGCTACGAGGCCAAACATGAGCAAGGGCGCTCAAGAGATATACCCGGACAGATCAGCGACAAGATAAAGATACCTACGCTACCCAGAAACATGAACCCTGCCTTTCACGACGGCAGACGTAAAAACAGGGCAGAGGCATTACAATCTAGATACACTGGTCGACAGGACGTCCTATATACGGACGCTGCAGAATATTACAGGAAAGGGGTACACGCGGCCGTGGCGGTTAGAGAACATGGAACACCGGTGGCGTGCTGCACAGTCAGTGGCGTCAAGACGGTTGAAGCTGAGGAAGTAGCCATAGCCTTGGCCCTCAGCCAAAGGGGGGTAAATGGGGTCATCAGTGACTACAAAAACGCTGTGAGAAATTACGGATCGGGGAGGGTGACGGAGACTGCCATCCGTGTATTAAACAGGGAAGGAGGACCCAGGCAGCTTGTTCTGCTCGTTTGGGCACCAGCTCACCAGGGACTTAGAGGGAACGAAGAGGCTCATTCAGTCGCCGGAGGTATCACTTACCGGCCGACCCCCGGAAGCTCTCAAATCACCGAAACTATAAACAGAAGATAGGATATGCGCGCATACCAGGAAGTCACAGCGCACTACAGACTAAATCGACAAATTTACCCGGGAGCGGACAGAACGCTCAGTAAGAAAGATGAGGTTATGTGGAGGAAATTACAGACGGGGGTTTTTCCAAACCCCGTACTCTACAGCAAGTGGCATCCAGGAGTATTCAAGTCAAAGTGCAAATTCTGTGATGAGGCAGCAAATCTAGTTCACATGGTGTGGACATGCCCGGCTAAGCATGATAGCTCGCGCACTCTAGAAGCCTGGGAGGCTTTGCTCCGCAGTCCAGACCCCAACGTCCAGCAGGGCATCATCGCTCAAGCCCTTGCTGCTGCTGTGTCTCAAGGTATTCCGGCCGACGGCTAGGGGCGAAGGGGGAGAAACATTTCTCTCCTGACGTTTATTGACTGTTGTTTTTAATAAAGTTATTCCTCCTCCTCCTTCCTTTGCGTATCCCGCCGCGTTTCGTGACCGCGGTTGCGGCCTGGCTGTTCTCTTACCAAATAGGCCAACCAATGACAGCGGAGCACGCGCCGCTGGGTTCCTTGCACCACATCCAGATGGCACTCGCGCCCGCGCATTCGAGGCAGCGGCGGCGCCGGCCGTGTGGGGGAAAGAAAAAAAATTGTCCAACGATTATACGATACTCCCTAATGGGAAATTTGAACGCGGCTAGATACGTGTTTTCTTTTCGCCATATATTGAGGCAAAAAATTTGCGACAGAAATTGCCGTATCTACTGGCAACGGGCCACTGCCGTCAGCCCCTTCGCAGAGGGAGGCGCAATATGGGAACGCTGGCATTGTGAGCGAGCGGCATCGGAGCCAGCTGCGGAAGAAGATGACGAACGCTCGAGCTGTGGCACGAGCGCGTTCGCGCGGTTACGCCGAGGGACGCCGACGCTCAACCCAGGAATGGGCGTCTTTGAGCTGCGCTCTAAAGAAAAGAGACAAGCTCGCCTTCGCGTATCCACGGGTTCACGTTAATGCGGAAGTAAAGGGTTCTTGCGGATAGAATGCATTCGAATTGCTTTGTATGTATGCGCATGCTGCCTCTGAAAGCATGATGCGTTCAAAGCTTCCGCGGTACGCGCTAGTAGTTAGCTACTCCGCTTAACAAAAGGCTCGGTATTGACCTTTCTCGCGGCGATCCCGTGTGCACTGTCATATTTGATCACGTGGTGACGCGTCCATTGCTTGCCCCAGCTTCCTCCGTTGCCTCCGTTGCCTCCCTGTTTACAATGGATGTGTATGACACCGATGCGGCTCAGCAAACCACTGTTTCAGGAGATATTGTAGACGGTGACTGGGTAGATGACATGAAGCTTCGGCCACAACTTCAGAGAAAATGTAAAAGCGGTTTAGGAGTGAATAAGCCATGTCCAAACGGCGCGAGCAGCGTATATGGTGCCAGTTTTCCAAGCTATCCAAACTTTCCGCTTATGAATTATCAGGATTAGTGTGTTGTGCTTTTCGTTATTTATGGTCTGGCTCGCCCTACGTGCGTGCGTGCGTGCGTGCGTGCGTCCTACGTGGCTCGCCCTACGTGCGTGCGTGCGCTTCGACTCTTTGTGTACTGAAACAAAGTTTCGCTGTATATAGATTCCGGCTCATCGGATCTACTGCACCTTTTCTTATCGGAAAATGTTTGCGCCATCGAGACTTACATACATCCTGCTCCTAACCGCCAGATTATCTGAAATTCTAAGCTTAATTTTGTTGTGTTGTGAAGGCATTAGCCAAGTACCCAGCAACTGTATCTAACGTAGCAGTGGCTCGCCGGTGCCCTTGGGAAGTTGTTAATTCCGCAGAATTTCTATCCCGTTCGCGTTCCGTTATACATCATCCTTCTTGGCCTCTATCAGTGTTTGCGTGCTTCTTTTTTTACTTCGAACACTAAAAGGGCCCCTCATGAGGCCACATAGCATATTTTTATCATAGGCTGGAAATTGTTACGTGCCGTTCAGGGAGTGTTCTACTGCAATATTCTTTTTGAAAATGGCGGAGTAATAGCTCAGACAGAAATATATTAGTGGCGCGAACCCATGATTTCAGGAGGCGAGTGTGATCGCCAACATAGACTCTCTCTCCGACTGCCCCGTCTAGACTCCGCAAGCGAAATTCCTTTCTTGCGTTCTCCCATACCGGAGTTGGAGGGTCGCGTGACGCATACGTCACGACGAACTCCGTCTTCTTCTTCTTCTTTTTTTTTTCTCGCTCTCTAGCTGCGCGATGAACTTACGTTCACGGTCTCGCGCGAGCCGTTGCGTTTGTCTCATTTCGCAGAGCGCACGAGTGTGCCCGAGAATAGCGATCTAAGACTAGCGGTAGAAGTCACTGTTACACGAACACTCGAGCAAATGCAAGCGGATCACATAGCATGACCGCGCGCTTGAACACGTCAGAAAATGACATAGTTTCGCTCTCTGCGCACGTGAATGCACGGCATGGGAACGAGCACACGAAATGGAAGTACATAGCTCTTGTTGCAGTACGAAGTAAAACAAAGACACGCAGGCATTCGCTTTGTAGGTTTTATTATTCCTCTAAGCTTTAATTCGTCTATTGAAGCCGCAGATTAAGTACATAACTGCTGTTTCCTCGAATAATTCTCAAAATCACGTGCCACTGTGAGCGACTTCACAGCACGGCGAACTACGTAGGCGTATTTGCGTGATTGACGTCGACTCTCCCACCGGGAGCGCGGCGCCTGCGAGCAGAAGGACGCAGGGCGTTCGATTTGAAATTTCAAATTTTCGCGGCGCGTAGTGGTGTAATACTTTGGAGGCACGGTCCTTAGCGCGCATTGTATGCGCTGCGCTTGTCAGTGCGAAATGGTAGGAACTGGTGAAGGGCCCTTTAAGAGAAAGCCTACAAAATTTACCCGAATTACGTCGCTACCTGCACAGGCGGAGATCACTCGCAAGAAGAAAAAAAAGCAATCTATCAACTGATTAAATTAAAACATGAACAATTCAGAAGCAAAATTCAAAGTACGCGACTATATTAGAGAGTTGAAGAGAATCGGCGTAGTAGGCTAGTTCGGTTTTTCTGCACTTAACAATCGCTATATAGAACCAAATAACTGGCGTCAAATTATTCGTTGAGTTTACGTGATTACACATGTGGAACGGCGAAGCATGGCACTTGATGCAACCTTCCTGTGACATGGTGGGGCGTCGTGAAATAAAGCTTCCTCATAGCGCGAGCTAAGATGGTCTGGCTCGCCCCTGCTGCTAAAGTGACCTTGTGTTGGATTGCGAACTGCGCAGAGTTCAAGCCGTGGGAAGTCAACAGACCGTGGGAAGTCAGAAGCACGCGATGACAGTTTCATTTTACGTTGGCCTTCAATGCCACACAAGGGTTGCATCTCGAGCCGTGCTTAGTTCCGCGCGTGAAATAAGGTAAACCTGACGAATAATTTTACGACAGTTATTTCGGTCTACATGACCATTCTGTAATTTAGAAAACGGAACTTGACCTTTATTATGATTCTATTCCAGTTTTTTAATAATGTTAAACGTAGGAAACAATTTACAGGACGTATTTAAATAGGCAGACCGTTCACCGAAACGGAACCGATCCGAGCCAGGCGGTGTCGACTTGTCGTCTTCGGAGACGTCGTCGTTATCTTCGTCACCTCACTGTAACACGAGGCCTGGCGGAAAAACCACCGTCCTGTCGCGTCAAACGGGACCATCACGAATTACGGGGCTTTAGCCGTGAGACGTGAACAACGTCAAATGAGGTTATGCCAGATGATAAGGCAGAGCTGGCGGGGACTATCTCATAGGTGACATCAGTCACTTGACGTAGTACGCGGTGAGGGCCCTTTTAGCTAGGAATGAGTTTTTCCGAGAGCCCCATTCTACGGGAAGGGGACCAAGTAGCACAAGGAAAGCTTGTGAAACATGTACATCAGGGTGGCGCTGATTGTAAAGGCAGTTTTGATTTTGTCGGGAGGCCAACCGACGAGTACGGGTCTGCTGCCTGGCGTGGTCAGCATGGGTGATGTGCGTCCAAGAGCAATGTAGGGTAGCGACTGAACAACAGGGGAAACGGTGAATAACCGGCGTGAAGGTGTAAGCGAACGTGACATAGGGTAGCGCAATGCCCCAGTAATGGTGGTCTGGCGAAACGTACACAGCATGTCGTTGATGGTTTGGTTCAGTCGCTCAGTCAGGCCATTGGTCTGAGGATGGTAGGAAGTAGTGAGCTTGTGCTTGGTAGAGCAAGAGTGCAAGATATCGGCAATGACTTGGGAGAGGAAGGTACAACCATGGTCTGGTGAGTAGCTGTCATGTGGCACCGTGCACTAAAATAATGTCGTGGAGGATGAAAACCGCGACGTCAGTTGCACAGCTTGTCGGAAGCGCTAGGGTAATGGTGTAGCGCATCACGTAATCAGTAGCCGCAGCGATCAACCTGTTACCGGACATGGGCTCGGGGAAGGGACCCAGAAAATCTAAACCCCCTAAAAAGAATGGCTGACTTGGAATGCTGAGGGTTTAAAATATCCGGCAGGAAGTGTCGCTGGGTTTTCCGATGCTGACAGGGCTCACACGCAATAATGTATCGCCGTACAGAGCGAGAGAGGCTGGGCCAGTAGAAGCGACGGTGAACACGGTCGTAGGTACGAGTGACACAAAGATGGCCTGAAATCGGTGCGCCATGAAGCTCACGGAGAACGGCTGAGCGTAGGTGTCGAGAGACGGCACTGAGAAGGAAAGAACCACCGACGTGGAAGTAATGGCTGTACAAAACGCCGTTCTGGAGGACGAACCACCGCACTGATGGGTCACTATAGGCGCAGATTCAACTCGCTCAATGAAGGTACGCAAGGTGGCGTCACGGCGTTGCTCATTGGCCATGTCCAAAAAGTTGGGAGATGGAGAAAACGCTGACGGAAGTGTCCAGGTCGCCGACGTCGGGCGTGTCTACGGGGTAACGGCACAAGCAGTCGGTGTCGGTATGCTTGCTCAGGTTGAAGTGGTGGGCTAGTTGGTTATACATGCTGGCGCCCAGATTTGCAGACCACATAAATGGAGACAATCTATCTATATAGAGCCCACCCCCTGCAGGCGTAAGGCCCATCGTCCAAGCCTCGCTGTGGGGTATCTTAAAGACGAAAGCCCACAAAGAGCGTGAGGGTCAGTGACAATATGAAAGGACCGGCCCTATATAGGCAGGGACGGAATATAACAACCGCCCATACAAGAGCCAGATACCGTCGCTCAGGAATAGAGTAGTTTCCCTGCGAAGGGGACAAAAGGTGGCTGGCTTGCGCAATAATACGGTTGTGACCACGCTGAACTTGTGCCAAGACAGCACGAATACCATGGACACTTGCACTGGTGCGCACCTGTGTTGGGGCTGAAGCGTCGAAGTGGCCGAGAATAGGTGGGGTGGTGAGTAAAGTCGTGAGAAGAGATGAGAAGACAGCTTGGGAAGAGCCCCATGAAAAAAGCCCATCTTTTTTGATGAGGTCTGCGAGAGGCCATGCTGTGGTAGCAAAATATTTTACAAAGCGGTGGAAGTAAGAGCAAATGCCAGAAGCGCCAATGAAATCTCCAAGCAGAGCTATTTCATAGTGACCAAAGTTGCATTTTTTTCCCGTTGTGCTGAAGGCCAGCCTTGCGAAAAATACCAAGAATGGAGGAAAGTCCCTCTATGTGTGCGCCAGACGTAGGCGAGAACCTTACAACATCATCCAGGTAGCAAAGAAAAATGGACCATTCAAACCCTTGAAGTATGAGTGGATCATTCACTCAAAGGTGGCCGGCGCGTTACATAACCAAAGGCCATATATAATCTTAAATTGATAAAGTATTTACGGCATAATAAAGGCTGTTTTCTCACGATCGGGATAATCCGCAGTAATTTGCCAATACCCGGAGCGAAGGCCGATGGATGAAAAGTACTGGGCACCATAGCCCAATCAAGGGCGTTGTCTATACGAGACATCCTTTTTTGTGATGCGGTTGTGGTTGCGATAGTCAGCGCAGAATCTCCAGGTGTCGCTTTCTTTTAACGCGACAGCGTTAAGGGCCCCCTGTTGCAGAAAACCCAGTGTCGGTGTTGGCGTCTGGCGTCGGTGTCCCCGTGAGCGAAAGTTCCCGTATATGCTTAAATGTATGTATATTCCACGCCTTGCTATATAATATGCGATATATGCGGGTTATATTGCCACACCATTCTATCACTAAAGTTCTTCATATTTTGTCTTACATTACTGACAGAGTTATTCCTTGCAATTGTGAGCATGACAGCCAGCAAACAAATATCCTGAAACAAAACACCGAAAGCGCATGCCTTTTATGTTAAATTTCAGACTAGATGGATGAATGAAACCTTTATTTTTAAGGAAGGGGACGGCTCTCGGGCGCTGTTGGATTTTAGGTGGGAAATGAATCTAGGTTCCCGGAATATTGGCTAAGGTACACCTTCATTGTACTCTTTGATGTTCCGGTTTATGCAGACTCTGGTATAACTAGGTGCATGTTCAGTTCCACCGCTCTTGCATGGGCTGGTCGACCCCTCCTATACTCGAAACAAGCCAGTTTGTCTGCCATATGTCGCGATGGCTTCCTTGGTTTCACGGTTAGCTTGTATTCGATTTTCTAGGGCTCTAATGGCATCGTGGGGTATGTGTTGAATGTTGGATCTCCCTTGCCAAAAAGCTGCGCAGTTCAAAATGATATGTTTCAAGTCTGCTCTACATGAATCCTGACAATGTGTGCCTCGGGTAGAAGTGTTTGCAGCCGTAGCTTCTCTGGTTTGGTACCATTTGTCAAGTATGTGCGGTGTGCATGCAGCGTTGGCCATAACCTTGTTCAATAAAACATTTTCCGTGCGAGTGAAGCCCGCCCTTGTTGTCAGACATGTGCACTGGTGTAGCTTCTAATGGTCTTTGCTGTCTGCTTCTATTTTGGTGCGAATGTAAAGCATCAGTGCTCTACTAGGAGAGCCTCCAGTCCATATCATTAGGTATAGATTTTGGTCCTCGGGGTTCAGCGAACAAACAAAGGTGGGGGTGCTGTACGTGTAATCAAGCGTACCGGCTTGCGCGCAACTGAGTGAGCGGCTTCGTTTCCCTTATCCGTGCTGGTGTGCCCTGGTGTCCATAGGATTTCAACGTTTGTCTGATTGTCCTGTATTCTCCTTAGTTTTTTTTTTCTAGTGTCGCTGGCCATAAAAATTCGGCCACCACTTTGTACGAGTCAATAAGCACCCGATAATTGTTTCGCACACTCTGCTCTACAATGTCTCATATGTAAATCGGTTGACGGCTCCCAATATGGCTAAGAGTTCTGCGTGCAAGGTCGCATTCATCCCCGGGAAGCTGAAATTTGGGATAGCCACTGCGTTGCGGTGCAGATGTGCTAACCCAGGCCATACTCGCTATATCGTTTCTGATTGCAGCGTCCGTGCAGATGTCAATGGCGTTCTGCGGCGTTCCTAGTTGCAATCGCTTTTAAAGTATTTTTTTAGCTTCCGTGTTTCGTCTGTCGATAGGTCGTTATTGCCTGCGTAGGATCAGTGGTGCTTCCCATGGCGGCATTGCGGTCGCTTCCACGTGATTTGGCCTCGCATGGGCTTGTTTATCTGATGCCATGATCTGCTTTACTTGAGTCGTGTTTGTCAACTGGGATCACATTCGAATTCGTACTCCAGTGGTTATATCCCGTATCGGTGGTATCTTTACCAGCTAGAGCATGTCCTCGCTCCCGTGTGCTTCGGTAGCCCAGTCATCGTATAAAGGGGTGGCCTGTGTAACTTTTCAATGTCGCCGAGGTCTCGTTAAGAGAGGTCGCACACGTGTGCACCGTAACGAATCCTTTCAACGGCGACTGCTTTTGCAAACGTTTGGTAACGCTTTCTGACGCACTCCGCCATACCTGCTTGATATTCATCGACAAATGTGCAACAGCGGTCTCCATTCTTGCTTCAGTGTGCGAATCCATTGCTGGGGGCTGTTGTAGCTAGAAATCTGTGCTCCCAGGATCCTAATTTGTCCATTGGTCCCCATAATATCGCTTTGGCCGTTGGATAACGTGATCGGCTTCCTTATATCAGTCGCTTTCTTTCCGTCAACGCAGATCAGCTTCGTCTTCTCTGGCGACAGTTGCAGTCCGAGGTTGTCTAAAGTGTCGCTAAGGCTGAGGATCGCTGCTTGCAGTTCAGTTTGCATGCTCTGCTCGTCGGAATAATCCGCCGCTTCTGTCCATATTGTGATATCGTCGGCGTAAATAGTAAAATCGGCCGAAGTGTCTCGCTCAAGATTTTCTGCCAACCGTGTCATGGCCAGACTGACTAGCATACGCCTGGAGATGGAGTCCTGTGGTACTCCCCTATCCAAGTAGTAGGTCTTCAGACTCTATCCCGGTGCCTTGCCATGGAGCTGGATTGGTCTGCTTTGGAGGAAGCTACGGATCCAATTGTAAGTTCTTTGGCTAGGGTACAGTTGGCTGCTGATTCCTGTGGGATGACCTCTTGTTCGACGTTGTCGAATGCTTTACGCATTTATACTGCAAGAATATAGTCAAGCATCTGTTTGCGAGTCTTGCGGTTGATCACTCTGCGGAGCAACCCATGTTCGGCCGAAAACATGCCTACGCAGGGTGCAAACCCGGCTGTACGTACACGACGTAGTGCTGTATTCTCCTGTTTAGCATTCTCTCTGCAAATTGGCAGACAGTTGACGTTAGAGCTATGAGGCGTAGATTAGCGGGCTTGGTGTGGTCTTTGCCCAGCTTCGGTATGGGGTAGATGAGAGATGGTTTTAGTGAATCTGGAACTGGTCCGGATTCCCAGGATTTAATGACAGTTGTTAAGGGCTATTCTTCAGCTTCATCGTTGACGTTTCGAAGTTCTTGCCAAGTCACTCCATAGTGCCTGAGAGCTGACCTAGTTTTGTCTTGTGCAAGTGGCGCTATGAGTTCACCAAGCATAAAGGGCGTGTCTAGCTCCGCTTTCGCGTTGTCTAGTCTGGCAGAAGGCAGCGGTTCCTGAGGCGTTTCAGCAGCGTGAGGGAAGAAAGTGTGGATGACGTGATCCTCAAGCACTGCAGGCTCTTCTCGCAAAAAGAGTTCCGCGGGAGGATGCTTCTCAGACTGATATATTAGATGTGCGAAATGATAACAGAAATCTGAAAAGTATGTCATTTTCTGGCGCGGCTGTGCACTACCTCCGGGATCAGCCCACGCAAGAGGTTGCATTTTTACCAAGATGAAGCTCGCCTTCGTGCATAGTGTTCGTCGTCAGTGTTTCTCGTTAAACGTTACGGTTACATAAGCTGCAGTTTTCGGGAAGCGTGAGGAGTAGCCAGGGATCTTTTAATGTTATCGCGTTCCACTTTTAAAGGCGAAGATTCACGGCGGCCGCATTTCGATGGGGGCGAAATGCGAAAACACCCGTGTACTTAGACTTAGGTGCACGTTAAAGAACCCCAGGTGGTCGAAATTTCCGGAGTCCTCCACTACGGCGTGCCTCATAATTAGAAAGTGGTTTTGGCGCGTAAAACCCCATAATTTAAAGGCGAAGATTAAATGTCCTCCAGATTTTATCACTGACATGACAGGTGACGTACCGCCCAGGAACTTGGCATGCCTCAATGACGTCTTTTGCTATCTCCTTGTCTACTTCTGCTTTGATAACTTGGTGCTACAGCGCTAAAGCACGGTAAGGTGGTCGACGAATTGGCTAAGCGTCTGCGGTGTGGATACGATGTTTGACAAAGGATGTCTGGCCCAAGGGACGCCCTTTGAGGTCAAAAATATCTCGATAAGGAAACAATAAGTTGCAGAGAGCTTCAGCTTATCCAGGCAAGAGGTCCGGGGCAATCATTTTTGCAATGTCGTCGTCAGAACAACTGGCAGACTTGAAAGGTTCACTGGAGTAGTCGACGGCAAAAGTATCACCGTAGGGATCCCTAAAAGCACTGATCGTGGTCAGAGATATTCTCTGCAGTGTTTGCTGTGTAAGGCCAAAATTTACCACAGGAAGTCACGTGAGGTTGTCGGTAACAGTCAGCACGGTATGTGGGAAGGTGACGTGCGTGAGAACAGCAGCAGTGATTGGAGCAGCAACGTAACCATGTGGAACTGGCGGCGTGGGTGGCACTTCGATGTACGTCAGGACTTAATTCGTGGCCCGTAAACAAAATCAGTCAGACTTAGATGAATCTCGGGTGAAGCAGCAGGATCGGGGAGGTGAGGCAGATCGAGGCGGACAGTATGAGAGAGAAGTATATGCAAAGTATCAGGTAGTCATTCCCACCTCGCCAACCGTGCTGCCGTCGGCGATGCGTACGGCTTTATTTAGATGACGGAAAAGAAAGTTCTCATAATAACGACGTGTGCCCCTATATCGATGAGTTCTGCGACAGATATGTAATCGACTTGACCACCTAGAAGATTGTGCCTTGTTAGTAGCAAATTGGCCACTGCAGCATCACCTCTAGGTGCCGCATCTGGCTCGGTGGGTCCTGGCTACATCGGCGAAGTAGAGCGGTGAAATTGGGGCGGACATGGCTGACGACTTTGCGCTGAGAGCGAGCGAGCGTAACGGCGATGAGCAGCAAAGGCGTCGGAAGCGTCGTGGAAGCGGCGGGATGAAGTGCTTCGGGGCGAAGTGGAGGGATTCCAAAAGGTGTTTCGGGGCAAAAGCGTCCAACGACTGTGGCAGGGACTAGAAACATTAACAATTCGGCCGCAGCAGAAGCGGATCAGCTTGTCAGGTGTACGCCATTCAGATCGATTCCAGTAACGCGAAGCAATCGGCGGGCTGCGGCAGGGCATAGGAAAAGTAGCAGTAATACTGGGGTCTGGACGATTGTGAGAGGGGGAGATGCGGAGGCCCAAGTTTGCGACTACCTGGCGAACTACTGACTCTATTAATGATATTGTTGCGGCGGAGTTATCCCAGGTCGTCTAATGGAGTGAGGCGGGAAACGCAGCTTCGAGTTCATTATATATGATACGAATCGCGTAGTCGCATGAGGGTGGCGGGCTGCCTCAGTCGATGCAGGAGGATGTCGCGACGGTATTCGGAAGGCGGGAAAACTGATGGGCGCTACTGATGGGCTCTTCGCTAGCTCGAAGCGGTGCCATTCCTTCATGATGGTGTCGACAGTAGAGACGTTGTTGAAAAACCAGGATGAACCGCTGATGAACGCGTCATCAGCAATGCCTTTGTGGACATGTTTTCTGACTCGCCATGGACTTGGCCATATTGTGACAAAGGGAAAGGATGTCTTGCATGTAAGAGGCGTATTACCAGGTAGCAGTTTAGGCGCACGTAGCGAGCAACTTTTTGGCGGCTAGCTGTTGACCAGATGAGTTGACAAAAAATTACAGACAGTTTGGCTGAGCCAACCGCAGAATATAGTGCGAAAGAAAATTTTTTGGAACTAAATCAGCCATTTCCTTGATCCAAGTTAGGCATTCCTAGGCCATAGTTTGACTTGTTGCTAAATATAGCCTTTTCAGTCGCGATGTCATTGTTAAACTGTTTATTTCACACATAATGCGTATAGTCATGTACATTCGGTTCCATAATGCATACAGGGTTACTCGGCTGGCACAGGCGGAGGAAGATTTCACACTCGCGCAAAGACCGTTTTGCGGTTTCACACCGTACGGGCCAGTGTTGTCGAACAGCCTTCGCACTTACATAAAGGGTATGCGAGGAGAAATCATGCGCTCCGGTATATAGCTCTGCGGAGGGAGGTGGGCAGGCTTGGGAGGATATTAATACCAAATGCTTACAGAGTACAAAGAATAGGACAGAATAGATTTTTATTCAACATTAAAGTGCGCAACATAGACATATTCAGTCCGCATAAGCCGCGTGGCTCGTGTGCGTGATGTGGCAGCGTCGGCAGAGGAGTGCATTGATCCAGCAAGGCACTTTAGTTTGGCCGAGCCAAGACTCGCACATTCTACGCACCTTAAATGAAGACCATTCTTCAACGTCGGGAAAGGCCAAAGCCAAAGTCGCGTGCTACATTGGGGGTTGTGACGCATTCGTTGTCGTTGTGCCACAGCCTGTTACACACAGAACACACAAAGCCAAACGGGTTGTCGATGAAGTCCCGCTTGAAGATGGACGTCGCAGCCGTTGCCAAAGACAGACGTTCATTGGCCTTGCGATGCTCGTATGTAACGTCCGCAGCTAGTGGGGCTTGTCGTTGTTCATCCGTTTAGGCAGCGCGCTTGGCACGCTTGAACAGTCTGTCGTTCTCCAATCGCTACTGTCGCTGTTCGGCAGTTTCGCTGGCACGTTTAAACGCCATGAATTGTCTTCGTTGCTGCTACAGTCGCAATTGCTTGGCCACATCTTCTTCGTCGGTCGACTTCAGCTGCGTCTGCCGCCGAGCTCCTTGTTGTTTGCGGTGCTTCGTGCGACGAATCTCTTCTTTGGACACTTACAACGACAATAACGATTCACTTTCCCCATTTGTTTCCCACATACGCCCGCGTGCGTATGTGGGAATAAAAGAAGAAGAAGAGGCTGCACACGCGAAACGCGTCTGAGGACACGCGAGTATGAAAAGACTTCACACAGAGGCAAAATCCACGTTGGTAGACTAGTACCGCGTTCGCACTAAAGGTAGCACAGCTTCTGTTTGAGCAGCTCTAAGCTAATGACTTCCTCCTCATGTGTTTGGAACCAAACGGCCGGAGTTTCTTACAGATAGAAAATGACATTAGCCAGCATTACGGTTGGGTCCCACTTGTTCCCCTTGTTCACACGTTCCTACATGCTCAGCCATTCTTCTACGTCCATACCATCGAGGCCAGAGAATCTGCCTGGGTAATGCGGATGTGGAAGGGCAACGTGCCGAGTCTGAGTAGCCAACGATGTAAGTACAGGCGTAGGCGACGTGTCCTCCCCAGGAAACATAGTCACTAGCTGGATGTGACGTCCACTGCTGAGCCCCGTTGTTTAGAAGACGGGTATACCCAGCACTCCCACCAAATGTTACGCGCGTAAAACTATTTACCAGTTGTATTTACAAAAACAGAACATTCGCGGAGACGGAAGGGAGCCCAGCCAGGCTCGTTTGTTTGTTTGTTTGTTTGTTTGTTTGTTTGTTTGTTTGTTTGGCTGACTGACTGACTGACTGACTGACTGACTGACTGACTTGACTTGACTTGACTTGACTTGACTTGGCTTGGCTTGGCGTGGCTTGGCTTGGCTTGGCTTGGCTTGGCTTGGCTTGGCGTGGCTTGGCTTGGCTTGGCGTGGCTTGGCTGGCTGGCTGGCTGGCTGGCTGGCTGGCTGGCTGGCTGGCTGGCTGGCTGGCTGGCTGGCTGGACTGACTGACTGACTGACTGACTGACTGACTCCAAGAGTGGCTCATGCCCCCTATGGGGGATCGGCCAAGAATCGGGCGAGTTAAGAAAATGATTACACGAGTCTAAAAAGAAGCACTGTTGTCAACTTTTGAATAGCTAAAAAGAATAAAGTCAGATAGCAATTTAGCAATTTAGCAGATATTGCTTTGATTCCGTTATATACCGCACAACACCTGCACCAACATCCCTATGATAATGTCCCAGAGAAGGGGCTCCCAATGATAGAATATCAGGAATCGTTATATTCGATACAGCACCATGAAATTATCCTTCTAAAGTATGTTTGCTTATTGATGAAAAACGGCGACATGGCACGAACAGGTATTCTATTGTCGCATCCTCGCCACTGTATGAGCACAAGGAGGAAGGTGTCAGACCAGATTGATGTAGATAATAGTTTAACCTAGGCATTCCACATTGGAATAAAGTAAACAGGACTTCAACTTTCTATTACAGAATAAGTTTCGCCTCCATGGAAATATGAGTTGTCAGTAATCAGTTAAATCTTTTAATGACAAGTTCCAAGAGACTTGCATGACTGCACGCCTCCTGAACCTAGCTGCAGTTATGAAACCTCATACGGCAAAGATCGGAAGAATTGTACCAATAAGGGCCGCTCTCGCCAAGTTGGCTGCTAAATAATTCATAGCTAATACTTTGCGACCAGGCACTCATAACAATCTAATGTTCAGTGAGAGGGAATTAGACAATGAAATGTACGTCAGATATGTGAGTCACTATTTGGAGTGAGAGCTGAACATAAAGACAGAGAATCCGTCACTTTTACGTCTTCCGAGATCGATGAGTTCACTTTTCGTAGAAGCTATGTGACCGCAAGAAATTCAGCAAAAACTACCCGTATGTAGTCAGGAAGTCCTAAAGGGAACGACCAGCAAAATTTGGAAGAGAAAATTCTATTTCCAGATTTTTCTTCGGTTTGACAGCCATCTGTCGCTATGACGGCGTTGATTTAGCTCCAATAAGTGATTTTAACAGAGCACCTAAAGCACTGTAATAACTGCGTTTACCGTTGTTTGGATCTACATCCTCAAATATTATCTGAAGATTATATCTCTCACTGCCAATAGGAGGGATCCCACATAATCGTACACCTAAGGGACCAACAAGCGCTTGTACGAAGGCTACTGGCGTCAGGAAGATTGAAAAACTATTACAGGCCGAGAACTAAATACGTTTTGTAATTTTATAGGGTAATCAGACATCTTTAGGACCATTTGGACTGTTAATAACTGAAATCTATGACAAAATAGACGCTAAGCATGCTTCTAGCTATAGTAAATCATTGGCAACGAGCTTTGGTAACGCAAAGTACAAGCGAAAAACTTCCCGTTCCAGAAGAACCAGAGGAAGCAATATATATGCCGGCGCGCTTGTACATAGAACACACCCAAATTCCATGATTGGCCGTGCGTACATATTATAAACCATCTCAAGAGAATATATCCGCATCTACGATCGACTGTTGCAAGGCCTTCTTAGCACTGTAACCGCTCACACTCCTTTTTAATATATATATATATATATATATATATATATATATATATATATATATATATATATATATATATATATATATATATATATATATATATATATATATATATATATTCAAAGTGCATGCGCCAACTAAAATGGTTATCATGTATTTACTAAGTCCACTGCAGGCGGTAGGTAATCCCCATATGCACTGGATCCCTTAAAGGAAAGATTATAATTCAGCATTTTTTGACGTTAAAGGAGAGGCGAATATTCTGTAACCAGTCTTCTATGGCGCACACGTATGTTTGCCACCGACTATATAAAGACTGGATGCCATTGTCTTGTGCAAAAACGCAATGCTATCTGCGCATACATATGTGTATAAGCCATTATGACAAGGTATAGATCTTAGTAATATGTTAGACAATAAAGGTGAAGTGACTGGTCAAGAGGTGTACCATATAAAGTATTGATTTCGTGCATGTTGACGGGATTAGGGTTGCTGAATGGTGACTCGATCCACATACATCAGCAATTCTGTCTTAAAGGATGACACATCAATAAAGGTAACTATTTGTTCCGGCACATCATTCCACTCTTTTACTGACAACACAAATGGCGAGTTCTGATATTTCAATGTTCTTGCGAAAAATGGTTCTACCATTAGACGATGATGTCTGCAGAGATATGATATCCCTAGTTGCAAAATCTGTATTGCTGTAGTAAATCAAGTGAAAAAATTACAAACGAAATATCATGCGTCGTGTACGTGTCAAGATTAAAGTCGCTTCGACAACGTTACACTTTGACAGGATGAATATGTTGATAAAATAAACCTGAATAGGTTATATGGCGTCCCAACTAACGTCAGCCAATGTGTTGAAAGAAAAAGAAAGTTTAAAGAACGTGTTATGAGAAACGATTTTTAGAACGTTTTGTTGTCAGACCACTGACTACCGAACACTCGGCGCGCTGCGTGAGAGCAAGCCACTCTACCGCAGAGCCACGCCAGCGCTTTTTATTTAAACATGGTATTCATTACAATGAATTAAATTATGCACAGGAACTATTTACAATATTATGAGCCCCATATGTTCATAACCAGTGACAAGACACCGAGCAGAACACACAAAGAAAATGTCACACAAAGCAACAACATCCATCACAACAAAAGCTTCGAAGGAGAAGTTAAATACCTAATCAAAAGTTGATACCAATCCGGCTGACATTCTTCTCGATCGTAAATGTACTTTAAGAGGGTAATCATTTGAGCGAAATGCGATCTTGAGGACATTGCTCATTCTGCATTTCGGTCTTGCATACGAGCTTTCGGTTGGCTATGCCGGCCTATCAGTAAGAACATATCGTATGGCACATCATCACACGGGCCGACAAGATAACGGATGCAGTGATAATTTAGATCAAAACACAGCGTCACGAAAATTTTTTTACAAAGATTTAATATCCATGTTATTCCCGCCGCCGTCTTATCGACCAGTATGCATCAGATCACCAGGACACGATGTACTTGCAAGAATGCTCAAAATGCCCGTTCCCCCTTCCACAAAAACATTTATTGTGATAGCAATTTTGTGGGCACTCCAGGCGCATGTCTGGCGTCGGCGTCGCCGGGAGGTTCCGTGTGAAGTCCAAGGGCAATAAAACCGTCGCTACGCGCCGTGTGCTGTATGTGCTAGTGAAAACGCGCGAGTGTGAGCTGGCAAACGCGGCTCGTCGGCTCAAGATGGCGTGCACGAGCGAGGAAAGCGGGGCGCAAGCGCGCCCTCTCCTGTTGCGCGAGAGGCACGGGGCTGAGACGAGAGAGGAGGGTGGGGGACTGGCGGCTGCTCTTTACGGCGCGGCTGTGCGGGCATTGTATCCTGAAAACGGTCTGTGACATTGCCAAAGTGCGCGCCCGCGCGGGCCTCATCTTTTAAGCGATCGGCGATGTTTGCAGAGTGCGCATAGTGCCGGTAGCTTCGTAGGCTGTGCTTTGGACGTTTCGTTCGCGTTGAAGCGACAGATGCACGAAAGTCAATTAGCTTGCTGGTGCAGCCGCGATGCCTCCTTCCAGCGCTTTGTCAGCGAGCTTTCGCGGTCATTGAGCGAGATGTGTTCATGTTTACCTGCGCGCGCGTGTCACTGTGCTTGTTAATTTACTTAGTAAGCGAACGTTTGCAAGTTTATACGGCCGATAAAGCTACTATCCTTACTTCGTATAGCTATCGACTAATTTGCTGTCGCAATCAATGCTTCGCCTTTCGGGCGAAACTGAGACTTTTTTATTTTTTCATAAGTTACACGCTGAAATGTTGCCAGTTAGAACATGGCTTCGGAAAAAGAATATTTTCGTTGCTTCAATTAACTGTCGCCTTTGTGACGTGCCTGGATTGATTGAACACTGTTTTACTGATTGTAAAGATGTCATTTTATTATGAGATGTATTCCGTAGAAATTTGCAGAAGCCACGCCAGCGCTTGCTAGTATGCACCAGAAAATTGCCCTATAAACGCGTCCTAGCGCGCGAGGAGATACGCAATGTGACATGCGCACCTCGTAGCACTAACACGTGCGTACCTTGCATTGCAGTTGCACATAATTACAACAAGTAGAACGCCATGCAGCAGTTACACAGATAGCGGTACAAGCCAGTTAAAGCAGGTTTGAGGAAAAAAAGAAAGTTTAACAAAATGTATATAAGAATGTTATAAATAATATATGTTGTCTACCTGATTAAATCAATCCGGCTAGGCGACTGCGTCACTGCCGTGTTTCAAAGGCGATGCTAATGAATCATCATTATCATCATTAGCATTGTATCGTGGCACTTGCCTTGCGATGTCAGATGCGCGCCACATAGAGTCTGTACGAGCGCCCTTTGCATTGCAGTTGCATATTGTTACAGCAGGTGGCACGCTATGTAGCAGTTGCATATAGATAAAACTTGAAGAAAAAGAAGAGTAAAGGGATGTATAAGTATTGATGAAATGAAAAACATGTATGGCATACCTGATTAATTCAAGCAGGCTAGGTGACTGTTTGTCACCATCCCGTTTCAAAGGGAATGCAAATAAATTACTATTATTCTTATCATCATCATCATCAGCAGCAGCAGCAGCAGCATCGTATCGTGTCATTTGGAATGCGATGTGACATGCGGGCCGCGCAGTGTCGATACGTACAAACCTTGCATGGCACTTCCGTTCTATTCCATCAGGTGTCCCGATATGTAACAGTTACATGCTGCATGTAGCTGGACCTGGTTAACTCAAGCAGGCTACGTGGCTATTTGTCACCACCCCATTTCGAAGGGGATGCCAATAAAATATCATTATGATCATCATCGTCGACAGCAACGCACGGTGCCACGGTGCAAGGGATCTGAAATGTGCGCACGTGATCTGGATACCTGTGCTTACTCTTCGGTACACGTTATGGCGCCTCCTCGCACAGTACAAATCGCTGGGGAAGAAGCGAATCGTAGAGCTAAGCGCGCGGCTGCAATCAGGCAACATCGGGCTCAACAGACCGCTTTTGGATAAGTTGTAGGACAAGCGTGCGTGCGTGCGTGCGTGCGTGCGTGCGTGCGTGCGTGCGTGCGTTTCAGCGCGGACCTACGACGTGACGTTCTGGCCCTGTGTCCTCGGCGCCGACTCTGGTTATTAGTTAACAGGTTGTGACTTCTCTTGCACACAAATAGGCGGATCCCTCTTAATGTCTTTAAATACAAAAGCCGGGTATCAAGCCGCCGTGGTTGCTGAGTGGCTATTGTGTTGGGCTGCTGAGCACGAGGTCGCGGGATCGAATCCCGGCCACGGGAGACACATTTCTATGCAGCGAAATGCCAAAACACCGGAGTACTTGGATTTAGGTGCACGTTAATGAACCCCAGGTGGTGGAAATTTCCGGAGCCCTCCACTACGGCGTGGCCCATAATGAGAAAGTGGTTTTGGCACCCGTAAACCCCATAATGTTTTAATAAAAGCTGGGTAACCGGGCTTAAGCACGCCCGTGCAAAATTTCTCGCGTGTCTTACAGCGCAACTGGGCCTGCATATTAACGAAGACATTCTGGCGGCTTTTATGTCTTAATAGTTGATTTACCAGGCACTCTTCTAAGATCATTTCAAAAATATTTTCCAGAGCCTCCACGATAGGAAAAAGTGTACGGAGATGGGGGTTATTGACACTTGTTCTGCGCACAACAACTCCTTCATAGGGCCCGTTATCGCCCGCTGCTATTGGCACGTGTGAATGAAATATTTTGGGCCACGAATTATTTTCACGAAGAAATATAATCACCGTTTCATTTGGGCAAATGGTGCTCTGATGTATTATTTTATTTGTATGCATAGTGAATGAATTACTTGAATGAAGAGTGTGAATAAATTACTTTGGGTCACGAATTATTTTCTCGAAGAAATAGTTACCATTTTATCTGAATAAAGAGTGCGCTGATTTATTGTTCACTTGTTTCTTTTCTTCCTACGCTTTATTTTGCGTCATGTGTCAAAACGAGCAACAACAAAATACAGCCTGGAGGAGGATAACAGGCGTGAAATGTCCTGTGTTTCAATCCTGCATAGAAATTTCATGTTATTTATTTTTATTTCCTTAAATGATCATCGATGGAGCAGGATGTCGTCAAATCTCGCCATACCCCACCCACCTTAATGAGGCCTTCGCAGTCTTACAGGGTCTACTGGATACAACAACGAAACCAGCGAGACTATTCATGACTCTGCGAGATACGTCCCCTTGTACACAGAAACCCAGCTAATAGCGTGTCTCAGCAGAGAATACTGTAATAGCGGACGACTATATGTGGCAATGAAAGGAAAGTTGCAGAGGGGTAGAGCTTCTGGATCATTTTACTTTGCCCAGTATATAAGGCAGCGTTTGACAGTGCTTTCTACTTTTTGGAGCACATGCTAAATCGGTGTAGATTCCACGTACAATGATTTCACATTTGCCTATACGCGCGAAAGAAAAGCTGAAAAATAAGTCAAATTTAACGCTCATTTGTGTGTATTGTCTTAATGTTTCAGTTGTAGATTGAGTGCTAATTTTATCTATGTATGCACATTTACATGTATATTCCGTGTCTCTCGATTTGCGAAGAAATCGGCACAAACTTTCCGTGCATGTCCTCCGCGATTTCCCAATATCAGAAGCCACATAACGTCGCGCCTTTTGACTTCGCCGACAGGTGGCGTTTTCATCCTGGATGTCATCCTGGAGTAGAGCAGAAGCTTCCAGGTTTGTTTTATGCGGATAGCATTGTGTTGCTACTAAGAAGCAAAGTGATATGCAACATCTGGCTAATATCTGGAGAGAGGGAAGCGATAAGTTAGGACTGAAATTTAGCGTTAAAAATCAGTTAAGGCATTCAATGAAAACAATGACAGTGACAATGCAGGGCCAGGAAATACCTCGCGTAAAAGAATACAAATACCTTGGTACATCGATAAACGAAGGCAATAGACATATGGAAACACAGAAAAAAAAATAACAGTAAAGGGGAAAAGAAATGCGTTCATAATGAAGCACAGAGTGCTATGGGGATACAATAGGTACGAGATGCTCCGGGGTATGTCATCATCATCATCATCATCATCATCATCATCATCATCATCATCATCATCATCATCATCATCCTAGTTACGCCCACTACAAGACAAAGGCCTCTCCCATACTTCTCCAACAACCCCGGTCATGTACTAATTGTGGCCATGTCGTCCCTGCAAACTTCTTAATCTCATCCGCCCACTTGACTTTCTGCCGCCCCCTGCTACGCTTTCCTTCCCTTGGAATCCAGTCATTACACGTCCTGCCCATGCCCATTTCTTTTTCTTGATTTCAACTAAGATGTCATTAACTCGCGTTTGTTCCCTCACCCAATCTGCTCTTTTCTTATCCCTTAACGTTACACCTATCATTCTTCTTTCCATAGCTCGTTGCGTCGTCCTCAATTTGAGTAGAACCCTTTTCGTAAGCCTCCAGGTTTCTGCCCCGTAGGTGAGTACTGGTGAGTACTGGTGGTTACCGGGGTATGTGGAAACGTGTAATCGTTCCAGGACTTACATTTCGAAATACGGTTGTTAGCTTGAAATCAGGGCTACAATCGGGACTCGATGGCAACCAAAGGTCAGTGGGATGCCTCGCTTTGCACAATCACGGGAAGACTACAAATGAAGCTGCGCAGAGTGATAAGGGCTTGACAAGTGTTGAACTGAGAGAAGCTCACAGTAAAATTAATTATGAAGGACGACTGAGGAATATGGAAGAATGTAAGTGGGCTGGGAGAGTGCTCAGGTATTTGTACAGGAATAACATTGATCCACAGTGGAGGAAAAGAACAAGGAAGCTTACCAGCAAGTATGCGGTCTGTATGGTGAAGAACATAGCAATAAGGAACGTCAAGCGGAAAGTCAGAGAGGCTGAGAGAATCTCATGGGTGGCGACAATGGAAAAGAAACTTGCCATGAGTAACTACTTAAGAGCAAAAAACGAAATCAGGAAAGAAGCGATTTATGATAACTCAAAGGTAAGTTCATTATTTTTCGAAGCGAGATCGGGATGCCTTTGAACACGCACTTACAAAGCGAGATATAACAAATAAGAAGAAGTATGTGCTTGATGCGGTAAAGATAGGGAAACGATGAAGCATGTTAAATTAGAATGTGAAGACATCTGCCCAGAGGTCGATTTAGGAATGCTCTCCTTGAAGCCCTTGGGTTCAGCGAGAGCAGTGGGAAAGTAAATACGTCCGCAATAGAGATTAGTAAGAGGCGATTGGAAGATTGGTTGAAGAAAAGTAGGGAAACGGCAAACAACGGAGGCGTACAAAAACAAAGTTCACCGTCGTGTGTCAGAAACTTAGTTTATGGGAATTAATCATGGGTTTCTTTTTCTTTTTTAACATAGGTAGGACATTAGGCAATAAAATAACAATAGCTTGGTGGAGCAACCCACTGCCCCGTTCCAGAGGGGACGCTCATAACATCCATCCATCCATCTCTCTTGTTAGCCCTCGATGTGTTCAAAACGAGAAGCGATCTTGTAGACCCCCCAAGGCTATCCATAATGCTCGATCGCCGAAGCGGCCTGAAATTAAGTGAAAGCCGTGTACACAGTCATTTGCTACAAACGAAGTCATTTGTACAAAAGCAAGTTGAAATTCTCTTCGAAGTGGGCGGCCGGCACCGCCGTCATGTTTCCCGTAAATTACGCGAATCACGCAAAGAAGACAGCGTTAAAAGTGAAAAATTGCATGCGTACGTACGCTACACGCTATGGGTCGGTTAGCGTTCTGCGCATGCGCATTTCGATCCTGTTATTCTGCTAAGCCCACTGTTCTACTAAGCGCGATATTACTCTAATCACACTAAACTAAAACTGTCTGCTATTGCATGCAGGAGAGGAAAAGGGGACACGATTGGCGTGTATTAGTCACTGCCTATCCCAGCTGCGTGTTGCGAACTGCCTATGCGGTGCCTCTCTGTAGGGTACGTTACAGATTCATGCATCTGACGCCGTTACAGGGCTACAAATGTCACCATGTCACTGTCAACCCGAGCCACCATTTAGCGGTCGAATTAGCCCACTTGTGAAGGTACGGAGTTACAAAAATTACTGAGTAGTTATCAGTGACGCTGAAACAAATACCAATTTTGCGAATATAGCTTTTGTGAACGCTCGTAATATTGGCTTCGTCGTATGACCATGCCTCACCGGTCTTGTATTGCAGTGCATGGCAAGAAAGCCAATTAATGCAATCAGAAGCTCTGTGCTGTGCAGTCAGCGTGGCTCTTTGCGTAGAACAAACGGATTTTAACGAACAATTACAAAGAACTCACAACTAGCCAGATCTCGCTGGCCAGACCGGCGCGCTCATGAAATTCCACAATGATAAGGCAAACAAAAATGTGACGGGGAGTATTTAGCGCCAACTTTCCCATTACGCATTTGTCATGTGCAACAGAGAATGTCAGGCGTACAAAATAAACTTGCGGCAACATTGAACCTTTAGCTGCTGGGGTCGTTGAGCAGAAACCAAGGAAGAACAAAATACACTAAGCGTCAGCGCACTAAATCCCCCTATACATAAAGTTTTTAAAAAGTTTGACAAAGAAAAAATAAAGCAGCATTCGGGATAGAATAGCTTAGTTCTGAAGAACAATAGTTCCTATGCTTGTCCATCAAATAATCAGTGTCGAAAAAGATTATGAAAGAAGTGCCATTTTGTTTTCTTTGTGTTTTACTTCTTAGAAAGTTTGACCGTAACATTTCACTAGCTAATGTTGATTATTACTGCAATGCTTTATAATCATAAAATTGAATCGGCGTATCTAATATCAAGGCGTTTCAATTCGTTCGCAAGCGCAACAAAATAGATTGAACATGCTAGCATGTCAATAATATTTGGAGACGCCATAATGCGCCCCTATAGGAGTGGTAGGCCGCATTACATAACATGCATGAAAGACGGTTTCCACCGGTAGAACAGGATGCCAGGAGTGTGGGATCACCGGAGGACCAGTCCTAGCACCGCGTAAGCACTAATGGCAGAAAGACATTCTCCTTCTGCAAAAGAACCGTTGATGCTGATACAAGAACAGAATAGCTGTGGGGACGGTTATGAAGCAAAGCGCTACGTGCGTAAAAATTTTCTGTGCTCATACGAATCGCATCAAATAAACACCCTTGGCACGTGCGATCGTACACAGCATTTAGGATTAAAAATGCAGTGATGGATAAAAGGGCATAATATGCGCTTACTTTCAACTTTCCGCGCTAATTTAATGGAACTAATGAACGTATGCAACAAATGGAGACCAAAAGCGCTAGTATTCGGCAGAGAAATATCCGGTAGGAGAGTTTCCCATCTCTCCCTGTGAAATTATCGTGTTGGATATATCTGTGCGTCCAAGGCTGTCAGAATGATTACACAGTTTTCAATGGCGTCTTTTTTCATCGCACGTCTAGTTGGAGCTCCGTTGTCGGCCTCTATAAATTTTTGCAGAGCCTTTTGCAGAGCCAGAGTGTTACCAGTGTGACAAGAAAACGCCTTTAAGAGTGTAAACATTTCTACAGTGTAG
Source organism: Dermacentor variabilis (assembly GCF_050947875.1). Taxonomy (NCBI): domain Eukaryota; kingdom Metazoa; phylum Arthropoda; class Arachnida; order Ixodida; family Ixodidae; genus Dermacentor; species Dermacentor variabilis. The sequence goes on from NC_134571.1 coordinate 92,536,021, forward strand.
TCATATTTCAGGGTACGTTCGTTCTCTTCACCACAGCGCTTTGTTAAACATTGGCTGCAGCTTTTGTCTTATCTAGCAGATACAGTGCGTGATGAAAGGAAATTTCGCCATTCCCCTGGCAGTATATATAAAAAAGTAACTTAAAAGAGAACATATCGGTTTCTCGGACAGAAGGCTTTGCAGTTTGTTATATCTGTTATATCTTGATTACTGTGGACTACGACTGATAAGAGAAAGGACAACGGACGCCATGTTGAGCGGTTGAATCAGCACTGGCCTATCACCAGTGGGGAGTGGCGTTTATTGCGTAACTAGCAGAGAGAAACGTAGGGGGCGCTATCGATTACATAACACAGTTGTAGAAAAATTCGTCCTGGTCCGAAACTTGGACCAACGTCTGATACCGACGAAAAGGGACAGTCGCTCTCTCATTCGAGCTAACCAAAAGGCCAGCAGATCGCAGAGCGAGGGAGAATAAAACGACAACTCGAAGCACAGCGGTATACCGAATATGGCGGATGACAATTGCACCTTTCATGGCTACCGTCCAGCTTGCGGGCTCCCTCGCAAGTTATTTGCCATATTGCACCATATTGATCGCTCCCTATATATAGCAGGATTATGAAGCGCACAGACTTCAAATAGTTTGCGTGCAGCCCTCAAGGACTTTCCATGAGGTTGAGCTTCTTTTCCTTGGACTGCCTACTCATTGCCCCGCACACGCTATTCAATTAGGCCTACGGAGCAGAAATAGCGTATTAAATTAAAGTTTCAGCTTAACTTGCGCGTGTTGCTGTTACTCAATTGGGATGCCACGATGACAGTAGTGGATAGAAATCGCGGTTTTGGTGGCGCCGTCTTTCGTCGTCGTGTAACCGCAACGTCCTGAGGTGTTTTTATTTTTTTTGTTATAGGCTAGCACATTTAAGTATATGTCATGCGTACAGGTTTGGACAGCAACGTGAACTGCACGATGGTAACGTTTGTTACGTTTTTATAACAGCAATAATGCGACAAAAAGAAGACCGTTGTTTCAAGTTAAAACCATCATTGCAAGTTGCCACCACCAACGCTTGTACCCCTTATTATCCCCAGTGTAGTGGTAATCCGATAACGTGCACTTCAGGCCACTACCGTTTACAAGTTAAAATGCAAGGCCGATAGCGTTGTCGAACACGACGAGGCTTCAGACCTAGTGAATCAAAAAGAAAAGCGTTCTTCACAGGCTGCTTGCACAACGCAGGAATTGAACGGGTGCAATGGTTGTCTTTTTTCTTGTTCTTTTTTTGTGTGTGAAGCGAAAAGAAAAGCGTGCTGACAATGTATCCTCTGACTTGAGGTCTCCATTTGGCGACAGTGGTTTCACAGCGCAGCATAAGGAGATGCAGCTATTACAATTGTGAAGGAGCAAAGAATTTAAACACACTGGAAAGTAAGCCGGCACATGACCAGGGCGACACAGCAGATGTAGAAAAAAAAAAAGACGACGCATTGGCCTACAAGCAAGCCTTACATTTCGAAGCCAAGCTTGGAGCGATAGAAGTGACTGCAATCCAGCTCAGTAAGTGAGCCAATTAAGTAGGATATCAGCTAAATGAGTGAACGCGAAAAGTACGCTATACGATGTTGTGCCATGAATGTTTCTTTTTTAAATATTATTACAGGCGCGCAGGAGAGTTTTGGCATCATGTTTAATGCCGGCTGCTCTTTATTGCTATGTCAAAAAGTCATTCTTGTAAATGTGAGTGTCTGTGCGCCCTAAAGCGTGCTTACTATTCTTATCAATATTTTTTTATTTGCATTTCAAACCTAATTTTTTTTTTCAGTATAAGTGAAATGGATTGTAGACGTAGGAGTATTGCTTACAGCCTTGCAAGTTGAACCCCAATTAACGTTGCCTTCCCTACCACTTATCAAAATCATAAAAGCTCATACAAACAAATAAAAACAAACAAACAATCAATGTCACATAGTGGAGACGGGCTGACAGAAACAAAGATAGCATATATATATATATATATATATATATATATATATATATATATATATATATATATATATATATATATATATATATATATATATAACGTTGTGATGCTTCCATTTCACTCTCTCTCTTTCTACATATATATAACGAGAGAGAGCGAGAGAAAGAGAGTGAATCGAAAGAGCGACAAAACGTCAAAATGTGTTCACCTCTGCGAATGCGCGTCATGAAACAACAGCCTGGTTAAGCAGACATCGCTACGTCGTACGCGCGTCGCCCTGATTACACAGCGGCCTCTGGATGTTTTCGTCCTAAAGCGTTGGCATCCGTGAGCAAGAAGGGCCCGTTCTGACCATCGGTAGCACGGTGAGCACATTGACTCGTGTACTTGTATATCCTTTTAGAGCGATAGCTATACTACTCAAGGTGCAAACCCAGAAAACGCCTCGTTCCGTCAGGTTGAACTTCAAGCTCAGCCAAGGTCAATCTGGGACTTGGCATGCCTGGTGCTTTGCGGACTGAAAACGAACTGCGCCTGTCGGCGACGCAGCCTGGAGAACAAACTGAAACGAACTGCCGAGGTCAGTCCATCTGTGGTCAGTCTGTCGCGCCGCCACCGTCAGAGGCACTGGCTGCATCCAATTAAGTTCACTGCGCGCTCTGGGCGCGAACCCGGATGGCGCGGAGCAACGTCTGTGTGTTGTTGTCCTGTGGCGCAATTGTAGATGCGGTAGTTGCTGCTACAAAAGCGGCTGTCTGGCAAGCGAAACCGAGCAATCGCTCGACAAACTTGTTGAACCGCGTTCAAGTACGGTAATTTCTTACAGGGACCGCGTTCGACCCGCTAACAACACAAAGGTATCGCTCAGCGCTCCGATGACTAGACGCACCTGCATAATTTGAAACTTGTTCGAACGTTATCGTTGGTGCTATATCTGCTGTCTATGTTGAGTAATCCGATTGTGTGCGCCATGTGAATAGTGTTGCGCTTTGTGGTAAGCACGCGGGCACCACCGATTACGCTGTAACCTTCGACGAGTCACGCATAAAAACCAACATGCTTTGACGTGCGGATCACACATCGTCGATTAAAATGAGTAGCGATGCTTCGGACGAAACGCGGTCCGGAACCAACGGTCACCGACATCATCAAGGGAGGTAATGGGACTAGCAGTTTGAAGCGCGTATAAGTGAGGAGTAAACACACATCCTTCAAGGAGCAGCATTTTTTTTTCGTTAGATACACGACACAAATTGATTTGATTCAACGAAAATAAAATTTCCAATCTGTTTTATTTACATGCCACGAGCGAAAAAAATAAGAACACTCACTTATCATTACCAATAATTACGACTTTTTCAGCGCACATTAAAAGAAGAAGAAAGAACAGGCGTTCACGCCACTGTCAATTGCAACGCAATGCAGCTCTCGTAATTAGCGGAAAGGCGTGCTCGTAAAGTAAAACTGCTACTATACACTCCCCTCACTTCTAGCGTTGTTTTCTTTCAACCTTCGTCTGGCTTGTAGTGACGTTGTGTTTGCGAGGTGTTTTTCATCGTGGTCAAAAGTATTGAGTCACGGTCATCAGATAATTTTTCACTTAGCTGCCTTCGTGTGGGTGCGCTGGCCGGCAGGCACCCGACAACGCGACCAGCATCAACACACGAAGATTTGTTCAGCCTGGAAAAAAAATTAAAAAAGAGCAAGAAAACGATGTTCTGTGCATGATCGGCACAACTTGCGTTAACGCGCCAAAAGGTCGAAAGGCCCATCGAGACGAATTTCAGGGCATTTAAAGATACTCCTCTAAGGAAAGGCCGCCAAATTAAATTTCGCGCCTTTGACAATAAAAATGTTGGCACTTTTTTTTTCAGCGAATATGACGTCACTTCATTTCTTGTTCCGCCGGAAGCGCTTCCTCCTGACCCGAATTGCGGTAAACCCTATGAACTGCCGATGAACCACTATGCTTTGAACGTATGGGCTTCTATGGAAGCTTCGCTACGAGATACATTTATTTACCATGGATCAGATTTCGAGGATAGCCGCCTGCACTCGCCACTATTGTTGTGTTTGAGTGCCACTTGCTGTATGGGCACGAGTTCGTCCAGTAAAGAATTAGTTTAGTCAGCTCGCAGTGCCACTGTCTTATTTGAAGCAGCAGAAGCTTGATGTGGGCGAGTTGATTTTGCATACTTGAAGAAAAGAGCGCTACGAAGACGCGGACTAAAAGAGGAACATGTAGGCGCCTTGTCCGTCGTACATGTTCCTCTTTTAGACCGCGTCTTTGTAGCGCTTTTTTCTTCAAGTACCATTGTCTTATTCTTCGACGGACGGACGGACGGACGGACGGACGGACGGACGGACGGATGGATGGATGGATGGATGGATGGATGGATGGATGGATGGATGGATGGATGGACGGACGGACGGATAGATGGATGGATGGATGGACGGACGGACGGACGGACGGACGGATGGATGGATGGATGGATGGATGGATGGATGGATGGATGGATGAACGTCCCCTTTGGAACGGGACGGTGGGTTGCGCCACCAAGCTCTCGCTATTATACTGCCTAATGTCCTGCCTAGGTTAAACCATAATAAAAAGAACACTATGAACTCCCACAACCAAATTTTCTGATCCCCTATTGCGAACTGTGCTTTTGTACGTCTCCGTTTTTTGTCGTTTCCCTACTTTTATTCCACCAATCCTCCAATCGTCACTCCAAAGTCACTGTAACGCGACATCTGGCGGAGGTGCTGATCAGTGTACCCTAAACCTTCTGGAATCCCATGACGTGAAGAATGCCTCGTCGTCGTCCCGGAGAAGGGAGCTAACTGCAGGCTGCAACGATTGCAGCCAGAGTACGGATTTTTACCTCAGCAGAATAAAAAGATCATGGCCCAATCGACAGCCACAATGACAGCTACGGTGTCACCTGGTCGTGGTGTAACAACCCAAGGAAGCAACAATCTTCCTGGGATGATCGTTTGACCTTGAAAGTTGGCTGGGGACCTTTTAAAGGACCGCTACTTCTAACAAGTGGAGCTACGGAGACAAGCTGGGGCATGTCTACTTCTCATTGGAAGACATCGCCAGGAAACCCTTCGAGAATCGACAGTCCAACTTAGCAACGAGGCTTCGCAGCGGCCTCTTACAGACCTTCACAAGTGTCGTGCAGAAAGAGCGAGCCGAAGCTTTGTAAGCAGCCCGGAACCATCTAGGAAGCGAGAACATCGCTATTTATACGGAAGAGATGACTAGCCTCTTGCGACACATCAACCCTAACATGTCCGAAGAGTGAAAGTCCACTTCCTGATACGAAGTGTGAAGCAAGATATCTTCGTCGGATTAATTCGTAACCTGCCAAATATCCTCGCGGAATTTATGACCGAATGCCGCCACATTCATGCAGAACACGCTGGAATTGTGCACAGGGCAATATAACCGCCAAGTACTGGCAGTGAAGTGCGAAATTCAAGCACTACCCTCCGACGACCTCAGAGAGACCATTAGGGTCATTGTGCGCGAAGAACTTAAAATATTGCTCCCTAGACAGAAGCCTCAAGAGACCTAAATCTGTGATATCACCAAATAGACCCAGAGGTCATTGAGAGTTTCCGAAATGCATCGGGGACCCCCGCAGCTCCAGCTGGAAGCGATTACCTATACTCAACCGTTGCCAGCCGTCAAGTTCCGCCTCCGCGCCAGCGCTAGGGCCCCACAACGCCGTACTTCGTCCACCACCGCCACCAGCCTGCCCGCCTGTCAGCCCGCGCAACGCACCGAGGAAGACCGACATATTTTGTGTCCGCCTGACCGCCCCGGCTATGCTATGACTGCCGAAAAGCCGGCCACTTCTACCGCCGATGCTTATATCGCTACATGAGACTACGAGGGTTCGCCGTCAATGCGCTGCGTCCCGAGCAACGTGAATGACCACATGAAATCGCTGACTATACCTCGCAAAAACTCTGTGGAATCTTCACCGAATTTCCTCTTAACCTACTACCTGTCGCAGCAGCGCCGTCCGTACACTAGCCGAACCCATGGCTGGTCTCTCAGCCCGCATCTGAAGAACTAGAAGCAGCAGTCGATATAGGTGCGGTTGCTCTTCGTCGAAGTGCCAAAGAAAAATTGGCAGTGGCTTAGCTCGGCTATGACAGGATATACGCAGCGAAAGCCAAGGTACAGCATGATTAGCCTTGGTTAATCTTGATTGCAAGTTCAGATTATTCTGGTTGTCTAGCAATGGTTGCGGCATTCAGCCAGTATTTCGGCGCCCTGTTCGTCTGTTTCCTGGGCGATTCGTTTACTCTTCATGTCGTGCCGATGTCGATTCCAGGCCTCCTCCTGCGTATCAGAATTGTCGCCGTCCATACTGCTGCCTCAACTGTGGTTGCGGCGTACGCGAGCTCTCCTTTTCAATCCTCCGACATGTTATCACGCATGCGACGCAGCTGGTGAATATTTAATAAAAAAATGACGACCTATATCGAAAATCTGAAACTGTCACTATATTTTACGTCTTTTTTTTTCTTTTAAATGCAACAAACCTCGTCAAATCTGGTGCAGTGGTTGCTGAGAAAAACGAATTATCCTTTCACATGTATTTAGATAGGAGCACCCGAGCTAAAGAGAGCGAGACAAACGGGAGGGAAAGGCAGGGAGGTTAGCCAGTGTAAATACCGGCTGGCTACCCTGTGCTGGAGAATAGGTAAAGGGAATAACAGGCTTCCTCTTAATGTCAATTAAAATATCGGCTATCCCTGATTGCTCTCTCATCGACACCACTCACTTCTCGTCTCTTAGTGTTACACCTAGAATTTTTCGTTACATTGCTCTTTGCGCGGTACTCAACTTGTTCTCGAGCTTCTTTGTCTATCTCCAATTTTCTTCCCCTTGTCTTAGCACCGGTAGAATGCACTGATTGTAGACTTTTCTATTCAATGATAGTGGTAAGCTCCCAGTCAGAATCTGGCAATGCCTGCCGTATGCATTCCAACCCATTTTTATTCTTCTGTAAATTTCTTTCTCATGATGAGGGAACCTGTGAGTAATTCACCTAAATAAACGTACTCCTTCACGGACTCTAGAGGTTGACTGGCTAACTTGAATTCCTGTTCCCTTGCCACTTACGTTATACTAAAACGGTTTGTTAGCGTTGTACGCACGTCATAAACAAGCTATAGCGCTCCTGCTGAACTGCTGCACGTATGCGCGGCTCTCAGCTGCAAGGGTAGCAAGGGTCGAGCTAACGTTAACTAATATTTTACTGGGCGCTGACAAATGGTGACGGTTTCCACTTGATCTCGTCTCGCGCACCATCGAGGTGCGCCACTGCAGCTGCACCTGCAACGCCACTGGGGACGCTCGTCGTCACGTCAGCGGTGTGAGACTCCTGCAGCTGTCAGGGCGCTGTTCCTCCCACCCAGAAGGTGCTGCCTTGTGTGAAGCGCCGCGAATATTCCTCTCCCGCTTGTTGTTATAAGGCCGCCCGAGGTGTCAAAGCGCGGTCACCCTTTGGGCGAAAGTAGAAAAAAAAAGACATTTGTAATTGCTAAAAAGAAGGAGCTTCGCTGAAATTTTCTGTGGTTCTTCAAGGTCGCACAAATGGGCGTTTTTTTTTTGTTGTTGTTGTTGATGTGCACTTTAGTCAATGAGTGAAAATAATTAAGGCAAAAGGGGTGAGAAGGACAAGAACCAGGTAGCACTGTGGGCTCATGCTTTACTTCAAAAAGCGAGCAGCGAAATATGGAAGAAGAAAGAAAGAAAGAAGAAAAAAAAGTAAGAAGGGCACGAACAATGACGCGATTCGTAGCAAAATGGGTTAATGAGATGAACCCGCGCCTTTATTCACTACAACCGGAGCTACGTAATATAAGCATGTGACTCAAGAAGAACGATGGCAGAATTAAGAAAAACACAGAGTAACAACTGACATTTCATGGTGCTTCGAGCTGAATGGGTGGACACCGTAGGACATTTGTCACTGACCCTTTTATTCAGTCTTCTTGATGACGCGGTGTGCTTCTGTCGCTTAACATGCACGACCACACACGCGTTAGCACACGAGAAGATTCAAGCCCATCAGAAGACAGGGTACACGATCCGATTGATGGCAGTGCATATCCGGACCATTTATTTCCCTCGAAAGAGATCTCTGGGTTGCCGCGGTCACGTGAGGTCGGCTTGGTGTTGGGCATTTTGTGGGCGTCTTTCTGCCGCTTGTACGCACCTGCGAGCGATCCAATCCCGAAAATTCCGGAAGTCATAAATGGGGGAACATTTAATAGACATTCCGACGTAGTTTCGCCTTCCGCAGTGTGCAATGCGTGTTGACTGCGACAAAGAGTCCGACCAGCCTAAATAGGGTGAGCTCCTTGGCACATATAGTCCTATGAGAAAAAAAAGAGACAAATTGTCGCGACGGTCTCTAGAATTTGGTAGGATCGCATTCAGTCGGCCTCAAATAACTCTCACATATACCATAAAAACATCTATTGAAAAGCTCGCTGAATAAGAACCGTAAAGGAATACAAACTTGCTGTCGCTGGTACGCATTAATGAGAGAAATACAGCGCGAAAAATGAGACACCAAAGAGCGGCCAGGGCAGTCCACAATTTCGTGTCCTGGTATTCGCGCTATTTTTTTCGTAATGATGAGAACTATGCGTATATTTGGAATATCTTCGTAGCCTTTCAATCTCGTCTCCCTGTCCTGGCTGTCTTTCTTCCTGGCTGACTTTCCTTGCCATCGCCTGTGCTCATTCAGGAGGCACACGTTTCGGTTTAAGAGCGTTACCGTACTATCACGTGCCCAAGCTGAACGCGTTGACGCCACTCGCCGGCACGCCGAATGTTTTTAGAAAATAGGTTGCCTGCAGTTTAAGCAATCCACGTTGTTAGAATGTACAGATGCGGCCAAAAGTACGCAGAACAAGGGGGTTGTGACCAAACTTAATCTACCTGCTATGTATGCATATTAGCCTCGGGGAAAGGTAGAATTTGGATCAGGCATGCGCATATGACGGCGCTCATTACAGATTCGCACCTCTCGATCTGTTCCCTTACCCGCGGATCGGAGCGTCGTTGGCAGCTTCGGCGGCTGACCACTCGCTAGCTTGATGGCGCCGATAGCAATGTTGTTTCTGCACTTTGGACGTACTGAGCCCTCATGACACACGCGAGTGTAGCGATGCTATTGCTGAAGCTGAGAACAATACTCAGATCCACGGATAAAAAAAAAAGCCGATAGTAAGGTGTGAACTGACCAACAGCGCCTGCCTTCAGGCATGCGCGCTCCGATTTCCGCCTTGCCCCAGAGGATGCTAGATGGCACTATTATTATGTTTGGCCGCAGATCTCGTGTTCCATTTACTTTTGTCCGCTCCTGTACACTTCTATGCAATAACAATATGTACGGGCCAGTAAAAAAAAAATGTTACAGTCAGGTTTCAGTTCGCGAACGCAGGTTACGTGCAAGTGTATGAGTGCTATTGCTTTTTGCGCATTGCCCGTAGAATGTTTTAAAAATGCTTTGATTGCGTGTGTGATGGAGTTTTTCGAGGCTTATGTCTTATTTTCTATGTTCTATGTTCGTTTTTCTGTTTTTATTAAGTGTAATGCGCCGTTTGGAAAGATGGTAAGGCGCTGTAAGGAAATGTCAAGTCTTTATTATTTCAAGCAATTTGGTGATGTACTATTCACACTATCCTATTTCCCTTCAAGCTATTTCCCCTTCAAGGAACGAGCTATGGAAAGAAGAATGATAGGTGTAACGTTAAGGGATAAGAAAAGAGCAGATTGGGTGAGGGAACAAACGCGAGTTAATGACATCTTAGTTGAAATCAAGAAAAAGAAATGGGCATGGGCAGGACATGTAATGAGGAGGGAAGATAACCGATGGTCATTAAGGATTACGGACTGGATCCCAAGGGAAGGGAAGCGTAGCAGGGGGCGGCAGAAAGTTAGGTGGGCGGATGAGATTAAGAAGTTTGCAGGCATGGCATGGCCACAGTTAGTACATGACCGGGGTTGTTGGAGAAGTATGGGAGAGGCCTTTGCCCTGCAGTGGGCGTAACCAGGCTGATGATGATGATGATGATGATTTCCCCTTCTCCTTCTTCCTCTTCTGGAGCCTCCTGGGCACGCCGATCCCGCGCCTTTTGCCGGACTTGTTCAGCTCGTAGCCGGCGCTTGGCGATGACTTCGGGGTCGGCAGAGTCGCGCTCTGCCTGCCGCTGCTTGCGTTCATGCTCCATCGTTCTTGCTCGGCGCTCGGCCTCTCGATCACGATACGAACCCGGTACTCCCATAGCGCCCACAGAACCCGTAGCAAATGCCAGTTGAGGTTAACCCAGCGCGCCTCCACCTACCCTCCTCCTCTGCGACGCTTCATCTCCTTTCTATTTCCCCGCTTCGCTCAACGCCGCCTACACTTTCCTCCAGGTGGCGTTGCTTTGTCGCGCGCTCGAATTAGGAAGCTTACCAGCAGGTATGCGGCTAGTAGGGTGGGCAACGCAGCAACAAAGAACGTCAAGCGGAAAGTCAGAGCGGCTGAAATGATCTTATTGGTGGCGGCAACGGAAAAGAAAGATGTCATGAGTAACTACCTAAGAGGAAAGAACGAAATCAGGAAAAAAAACAATTTATGATAACTCAAACGAAAGCTCATTACTTTTCGAAGCTAGATTAGGTTGCCTTAGAACATGAACCTATAAAGCGAGATATAAGAAGGAAGAAGAGCCATGTGCTTGGCTGCGGTAAAGCTAGGGAAACGATGGAGCTCGTTTTATTACAATGTGAAGACGTCTGCGCAGCGGTCTATTTAGGCACCACTGGCCGCCTTGAAGCCCTTGGGTTCCGCGAGAGCAGTGGAAAAGTAAACATGTCTGCAATAGAGATTAGTGAGAGGCGATTGGAAGATTCGTGGAAGAAAAGTAGGGAAATGACAAAGAAGCGGAGACGTACAGAAGCAAAGTTCGAAATAGGGGATCAGAAAATTTGGTTGTGGGAGTTCATAGTTGTTTTTTTTTTCTTTTTTAACCTAGGCAGGACATTAGGCAGTATAATAGCAAGAGCTCGGTGGCGCAACCCACCGCCCCGTCCCTAAGGGAACGCTCATAACATCCATCCATCCATTCTCTACGACCTCCTTGATAATTTGAAAGTAGCGGCACTTCCCCCCCCCCCCGCCCCCCGCGGTGCTTTCCTCCTAGATTCTCTTCGCGTGCGTGCGCTACGCGCGCAACACTCTTTCTCCTTGGCGCCCAAGGACGCGCCGCAGTATTTGATGGTGGCGCATGATTTTGGGCTACTTGCGCGCCCCAGTGGTGTAGAAAATTTTTTAACATGGTGATAGCAGCATCGAGAATGCTGAAGGTAACGATTATGAGGAGGTTGGTTTCTTCTTTAAGCCGAATGAATGGGGCATACTGGTGTAAAAGGAGCTTTGAAGCGAGTTCTTTACGCCGGACATTTCTTCTGCCGCATAAAACGCCGCTTTTCTTAGCGGATCTGATCTAGTATTGATCGTGGCACATCCCTCTGTGTTTAGATTTTTTTCCTTGCCTGTGCGCGCATGTGCCGCGCAGGTATTATATTCAGCGTGCTTTCTTATAATGAATTAGTCGTGAGTTTCTCATTGTGAAAGTAACTTTTGTGCTGTGATCTCTAAGCTAAATATAGGACTGTTGCGTAATTTCAGTGCGCGATCACGCGAATACACATTGACTGTATCCGTGAGAAAACCAAATAATAATCGTCACCTACTCATGCGTGCGTGGCGGTCCAATTCAAAGCAAATGAAGAACCGAAAATAATACGGAAACACTGCTGGAGTTATCTAAGTATAAGTAAGCACACCCCCAAATTTCAGTTAGCCCAACCCCAAATTTAAGTTGGACCACGTCCAAATTTCAAGTTGGCTCACTTCCAGATTTCAAGTTGACCAGCCCCCAAATTTAATTTTTATTTATTTATTTCATATTGCAGATCATGTTACAGATGCAAGCAGAAAAAATACAGAAATTGACGGGTTGGCCGACCCCAAGATTCGAACTTGGCTTATCCCTTAATTTAAGTTGGCCCACCTCCAGATTTCAAGTGGACCCACCCACAAATTTGAGTTGGCCCACCCCTATCTATAAGCTTCCCTATGCATTTTCTAAGGAGCCTTGTGTATCTCTCTGGGCATCGCTTTTTATTTATTTTTTGGGGGTTTAAATTGTTTCTTATCGCTTATGAAACTACCAAACATCTACATTTACGCTATCATAACGAATAAATGTCTTAACTGTGCAATTAAATTACGCATTTTTGCGCAGAAACAAGGCATTTCACTTTTCACTTGACGGGGCCGGAGTACTCGCCAAGGAATGCTCACTCATTAAAAAAGCAATGTAGACTAGCTGGCGCTCATCACACGCTATGTCACAGGTATTCTTGGCATTAATTTTTTCCGAGCCTGCATTCATTGTATCTCCAGGCGCCTTTCTCCTCCGTCGCTCGCTTCCACCGCGGCGACACACACAATCTCGCCGATTTCACGGAGGGGGCATGTATGCTTGGGCATAAAAAAAAAAAGGCTAAGCGCAGTGTCGATATAAAAGAACAAAAGGTCCACGTACATGGTGGTCCGAATGATTCTATGATTAAATGTTGATTGTACATCTCTATTCGGTCCCTTTCTGCCTCTGTTGATATTAATATAGGTGTAATGAACCCTACTCGTCTTTAGCGTAGACATTTGGTTGACCTTTCTTCTTTTTTAACAGGAGGCCAGGTGGTCCAGTTGCAGAGATAGCGCCGTGTATTACGCAGTGCGGCTACTTTGGACTATATCGGCGCTAATTACGCCCGAACCCTTAATTTCGCCTACTCTGCAACTAATTATTGCTTGTTATCTCGCTGAGACCTACATTTAGATACCTTTTTCGAGTTTCTAGGACGCTGCGGAGGCGCAATGTGGCCGTTCTTTTGGAAGTGGTCATGAGATACCCAGATTCCAAATACGCCAAACCTCCGTTAAGTCAGCTAAGAAGGCCTTGACTTCTAAAATGCTTGTATTCGTTGTAACTAGGTCCAAAATATCCTTGATCTGTGGCGCAGCAGCCTGCTGGGAACGAAGTACAACAATGACGAAGGAAGCCCTATTAAAGCAAATCCCATCACCGGAAACTGAAACCAAGTGCGACGCCAGATCGGAAGTTTCTTCGATCTACCAGGATCGTGTAGTGTTTATCACCGGAGGCACAGGTTTCATCGGGCAGGTGAGACTATTTCTTGAGACGCTTTGTGAGAAAATATGATATTCGCGCCGGCGCGAAAGTGTGCACAGTTTGAGAGATGCATATTTTTTCAGCCGAAAATCGCCATTCTGACTGATTCCATGACCGCCGAAGTCAACGCACTGTAGATTTCTGCAACCATGCTCTTGTGTTTCTAGTCCTAAAAGCTACCGCTACGTACCTGCCACACGAACACACATCTCTCTTCCGTGCCTTTTCCCGTCATTTGCCTACTTCCTGGATTGAGCGAAAAGGTGGGTGCTTGCACCTCGCCAGCCTTCTTACGTGAACGCCGGAAGCCTACTCGAGTAAATATTCTCGAGCAAATCTTAGATTATTTCAGGCCATTTTAAAGCTACGACACGCAAGTACCAATTACTCCAACAGGAACGTGACCTACTTTATTAGCGTGCCACCATCGACAACAGTGGTGCGTTTTAGAGCGCAACTCTCAATGGCCCGTTCCTACAGCGAATGTCGGCGTCGGTGGCGTAACCGAGCGAAAGAGCACAGCGAAAGATGAAAGAGCGAACGCGGAGCGGCAGATGAAAGACACGTGCCGCAAACGGCGGAAACCAATGAGCGCGGCCCCTTCAGTAAAGTGCGCGCCGGAAACTGGCGTCATGCGGACTTGCCCGACCGCTCGATGCGTACTTCTATCTGGTCACAGCCGGACCGCTAGTTTCGTACGATCGTCCGCTCGCGTCAGCTCTCTCTCGCGCTTGTTTGGTTTCCTTAGTTTGGTCTCGTTCGCGCTTGTTTCAATTGTCATGGTTTTCGATTGTTTTGCAATCAGATTGTAGGCGTAAGGTGAATTGCGTAGTACTTTCTAGAAGCCAGGTGGCACCAGTGATTACACTGGAGCCTTCGACGAGTCATGTATAAAAGTCGACGCGCTTGATTCGCAGATCAGAATTCATCGAAAGCGTGACTTGGCAGCACGAGAGTGAGCGTAGTTTGTCGTCACTCGGTGCACCCTCAAAGCAGGCGCCCGATGGGCTTTAGCCCGATGGAGATAGCAGCGCACCGGTGTGGCCCCACAGCCGCCGCGTTTTCTTGATCGCGATTGTATGTCAGAATATTCATTCTGATGGTATATGAAGCCCAGCAAGCGCACAGTCTATTTTCATGAGAGTTATATTGAAAGGGTGAGCTCTCTTCTCTTTTATAAAATACAAATGGGTGATCTTGTGTTTAAGACTTGCATAGGCTTTGATCATGTACTTTGTTTTTGTATGACACTGTAAGACTACGAGAACTAAATTTTTCTTTGCTTTATTCTTTTATTTAAAGTTCTGCAAAGTAACTGAACATTAGAAGGCTGTTTTCTACAGTCGCATTAGACTACGACAAACGAGATATTTATTATTTTATTTCAGAATTCTGATTGACTGGCCCTGCGTTCTGCTGGAAGCTGCTAAATAGCTGAAATGTTTCACTTAGCCAATGATCAGCGTTCATTCGTTTAGTAATTTAGAGTCGTAAAGAAACCAGCGACATATTCTACTTGTTGCCTATATTTACAATCCACAGCAATTAAATCAGTCAACCATGCATGCGGAGTCACGTAGCACCACCTTACATACCGGATCATATGGCAACTAACTGCGTAAGGGCTGAAGATAACACTTCTCGATGCGATTGTCAATTTAATTTAAAGGCAAGTTTGAGGCACTGTTCCGGATTTTCGTTTTAGGAGCTAACCTTTAGTGAACCACTTATCGTAGTTCCATGCTATTCGTGAAAACATTCCTGTATGACGAAAAAAAGAATTCTTGTCTTTAAATGACAAAAAAGACGAAAGAAATATCGCAAGGTTTGTGATTTGAAGTTACTACTAAAGCATTTTTGGTCATGCGAATTTTTCTTTGGATGGGTAAGTCATAGCGCAGTCCTTGAGCGAAATATATCGAAGAACTGGTATATTATGATATACAGTGAATAATATATCGCAGTGGTGTTTTGAAAGGCAATCACAGGCACTGCGTCTTCAAGACTTCGTCAAACTGAGAATGATTCAGTGGTAAACTTGACAACTTTCTTTTCCCAGTAATGTCGTTACGAATAAAAAAACACTTTAATATTCTTGCTCAATAAGAAATAATGAAGTTGATGTCTACATTCCAGGTGTTGCTCGAAAAATTGCTGCGCTCTTGCCCGGTAAAGCGGATATATCTTTTGGTGCGGAGCAAGCGTGGTGTGGAAGCCGAGGCGAGGATTGAGGAATTGTTCAAGTGCGAGGTAATATCATTCCACTGGATTCTTAAAAACATAATGTTTGTAATCTGCTCGGCACTTCAGTAAAATGAAGTTACTTCATGGATAGAGAGGATATGCAGCTACGCCTGCTCGATCATTTCGCGCTTGTGCATTCAGCACGATATGCGTATGCTGTGGGTGCTAGAACGCCTGAGAGTACGTGACGTGTGGTGGCAAATAGTAAGCACCTAATGAGTGTGTACAAAGGGGAAATTTGAAATTATAACTGATGCTAGAAAAAAGAAACTAAACGATAAGATATCAGAAATAATAGAGACGGACGAAAACTGCTGGTACGACCTTATTTCCACGTGTTTCTTTTCTTGGGTTACAATGATAATGCTTTATTGAAGTTGATGTCTGCAGCTATTGCTTCAAGAAGGCAGATTAACAGTACACATTTTATAAAAACATTTGATGTGTTACTGTATCCAGTCACGGTTCGATTGAAAAAACTTGAAAACCATATTTCAGGAGCAGTGTGCTAACACACACACACGCACACGCACACGCACGCAAATATACCTGCACGCAATTCAACTGGGTCCTTATGGTATTGAATAATTAAGTATTCATCTAACGGCCGCCTTGAAATGCCATTGTGAAGCGTGTTGACGGGAGGCCTCGCATCTCCGTCGTAGCTTCTCGGAAGGCATAGAGGCTTCAGATAGTTTCTTGCTTCAGAGGCTTCTTGCAGCATTTGAAGTCGCAGTTCCCTTGCTGTCCTTTGTTTGGCAGCCTATAATGGCGAGGTTCCGCCTCAGGACGACCTATTTTCCTCTATTCGGCTTCCTGGGTCGGGAGGTAGGTGGTTTTCTCTAGGGTGCCACTGTAATATCTTGTTACGTTGCGCACAACCTAGTCATGTTCCTATTCTGTCTATGCTTCAGAAAAAAGCCGAGGGAGGTTGTTTCTTGTGCTGTAGAAGGCAGCTGAGTGCCACCAAATGCGCAAGCAGCTGCCCCTCAATGACGTCGTTGACAGCTGTAGAAATTTTTTTGCTGCCAAACGCTGCCAGTGCTAGCGACAGAGCTTGCGTAACGTCATCGCGGCAGCTGTGAAAGATCCGCTCGGTGAATTTCGACGCTGATGCCAGAGCACGCTTTACAGGGGCCCTGAACCCACATCAGGCTAGCTGGAAAAACACATTCCGCGAATAGCATAGGCAGCTGCGAACTAGTGCGAATGACATGAAGCAGGCAGGATGTTTGCGTCAGTATGCTTCTTCTTACTGTTACTGTTGGCATGAATTGAAGCACCTAACTAGACAACTGCAACGTGCAGTGTCGGTCAACTAGAAGTATTTTCAGCTGCGAGGTCTACAATTGGCACCTGCGAAGTGGGCGTTCCTTGCTTTTATACGCAAGGCGATGCACCGCTACCAGATTGCGATTAACGGCACAGCCATGCCGTAGGTAACAAACCACAGATTTATAGGAGGCATGATTGACCGAACCTTGTCCTGATCTAAGCAAGTGTCAGAGGGCCCGTCAGAGAGATCATTGCTCCAGCTGCATGAATCACTTTTCGTAGGCTACTTGCGATACAGTTTACCAATTATTACAAACATTCACCCCTCCTGCCTACGTACACCGGAGGGCTTACAAGCTCAAGCACTGAGAACATGCCTTGGTCTGCCACGCTGCACTTCGACAAAGAGCGTGATTGCTGGAGCACGTGTACCTCCTATAGACGCTTATCTCTCATGCGAACCTTTAAGGGCATACCTTCGACTATTGACCCGCCATAAACGTCACCCTCTATCGACTATTCGCCTTCTACGTCCATACAACACTTTCTCGGAACCTCACCTTGCTGTGGACTTACTTGCAGAGGAGCTACAAGCGATCCCGGCAGCCATCTTCTGCGACTCAAAGACGGCGATGCTCTGCGTGCAGGACCCTGACAAGGCTAGCCTTGGGGTAGCGCTGCTCTCTTCAAGACTGGCGGCCCTTCAGGACGCAGGATGCTCAGTATCTCTGCATTGGCTACCGGCACACGTGGGGATCCCGGGCAATGAAGAGGCGGACAGTCTTGCAAAAAGTGCCCACCACTCAAACGCCCCCCTCAGCCCTGCTGTAACGGCCGCAGACTTCTCGAGACACAGGCTGCACCGGCACATCATCGCCTGCCACCCGGACAAACGGGTATCCCTGGGCCGGACTCCACGGCCTCTTCCACAGCACGGCCTCCTACGAAGGGATGCCTCGTTGTTGCTCCGACTGCGAGTTGGCTGCTACTGGACGGCAGCCCATCGGCACCGCCTTCGGAAAGCCACCTCGCCAGCCTGTGCCTCCTGTGGTGAACCAGAGACTCTGGAGCACCTCCTGCTGGCCTGCCCTGCTCACCTGTAGCACCGCGGCCGACTTCTGCAAGAGTTCCACCGCCTGGGGCTCCCATGTTCACGACAGGAAGATATCCTCTTCCCCTATCGTAATCAGCTACCAGCCTTCCTAAATGTTGTCGAGTAGCTCGACTCGTCGGGGCTCTCGGCGAGACTATAGGACATTTCTACAAAGACGGATGGCCTAACGGCCATCCCACCACCTCGTGCTTCCTGATCCGCCACTACTCCGCTTCCATCTCTACGACCCTATACCTTTCTCCCTCCTACCCTCTCTATCTTTTAATCCCATCTCCTCCACCCTGCTGGCACTGAGCCGTGCTCCCGCATGGGTTGCAGAAAATACTGCTAGCCTTTCGTCCTTCCCCACAAGAACCACTTCTCCCTCTTTCGCGTCATGAGACCGTCCTTGCCTCAGGCTTTACTACGGCAAAAGCAGCGGCCGTACCAGCGTAGACTTTGTCAAGATCTGTGGTGAATCTATCAATACCAGGGGTCAGGAAAAAATCACGTATACCTTCATGTGGACATAAGCAACTTATTTTAACCCATATATCTGAAGAATATGCCGCTTCCTACAATACACATATTTACTGACGGGTCGGTGTCAACAACCACTTCAACCACGACATTCGTAATACCGAACATGAAAGTCAGAAAGCGCTTCCATCTCGACCACCAAACTACCTCAACGGCCGCAGAGATTGTTGCCATTCGGGAGGCAATTCGTTATATATTGATGGAGCCGCATCAGACTTGTATATTTTGCGATTCCAAGCCGGCACTTCCGGTGATAGATTGTGCCCTTAGATGGGGACCCCACTAGGTCCTTGCTCAAGAGATGATCGAACCATATGATGTCGCCCTAAGAGCTGGCCATAGCATAGAGTTTCAGCAGATTCCGGAACACTGCGGCTTACATGGAAAGGAACTCGCCGACGCGGAGGCAAAGGTGGCCCACATTAATGCGACGCCAGTGTCCATCCCATTTTTACGACCAGACACTAATGCCCTGTTGGTGTACAGACACCTGCGCGATAATACCGGAGTGTATCGGGCCACACCGGGTCATCATCATCACCGCCTTCACCAACTCCATACAGAGATGAAAATACGGATACCACCGAACATGAAGAGGTGTAACCCAAGCTCGCTGCACAGATTACGACTAGGTGTGGCCTTCATCCGGTGCTACCTACATCTCATCGGCCGGGCGGACTTATATTATTTGGGAGCTAAAAGAGAAATATAAAAGAAAGGTGCTCCAGCAGTCCGAATTGTGAGAAATGCGTTATTCCTGAGACGACAGAACAACTGTTGTCCATATGCCCGTGATTTGATGTACAGAGAAAATCACTGACAGACATCTTGTCCAAATTTGTCGTTGGACCAATAACTGAAAAAAATCTATTGGGACCTTCGCCTGATCCTCGTCATCAGCCTGATAGTCGGAAGGTTCTCAACAAATTTTTGTATGACAGCGGACTGGACAACGGACTTTGAAGAGTCTTGGAGCGTGCAAGATTTTCCCAACCACCTTCATCCTCATAATCAACGTCTTCGCTATTCTTTCTGTCTATACCCTTTCCCCCTTCCCCAATGCCGAGTAGCAGGTCAGAACATTGATTCAGGCCGACCTCTCAGCTTTTCTGTCGTAATAAATACATTTCTCTCCGTTAACTAAATGGGCTGATTTAATTGAAAATCTGCGCTTAGAATACTGAGAACTAATTGTGCACTTCCGGGACAAACCGACTGTTTTCTCCTCACGCTCGGCCGTGACTGCCCACGTATCTGTATATGTTAGCATCTTGCTCGTATTTTCTTGAACGTCGTGAGCATGCTAGAGTTACGAGAGTGACATCTGTGGACATTTGCTGGAGACTTTTTGCTGGGGATGCTTGCTTCTAATGCGCGTTTTCCTAGGTACTACAGAGTGCGGCGCGCATTGCTTCTTTGTAAGTGCGGCTTCAACTTCCGTCCACACGGGGATCATAACGGCAGATAGAGTGTAATGAACAAGCGGCAGTTGTTTGTCCTCAATAGTGAGCCCTAGTCACTGCGGCACACGTAGAATAAGGTTTAACGCTTCGCAGCGCATCTTCGGCGTTCTGCCAGTGCCGCGGCTGTTGGCAACAGGAAGAATACGTCCCCTATGAGCATGTAGCGCCCGCCCAGGAACAATAACTTAAACATAACCTGCAATTCATTTTGAAATAAAATGAATTCGCAGTAATAACGTCAATATTCATTCGTCTACAGCCCCACAAACGGTCGCAGCAATGGCCCAGTGGCTAGGAATCCCGGCTTGGGCGCAGGAAGTGTGTGTTTCGGTCCCTACCACAAAATACCCACTGGCTTATAAATGGGTATAAACGGCGCCCCGGCCAGGCGTCCGGATTTCCAGGGGTGCGTTGTATGGGAGAGTTTCCTACAAATGGCTTCGCTTGCTATGCAAGAACCAAGAAAAACAGCACACCAAACAAATCAAAAGGAGGTTTTGGCCGCTCCCATGACGGCCATTTCCGGTGTAACGTTTCCATTCACCTATCAGTAGGGACGCCTTCGGGTCGGGGAAAGGCCCCTATTTCAAACATTGAGATCCAACAATGGCCGATAACCTGGCCGGGAGTGCCCTTGTACCTATTTTACCAGGTAGGTACGTGGCGGCAGCGCCCGTCTGCCTCCCACAGCCACGGTGATGCTCTTTGACAAGGCCGTCTGCGGTTGGACAAAAGGTACTCTGAGATCACGCACAAAATTGCGATACGATGCGAGATGCGAGCTCCTACAAGTGCTCTACCACTATAGCCTGTGGCTGCAAATGCAAAGGGGTCTGGCGGTGCCATGCCGACAACTTCCCATCAGGTGGGTGTTCTTGCAAGTATCCGGAACTGTCGCAATAGACGAGAACCAGGCCGGGAGGGCGCCTATACCTATTCTATAGCGGTGGATACCCGGCGCCGTGACTTGTGTGCCTCTCACAGCAGCGATGGATGGCCGACTATTGCGCTGAAGCTGCAGTGGGACAAAGGGCGCTCAGAGATATCCGTAACACTCTAGAGGGCCCCCTTTCCAGATTAAAACCCACGTAACCAACCCAGATGAAAGTAGGGGTGCATCTCTACTCATAAGAAAAAAAAACTGTGGATTCTGTGGCAAGGGGTTAGAACCCAGGACCTCGCGTATACGAGGTGGATGCTCTACAATTTCGCCACCACTACGGTCTTAAAGGAGTCTGGCGGTAGCACGTCGGCTAACATACTATGAGCTGGGTGTCCTATCAAGCGCGTGCGACTCCCGTCGTGGCCGAGTACCAGACCGGGAGCGCTCTTGTATCTATTACCCCGATAATTACCTGGCAGCAGCCCTCATCCGTCTCCCACAGCAGCCGCGGACACTCGACTATTTCAACAAAGATGTGGCGGGGCAAGGCGCGCCCATAGACCTTCGCAAAACTCTATAGGGCTCCCTTTCGATATGCAAACTCCATAAGGTATTAGGCAACTATGCGAAGTAAGGTTCGCAGCCTCATCGGACCTATAAACTGCAGTGAGCAATCACTTACTAATAAAGTAAACAAGCATGGTGTCACGCTCGCACAGGCAAACATCAACAGACTTCACTCGATGATCGCGAACACTGAATATGAAGAGTGTTGGACTTGGGGAGCAAACGCTTCGGGCTGCCGCTGTCTTCAACGCGTGTCCGACATTTCAGATTACGTGACCTCCGGCACTAGGAAAGCGGGAAGACAGTCCACGTAAAGCGACCAGCAATCTCGACTCATCCAAGCTTTGCCCCCACCGCAGATTACCTCCACGGTATGGTGCACGGCCCGCATGCGCTCAGCCGCACGGACAGCCATTTACAGCCACCGTCTAAGTGGAGGAAGAGCAGTCCGCTCACCTGCCTCCTCTCTGCCCCTCCCCCAATTCTAGCCCGCGTTTGAGCACGTGACTTCCAACGCTGGGCACGCGGGACGACAGCTTGCATCAAGCCACCCTTCAACTCGGCTCACCCTCGCTTGCTTTCCCTCTCGCATCCACCCCTAACCACGCGCAAAGCGCAAAATTATGGCACTTTGTATGGAACCTCACGGCGACGTCGACGGCGACAGTTGGTCTGGAGTGGCCATATAATTGCTATCGCAATAAAAAGAATGAACCGTGATCCTCACGTTTTCAACACCATGCAACACTTACTGCAATACCTTTTGATCCCCCAAACAATCAATTTTCATAACGCTCTTCATCACGCTGAGAAGTTAAATACGACGGATTATTGCAGTGACGAGATGAACAGCTTGGAAACCAGCTGTTTTTAGCTACTACACTTTATGTACCAGGACAAAAACTGAAGAATCTGTGACTGTTGCACACCGAAACCAGATTTACTAGCCAGCTCAGAAATCGACCTTCGCTTTTCCCCGCTCAGAAGAATTACCTGGTCTGCATCCGACTAGAAAGTACACGTTGTAAGGAAAGTTGCATACCCCAGTCGCGAAAGCGCCTTCAACAAAACAGACAAATAAACACAGAAGAGACAATAACATAATCTTTAACAGCTGACATCACTGCAATATTCGAGTAGCTGTACCAGTTGGGTAATTAAGTTCCTGTATAAAGAGTGCCTAATCTTTCCAAGAGACACGGCGAAGAATGTCATCACGAAAATTATTGGCAACGCCCTTTCCTATTAAGGCAGGACTGTAGACTGTAGAGCCATGATGCAGTCTTTCGGAAAAACTGCCAAATTGCCGGTAAATCTTGAGAGGGAAATAGAAGTGAACATGACGGTGGGTCAGATCCTTCCTGCCTCGTTGTTTGCGAAAACAGATGCAGATCTAAGAGCATTACACAGGTCAAATAACCGTTCCAAAACGAATATATTACTTTGCCTCATTCGCCCTTTTTCATGGTTGGGCAGAGGTCGAACTCGGCAAGAAAAGCGTTCGTTCGTTCGTTCGTTCGTTCGTTCGTTCGTTCGTTCGTTCGTTCGTTCGTTCGTTCGTTCGTTCGTTCGTTCGTTCCTTCGTTCGTTCGTTCGTTCGTTCCTTCGTTCCTTCGTTCCTTCGTTCGTTCGTTCGTTCGTTCGTTCGTTCGTTCGTTCGTTCGTTCGCTCGCTCGCTCGCTCGCTCGCTCGTTCGCTCGTTCGCTCGTTCGTTCGTTCGTTCGTTCGTTCGTTCGTTCGTTCGTTCGTTCGTTCGTTCGTTCGTCCGTCCGTTCGTTCGTTCGTTCGTTCGTTCGTTCGTTATAATAGCATAACGGTTATAATGGCAATCACCGTTGATGATTTCTGCACAATTTTTGCGGGAAATCAAAATTCAAATTGTTATTTATTGACCGTCTTTGTCACTGCAGCCCACATATCCCGCATACTCGTTTGGTAATGTTGAGTGGACATGAATGTGATCATACCAAGGGATTCAGCGCATACACGATAAACGATTGCTACGTTTCTGAGGTCCACAAGGAGTTAAATCACCCCTGCGTCCTTTGTGCAATTGGGTCTCTAGAATATCTCTAGAGTACATATATGGAAGTGCGCTATGCCGTAGAATTGGCAGTGCACAGCAAACAAAAACAAGGTACGGTAGCTAGAGAAACATACCGGCAGTGTTCTTTTCCCTCAAAATTTTCGGTCTCGAAACACGCCTCGGTTTCGAGCTATATCCTTGTTCATGAAACGAATAGCGCGTTTCTTTCTTTTATTTTCTGTAGTGCTTCAAACCACAGTGCTTATATCACTAGCTACTGCTGCAATTGCTACCGCGTACAGAGCGCTTCTGCGCGTACCGTGCAAGAGTGGAGAGTTGGCGGTCGCCAGTGTACATCTTGTGCCGTCCCTTTTCTACAGATTTAGAACGCTGTTATTGCCTCAGCAATGTGGTTTCGGCGTATTAATCGCAGCCTTGAGGGACACAATCAGCGCTGTTACGCAGAGGCATTAGCGAGTGATCTTAAAAGCCAGGCGGAAGATCACCGCACAAAATGCGGAAGGCGTTGCCGTGCTGGATTGTGCTGAATTGCTGCCTTTCCAATGCAAGTATTCCAGCCGAGTTCAATTTTTAAGGCGAAAGCCTTAAATACACGGAAATGCGGCATCTAGTCCAGTGTTGCAAAAAATGTCATCACCAGGAATGGCTCGCACCCACATAAGCATGTAAAGCTACAATGGCTGAATATGAATGAACAAACGAAAGAAAAGAAGGACGAAAGAAAGAACGAAAGAAGGGATGAAATAAAGAACGAAATAAACAAAGAAAGTAATGTTACGTGTAGAAAGACACAGACGAAAGAGGCTATTTACAGACTATTTACACTGGACTGGAGCCAGAGCACCAGGCCGACATTCACTCGCGCCAAGGGCACAGACCCACTTCGTCGTCGTTCTCGCGACGGCTCGTCCCTTGAGCATCGCTCGATGATATCGTAATAGTAATAACGAAAGAACAATGAAAAACGAGAACAAGGGAAGACAGAAAGAAAGAGTGAAAGATAGAAAGACGGAAAGAAAGAGAGCGAAAGAAGAAACGGAAGAACCTTTAGGTAGTGCCTTAGGTGCTTGCATATGTCGTTGAAGAGGTCGACCTACAGCGCCATACGTTGCAAGAAGTCTGACCCCTCCGGCCGTATAACTTAATGCATTACCACGTGTGCAGCAGTCTTTCGCCTTCACGTGTCAAAAGAATGTAGCATGCTGCCGAACTTTTTTTTCTTTTGATGGTCAGAAAGATTAGACCGCGAAGTAACCTGATGTGCTCACTCGAACTCACGCTGAAATATATGTATTGTAAATAAGGTAGCTATTGAAAGTGCAGTTTTACCACTGTCAAAATAGCATACGTTGGCGTTTCTAAACCAAATGTACTTGTGCACATTCAATTTGACTGAAGTCTCTCTGCACCCCTAACCTCGCTAGTAACAAATAACTAACTATGTTGTGTTGAAGCCTGCATATGGCGCCGCTGAGCACGACCGCGTTGGCGCTATCTTGAAAGCGATGTTCGATGGGTACAGAGTCTTGGCGCAGCGAGGGCTGATGGCTTCGTGCGCGCAGGATTCTCGCCGCTCAGTTCGTCTCGAAGCGAGACATAGCACGAATGAAAATTCGTCCGCTGTTTTTGCTGCTCTTCCTTACACCACCGTTTGACAACAAGTTCTGCGGTCATCGTGTGAGGTGTTTTTGTTTGTCTGTGCACGCGCGACACCATGCCTACTAATTTAGCTGGCAGGCAAACATTTGCAAGTTTATACGACCGATAAATATATCCTTACTTTGTAGAACTGTCTAATAAACTGTCTATTGTAATCGATGCTTCGCCTTTCGGGCGAAAACTGTGACATTTTTTTTCCTTGGTTGACTTTTCTTCTTTCCTCTCTTCAATATTTTTTCGGGAGTGTCTCTGACATGGCGAAAATATTTAACTTCGATCTGATAATTGCAAATCATATCAAGCAACGCACTTTCATTGCCGTAACGACTACCAGGTCGTTTCACCGTCGGGTCATACCTGTGCGTGTGCAAATGGAGCTTTTTGTACTAAACGTTTGTTCCGCGTTGTTTTAATGCGAAAGCATTATATGGATCGTGAAGTGGAAAATCCGGCGGTGTGTTAGGAGATTGTACAAAAAGTGACGAGGTCACAGAGACGCGCTTGTGCCGAGGCTCGCGCTTTCGCCATCGTCATTTTCCATAGCAGGCTTCGATGCCACTCATCACGCAAGCGTTTCCACACTGCCCCTCCCTCTGCGAATGCACTGACGGCACCGGCCAACTGCCAGTCGGTGCGGTCATTTTGGTGACTTCTTCCGTGCGCTCCGATGAACGAACCTTCAACGGACATGGTACGAAAAGTCACGTGGTCACAGCAACAAACTGCGTTGGCTGCGAACACTTCCAAAAATGCCTGTGGCAGATAGTACAATTCTAGTCCATGAGTTGGTCTACTCGTACAGGCGGACATGCACAAACAATTGAAATGCATAATCGACTAATTAACAAAATTCGCTAATTAAGTTTTTAAAAACCTAATGACCTTAAGCCAGGACCAGTGTATCTCAGATAAACTCTGACGCAATTAAGACGCTGAATAAAAGAATAAATAACGAAGCAAGGGCGAGTCACTGACTTGTGTAATTGCGCTTTTCTTTTGGGGGGGGGGGATCACGTCAAAGTGTTATTCATGCCAATTCGCTCTCAAATGCAGAAGCAGATCATGGTCCAAGTAAAACGCAACGTTGCCGTTCGTATCAGCGTGTTCCATTCACTTTGTTTCTTTTTTTTTTCTACCAAGGTACTTCAACGACTCAAGCGAGACATTCCAGGCGCCCGCAGCAAGGTAGCAGCAGTAAGAGGGGACTTGGCTCTGCCATACCTGGGACTAAGTAAAACTGACATGGCCATCATAATCGCAGAAGTGTCGGTCGTTTTCCACCTCGCGGCCACAGTCATGTTTCATGACTCGCTCAAGTGAGTGAAGAAATTTTATACAGGCAGGAAAAAGATGAGGTCTGTTCTTGTATAACGCATGCTTCGTCGCAGTAGCTATACTCATCAGTAACGGTAAAACTAGATCTCGTTCCAAGGTAACCTCCTTCGACTAGTAAACGCTGTGTGTGTAGGAGCACCACCTCCTCTATTTGCAAAAAAAAAAAAATAAATATCGATGGACTTTACATTAAGGCGACCTTGTGCCTTTATCAAAGGTCGCGTTTTTTTGTTACTTTTCAACTATATTTACTCCTTAAGTATTGCTGATAGAACAACGCTTGTTGAGCAGCATATATAATCAGAAAGCACATTGGTGTTTGATATTTATTTTGCATTCCGTCAAGCTTAACTGCATAGTTTTCCCATTAGCGTTCTGCAAATATTTCGAGAAATGTTGTAACTCTGAACCTCGAAATTGCAACTTGAATATTTTTCAGACGAGTGGTTCAGCTGAATGTTATGGGCACACGGAGCATGGTAGACATCTGTAGGCAAATGCCAAACCTTTGTGTAAGTCATTTTGCGCTCTCTACAGATAAGGATAACTTGCAATGTCGCGACATGTCTTCTTTCGTCATTTGATTGATTTCCTTTCACATAATTTCATGTCGTTATATTCTCGCTTTCCTATCATATTCCTAAAGCGGCGAGTAAGATTTGTGGCGCCTTATATAGGAGACTAAATTTAGTCTATACTCCCAGTCGTGCACTTCATCAATACCACCACTGCCATCGCTACTCGGCTCATGAATTGGTTCCTTATATAATTTTACATCACGTTACTGTTCATACGGACGTTTTTCGCCACCTTTCCGTGGGCGCCGCAGTGTTTGATCACGTTATGACGCTTGCATTGCTTGGCTCAGCCTGCCTCCACTGTTTCTGTTTACAATGGAAGCGCATGACGCCGGGTATGCACAGCAAGCCGCTGTTCCTGCGGCTGTCGTCGACACTGACTGGGTGAACGACACGAAGCTTTAGGAAACAGCACTCAGAGCACATGCAAATGTCGCATATTCATCCCTCAGAGCTCATTAGGCCTTGTTCGTACGCGCACCACTGTGCAGGGTGCGCACAGGGCAGGGCCATAAGAAACTATATGCCGGGACAGATACTTTCTGCTCCTGAATTAAATCACCATCACTGTTTCTCGCACTTCGACGATCCAGGCTTAGAACAGCAATTTTGTAAAATGCTTGCGGCAGCTTGTAGAAAAGAAGCACTATCCCTCGTTACTCGTTTACGTAGTTGCTCGAGACGAAACGACCAACTTGGGACATATATATGTAACCGATGCAAACTACCCTATGGTCGGCATGCTCAACAATGAATGCCCTTACATTTCTTACGCGCGAAAGCCAATGAGCCAGTCTCAGTCAGTTGTAGTGAGGGGAGATGGACATTTGTGGATACCTAAAAAAAAATTGTTTTCGAGCACCACCGAGTGCCGACAAATTTTTCCATACTATTTGACCACCGTACTTCTTTTTTCTAACAACTCTGCCTTCGATCAAAATCATCCCAAAAAAAGTTTTGCTACAGCAAAACGCCTTGGTTTGAGGTAGCTGGAGGGTTAATATTTTATTCCGACGTTATGGACACATAACAGGACAGAAGCTGCAATCAGAGCAGAGTTAGCAGAACGTCTTTCAGCACAGGGACCACTAGAGCACATTTTTTTTTTCGATGCTTCTTCGTCATCCTCAGGAAATACCACGAGCTAGCCACCCTTTACCACAAATATCCACGTAAGAATGCCAAATTGCACGAATTAAACCACAGTGCTCTTTGGTTAGAGGCAAGAAATCACATCCATCAAACTCAGGGATGCAACTTCCCAAAGCGACACACGGGCTTGACGACATCCCTTGGTGGGCGCCTCCGGACAAAAAATTAAATCCTGCTCTTTTGCGTGCTAAAACCACGACTTGATTTCGAGGCACGCCGTAGTGAGGGGACGCCGGAAATTTGGCCCATCTGGGGTTCATTAACGCGCACCTAAATCTAAGTACAGGGGTGTTCTCGCATTTCGGCCCCATCGAAATGCGGCCGCCGTGGCCGGGATTCGGTTCCGCGACCTCGTGTTCAGCAACCCGACACCATAGCCACTAAGCAACCATGGCTGGTGTCTCCGGATTCATTACGACCAGCTTGTGTTGTTTAACGTGTACGCTAATCCAATGCCTCCTTTACTAGATGCCCGCCGCGTTGCTCGCTTTCCTATTGTAGCGGCGGTTCCCTTAGTTCAGCATAAATTCCGTGAGGCGGCGCTCGTAGCCTTTTCAACTTCCGGCGGATGTGGCAGCGGCGGCTGAATGCATCCGCCAGCGCGTTATATGCGCGGGCGTCTGTTAGCGTGCGTTATCGCGGGCCTCCGAGACGTCGAAAGATGCCTTGGTAATCTCCGAGTCTGCAGCACGTGATTTAAGTTGCAGGCGTTCGCCATGAGAGGCGCTCGTTGCCTTTTCGCAGAGGAGAGAAAAGGGAGAGGGCCCGGAACCGAGATTACCGGACAACGCGGCAGGCATCTAGTAAAGGAGGCATTGGCTAATCTAAGTACAGGAGCGCTCTTCCATTCTACCCCTATCAGATCGCGGCCATCCCAGCTGTAAAGTGGCTGCTGCTAAGGTACCATGGCGGGTCTTGAGGCAAGGAGTGGCTGGGCGAGCCGGAAGCGCCGCCTAGTTTCATAGGGAGCAAACGAATTCGGTGAAAAACGTCTTTAACTAATGCGAATTTTCCTCATTCACAGTGGCGTTCCTACAACGACGTCGGAAAGTCCATATTACAATGTAGTTCATTCGCTG
The DNA here is from genome assembly GCF_050947875.1 of Dermacentor variabilis. NCBI lineage: Eukaryota > Metazoa > Arthropoda > Arachnida > Ixodida > Ixodidae > Dermacentor > Dermacentor variabilis. Next base: position 92,565,213 of record NC_134571.1, read on the forward strand.
GAATTTGCCATGCCCTGACAACATTCACAAGTTTCAGTGTTCAAGAGTAAAAACGTCTAATGGAGGTCGTTCTGGGGCTTTTACCAGCTATGCTTGGCTATTGTGCAACCTCTAAAGGCATCGCCTCTTCATTTACAGGCGTTTGTTCATGTGTCAACCGCATATATTAGCTGGGGTAGAAGAGAAGTGCAGGAAATGGTGTACCCAGCTCCTATAGACGCGGAAAGCCTTATCGAAATCACTGAGTAAGTATTGATGACCACAGCGGTTTCCCAATTAACATACGAAAAATTCGCTTTAGTATGCAGTAATGTCTGCTCGTGCTAGAAGAGTGAATGAACGGTAGCAATACAAATTCGGAACTAAGAAATACGTTGGGATGACGGTGGCTTAAGAATGAAGTGTCATTTAAACTGCCACGCGATATTTAAGCATTCAAGCGATATATGGATTATGTTTTAAGGTTGAATTCACTAACAACTGCTTTCTGGGATTCGTCAACATACGTACTAAAAATAAAGAGAGAAAGATCTTGCTTATACGTACTGCAAGACACTCATATCGTACTTGGAATGCGAACCTTGTTAGTTACCACATACCGCATGAAATTGAAGTTGCAGAAGTTGCAGTTCAAGCAAAAACAGACACCTATTTTGCCAAAAAAGCTAGTTGGTGAAATTAGCTAATAGTGACAATATGACTTGTCACCCAAGACATGTCTGCCTCGTCAAGAAATCTAACTGAAATAGTGGGCTATCTTTGACTAGAACTAGCGATGTTATATTTTTCAAGCTTCAATATATAGGCGTCCAGCACATGTCAGTGCACGTGTTATTAATGGGATGTGTCGCTTTGTCAATGACAGGTCTTTAGGTGAGAAGGCTGTGGAATCTATGAGCGACCTTCAGTTTGGCCAGCCGAATAATTACGCTTTGAGCAAGGCTGTTACTGAGTCTCTTTTGCTGGATAAACAAAGAGAGCTTCCCCTTGCTATCGTCAGGCCCTCTATTGTTACTGCATCGTGGAAGGAGCCATTGCCGGTAAGCGTTCAGTATGCCGAATAGTTTTAGATTTTTAGGGGAGCTGCAGCTAGTATAGTTAGCACCCATACTCGAGACCAGGACAAAATCAGGACAGTAATTAGCTCTTGTGCGTGTGTGTTTTGCCTTCTGCCACTATTTCAAGCTCATGCGCTGAATAATGTGGAAAATGTTCTAAAAAGGCCATGACTGTACGCCTATATATGGGAGTTCCGCAGTAAATTTCGTGCAGAAGCGGCAGCGGCGGGGGTGACGACTACATGTGGCAGTGTGGTCGGTACCGACGATGCATGTGTAGGCGCATTGTATAAAGAAAAGCCGGCGTGGCATAACCAGCGCGCCATACGGGAACATGCGTGAGATATAGCTGAGAGTGTAAAAGTGAAAAGCTCTTATGCAGCGAAATGTCTTAAAGGACTCGAGTATAACGAAAGAATCGCACAGGATACAACGAAGCGTATGTACAGTCACGGATCCATTTGGAGCAGTGACAGAACAGACCTCTACAACTTCAGAAGGCTGTGGGGACTCCTGCGTACAACTTGTCTTTGGCGCGCGAGTTATTTCGGTTTACATATAACTACGAATTTTTCTCGTCTGCTGAGTCAAGAATCTTGTGACATGTAATGACCACGGTGTCGTAGATACGACGTCGCGCGCTATGCGTGCGCTAGCTTTGCCTTTGGTTAGCTGTAGCACTTCGTGCGCAATGCAGAAGCAAGAAAAGCCTAACTGCAGCTTTCATAATGGGCATACGATACGCTCGGTCCGGGCGAGGCTATTGAAACAATCTGTTTCTCCTTTAAAGGGGTGGATAGACAATTACAAGGCCTGCACAGGAATCGCCGTGTCGGTGAGTGGAAATTAAACATTTCGTCAAGTCTTATCTTCGATCTTACATTTTCCATGTTGCATACAAAAAGACAGTGACACATTCACAGCTTCGTTAGCGGGATGCTAAGATACCACTGTTTTCCGCCATGATTTGCAGATAAGCATGGGCTTGCTGCCGTCATTGTTACTTTCTAAAGACTGCGTTGCCGACCTTATTCCTGTGGACGTCGTCGCCAATACACTTATTTGCATTGCCTGGAAGGTAGCTTCAACAAGGTAATTATTGTGCCGTTAAGCTGTACGTTTAAGGAGAGCATTCTGTTTTGAAACACTATGCCATATTTATGATAATGTTTAACAGCTACATCGCCTGTAACTAGCGAGCCCTCAAAAAAATTTTGTGCATTCTGCCCTTCGCCTGACAGTCTTTCTAGTCAGTCAACCTAGTGAAAGTGGTAGTCTAAACAAGCAATGTGGACGTCTTAATTGAACCTTTTTCTTTATCAATCAATGTACTCCGGAAGAGACTTCATTTGTTGCTTTGCGTGCAAGATCATACGTCATGCGTGGCAAAGTGAGAAAATACAGTTCAGACTTCTGTGTAGTATAATGTGAAAGACTGCAGAGGACACATAAAATTAAGATGCCATAAACAATAGTGAAATTGGTAACAAACTATATCTATGAGAAATGAGGACACTTGTGTAAATAAACTAACACGGTACACTTGCGCTAATAATAGAGTAATAATGACAATATAAAATATTAAGTCGTACAACTATAAGTTAGTGCGTATTATTATTATTATTATTATTATTATTATTATTATTATTATTATTATTATTATTATTATTATTATTATTATTATTATTATTATTATTATTATTATTATTATTATTTCACTGTTAATTATTCTTTCTTTATATATAAACCGTCATCTGATGGTACTATCCACCAGAGCCACAGTTTTCCACTGGAATTCCCAGCTCAGTGCTCTTTTACAAGAATTTCATCAGTGAATACCTCAGGCGTATGAGGGCTTCTTTGTACAGCTGCCCCGATATTTGTACTACGGCCCGACCGCCATTACTAAAGGCTACGGCAGTATCGTTGTACGTGTGATGGCATCAATCTTTGATAGCAGCAGGAATAATTCCTCTTTCACGCATGCTTGGAAAACGACTCGAATTCTGTTTTTAAACAGGCTCCAAGATGGATGTCGCAAACTAGTGGCAGATTTCTCTTCTCTCTGCGGTTTCCAAAAGTTTTAATTTAGCTATTCGCAGTTTATTGCCGTTCAACGTAAAAAAGCTTCTTGTTACAAACCAGCGTGGACTTCTTTCTGGTTGCTCAACAACAAACAACCTTGTCAGCTTTGTGGTGCAGGTTTCCACGCCCGTGAAGTAAAGAAGCAAGTTGATGTTGTGTACTGACACCTCATCAAAGACTTTGACCTTATCAATCATCCCTTACTACTCAAGAAGCCTGCCCAATACGGTGTTGAAGCTGCTATTATAGCTCTGCTAAGCAACTATGTCATCGATAGGTACTGCTTTGTTAGCGTCAATGATCATTCCTTTTTCGCCTATACGGATTTAGCCTATACGGCATCTGATGGTGTGCCCCAATTAAGCTTCCGTGTTAGGTCCACTTCTCTTCTTGATGTTCATCAATGACGTTTCCTCGGCAATCTATCAGTCTTAGTTTATTCTTTACGCTGACGACATCAAAATAATTAAGGAAGGAGACAGTATCGAGGACTGACGCGCTCTGCACTGCGACCGACCCTAATTCTCTCCATGGTACCAGTTAAACGGATTCCCTCTAAATTATTCGAAAACCAGAATTTTGTCCTATTCGCGTAAAACCAACACTACGTTGTTTCCGTATTCTATTGATCAAGCAGTGTAGACGAAGGTTGTTGAAATAAGCAACCTCAGTGTGCTTTTTGATAGTACGTTAACCTTTTCCGCATTCTAAACGCGTCGCATGGTCTGCGTGCGCTCGGTTCCGCCTGTACTTTCAAGAGATTTACGTACCCCACTTCCCGTCCTCAAATTGTTGACATCCACCTGTCTTCCTTTCCTTGAATGTGCCTCAGTGGTGTTTACTGACACAAGCAATTCAAATGAAGTTATTGTTAGGCGCGTAAAGAAAACGTTTATGGGTATATATATAAACATCCTTTTCTGAGCTCACGCCCAAACTACATTTCAAGTCTGAATAATCGTCCTACACTTCCTTCACTTAGCTGCACACGTAGTCGTACCAACGTCCTATTTTGTGCAAAATATTTCATAAATGTCGTACGTGTTCGGATCTACAAGCTTCTCTTTCCTGTGGTTTCCGCATAATAACAATAATAGTAACAATAATAACAATAATAATAATTTTAAATATCATATACAAGGGATCTTAGGAAAGTATATATATATATATATATATATATATATATATATATATATATATATATATATATATATATATATATATATATAGTGTGTGTGTGTGTGTGTGATGCCTTTTCTTATATGCGTCAGTATTAAAGCTACAGGTTGTTCATGGCAGTAATGACAAAATTTATTTATTTATTATTAATAATATTATAAACATACTGATGCCATCTTGCTCCATCTTGCTCAGCAATTGAGAAGGAAGTTCAGGCGTCTCCGCTGCTGAGGCACAGGAATGGGAGGCCGTATTTTGCAACGATATCTTAAATCGTTTATCGTTTTCCTTTTCACCATAGACTCAAGCGCTTTCTGAGTCCTGCTGTCGCCGGTATCGGCCACTCGGCGGGGCAGACGATAGGACATTAATGGAATGAGAGCAGTGAAATAATCTTTAAAATGGTCCTTATTTGCAATATTTCCTCAGTACAAAGGAACTGCATGAAGTTAAGGGATTCTGGGCGCTTGCCTCAGCTTTGAAATAAAAAATCGCGTTTAGTCGCACGAACTCTCGCATCCGCCACTAGGTAGCGCTCGTTGCCTATCCTGGACGTAAAACGACAGCAATTAACAAAGCATGTGCTGTTTGTGTTTCTGATGTCATACATGCACAAAACGTAGTGTGTTGTAGTCCAGTAAAGAAGATAGTGAACGCGTTATGCTAGCCATGGCTAGCATAACGTGGCAGGGCATCATAACGTGGCAGGTCGTTATGCTAGCCATGGCAGGGCATTGATTCTTCAAGTCCCATTCGCGCAGTTGCTCGGACTCATGTATACTGACGCAAGCGGTATGGCATGTTGTGCTCCCAGTCTTAAACGGACAATCACATACGCTGCCATGAACCGCGCATTTTTTCCGCGAATTTTTCCTGCTTTTTCGACATAATGTACTTGCCTTGTGCGCGCGCGCGTGTGCGTGTGCGTGTGCGTGTGTGTGCGTGTGCGTGTGCGTGTGCGTGTGCGTGTGTGTGTGTGTGTGTGTGTGTGTGTGTGTGTGTGTGTGTGTGTGTGTGTGTGTGTAGAATTGCACATCACGAAAACCCATTCCATTTCGCAGGCCAACGCGGCTGAAGGTGTACAACTGTACCAGTAGCGCCTTTCAAACGCACACATGGGGTGAGGTGCTGGCGCAAGTAAAAAGGGTTGCGGTGCAATTCCCCTTGCCGAATGTGGTACGCGCACCCGGCGTCATGGTGACCACCAGCAAAGTCTTGTATCGTCTGATCCTGTTCTTTCGGTGTTACGTGCCTGCATTCTTCGGAGACCTCGCCTTGCGGTTAACTGGGAAGGAAGCTAGGTTAGTTCTGCAAGCACTCGAGGTCTCTGAAAGGGTTACATTGTTTTTTTTTTGGCCGCACCAAATTCTAGCTCTTGCTTTAAATTACTCCATGAGGCGGCCTCTACTTCTATGTCAAATCAACATGATTATTTGAAGAATTACCCTAATTACCCTAATTAACTTATGAAATATTTATTTTACGGCAGATATATTAATATATGTATACAGAGTTCGCGAGGCGTATCCACTTGGAACGCATTCTCAGGACAGCACCAGTTTCGAGATATTAGTTATCAAAGTGTCCGACAAGATGCATTGGCGTTCCAGTTATGTTTAAGAAAACGCAGTTCTATGCATTGAACCACAAAGTAACTGGAACACGAATGCACTTCGTCAGACACTTTGAAAATTATTATCTAGAAACTGGTGCAGTCCTCAGAACTCGTTGTAAATGGGTACGCCTTGAGAACTCACCCGCTGTAATTCGCAAATTGAAATAGGCGTCGTAAAGTAATTAATTAGAAAGTTAATCAATGTAATTATACAATGTTAATATATAACGTAAGTATATACAATGTAAGTATATAGCGTGTACATGGGAATTAGTAACAGCAAAGACTTAGATATCGACAGCGTGCATGCAGATGAAACCATTGAAATATGTGTTACCCATAATATATCCCTTAATTTCACACATCTACAACCTTGCATTTGACTGCAGGGTTTTTCCCAACGTAATGAAAACTGCAAAAGTATCTGTCATGTTTAATGTGGCGACCAAAATGTACCAACAAATTATAGACCGATTTGAGTACTCCCTGTGTTTTCCAAAGGTCTGGAAAAAGTCATTTCTTCAAGAATAAGTAAGTTTTCTGACAACCTTAAGGTAATATCTGAGTCACAAATTGGTTTAAGAACTGGTAAATCTACAGAAACAGCGTTATTAACAACGAAGGAAATAAGTTTGAACAATATTAATAAGAACTTGTGCACGGTGGGCCTTTTCCTTGATTTTAGTAAGGCTTTTGACTGCTTAAATCATACAATTCTTGTTAACAAACTTAAAATGCACGGAATCCGTGGTGGACAACTCACATTGCTTGAAGGATATCTCCAAAACAGAAGCCAGTCGGTGTCTTTAGACAATGTACTTTCATCCCTTTTGCCTCTCAGTTGTGGTGTCCCACAAGGGAGCATATTGGGACCCCTTTTGTTCAGTACGTACATAAACGATATTGTAAGCATAGATCCTTCCATTGATTTTGCGATACACGTGGATGGCACACTACTTCTTTCAGGCCCTAACCTTAACGATCTAATGGTTAAATGTAATGATCGACCTACTAATTAAATTGTCTAGGTGGTCAAGGGCGAATAAGTTAAGAATTATTCCTACAAAGTACAATGCTTTATTTCGCGCAAGAAACAAACCGATAATACCGCATTGCATGCTTCACTTTGAAGATCACCAAATACTAATAGTTGAAGTACACAAGATACTTGGAGTATATTTTTCCTGTTACTTAAATTGGTATGCCCATACTGACTTTGTCTGCAAGAAACTCAGCTGTCTGCGGAGTTCTGTCGCGATGTCGTGAAACTTTACCTTTGAAGTGTAAATTACCAGTTTATTACGTACTTTTTTTCTAACCTTAACCTTAACCTTCTATACTTCGTTTTTGGTCTGCGAATTTTCTATTGACTTTGATTTTGGAATAGTGAGTTCTTTCACAATAAAACTTCATGTTTTGTCGCAGATATTACCCAATTCGTCATTCCTGTCATCAGCCGCAAACTTTGCTCCTCGCGTTTCATTTTTGGAGAAGTAGGGATTTATATGACAGTACTAATTTTGACTCGGATGATGATAATGAAAACATATATAAAGAATTTACTCCGAAACAGCGCCTCTGAATCAGTGGATATTCAGAAAAGCAAGATTTGTTTTTAAAAGAAGAAAAATGTTTATTCCACAAAGAAAGGGGGTATGTTGAGTACATTGTCCCTGAAGTACGGCTCCCATAAATTGTGTGTATTTTATCTGCGACATGTTATGCATACGCGAAATCACATGCGTCTATAATTATGGCATACACGAAAAACACGACGTCATGACTGTCAATAGAGCCTAGAATTTAGCAAAGAAAGTTTGGAAAAAATAACACATTTCCTTTTATTGATTCGTCATTTCAGCTTCGTTGCCAAGTATCGCAAGGCTATAAGTGGCATGGACGCCACGAGCTTTTACACCACTAACAGCTGGATATTCCGATCAGACAACGTCATGGAACTGATGAACGATATGTCTCCAACAGACAAGCAGGTGGGGTCTCCATTCTGTGGCTTTTGCTTGAAAAGTTAAATTGGCGGTAGTTTCCACTGCTGACTTACTTACCTCCTATCTCAAACGATTCTTAACTCGAATCTTTTCGTCCACACCACTGAGTTGAGCACAGCGACATTATTCGACTTAAGAACGCGCTACACTTGTCAAGAATTTCGTTGTAGCGTCAATGCATGGCCTCCGAGATTCGGCAAAGCGTGCTGTACAGCGCGCGCCGCTTGGAGGTCATGTTTAATGGAGCACAGTGACCACTATATTGAGGGGTAGATTTAGGATGAGCTTTTTTATCTAGTCACGGCTAGGTGGCGTGTGCCGTCACCCGATTTAAAGGTTCATTCAACCATCCATTGAGTCGAGGAGAAGTGTTGAGTGAAGGGATGCCCTAGATGCTGATTGCGCGCACTGTCGGAATCGATGTGAGCGAAGCCTCCGATTCCAACAGTGCATGCAATCAACTCCAGTGCCGCGGCCAATGGAATACCGGTGCACCATGCAACCCCAAGTGTGCGTACTTTTTCCACTGCGCCGCTGCTGCCACCTGGTGACGTCCTGCTTGTGCTATCCGATAAGCACGTGTTACTACCTCTCCTCCCGCTTCCTCCTCAAAGCGCCCCTTATCTCACTCTCCTCACCACCAGCGTCCTCTTCTCCACCTTCCAACAACCACCACCGACCTCAGCATCTAAACCCGTAATACGCTCATAAGTCAACCGAAAAGGATGCTCATTCAAACTCACTAGCAATAGTAAGATCTTGATGAAGGCTAGTTGGTTCATATTTAGAACTGAAGTTAAACAGCACGAATAAAACAAGGACACGAGGAAAAAAATACCAGCGCTTGTCTGTGGCATTTGTTTCCTCGTGTCCTTGTTTTATTCGCACTGTTTAACCTCAGTTCACAAGCAAATATTTTCGCAACCTATGTTCTCACTCACACTCGTGGGCACTCACACCCGCCGGCACTCACCCACCTTTTTACTCACGCCCACTCAAACTCACCAACATTTACACGCGTTCATAGTAAATTCCATTCGCGCTTACCACCACACATTCTGACTCGTACTCGCGTCAGCACCCACTCACTCCCGTACGTACGTTTACTCACACTGGCCGGCGACCGCTCACGTTCATACTCACTTCTACTCAAAATCACCGTCACTGGCTTTCCTTTGCCCCTGAGTTAACAAGCACTCACTCCTATTGGGCTCACAATAGCGTCCATTCCCACCCTACACGACTCCCTAATTCTCCACCTCATGCCTGTGAAATGGCTGTCGAGCGAGTATCAGTCAGAGTACTCGTGAATGCGTATACCGACTTATGGTTATTAGCAAAGTTCATTTTTAATGCAACCTCTAACGTAACCCGAGTAACGCAGAAAGGTCACATCCGCGTTAACCCAATCCATCCAGCGACCACATCATCGAAACCCGTCCTGCTCCGCAACGAAAGCTCCGCTTTAACATGATAGCCTGTGCAAACACTTAGCAAGGATTTCGTGACCACGCATATAAATACCCTTTTGGTAAAAAAAAATGTTCGCGGCGCTGTATGAGGAGCGTCTTCAAAGCATCGTACCCCAGAACCACAACGCGTCGAAAAGGAATGAGGTCATCGTCTGCACTCCGAAGACAGACGCAAGCGATCCCTAAATGTCCTCTGAACTCCTGATGCATCTTTGTTTTTCCTTGAACGCGCAGAACTGCCGCAAATGTTTGCTGGAGTGTGGAAGCAACCCAGAGTCTACGTTTATTTGTTGCTTATTAGAAGTTTTCTTCATTAAAACTAGCTTTGTTTCTTTTTCGTCGAACAAATGGCGAGGGAGATCCCGTTTGGTGTAAGATACCAGTATATCCTAACTCGAGGTTTGGCTTTTGCGTTTACACTAGGTGTGGTTGAGTGCAACGTACTGAAGACATTTTATTATTGTCGCGCTTTTCAAGAAATGCTTCCGCGGATGTAAAAAAAAAAGCAAAAGGTAGTAAAGTGTCACTGAAGTGTCGTACAACGCGAGAAAATTTCCTGCGGAGGAATCAATTCGATCATCTGGGTAGGATCAATCATCTGGGTAGAAGTTTCGGGCAACCTTCTGTTTGCGAAAACTTCGTCTAGGCAGCTTTCAAAATGAATGCTAAAAAAAAAGCTGATAACCTTTGACATATGGCTCACTAATGGCTATGCTTTTAGGCGACAATGATTCAGCGATGTCCTGGAAAAAAATCTGTGATAAAATTTATGGACGTTTTTTTTTCTAAAAGCACTGAGTGTTCCATTAGTGTTATGTTCTATATACTATCTATATACTATATGTGGGCGACAGCGTTCCAGCCATTCTGTAACAGTAATAATGGCGTCGCTGTTCATAACGGCTATGCGTTTAGGTCACAATGAGTCAGCGATGTCCAAGAAAAAAATATCCGATGAAATTTACGGACGTTTTTCTAAAAGCACTGAGTGTTCCATTGGTGTTCTGTTCAATGGACTATATGCGGGTGACAGCGTTCCAGCCATTCTGTAACATTAGTAATGAAGTCGCTGTTCGTGCAGTTGTTCGACATTGACGTGCGGAAGCTGGACTGGTGCCAGTACTGGGATAACTACATGTTGGGCATTCGCAAGTATCTATTCAAGGTCGAGGATACAGAGCTTCAGCAAGGGCGTGAAAACGTCTGACACGGTAAGCGTACGGAAAAGCGCGCATCATGAGTTGGACGGTGGGCTTTCGGAGTTCTTCTGTCCTAGAACACGTGAGCGTATAGCGCAGAGAAAGAACAAAAAGCCGGCTACGTCAAAGCGTGTTTCGCTGCAAATTACGTCTAAGCGAGTAATTAGGCGCCCCAGCGCCACGTCAGTAGATGGTAGAGACGTCAGTGGCGGCTTCATAACAATGTTGTAGTAGTTCAATTTTGAACCTTTACAGCCCACACCCAAATTCATGGACACAGCATGACGAGTTTATGCTCCTGAAGGCATGACTGGAATTTTCAACAAGATAAATTTACTGCGCGCAGATTACATGTGTGTAAAGTTGCCTAATCTATTATTGTTCCATAAATGTGTTTTGTCCACAGAAATATGTTATTGACGAACAGACACCTATATAGCGTCTGAAGGCGTATCCTATGCGCAGCATCTGCATTAAGGATCGAACGCGGCTAATATGTGCACTCTCTGTCTTCTGCTGGGCCCTAGAAGAAAGTACATTAACCACCTCTTGCGGTTTCGGCAAGCGTCATCCCATGGTGGGCAAAACGTGCAGAAGGAAACAAAAAAAAATGCAGCTATGGCAGCCCTTAGAAAAGTTGTTAATTACGGCGGTCGCCTGACTCCAGCGTTGTCATGAATAATTCATTAAGGCGAAGCTTCAGCTCAGGTGCTCCTATGTAAATACACGTAAAAGGAGGAATCGTTTTACTCGGCAACCACTACACCAAACTTGACGAGGTTTGTTGCATATAAAAGAAGAACTTGAGATGTAGTGACTGTTGGGTCTGGAATTTTTTATTTAGGCCGTCAATTTTCAGAAAGCGAAACTATCAAGTTTACAACTCTGTAACTCAGCAATAAAAATGATACCACAATTCTGTGAATTGCATGTCATAGTACATCTAAAGATGACAAAACTGATATTTTACACATGAATCTAAAAAAAATTAGCAATATGGAAATACAGCTCTTGCAGAACCCTCATACACAACGTAACAAGTTCACGCAAGATATAAATTTACATATCAAATTTTTCCAGTTCTAATGATATAATGGGTTCCGTTTACATAACCGCGATATCTGTTCTTGATGCAGAGCTACTAATTTGTAAACTTCGTGCTTCAATTTCTTTTTAAGACTTTTGAATTTTTCGAAATTCTTGACATATTTAAGGCCCTAACCCGAAATTCCGCTTCCAACAGTCACTAGAACTTAATTTTCTTTCCCAAATCCAACAAATGTCATTAAAATCGGTCAAGGGGTTATCTCAGAAAAAAAAAGTGTTTTTGCGGTTTACACGCATTTGAATAGGCCGCGTCAGAGTTGGGCTCGAGCTAAAGCGTCCTCTTAGATGTAAAACTGCATATACGGCACAGCCTAAGAAATCATATTATTCAGCTTGTTTCGTGAAAACTCTCAACCTCGCCATTTTAGTGCTAAACTGTAATCCGTCTTGAAAAGCACCACTTAAGACAACGACCAGTGAAAGAACACCGACCTATCATCATCATTATCATCATCATCAGCAGCAGCAGCAGCAGCAGCAGCAGCTTGGTTACGCCCACTGCAGGGCAAAGGCCTCTCCCATACTTCTCCAACAACCCCGGTCATGTACTACGTGTGGCCATGTCGTCCCTGCAAACTTCTTAATCTGATCCGCCCACCTAACTTTCTGCCGCCCCCTGCTACACCTCCCTTCCCTTGGAATCCAGTCCGTAACCCTTAATGACCATCGATTATCTTCCCTCTTCATTACATGTCCGCCCATATATATATATATATATATATATATATATATATATATATATATATATATATATATATATATATATATATATATATATATACATACAATCCTTGCAAGTCATTATTGAATCCTCCATTACTTTCTGCCTATCTATACGCGTTCCTATTTACCTGATCAGCTCCGCCAACTAACTGAGGGCTTTGTTTGATATTTGGCAAAAATAAGAGAGCTAAATACTTTAGCAGACTGTTTAGAGTGCGTGGGTGTCAGTTCGGGTCAACACCACAATCAGTAGCAGCAGCAGCAGCAGTCTATCTTTACGTCCACTGCAGAGCGAAAGCCTCTCCGAGCGATATCCAATTACTCCTGGTCTGCGCTAGTTGATTTCAACTTGCAACAGCAAATTTCCCAATTTCCTCACCCCACCTATACTTTCTGCCATCCTCCACTGCGATTCCCTACCCATTCTGTAGCTCTAATGGTCCGCCGATTATATTCCGTGCTCATTACATGGACTGCAAAGCTCCATTTTATTTTCTTAATGTCAACTAGAATATAGGCTATCCCCGTTTGATCGCTGATAGACACCGCTCTCTTCCTGTCACTTTAACTTACACCAACCATTCATCGTTCTATCGCTCTTTGCGGGATCCTTAATTTGTTCTCGATCTTTTTTGGTAACCTCCAAGTGTCTCTCCCATATATAACACCTTTAGAAGACAATGATTTTACACTTTTCTCTTCAATGATAGTGGTAAGCTTCCAGTCGCGATTTTGGCAACGCCTGCCATACGCAATCCAACCCATTTTTATTCTTCTGTAAATTTCTCTCTCACGACCAGGATCCCCTGTGAGGAATTGACCTAGATAAACGCACTCCTGTAGAGACTACAGAGGCTGAGTGACACAGACTATAGAGGCAAAACCTTCATTTTAAGTTATAGGTTGACCTGAAACAAGAACCGAAAATTCCAAAAACCAAAAATATAGACCCCGTTGTCTGAATACCTTTCTTCTTTCTCTGCTACAGTTTAATGTTTGATATTTAATACATGATAGTTTATAAAATATTTAATATCGTGTAAACACTTCGTCTGTGCATCACTTTCTCTTTTACCTCGTCTTACGTAAAAAGAAGTTCACATTAAAAAAAAAAAGTGGTGTGTGGTCTGAGCCACTGTTTACAGTATCGTATATTTAAAAAATGTACATTGACTCCTCTAAGTAAATTGTTGAATCGTTCCAGCTGAGTACGTTATCGTAGAGACAAGAAACTTATCATAAAGAAAAACTGCTTTTACAGTGAACACACACACTCTCGCACACGCACACACGTACACACACGTACACACACGCACATAGACGCACATAGACGCACGCACACACACATGCGCGCACATACGCACAGCGAGAGAGAGAGAGAGAGAGAGGGCGAGAGAGATAGACAGAATGATTACAAAGGTTACAGAGCAAGAAAAAAATGAGTAAAATAGCATGGCTTATCTTCAAAGCCCAACTAACGATACAATATTTCTCCATGTGTTTTTATTTTTTGCAGGCTCAATGTCATGCGCTGCTTCCGGAAACTTACTGTGGCCGTGTTTGTGCGGCAACTTGTAGTGATGACGATGTAATGGAACACCTGGTTCTCCCTGTACGGGTTTTGCCAGATGGTTGTGACTTCAGCGATTCCTACGGTCTCTCTACTCTTGCCACTTGGCTGGTCACTGTAGGGCTTGCAATTGATGGCAACATCATGGCCCCGGAATTATATTTCTAGATATGCCTACGAGTTGAAAAAAACATAGGAAAAGAAGGAACCGCGTGCGTAAGCAAACGTACCAGGAACCTGCGCGTTTGTAGAGCCTATACCACGTGTCAGTACTCTTGACAATCTGTTCCTTAAGCAAGCAGGTACTGAATAAAAACAAGCCTGCTGTATTCCATGCCATTGTTGTTGTATTACTCGCCGTGGTTGCTTAGTGTATTTGGCATTGCACTCCTAAGCACGAGGTCGCGGTATTAAATCCGGCCACGGCGGCCGCGTTTAGATGAGGGTGAAGTGCAAAAAAGACGTCCGTGTGCCGTGCATTCGATGCACTTAAGGAAGCCCAGCTAGTCGAAATTACTCTGGAGTCCCCCAGCATGCCTCATAATTAGATCGTGGTTTCGGGGCATTAAACATCCGAATTTAACTTTTACTGCTGTTGTATTTTCCTGCGCTTGTTTTCAGTGACTGCATACATAGAAAGGGAGCACCGTGAGCCTTTCCTGCCCTCTGGCTTGTGTGAGCCGGCGCGGTGCGTCCTCCTTGAATGCGTTGGCGTCGCGTTCTCTGGAACGATTGATAGATGTTTTAGCTCGTTCTCCGAAAAATTTACGTGATGTCCGTTCATACAAGGCCACTGGGAAACCACGTCCTAGCCTTTCGCTGTTGTAGTAACTACAGTACGTGAAAATGTCTCCTGGCTGCGCAAACAGGTAACGTGCATTATCTTCCGGGGTTTGAGTGCGCGTTGTGCGCTATTTTGGCTGTATCGGGTATTCGCTCTACGAGGAGTAGAGGCGTCTGCGAATTGCCAGCGTCAATTGAAAAGAAAATACTCTCACTATCTGATTACTTGGCGTGGGAACAAAACATAAGAATGCTCGCGTACGGCCAACCAAATGCAGCTACAAAACATCTAAGCGCCAATCGTTACGAAATATTTGCGTCAGTCACCGGCTTCATTATTTCGCATTTCAAGTCGAGTAGACTTGAAATCACCATGCCTACGTTAGTCTTCTGCATGAGGCCGATGTCGCGGCTAAACACGCCAACCACTGCGGTTGGTAAATGAGCATGATACATATCCGCTTTATGCCTCGGCATTGCCTTTTTCCCTGTAAGGAGCCAGAGAGATAAACGAAGCCGGAAAGGCAGGGAGGGTAACCGGACCCGCACTGGGGGAAGGGTAAGGGGAAATGAAAGATGGAAAGAATGAAATCGTAATATTTAAAGACGATCACCTTAAAAAAATGTGAAGGCGACTTTAAATATATATATATATATATATATATATATATATATATATATATATATATATATATATATATATATATATATATATATATATATATATATATATATATATATATATAATGGGCGTATTTAGAGTGGGCGTGCCGACGAGACGGCATGGCATTATCTGTAAGCTGTCTTTTTAGTATTGGAAGTTGCGGAATCTTGAGTTTCGGTGACCCGTTGGTGCGAGAGGCAGACGAAGCATTCGCTCCCCGCTGCCCGCGCTTTACATGATAGCGTTGTCCCAGTGCGGCGGAGTCCGCAACGAACAGTAATCACCCCGTGTAAGGCTAGCCCCTGGGTACGGTTTGTCTTGGACCCATATAGGCGGGACAAATTACGATGTCTTAAAGTACAAAAGACAGGCTTGAGGCCTTCGTCAAGCACGGACAAATGTTTTTGCCTATTTTACGACTAAACTGGATCCGTATTCACGAAGCAGTTCTGACGACTTTCATGTTTTCAGCAGTTGAGTCAATAGACAATCCTTTTAAATCCCTCTGTGGTGGGAAAAACCGTACGCGGAAACGGAATTATTGTTGATGCTAGAAAACATTGGCACACTCGACGGTATTTGACATCTACGCAAAGCGCAGCATTGCGCCAGTCGTTGCAGCACGAGTCACCAACGTGCCTCGAGCTGGTGGGAGCCTTGCGGCCTGAGCTGCGCGTTGGGCACTCGGGAAGTTTTATCACACCGTCGTTATGAGAGGTGCCGCAGTGACACGGTATCCACTGACAGATCGTCTTGTGTGGCTAGTAAAGTGCGTAGTTGAGTAGTGGGATGTGTGCGCGTCCCTTGGCACAATGGAGCTGGCCTATGACCAAGGTACGCTGGCCCCTCTCGTACGCCTCGCAATCGAATACCTCATGCAGAGCCACATCGAGTGCAGAACGAGCGAAAACGTCGTGTTGCCCGCCATCAGCAACGCATATTTATTCACCAGCAGTTTTGCACTTTCCTTGAGTGACATGGGCGATATTGACGTGGGTCACGTCGATGTTCTGCACAGTGGGAGTGACGTTCTTGCGCTGTGGCTGAGAAGTGAATGTTCATGCACTTATTGGAATCAAAGTCTAATTTCAGTCTTATGCTTGTTGCCGTTAATAAACTGCCGTGATAATAAAGTAATGTGAATGGGAACACCAGCGTTGATGGCAATGTCTTGGGTCGTTGTGGATCTCTTTTGGCTATGGTCAAGCACATGCTACTTGTGGCATGCGTGCAGGTGTCTGCAGCACTCTACCTTCCCGAATGATTTTTTTTTCAGTAGAACAGCAATGCGTTAGAAAGACTAGTTCTAACTGGTTCAAGTTAAGAACGTCAATACAACATGCCAGCACCAGTGCTGCTTTCCCTTTGCCTCCCCGAAATCATGATAACGATAATGCATGTACATACTTCAGTGCTTCAGGCCACTCCTACGAATACAAGCTAAAATACGCGTCGTCAGTCAGTGGGGTCTCATATAACCAGGCTTCAGACCTAGCGGATCAAAATGAAAAGCCTTCATCTATACAAGCTGCTTGCGCAAGAAAGGAATTCGAAAGATACAATGGATGTCTGATTTGTATTTTTTCCCCTGTCAAAAGAGATGACGGAAGAAAAATGACCATTTATTTCTGCTCTCGAGATTTGGCCGCATTGATTCGGCACAGCATAGAAGAACGCAGCTGCTACCATTATCAGGTTAAAAATATATCTATAATCCATAATGGTATGACACATGACTATCGCGAAACAGTACAGCTATAAAGGAAATACATAAAGCATTCAGCAGCAAGTGAGCCGCACATGTTGAAGCCGAAACCATCTAGATAGACGCAACTGAAATTGAGTTTGCGAAACGAATCAATTAAGTACGAACTAAGTTAACAAAGTGAAATCGAAAGATAGGCTATAGGATGTTGTGCATGGAAGGGTTTTGAAAATTAGTACCAATGCTAACGTGTAGAGATCTTAGCATTGTCACCCACCTCGGTGTCTATGTGGCTATGGCGTTGCTCTTCTGAATTGGAAGGGGTATGCTCGGTCTCGGCCGCTGAAGCCGCGTTTCGGTGGGGGCGAAATGCAGAAAGCGCTCATGCTCTGCGAATTGAGGTACACATTAAAGAACCTTCGGTGGTCAAAACTGCAGTCCACTACGGCGTGACTCGCCCCTAATCAGATTGTGGTTTTGGCACGTAAGATCCCAGAAATTATTATTTAGTTTGGCGTCATGGGTGAGGTCAGCTGCGCCTTCTATGTCACACAATATATAACTAAATTGCAGGTTGACGCATGCGAAGAGACAAAAAAAAAATATCACCGCCCCTTCCAGTCCGTGAAGATGGTCGAACAGCGAAACTGTGTTAGTTACACCGAGTGTTACACCATGCAAGTGAAACTTCGCAAGCAGTCTATCTGTCTGTCTATCTATCTGCCCGGTTCTTCATTCCGCCGCCGCCGATGTGTTACCGCGTCTCGGGAGCGCAGCTCGGGGTCGGCCTCCCGGCGCTGCCGTTTAGACTCGGCATCTCTGGCCCCAAGCTCGGAGTCGGCCCTACGAAGACGAGCCGGCTCACGAGCCAGATCTCGCTGATGCTCGCGGTAGGCAGCTTCTTCCTCAGGAATATGCACTACCCGTGCTCTTCCCATAGTTGTAGCTGGGATGGAATGTGCGGAACCACTGATACAAAGCTCCATATATTGAGCGTAAGGCTCACTACTGGAAATGCGGGCGCTGCAATCATTTTGACGAATGGTTGGGTTGGTTTGACGATTGAGGTGGCTGGCAGCCACGTCAATCCAGCCACGTCAAGCGCCGGCAGCCACGCACTCCTAGTATCGCGTTTCAATCGCTGGCACTGTTCGTTGGCCGCAAATCACCAGCATAACACTTGTTTCTTAGGCAATCAATCGAGATCACCTCTTAAAAGCGTGTTCCTTTCTATGGTGAATATTTATGGCCATATTACTAAGACTTGAAATTTTGCATGTAGAGCTATATCAAGGGAAAGGATTGTTTGTGTGACACTTGTGCAGCTGTGATGCAGCTTTGGTGAACTTCAACTCCAGACCCTACGGTAAAATTTCCGTTCTGTGAGAAACAGAAAATACGGAGAATACCTCATCCATAGGTTCAAGACATTGCAACCAATAAGCATCAACGTTTCAAAGGGAGCTTTATAATCTATTCACTATGCTAAATTTTAAGCTCTAGGCAACCGCACTTAGTTATTTTTCATATGGTTTCTTCATGTTTTGATTTTCTTTCTCTTTTCTTTCCTCCCTTTCTTTTCTTCTTTTATTAATGTATTCATTCCGTTTTAGTATTTTTTCTACGAGCACCATTTTCTAGCGCTTCTTTTCTCTCTTTCAGAGAGACGATAGCTCACTGACCTCCAGCGGAGCGATAACCCCCCCCTGCACCCCCCCAACCCCCCACCCCATCGTCGTCCAGTCCCCTTCACGAAGAAACACACGGCCGTGTCACCGGCCGTGTGTCAGCCGGTGTCACGTTAACCGGCTCTCAATGACGCTATCTGACATTCCACCACCGACGTTCAATATCACACATTTCTTTTCCATTCTACACCTTCCCTGCTAACACACCCTCGGTCGTCGTCTCTCCCACCCGGATAACCCCCTCTCCCCTTTACAATAACCCTACCTAAATATTGGGGGCGAAGAGTTACGGAGTCGCCATCTGTCGCAGGCGCCTCTGTTGCGCAGTATGAGGGATCACGCGGCGCGCTCCTCATAGGTTTCACTTACTGCGCCTAATGAAAACGCCACGCTTCAGCCCTCCTGGACATTTATGTAGGTACGTTAAAAACGAGGGACGTTTTTAACTGTCGATATAATAATATTGGGCAAACTGAAAGCACAGAATCGTTTACAGACGCTATCTCTTTACCGAATACGTACAGTGAACGCCACTGCGCGCGGTCGCCGCGATGGAGTCTCCCGAACCGGCTTCTTGCGTGAAAGGTAGGCAAACGCTAATAGTAAACTATGTCGAATATGTTGTGGGCTGTCTGTATAACCAAATGGGGCATAACAGAATGAAGCCTCAATGCAGCGATCGCACGGGTACGCAGTGACCGATTACGCATCTGCATGCATGTCCGCGCACAATGTTTTGCTTTCGTTGTGAGCGCGTTTTTGCACTGTGCTGTCCGCTTTAGGTCGCAGCATATGAACCTTTAACGGAACACTAGCAACCATTGTTGCGTGGACGCTATCAGAACTGTTCAAAAATAATTTTGTTGTAGAGACTTCGACGCCTATGGCGACTGTGATGTGCCGTCGCGACGATTCAATCTTTTTTTGTCTTCTAAATTCTTCGACATTTCAATATTATTTCTCAAGTTGCGCCGCACTGTGTGCTTATCGGCCTTTCAGCGTGCGATTTCCCTCTGGTTGTTTTTCGTAATCCAGTGCAATAATTGATAACACAAACATGACCATATGTCAGGCCTTTGTTTTAATGCGCTTCTTACCGCTCCCTTTCCATTCCAGCGAACTTGGCAGAATCTAGTATCAACAAGTTCGTAGACATAATAAAGCGTCATGACATTAGCCGGGGCAGCGGGCGCGGGCGAGCGTCTCAGTGCGCGTTTCCTGCTACTCACCGAACGTCGCGCAGTCCCGGCGCCTAGCAGGAAACTTCCTCGCGTCTGTGCTTGCTGCATACCCGAGTTATAGCCGATGGCTGTCTGCCGGTTAAGTTTCGCCAGCCAAGCTTCACGCTGCTCCTTGCCCTGCGGCTACGTGTGAATAAGGCTGACACCAGGTTCCGTTGCGTACGTCCGGCACTGCGGCACCGAGCAGTAGCCTACCATGCTTCACGCCTCCAAAGGCAGCCACTACCTATTATAGTACTTTCAAATGTTGTCAAGCAGACACCCAATGTGGTAAAGCCTCACCACTTAATCAGAACCGCGACGCAGGTGGGACTTTAAACTTTCGTTTTCAGCTCGTTTCGACGCTTCCGAAGCAGCCGACGCGGCCGCTGTGTCCACGTGATCCCTCATGCCACGTCACGCCGACGGTGGCGCCAGCTCTTCCAGTGGGGGAGCTCGCCCCCAATACCGTGCCGAGGAAGGCATATGGCCTTGAAAAAGACAAGTCCAGTTGTCGAAACGATGGCTCCCGCTTTTACCTTATTCTCGTTTTGCTCATCCTCTTGTGCAGCTTGGAATGTACGCAAAGAAAAAGACGTTTAGCATCTACTGCGCGAAATTAAAATACGTAAACGAAGAAAAACCACTAGCAGCCACAGATGTAGCACATACGAAAGAATATAGTTTAAGCTATTTGACGGAGTACATTGGCGTTATATCGAAGGAAACTTTTTTCGTACATAGTCTTGCTGCAAATGAAGGCAGTCCAGGTTACTACACAATTATTTTTTGCTTAATACAGACCGGCATATCAAAAGCCTCGCATTTCTCTTCTCAGAATCCAGTGCAAATGAACTATCATTTCACCCATTCCTATAGGAAGCTTCACAACATATTATAAATAACAAAGGTCTATTACATGTCTTCATATTACGACGAACAAAGCGCTTGTCTACGTTTCTTTGTTTATTTGCATGAGTGTGGATTTCAGCGCTGGTTAGCTAATATATGAATTTCCAGTTCGAACTTGCCTTGTTCACCAGTCCATTAAGCATTGAAACTTCAAGGAAAAGGCACAGGGACATGATCGTGTAAGCTGTCGTGTGAAAAGAGGAACAATACCACCTCTAGATTCTTTCTTGAGTTACGGCCACAAAGTTTCACAAGAAGACCTTATCCTCGGTTAGAATAACGACACAGCTGCTGTACCATTTTGCTGTCCATTTCTATTAACGACCTCTGTTGCTGAGTCCGGTCCCAGCGCTTGAATATAACCACGTATGCAATTCTTCCCTAACTATCTTATAATGATTTTAGACCCCTTCGAAGTGTTTCAACGATTGAAGAAACAATGGATGGGATCCCGAGCGTTTGCTAGAAGTATTCCTTTATTACGATCACTTATGTCCCATACAGGTGCCATGGTTTTGTCGTGACCATGCCAGCACCCACTTAACGCAATTTATAATTTCCTCCACTGTGCATAAATAAAACTGCATGACGTCGTCCATTGTGTGTCAGTAGCACATCAGCAGCTAAGTCTTTCATATGGTCTCGCCATGCCACCCATAGCCCTCTTCTGCCGTAGGGCTGCATTAAAGGGTGATTTCACCCCCTGGGTATTGGTCTTTCATATGCCAAGAGAGCGTAGGAATATACACGTGGGAAACAGGTCAAGCTTTGACTTAGTCCTGAAGTTTAGGATAAATATCATAGGTAAGTTTGTATCACTTATATTGTTTACATATTTCTTATATTTAAGTTGCACTGATAATCATGTATTACAAGAGGGGTTACTTGTTAGACTTCATGCATCATGTCTACGATATCTGTCCTGAAAATTAGCCATGCTTAAGAGCCGCATGACGTCGGCTGGGCGGCCGTTCATTAAAGATAATTATGAGTGCAAAATAAAAATAAATACAGGTGCTCAAATGTGTAGTCATCGCCAAATGTTTTCGCGGCACATGTTCTGTCAAGGAGTTTATATTAAAAGCAGTAAGAGTGCATGGTGAAGAAAACTATGCAAAATTGTTGTTAGTTCTAGACCAGCATATGCGATAAATCAGAATACCATGCTGCGTGCCTACGCTGCAGAAATATCAAGCTTTTCCCAGGTTCCACGATCCGTAAGCTTTTGACGTTGACTACATGTGCTGAAGGAGGTACGTGGAAGAAACCTGGAACTGGCACTTAATACTCGCAAGGTAAACTTTGATGACTGCCGTTTATTTCATTTTATTCTCTGTTCAAGGGTGCAGATGATTACGCGCAGTTTAACTTTCATACATTCATAAGAATATTGGCGTCGAAGATGTGTTCCTTTTGGTCATCCACAGTTGCTTTCCTTCACAAATATTTTCGAGACGAAGCTACAGTTGAACTGTTAATAATTCAAAGGTTACACGAGCTTCTCCACATGCAGTGACAATGGTATATGCAATTTAAAATTTAATACCACACAAATGTTGGCATAATCTTCCAGACTATAGGCATGAAAGGAGAACTTCAGCTATATTGCCAATCCTTATCTGTTTGCAGCAGACTTGAAGCACTGCAGTGATAAAACAGTGCACCATGTTTTATTTGATTGCTTGTCTAAAAATAAATAACGATAACGGATGATAGGTAACGGATTTAATTTCAGACATGTTCCACATCTGCTATATAGGTTTCAAAAGGTAGTTCATCATGCTGACATTTCAGTAATGAAGACGAGAGATTCCTGCGTAGACAAAATAAGCGGCAAAGAGCGACAACTGATTATTTAACTCGTAAGGGAAAGCTCTGTGCCTTAAACTTGATAAGTGTTTAAATATATGCAGCTTTGAAGACCTCACAAATTGCATACGGCGTCGGAGGTAACCACTCCTTATCCAGGAAATAGATGTCATTTATTTATTTATTTATTTATTTATTTATTTATTTATTTATTTATTTATTTATTTTAGCATTCCTTATAAACGCAACTGAAGGAAACACATACCTTAATAGCGGCGAATACATTCCCTCAGTTTATTCTAATCAATCTGCCCTCCTCGTACTCCTCCTTCTTCGTCCCTTTGGTTCTTCCTCTTCTTTCGTGGCCTAAATGCGGCACGGTTTATTTATTTAATTATTTATTTATTTATTTATTAACACCACCAGGACCGCAAGCCATAACCTATGGGTATGGGTTGAGCAGGGACAAACAAATAATATGCAATGAGTAAGGAGTTGCGCAGAAAGTCCTCTGGGAGTTGTCTAGTATGCGCAAGCATTGCGCCACTTGCTCCTCTCCCCGCCGTTCGGTGTCATTACGAAAGTTATCCAACTTTATCCGACCACTATAAGCTACAGCGCTGCGACGACACGAACTGCTGCGGATGGCGGCGCAAGGTGAATCGATGATGCAAGCAATCTACTGCACGCCGAGGAGCCAGGTGCACTGATGACGTCATGGTCATTGTAAGTCGGTGCCGCTCCTTGAGGCCTTGTCCATACGCGTTGAACCATTATCAACCGTGATATACCGTACTCCGGCGGCTGCTGCGCATATGGTGCGGCCAGGCAGGCGATAGCTTGAAAGCGATCTGCGATGAGGGGTGAGAGTGCGGCGAGCGCTGATGGCTTCGTGAGCGCTGTGTTCTCGCCGCTTAGTTCGCATTGAAGCGAGGGGCAGCACGAAGGTGAATTGGCTCGCTGCTGCGGGCCCTATCTTGAAAGCGATCGTTGTACGGGAAGGACGGACGGACGGACGGACGGACGAACGGTTTTTCTCGTTGGGTAAGCGTGGAAATATTTAGCGATTTAAAAGGTGACGTTTTCATTTTGCAATTTTAGCTGGTGGGAAACAGCGGATCAGTTAGTGCGCAACAGGGAATGAGCTTTACAGTTGAACGCTATAACATACTATTGCTACAAATGAAAATGAGCGCAGTCAGAAACGAACAAATTCACGTTCCACAACCATGGTTAATGTCGCACGATACTTGTGTTCGTTAGTTGTATTGTTCAGGATTTCTGTGTGAACACGGCTCCGTTGAAATGACGCGAGAGGCTAGAAAGAGGGCAAGAAATATTTACCGTGCGAATATTGGAGGACTACTTTACAAAAGTGATCAATACGATTCGATATACGTTGCGTTGCGTATACGTTGCCTGAAGAAAGAGTTACAGCGTAGCGGCCAACTTGCCCGAATTTTTCGCAAGCTTTACGAATTGGGGAATCATTTCACGATTTTACAAATGTTGCGACAACTGTTACAAAAGGAGCTGATCGCGAAAAAGCTTTGCTCTTCGTTTTCTGAACTGCCGTTCGAAAATTTTCCATATGTGTAATGGAATCGCTCGCTTCGAGCAAGTTTATACGTACAAGTTCCTGAAGCAGGCCATATATGAAACAGCATTGTTGCTGAAGAAATTACTGTAATATGAAAAAAAAAACAGAGTCGCTTATTAGTGTTGGTTATCCCAACTTTGCTGCTGTTGTTTGTGTGCTGCGCCTAATGATAAACCACTGTTTAATACAGTGCGTACGTATTCCATAAAAGGCACGTGTTCAAGAAAAACATTAAACAAATACGCTTTTTCGATGACATCCTTCAATAATGCTTGAAGGATACAAGGTTTTTAGTGACAACGAAGCTCGAAATGAAATACTGACTTCACTGCGGCATTCAGCAATAAGTATTCATGCCATAAAACTCCCTAAAATTAGGCATACAGTGTGTCCTCATCGTGCTTGTTTTGTGCTTCTTGTGCACAAACGTTTTAAGGGGGGTCAGCAGCCCCTGCCGAAAGTGCCAGCTTAAAGGGGATTATAAACTTTTCTCAGCCAGTTGTTAAAAATTATTATACAAGGGTTTCATACACGTTGTTTCGTGGTGTCCTGAAAGGAACGAACCCCGCACCGAGTGTACATTTGGCGTCAATAAGGAGGAGCATGCTAGAAGAGACGTGAGGTGGAAATGTAACACCATTCGATGAACCATTTTATTTCACTATATTTTAGTAGAAAGGAGAAAGCTGCTGCAGTTAAAAGCTGCCATTCGACCGTTTCATGAGCCCACCAGCCAATTTAATAATTTTACAGCTGCACAAACACAACAATATAAATTATTCGTGAAAACTAAACACCCACTTGGCAACTAAATTAACACAACGCCGAATAATTTTTATGTAATCACATTATGAAGTTGCGGATACAAAATGCAAGCCCCACTTGCTTGTACTGCTGATAAACCATTCAATATTGACGGATTCGTGGTCCGTATTTCAATAGACGTGGGAATTTAAGCCTCTAGTTCGCACTTGCCACGTTTCCACTTTCCTCGCTTCGTGGCCACGTTCCTTTCTTTTTCAGTCAAAAGCTTGTTGACCGATACTTTAAATTTTCTTTAATTTTCAGTTAAATCACGAGTTCAATCGATAGCAGTGCAAATGGTGGATGCTGATGACACCAGCACCGTGCAAGAAACTGATAGTTGCGTAGCCGCAGCACCAACTCAGCATTTTCTGGATTAATTATCAGCTAGCACTGCAGAAAATAAGTGAATGCTGCTTTTTTTCTTATTTTCATACGTAATACGAGGCACGTCGTAGGTTTTTCCAGGGTTCTCGGGGAGCTCAATTAAGCACCGACGTCATGTAGGAATATCGCACGTTGTGTCAGATGTGCGTGCAAAGCTTAACTTCTGTCGAGTAATTTCTGCTTTATATAATCTTTGAAGCGTACATAGTTGGCAAAATTATACGCGAGCAAAGATTTAAACTGGCTTTTAAATTGCATGCAATTAAATTTACTATTGCAGCTGCTCGTGAGAAACATCCATGCTGGAAGTTTTGCTAGGATTATGTAAGTTCGCACAAAGGCTGCGCGTTTTTTAGATTGTCAGGGTATGTGTTGATAATAATTAAGCCGTATAGCAAGAGGAATTAGAGAAGAGGACGCCTGTAATGCACATTCTAGCGTAGCACTTAGAAATTTTCTGGGGCACATGGCTATACCATCTTTTAATCTATTTGCTCTAACCGTCATATAGTTATAGGAGCAAGCAGTTAGTGATTTTTCGCCAACCAGGTGCTCCTCTAATTAGCATCCCTGCTTTCTCGGTTTCCTTCCTCCTATACACCATCCCCTTGTTCTAACTAGAACTTAAGGGGAAGCTTCAGCTCGGGCGCCCCTATTTAAATAGATGGGAAATCAGCAATCGTACTTACACGCTAGCATACATGCCCCGTTTGGGAAATCGGCGATAGTGTTTGTGTCGCCACAAGGGAAGCGAGCGCCGGAGGAGGAAGGTGTCTGGAGGTGGACAAGAGAATCGCGCGCCTCGAAGAAGTACGGAGGAGCGCCGCTGAGTGCGCGGCAAAGCAGCGACACCCAGAGGAAAGTCCAAGCGCCCTTTAGCGGAGCGGGGAAGGAGAAAAAGAGGTGAAGCGTCGTTAACCTCCTCTGGCAGTTGGCACGGGTTGTGTGTGCGCTATGGAATTACCGGGCGCCAAGGAGAAGGAGTGTGACGTGCGCAGCGCGTGCAGCTGGCGCGCGAAGAGAGCCGAGGAGGAAAGCGCAGCGGGGTTGAGAGTGTCGCTACTTTCAAATTATCCAGGGTGGTCTGAGAGCGCGCGACAAAGCAACGCCACCTAGAGGCAAGTGTAGGCGGCGTTGAGCGAAGCGGTGAAGCAGAAAGGAGACGAAGCGTCGCCGAGGAGGACGGTAGGTGGAGGCGCGCTGGGTTGACCTCAACTGGCATTTGATACGGGTTCTGTGGGCGCTATGGGAGTACCGGGTTCGTCTCGTGACAGAGAGGCCGAGTGCTGAGCGAGAAGGACAGAACAGTGGCGCACGTGGCGGCAGGCCGAGCGCGAGTCGATCAACCCTGAAGCCGTTGCCAAACGCCGGGCACGAGCTGAACAAGTCCGAATGAAGGCGCGGGCTTGGCGTGCCCAGGAGGCTCCAGAGAAGGAGGTAGGAGAAAAAGGAGAAAATTAACAGTGTGAATAGGACCATTACAACATTGCTTTAAATAATAAGAGCTCTGCATTTGCTTACAGTGCCTTACCATCTTTCCTAACGGCACTTTACGATGTATTAAAATTGAAAAACGGACATAATACATAATAAATTAAATATGAGCCTCGAAAAATAAACCGCCGCACGCGCACGCAATCAAAGCGTTTTTAAAACATTCTACGCGCAATGCACAAAGGGGGATAGCACCCATACGCTTGCGCGTAAACCGCGTGCCCGAAGTGAAACATCCCTGTAACTTTTTATCAGCTACCACTGCACTTAATTTCACGAGGTTTCTTGAATTTGAAAGAAAAAGTTAAAATGTAGTGATTCCGGCAAACCAATCTAGTTTGCCGGAATATTGAGTTTGTCAAATTAGAAAAATTACAAACACTGCAAAGTTTCAAAAATAAACTAAGCTTAAAACTCTTCCTCAGCAATACAAATTATGTCACGATTCTGTAAACTACACTTAATGATAAATAGATCAAGGTGTAAAAAATGTCATAATATGCACCACGCCTAAATATAGAAGTAACTTAAGAAATTCATTTTTGCAGGACCCTTTCAAGCATTGTAACAAATTCACAAATGTTGAAAATTCCTACATCGAAGTTGTCCGCTTCAGATGCGTTAACAGATAAAATTTACAGAAATGCAACATCTGTTTTTGATGCTGAGTTACGAATTTCTAAATTTCGTACCTCTACGTCTCCAAACTTGCCAATTTTTGGCAATTCTTGTAAATAATTTCTATGCCTTAAATAACGTATCTGCTTCTTGCAGTCACTAACTTTGTTTTAAACGCAACAAGTTTCATTCGAATCGCTCAAGCTGTACTCCTAAAGCATTTCTATGTTTTACGTGTGTTTCAATAGATGGAATTGGAGCTGGGCCTAACATAACGTTGGCGTATATGCCAGCCCGTAGCCACACTGATACAACATAGGCAAGAAAAAAACTGAAAAAAAAATGTTGTTGAACAAAAACTTTGGCGGAGCAGTTATCTCGAGCAGACATATTTCATCACAAACGTGGACTAGCTATCTGCCCATATGCCTAGCAGTATCGTCGATTGATTGCTAGTCGAGCAATTAGCTGGCCGTCATCGAGATAACGCTGATACATAAGAGCACTTGTTTCCAAGTGCCTAGGCAAAGGGACTGTGTGAGGGTGCGCTTCTTTTCATCCTAATTTCTTTTGTTGTGCGTCATGACATATGTCATGGCTGCAATCTTGAATTCTTGCAGGTTGATCGCCACGTGGTGGCACAAAAAGGAAACTGAACGAAATACCCCTAATTACTGGGTACGCTTTGATGCACAACTTCGTTCGTCTGCACAAAGGCAACGGCACTTTTCAGCACACTTCAACTGTATACAAGAAAAAAAAAGATATTCTCTGACGCAAATCAGTGTTAGCAGGAGAGCATAAAATGCAATTTCAGGCAAAACAATAATGTATCGGACTAAAGTACCTTTCCCTGCGCAAGATTTTTGTAACGTGATGGTACACAAAACAGTTGACACAGTTTCGCCTTAACCGCCGTGGTTGCTTAGTGGCTATGGTGTTGGGCTGCTAAGCACGTGGTCGCGGGATCGGATCCCGGCCACAGCGGCCGCATTTCGATGGGGACGAAATGCGAAAACACCCGTGTACATAGATTTAGGTGCACGTTAAAGAACCCCAGGTGGTCAAAATTTCCGGAGTCTTCCACTACGGCATGACTCATAATGATAAAGTGGTTTTGGCACGTAAAACCGCATAATTTCATTTTCTTAACAGTTTCGCCTTCTAGAAACATCAGCTGTCATTTTTGCACCAACATTCAGAACCAAATTAAATATATAATTTCTCGCTTATGTCATCCAAGCACGCTCGTTCCCACCAGTCAGACCGACAATATTTTCACTCCGCCATAATCAGAAGAGATGTTCTGAGCGGTAGAGATTCCCTTTAATGCTCGTTTTTGGACTTCCACCGTATACTTGTGGCCTCCTGAGTCTGCGAAAGCG
This sequence comes from Dermacentor variabilis, assembly GCF_050947875.1. Lineage (NCBI taxonomy): Eukaryota > Metazoa > Arthropoda > Arachnida > Ixodida > Ixodidae > Dermacentor > Dermacentor variabilis. The sequence goes on from NC_134571.1 coordinate 92,594,296, forward strand.
AATTGTACTTCTCCTTCGCACTTCGGTTATCATAAAATGGGGATTGATTTGTTTGCTAATATTACGCCTAGCGCTAGTGACGAAGCGGGTAAGATACGTGTTTTTACCGAGCAAGAGACGGGCATAGTGCCGCTCAAAGCCTACGTAGAAGCGGTAATAAAATTTACCTCTTATCTCACTTAAAATTGCAATTCAACACATCTTTTTTTTGCAGTGAAGATATTAGCCTCTAGTTCGTCGGGATTTTACGTGGGCTCGTGCTCATCCAAAAACAGCACCGTCACATAGCGGCCGCGGCCACTCAGACAGACCTCAAATGTCAGCTGGAAGAGGGCTTTGTCTTTCAGTTTCCGCGTAACACAATTACGTTTTCTCGTAGATTTGAATTACAATGGGAAGCTATCGTGTCTGCAGCTTGAAAGTCGTACGTAACAAATTCTCTGAAGCAATTTACTTTGAAAAGCTCAATTACTTCAATAAGGCACTTGCGCATGGCGGAAGGCCTAAAAGAATGAGGATGTATGCTACACTTCCGCACACGTACGTGCGGGCATAAGTGTACATCGCTTGTGCTCGTGGTGTTTGTCTAATGTCGGCTGTGTTTTTCTAACTTCCGCAACAGCTACGCTATACATGCACCTTTCCACCTGACAGGGTGGAAAGGAGGCGGATTTTTTTTTCCACGCGATCAAAATAAACAAAACCGCTTCAGTGTTTGTTCTTCAACTGATCAACGCGCTGTCTAGCTGCGATGGTTATTTCTAGTCGGCCTGCTGTCAAGTCGGTGACAGTTTTGGCCTGTTAGGATATAGCATCGCTGGCTGTTATTTTCATACCACATTCCCATGCCAAGGCTAGTGATGTGCGAGTGGATGAAATCTCTTGTATATCTTTCTTTTTTACTTGCGTTTCAACGAAGGAGAAGAACAGCAACGTTTGCATGTGTAAACAGGGGGGGGGGGGGGGGGGGAGGGGTTAAATAAGTCATGAGCTAATGGTAGTCTGCTGTTCGGTCTTTCTTTCTTCCTTTCTTTGGAACGTGGTTTTCATTAGTAATGCGAAAGAATTATGTACCCCATTGAGCGAAAATCCGTCGTATGTAGTCGGCGCGACGGAAAGATGGTTTTTTAAATGACCGACGGCGCAAAGAGTAAAACGACGCCAAAAATACACGGATTGACGTCAAATTCCTCAAGGAGGCTACTGTAAGCAAAGTAAATTGATGCCTTTGAAAGTAACATTTGGCAAATTTCGGTCTGGGAAAAAATTGAACCCGGGCCTGAGGGGTGGAGACTAGAACGCTTCCCCGACGGCACAGCTGCTCCACGGTTATGGCTGACCGAATGTGTTTCTAGTGCGTGCGTCATCGCACACGACATGTCGCAGACATCTGGCTGACTGATGGTATGGCCTAGTGCATGTGGGTCTTTGGGCACGTCACGGCGAAGCCAATGGGGAAAAGATGGTGCCACATCATGAGCGTATAACATGAGCGCGTTCATTCTGCAGCTCGGCAAGGCCAAATCAAAACGCGCCAAGTGCCTCAACCCGCTCGCTTGCCCGCGAGGTCGCATTCAAAACTCATAAGAAATGCTTGGGTGACCATGGATTTTGGTTGGAGGGTGAAAGGAAGCGAAATATCAGAAGGCGCGAATTCCAGGTGAATTATGGCGATGGCTTTCAGCAACTGGCATCATTTCATTCAGTCAATATCATAGAAATTTTACACATATGGGCAATGAAAACGTCTATTCTATTCACAAACATGCAGACGCGAACTTTGAAAGCGTATGAACTTGCTCCTGTTGGTTCGGAGACACAGCGCGATAAAAACGAGACACGGAAGAGTGCACACAAAAGCGACTTGTCCTGTCCGCTCTTTCATGTGCTGGCTCTCGCGCTGTCTTTCCATCATGGGGAAAACTTTGTGCATGCTTGGAATATCGTCGTACACCTTCAATGCAGTCCTCCTGTACGTATGGCTCGCTATCTTCGCCTTTAACAGTGATCCTTTGTGAGGTAGGCATTTCAGCTACGGGGCCAGTACTATCGTAATAACACGCCTACGACCTGAACACGCCAACGCTACTCTCCGGCTTGCCGAGAATAATTTGGAAATACGTTGCGTGTGGTTTAATCATTCGCATTGGTCCTATATATAGTGCGCTGGTCAGGCTTGTTCAGTGCGAGAATTTTATGCATGAGCCAGTGAAAGAAATGACGCTTATATTTGTTGCAATTAGGTAAAAAAATGCTTGATTATTGTGCCCCGCAGCCTCCCGGGAAGAAAGTGCTATGATGACGAATAAAGCCCGGTTGCATAAGATTCCATCACCTGCTGCTGAACCCAAACACAATGAGGAATCGGAAATTGCCCGGTTCTACGAGGATCGTGCTATATTCATCACTGGAGGCACCGGTTTCATTGGGAAGGTGAGTGTCTTTCTTGAGATGCTGTGCTATATAAAGCATGTCATTCACATCGGTGCGATAAATCTGCAGAGTTTGTGAGATGCACATTTTCTTTGCCCAAATCCTCAATTCTGACTCATCCAGTGATCATCGAGACCTACATGCCACCGCCCAATCTATGCAGCCGTGCTAACGTGTTTCTAATAATCAAACCAGCCGCTACGCACCACAGGAGCAGTCAACCTTTTTTTTACACGCAAGCGTAAGTGGCCCGCCACTGAAATCGATGAAAAGTATGAAGCCACGAGGAAGCGAGTGGCGGAGGAGCAAGGCTCCTGGAGGTGGAGTCGAGAACCGTGCGCCGGGGAAAGGACAAACGAACGCGCTAAACGCGCTAAAACCTATCAATGCTTAATGTAGCAGGAACCGTTTCCCTCCTCCTCCGTTCAACTCTCCTGCGCGGCTCGACCTCGATGGTGGCGCTGCCTATGCCGGACCTGGCGTAGCAGACAGCGGCTAACTCGCTACCGGAGGAAATCTGGAGAAAACTTCGTTCGCGCCCTACGAAGCTGTCTTTGAGGCGAGGTTTTGCTGCGTCAGTCAGTAAGTGGCCTTAATAATGCCATGTTTTGCGCAAAAAATATATATAGAAAAGGACGGTTACTTAAGGCGTAAGGCATCCGCACGTTGAGAGTTCGTGTTGCTGAAGCACGACGCATGCACGCGGTGCGGTCAAACACGCGCGTAACTACCAGAGTTTCAAGATTTGGCCACGTGAAATTATGTGAACGTGGTTTCGTAGGTTCATTTACGTAGCTAAATAATGCCTTTGTTTAGCCCGCTCGTGAAATATTCCAGCTGTCTTGGGTCAGCAGCGACTTACAACTGGGCTGCTTCTGCTCGGCGCCTTGTACAGATGCGTGTAGCTGATGCACGGATTCTGGCGGCCATGAGCAATGTTTTCACACGAAGACGATATTGATAATGCAAACAACGTACCTTCCCTCCTCTCTCTCCCTTTCATCTTTGCTTTCCCCTTTCCCATTCCCCCGTGTAGGGTAGCCAACGGGACGTTCTCCTGGCTTACCTCCCTGCCTTCTGTTTTTCTCTTCCTTCCTTCCTTCCTTCCTTCCTTCCAAACAACGCATCGGTAGTTTCCGCAGCTCATGAAATCGGTTTTTTTATGTATATATATGTAGTGCAAAAGCTTGGAACCTGATTGCAGGAATGAACTACATGAAAAAACTGGACAGAGGTTCGCGAAGTAATTATACCCTCCCACCCCCTATTAGCATCAGTAAAGCTTTTGCTGAAATGCTAGTTTTATATCTGTATAATGCACGCGTCTTGCGTTTTACGTTTTAGCAGGGAGCCAGTGTCTCTATAACTCGAACACTATATTGAAACCATTGGAGACAGAGAGAACAAGAAGGCTGTACGACCGAACAATCCTCAAATGGGTTTAACAAACGTGCTCAAGGACGGCAACTCCTACCGTACTCCATAATGAGAAACCGCGAAATTATTTGTCGCAAGAGATGCAAGGCAACTTACAGTGCATTTGGTGCATGCGATGCGCATTTATATTTTCGGTGGCATAAAAATTTTAATGTGAGGCCGTAAAAATGCTAATCCTTATCAGGGGACCTCTGGCCTTCTGCACCCTTTCTCTGCTATGGTAATCACGCACACAGAATGTGCGAGTAGGCGCTGCTGAATCCTCCGATTCCGAGGACAAGTCCGGTGACAGCCGGGATAAAGGCGAAATGCAATAGGTGACCACAGGTGGCCTAAAGTAAGTTATCCAGGGCCATGCACTACGACCTCCCTGATAGCCTTAGTCGCTTATGGACGTTAAAAAATGTTCAACACCACAAACCAAATCAATACGTATGGGCGTACACTGAAGCTAAACGACACTATTCGCAAGCCTTAGTGAGCTTCGCAAGAGCGTCGAGAATGTGCTAACGTCTGCTGGAGCTGACAACCATGGCCTGAATAAAGTCGCTTTCATGTCTCAGGCCAGCCGCAAGTACGAGCACTTTTACAGCAAGAGAAAACTCCCATGAAAAAAAAACGAGTACATTCGAAAAAAGTCAAGTTAGACATGCTAAAAACCGCGCAGAACAGGGACACATACGCAAGCACATATTTAAAGAAGCAGGCGTAAATTAGGTTCACAAAAAAAGGCAATGAATAACCGTGGCACTTCCCAAAGTCATGCGTTTTTTGCAATCTCCTTGAAGTGAGGCCACCCAATGCTATGCACACGCACTTTTCTTTGCGCGTTGCGCTAGCCAAATGGTGAACAAAAAAGCATTTTGCCCTCGCCTTGTAGTTTGCGGCAACCGAAAGCGCAGCATCGCACCATCACAATGAAGTTCTCATCCCTAACACGTTTGATCTGGTCCGCTAACGCACTGGATCAATCAGTTTCCTCGTCCAGCACTTTCGTCGCACTGGTCCCAAAATGGCAACGGAGCCCGCTGTAAAGAAAAAAAACATACATAAGCGCAATGCGTGCTTCCACGTGAGATGAATTGGCCAAGGGGGGAGTGGTAGAGGCTGGGGCGACAGGAGGTGGCGAGGAGGAAACGCCGGAGAGAGCCGGGTGGCGGAAAGACCTAAGAATAACAATACTTTTGAAAGATAGAGGGGCTTTAAAGTGTGTGGCAAGGCAACGCCACCTAGAGGAATGTAGCGTTGAGCGAAGCGGGGAAGGAGAAAAGGCGAAGCGTTGCGGAGGAGGAAGGTAGCGGAGGCGCGCTGGGTTGACCTCCTCTGGTACTGGCAGTTGCTACGGGTTCTTTGTGCAGCATGAACGTACCGGGTCTGTCTCGTGATAACATCGTCCCCGCGGACCGTATGCTGTATGTGCAAGTAAAAGCGTGCGAGGATGAGCTGGTGATGGCGGCGAAATCACGCGCGCGCAACGTAGGAAAGCCGGGGAGGAAGTGCGCCGTCTCTCCATCGGAAGGGAGGGGGGGTAGGGAGGGTTGTTCGACACCAGCGGCTGGTGTTTATGGCACGGACGCGCGAGCTCTATCTTGAAAGATATTTGCGATGTGGCCAGTCTAGTCGCACCGAGGGCCGATAGCTTCGTGTGTGCTATAGCACCTATACGTCACCTGAGTTCACGAAGTGAAACGTCACTGTAACTAATTCTCGGATGGGCAAAGTCAGACCGGCAAATTTAGTGGCGTAAAGGGAGCTTTCGACAGCGTCTCTCACGAAGCGGTGTCGAGGAACCTCCGCGACATAGACTACGACACAAGAATGTACGAGTACGTCATGAAGAACACCAGCAAGGCACTCTAAAGTAGGCGATGAACCGAAATGTGTTCTACATGCTGCCATCTAGTGAAAACGGGGAGACATAGTTCCCCGTGTCTGCGCGTGGTCGGCGATCTGGCAGCGCGTGCTCTTCTTCTACATGTAGAAGGCGTCTTAGAGACCATTAAACGTGTGCCTATGTGACTCCTCGTCTGGCCGTCTCGCACTTCCTTCCTGGCTACAACATGGTGTCAGAAGAACAGGTTCTACCAGCGGACATCGGCTCCTAGTCCTCCTCCGTGCAAAGGATGATGCCAGCGACGAAACGCTGGTGAGCTGCTCCCTATACGCACATCTCGGTACTCATGCAACGCGACCCCTTAACGTTCGAGGCCATGGCGTCATTCGTAATTCAACCGCCGGAAGCCTTCAACTTTTCGTCGCCGAACGAGTGGCCGAAGTAGAAACAAAGATTTGAACATTTCCGAACCTCTTGAGGGTTGTGCGCTCAGCCCGAGAAGCATCAAGTAGGCGCGCTGCTCTACATCATGGGCGAGCGAGCCGAGGAAATCTACGCCACTTTTGCTCTCTCTGAAGAGAAAGCAAGAGAAATTCATAAGAAATTCGACGCAGTCGTGGAGCAGTTCGACAAATACTTTATCCCGCGACGCAACGTAATCTTAGAACGAGCCAGATTTAACACCAGAGTGCAGCAAGACGGTGAGTAGGCTGAAGATTTCGTTACTGCGCTTCACACACTTTCGAAAGAGTGCGAGTTCGGCGTTCTTCGAAATGAGTTCGTGCGCGACCACCTCGTAGTTGGGATAAAAGATGAACAGCTATCCGCCAGGCTACAGCTCGATGCAGACCTCACTCTTCAGAAGGCTCTTGAGTCCGTCCACCAGATCGAGAGCGTCCGTCACCAACAAGTCGAGCTCCGCCAGGAAGTGCCATGTGTGAACAAAGTTGCGTCCGCTTCCCAATCCGCTTGGGGCGGTTCGGAACAGGACAAAAGCGGCAGCCATTCACATGGGGCAAGCAATCCATATTCATCCTCCGGTAAGAAGAGCATGCAGAAACCATGCCGCTGGCGTGGTCAAGAGCATCACCCTCATACTCTGCGCCCAGCGCACTCGGAAGTCTGCATGAATTACGCTTCCGTATGCATGTCGCGGCGCCTCGATTGTGTCGAAATGCAACTAATCAATTTAGAAGCAGGATTCATCGGAGTAATCAAGACGTCGGATGCTGGAACGTGGGAGGCAACACTCTTGGTCCAAGGTCAGCCAGTAGATTTCAATATTGACACCGGCGCCGACGAAACAGTCCTCCCGAAGCAAGTATTCCGATGTTGAAGGGCAGACCTTATCTCTCAGCTGCTCCTCGCCAGCTACATGGTGCAGACGGAAAGCTTCTTGCAGCCGCAGGAGTGGCACAACTCGAGCTCATTTACCGCGACCGTACTACTACTCAGGATGTCTACGTCTTAGATTAGGTCCGCACTCCGTTGCTAGGCAAGCCAGTGATCAAAGAACTCCGGATGTTGACATTTGTAAACGCCATTGCTGAGAAAGTGAATCCAAAAGAAGAATTTCCAGCATTGTTCCAGGGACTCGGCAAGCTGCAGAAGGAACACCGAGTTCAGCTGCAAGCAGGAGTGAAACCTTTCGGGCTCAGCTCTCCGAGGCGCATCCCAATTCGTTTATACGAAAGGACAAAGTTGGAACTACAAAGAATACAGAAACTCGGCGTCATATCACCTGTTGACGAGCCGACGGAGTGGTGTGCGCCAATGGTAGTCGTCCCAAAACCTTCTGGAGACATGAGAATCTGAGTGGACTTCACAGAACTGAATCGCCACGTTCTGAGAGAATGGCATCCTATCCCTTCCGTAGAGCACATTCTCAGGCTTCTTCACGGAGTTAAAGTGTTCTCCAAACTGGAAGCTAACTCTGGATTTTGCAAATTCCACTTTTTGAAGGTTCTAAAGAGCTCACCACGTTCATCTAACCTTTTGGACGCTTCTATTTCAACCGGTTACCGCTTGGATTTGCGTCTGCTCCTGAACACTTCCAGAAATAGATGTCATGCATTTCACAAGGTGTCAGTAAGGTTGTCTGTTACATGGACGACATCCTTATCTGGGGTTCGAATGAGCATGAGCACAAAGACATTTAGAAATGTGCTGCAGCTACTCGTCAACGCTGGACTGACATTGAATGAAACCAAATGCTTGTTTAATGTCCAGTGCCTCACGTTCCTTGGACACTAGCTAGACCAAGACGGAGTACGTCCCGACGAAAAGAAAGTTGAAGCCATTATGAAAATGGGCGCACCAAGAAACAGGACCGAGCTGCAGAGAATTCTCGAAATGGCAAAATACCTCGCCAGATTCATTCCCAATCGGTCTGGAGTCCTGCAACCACTTACTATTTTGCTGTCACAGAAGCAAGAGTTTGCTTGGGATGCTCCACAACAGCAGGCGTTCAACAGATAGAAGTCGGTGCTCTCGTCTGGCTCTGTCCTTGGAGTTTACGATCCATCGAGAAAAACGATCGTCACTGCAGATGCATCATCCTTCGGACTTGGTGCATTAATCCGGCAGAAGCAAACGAATGGCAAGTTTTCTGTTATCGCTTATGCTTTACGATTACTCTCAGAGACCAAGAAGGGTTACGCTCAAATCGAGTAAGAGGCTCTTGCCTTAGTCTGGGCATGTGATAAGTGCGGCGATTATCTTGTCGGCAAGCCGTTCAAGCTGGTTACGGACCATAAACCGTTGGTTACCATCTTCACTTCGAAGAGCCTTGGTGACCTGACACCCAGATTACAGAGGCTAAGGGTAAGAATGATGCAGTACCAGTACGAGATTGCATACGTTCTAGGCAAATACCTTCTAGCACCAGACACCCTTACAGAGCGCCTCTCCAAAAGATAGAAGACACAGAGCTCGAAGAAAACGTGGAAGCTTTCGTATGCTCTTTGAAAGCTTATTTTCCCATAAAGGAGCACTGCTTTCAATGGTTAAAGGCATCCCAACAAACAGACCCTGTTTGTGCACAACTTCGCCGATTGAGCAAGAAGAAAGAGTGGCTCTCCCGGCAAGCTTTCCCAGTGGACCTAAAGCCCTTCTGCGACCATCGACACCAGCTCCTTATGGAGAACGATTTACTCTTCTACGCGCTGCTCGAGTTGTCGTCCCTGCCTCTTGCCAAAACGAAGTCCTTCGACTCTCACGTGAAGGACACTTCGGCATAACAAAGACACTTGCTCGAGCCAGAGATTGTCTCGTGGCCCACTATAGGAGCTACACTTTTGACTTTTATCTCTGTGGAACACATTACTATTACCTTTAAAATCGTTCAATGCGCACTGATTTCGTACAGAACTTAAGTATTTTCTCTTAGCTTCCTCCGAATTTCCCCATTTGAGTGTACTATGTGTTGTATTTTTAACTTTCACTTTGTTTCTCTATATGTCTCTCGGATTTTCTTTACTTTTTCTTTCTTCTTAAGCTATTTTTGTAGCTTCACCTTTTGTCGACTAATCCAAAGCCGTGTTATTGCTTAACACATTCATCTGCTGCTTTTCTGTTCATTTATGCCGTGTCTCCTAAAACCTTTCTTATCGTAAATTTTACATGTTGCCGTTGTTGTTTTATTAATTCCGTTCGTCATGCACAGGAGGTCCCAATTCAGTTTCTAACTACGGAACCTCCTTCTGTATATATTTATCATGTAATTATCCCCATTTTTATCTTAAATAAAACTTATTCTGATTCTGATTTCACGTCCCTGGTGAAGCAATGTCAGCAATGCGTCTAAACAACAAGTAACAGGAAAATGCCACTAAAAAGTTCCGAATTTCCAGAAAGACCCCGGCAACGCATTGCAATGGACTTGTTTCACTATAAGAGCCAGTGGTGGTTGATAGCAACAGATTATTATTCTAGATACCCTGAACTGGCTCGACTCGAGAAGCTTACGTCCGCAGCTGTAGTCAACCACTGCAAGTCATTTTTTGCATGCCACGGGATTCCTGAGGAAGTTGTTTCCGACAACGGCCCGCAGTTTTCGTCGACTGAGTTTTCACTCTTCGCTCAGGACTACACCTTCAAGCATATTACCTCTAGCCCTCCCTATCCTCAGAGCAATAGACTTGCTGAGGCTGCGCTTCTAGCATACATGTCGACTCCTTTGAAGAATGGGTATAGCCTTGCGGAACTACTGATGGGTCGTCGGCTAAGAAGAAAGCTTCCTGTTAGTTCCACCAAGCTGACACCCCAACTGCCGGATCAAGAGAGCCTTCGGAAGTTCGAGGAACAGTAGCGAAAACGTCAAAGGGAAGACTTCGACAGACGTCACGGAGTTAGAGCTATTCTACGGCGACGGAGTTTGGTTGGCAGATCTTAAGTGCAAAGCGATCATACTAACCCCAGCCGATGAGCCTCGGTCCTACTGGGTTAACACCGACACTGGTGCTGTACGCAGGAACGGGACCCAGCTAGTTCGCTATTCCCCAGCTAAAACCAATGCAGGAGGTGTTTGTATCAGTTATGGTGTAGCATACGCCTATTCGTGTTTCCAAAACACTTCCCACATGTATACTAAATGTGGGAGGTGCGTGAAGCCGCCTGCTGCAACGAACTTCGCTTGCTCTGTTGGGGAGATGTTGTATATGCTGCCATCTAGTGAAAGCGGGGAGACATAGTTCCCCATGACTGCGCGTGGTCAGCGATCTGGCAGCGCGGGCTCTTCTTCTTCTGCATATAGAACGTCTGAGAGACCATTACAAGGACGAAGCAGGCTCGGCGACCCTCCCTAAGCTCCAGGACGCCACCACCCAGCTCGCCCACCTGGTGAGAAGAATGGCGAGTCAAAAACAGAGCCTTAAAGAGCAGGACATGACAACACTAGTTTAAGCACTCGTGATAAGTCGAATGATATATGGCACGCCTTACGTGGCACTAAAGAAAGCGGAGAAGCAGCTTTACATATCTAAGACGTATACAGGCTCGCTCTCGGACTATCCGACCAAACATCTGCCTAAAGACTGCTCCGACTGGGCATCAGAACACCCTGGAGGAGTTGGTCGAAGCATACAGACCCAACCAGATCAAGAGGCGCAAGCTGACCCATGCGGGCAGCGCTATCCTACGAAGGCTGGGCTAAGCGGAATGCCTGCAGAAAGGCGGAGAGAGGAGGATCCCGCTGCACCTGAGGGAAACCTTCATAGACGCGTCGATCCCAAGAAGCACGCAGTTCGAACATACCCATGAAAGAAGATAGGCAAGATCTAGGGCTCTAGAAAGTAGCCGGACACAAGGTTTGCGGAAGCGGCCAAGTACGCGAGAAGGAGGGCGTACTCGATCAGAGTCGCGAACTACAAAGGATTTCGGCTGATGGCGGCATCGGTGGCCAAAGAAGACACGGACTCGGCGAAAGAGGCCATTCTTCTGGCCTCGTCCATTTGCACGAAATGAGTCTTACGGACTGTTGGGCGGCCTGCAGAAATCTTCAGGAATGATCTACGCTCTCAATATCCTGAAGACATCGAGAGCTCTCACCTCCCCCCCACTCACCAAAGATATCTACGTCTGAACCCTAGGGCACGAGTTTCCGATGAGAACGCGGGGGCCAAAGCCGCGTCCCGCCAAAACATGTCAAGACGTTAGGAGCATACAAATGTAATCTATGCTTCTCTTAGTTTTTTATTCTCGCCATTAGGTGACGTCACGTCGCGGAGACCACTTCAAGACGTCTCTATACGCGTTCCATTACTTAGACTCAAAGCTGCCTACTTAGCTGTCTACACAATTTCTTTGATGCTTGTGAAAATTGGAATGACGAAAGTCCCATTTGGGATTGTTGACAGTGACGATTTATTGACAACATTGCGCTTGTGTCTGTCGTCCCCAAGTCCTCGTTCCAAGTGGTGCGCAAATAACATTGATCATGAATTGTAACCAATTTGCCCAAATCAGCACCCTTCTAATATTTCTGAAGCCTTGATATGGTTAATATGATTCTCAATCTTCTGAATTTTAGAAACGGTCCCTGTTTCATCGTGAAAATATGCTTACTTACAAGAATATTTCCAACGAAAAATAGAAAGACTATGATCTCGTTAACACGTCTATTCGTTTTAAGACAATACAAGCAAGAAACGTATCGAAAATACAGACGGTCAAAATGGCGGACTCCGTGCCGGATGATTTGACTGCAGCCGAAAATTAATGTTTCAAGGATACTTTCATTACACTGAGGTCACGAGGACGCTCATAACATTTAGGATAAGGAAATTATTGTGGCCTTATAATTAATGTCAACTCCTTATTATTTTTTATTTGTCGTTAAGCACTGCTATCGACACTACACATGCTTCAGCGCAGGGAATTCAGTTTATCGTGCGCACACGCTCGCATGTGCACTTCACAGCAACTATTACTAAGCCTTTCCGTAAGGCAGCTTGCGAATATCACTATCGGCGAAATACGAAAACACCCGTGTGCTTAGATTTAGGTGCACGTTAAAGAATCCCAGCTGGTCAAAATTTCCGGAGTCCTCCACTACGGCGTGCCTCATAATCAGAAAGTGGTTTTGGCATGTAAAACCCCAAATATTATTATTAATATCACTATCGTCGAACTCGCTCAAATAGACAGTGCGCTCGCTCGTCTGACTGGAATATTAGGCGTTTACCCCCCGTGTATAGCGGAAAGGCGAGCGCTGGTACATGACCCGCCTTTTCTAAAAGCCGATAGCCTACTCTAATAAAAGTGCGCCACCGATTTTCTTTTGTTTTTGTTGTTTTATTAGGAAAGTTCAGAATATTTCAGACCATATTGAACCTATAACATTGAGTTATCAATGACTCTTACAGGAATGTGACACACTTAACCAGCGCTCCGCCCCCGATGATTGGAGTGCTCCATGAGGCTGCTAACCTTAGGATTTGAACGCGCCTCTGAAGCTCTTGTACTTGTTTGGTAGTGTGTAAATTGTACCGGAAAACATCGAAAATATGTTGTACACACAAATGTTAACCCAACAGCATTCCATTTTTTTTCCATCGGCAATTAATAGTTTTCAATGTACACTGTAGGTAAATTATATGGCGTCGCGCCATCTTGCTACGAACACTTGCACTGAAACATTCGTTTTCATGCCGTGTAGTGGTGCAGCCCACGTGCAGCCCATGTGCAGCTTTTGTGCAATGGTGTTATTTAGGAAGGATGCTATTGTCAACGCAGCATACGCTGTCATGTAGCACCAGCGGAGATACCGGTTTACCTGGTTCTTAGGAGCCTGAAGATAACACGTCTCTGCAAGCTTGTGGAGATAATTAAAAATAAATATTGAGGCACTGTTCCGAGTTTTCACTTTAAACGTTGAGAGTTCACCGGGGTCCTCACATAAGGGTAAATCGAATCGCCGTGCTTTACAGGAACGTTTCGTTATGAGAAATGCTTGCATCATCTCTAGAACAAAAAAACGAACGTCATAAGATTTCTGATTTGATGAGACCAGTAATGCAGTTTTCTTAATTCAAGGTTTTCCGTCCAAATGGCGCCCAACGTGAAAAGCTGCCGGTGCGTTCTTCACCAGCGAGAACAGCACCTGGACCAGGACTGCATTTGTGAATAGCAGCTACGTGGGCTACGAGATGGGGCAGGCGGCCGCGTGACTGGACAAGTAGCTCGCTGCGCAGAACAAGTATATTGAAAGAAACGGCACGGAATTCCGAAATGCGTGCGAGGTGTCACAATGGCCTGGTGCTCTTCGCAAGGACGACGCCCTTGAGGAGCATAACAAATTCAGCGAAGGTGCAGGACATGAAGAGGCGCGAGCACTCTGGTGTCAAGGCTTTGGCGCAAGCAGCTGCGATGGTTTCAGGGTTACCGTCGGCTGGCCACGTGCAGCTGAAACGCTGCAGGAAGACGGTGTGAAGATTCTTTCAAACAACAATCACAATCAAGTGAGCTTACATCAGATGAATGTGGACTCCGAAACTATGCATTTTTTTGCGTGCGCCAACGACAATGGCATCCTTCACCGCACCTCTGAAGGTGAAGGGCAAGGTGAGAGTGCTAGTCTTGCCAGCGAAGAAAGCGACGGTGACAGTACCATCAAGAACGCGTCGTGACCATGTTCGAAAGTTCGCTTGTTCTAACTACGTTCCAGGGGAGACAAGAACACTGCGACCGGCCATCCATCGGCCAGCGACTGCAACAGATCGTGTTGCAAAGCAGGGAAAAGTAACGTTAGAAGCCAAGATAGTGTACTTGGCACAGAATCTTGCATGGCAGCATCAATCGATGGAAGAATCAAGCACTCTGTTTATCCAGTTGGAGCCGCGCACGTTGTACAAAACGGTGGTGGACTGTAGCATATCTGGCAACCGAGCAGGTGGCGTTCGGTCTCCAGGGCAAGGGAACCAAAATCAGCTTCAACACTCTCCTTCTCGGAGGGGGAGAGAACGAATTGCCGAGATCTTGTCGATTGCTTGATACAAAAATTGATAAGCGGCCAGCATTGCATGACGCAACAAGTGTGACGTGGTGAACGTGGTGAACTGGTCACGTGATGCTTCGCACACCTTGGTTCACGCGTCGCCAAGACTTGATAAGTTGACGGAACTCACGACCGAGGAGGAGTCTGCTTCCAGCCATCGTGGTACGTGGGTAGACCGTGCGCCCCACGGCTCTTAAGGTTAACTGTCCAGTACGTAAGGCGAATTGTCCTTTTTGCTAAGTTTGTGGAAATATTTTCGTCTAGTGTGCCTAACGTTGCGCAGTTGTTCTTTTTCTGGAAGTTGAAATATTACATAACACTTCATTTCTACGTTAACTGCTTGAGTCTTTTCTTGGTGAGGACTACTCGCGACAACAACCAAGAGACTAAGACTGTGTTTCAATACTAGCCGTAGACGGAAAAGTAGACGGCTAAGTGGACGGCGGCCATCTTAAGCCCCGTTCCGATTCTCATGAGGACGTCAAAACTGACAGCTTCGCAAAGACAGCGTCGAAGTCAATAACGATACAGCCTACTTTCCTGTCTAAACACGATGGCGGCTGAGCAGCACGCTTGGAAAGCCGACAGGAAGGCTGTCCGCACACAAGAAATCGTAGATGCGCTATCCTACGCCCTTAATGTGAGCTACATCGTGTTGTTCATGGGTTTGCAGGCAGAAAGACTTAAAATGCAGGAATTGTGTGCTCTTTTTTCAACTATTTCTCGACACCGCTAGGTGGCGTCACGTCAAAGAAGCGTCTTCCGTACGTCTTCCAGACGGCTAGAAACACGTTCCATTACATGGTCTCGAAGCTCTCTCGGCTGTCTCCTAAGCTGTCTACGTAATCTCTTTCCGATGCTGGCCACAATTGGAACACACTATCAGTCGCTTCAACTCAAGCGTCCTCGTTCCGTTCGGCGTCCCAGAGCAATGCTTCACTTGCCGGAAGCACCAGTAGCGAACGCCTAGCAACAACGAAACAGCCTTTACTATGTAAACTTCAAAATAACCACTACAAGATGTTCAACGCAATCGTCCAAGTACACAGATCTTGCACCTCGGCGCAGTGCACGTCTCGCGCGCACACGCTTGCTGCCCATGCGCTGGCTCGCCACAGTCTCTCTGCTTACAGTTGCCGTCACTGCAATATCAATCATCCTTTGCGCATGCGCAATGGTGCACCGTCGATCGAAGGAGGGATCGGCCACGCTCGTAGGTAGATTGCAATAACGCGGTATACCGTTGTCACGCGCTGTCCGTAACATGGTGATGCACTTTCGTTAATCCATCATTATGGTAAAGTCAATTTTTTCGACAAAAACTATTAAAGAACTCTTGTGATAGAATATGCCAGAATATGTCACACACTTGAGACGTCATTAACTAGCGCGAAAACGACATCGGACAACAGCGAGAAGCACACAGGACAGAATATATCTCAATGCGCTCCGAAGGACACTCGCAAGCAGCGCTTCCCCAGGCCTTTATCGAACTGAAGTTGATTTAACGTTGAACTAAAATTGATTCTAACAGTAATTTCGTCACAAAATAAAAAAGCGTCATTATTCAGTATTGATTACCCTAAGAAGTATCTCTACATTCCAGGTTTTGCTTGAAAAATTGCTGCGCTCTTGCCCTGTGAAGCGGATATATCTGCTTATGCGGAGTAAGCGTGGTGTGGAACCGGAGGAGAGGCTTGACGAATTGTTCAAGTGTGAGGTAAGATCTCACTGGATTCCTAAAGAACATTTTTTAAACGGGATAGCGTTAAAGGCCACGTGTCACAGAAAATTCTGGGTGGGTGTTGGCGCCGGCGGAGCTGCCCGTGAACGAAAATTTCTGTATATATTCAGGTATACGTATATGTCGCATTTTGTTATATGACATGCGGTATATTCGGATTATATTGCCACACCATTCTACCACTAAAGTTGCTGATACCTTGTCTTATATTCTTGGCAAAAGTATTCCTCAGAATTTTGAGAATGGCAGCCCACAGACCAATGTCATGAGACAAACCACCGACAACGTTATGCCTTTTATGTTAAATCTTCTCAGACTTAAATATTAGAAGTGCAAAACAATAACAGAAACCTAAGAACAATGTAATTTTTGCGGGGGAGGGAGGGGGCGCGTCTGTGTACTACTTCCGGGATCGACCCACGTAAGAAGCCGTGTTTTTAGCAGAAAGCTCGCTTTTTTGCATAGCGTTCGCCGCCGGCGTTTCCCGGTAAACATTACGGCTACATAAGCTGCAGTTGCCGGGAAGCGTGAGAAGCAGTCAGGGATCTTTGTGTGCTGCCGCGTTCCACTCTTGAAGGTGAAGCTTAAGCGTCCATCATGTTTTCGTCTAACCTGCTCAGCCCTTAAGTAAAATTCAGCTATTTCATGGATTGAAAGGATATGCAGCTACGTGGTAATACCTGCTTATTTCGCTTTTGTATATGCAGCAAGATATTTCGTATGTTTTAGTGCTATATCGACTGATAACGTAACTCGCATAACGCAAGCACTTAATAATGGTATCAGAAGGTGAAAAGCAAAGTAAAGCTATGCATATCAAAATAAAACGTAAATATGAAAACATCGAAATTCACGTAGAAACAGGGTGAGCCACCCCTATCTTTTTACCTTTTTTAATGACATTCGATGCCAATAATTTGCCGAAATTCACTCATGCAAGTGATGTGTGTTGTTGTCGCTCCAAAAGGCATAGAAACGGTATCCTGCGTTCATAAAACTACTTTATGTCTGAAGGTACGCAGTTGCAGTTCGCTTGCAAAAAATTTTCTGTATTCGTACTGATTGCCCTTGTGGGCAATTACGAATGGCCAACGTCGACGGCATACATCCTTGTATACTCGGAATGAAAGAAAAATCACTTATAACTATCACGTGTTTACGCGTCCTGAGCTAGAAATATTTGAAACCACTATGTTATAACAAAGTTGTGCAGAAACCATCAGGGATCGTCGCCAAAGTCGGCTATAATCTGCATGACCATATGCGGTCACGCACACTGCAGGCAAATCCGAATGTGTCCTCAATATATATATTTTTTTCATTTGTGTCTACACCCGCCGTCTAACACTGCTGTGAAACATGTTGACGATAGGCCTCACGCCTCCGTTGTAGCGTTTCGTCCTTAATAGTCATGGTGACGTCAGGTCTTTCGGCAGCGTATTGCGACGTTCCAATTCAGCATGGCGTCTTCTCTTTCTTTCTTACGGCTTTCTAAGGCGTGAGAGCTCGCTCGCGGGCTATTTCACGACAGCTAGTCACATATCTGACTTGAGTTTGCTCCGAAAGGCAATTGACAGGGGATGTTTTGTTGTGATCCAGCAGGGTTACTTTATGTCGAATGAGCGCACAGGCATCTGATGGATGCGGCTTTAATGATGTCAACAAAAGCTGTGGACATTTGTTTTGCAGCTGACTGGCGCTGGTGCCACGCATGCCACTATTGCGCAAAACGTGAAGGCGCCGCTTGGTGTTTTGAAGCGGGGGCGTGAGTGTGCGCCAATCAAAGCGCCCACAATGCCCTTTGGGCCAGGCGCACAGATCTCAAATCGTTACTCATGCCATACCGAATGAATAAAGTGACCCTGCTTGTCAGGAACTCTTACGAGACACTTCAACCTACACTGAATCAACCGTATTTATTGAGATTGGCGTTATTTGCCTAATTCAGGCACTCTGAGTGGGTATATGTCTCCAGCTTCCCATGCCGATCCAATGACCAAAGTTGTCTATTAATAAACCCCTTTCCTCTTATTGCGTGCGGTGCACGGTACAAAATGAAGGCTGCAAATACAAAATTTCGAGAAATTTTGACAGCAGTCCTTTTTCCGGAAATTTTAGAAAGACTGGAAAAATATCTTAAGCTTTCTTGTCATAAAAAGGAAAAATAAAAGCAGACAAGAAGGCATACAAATAAAGTTGGAACTCGATTTAACGAAATGATTACAACGCTCGAATTATTTCGTTAAATTGGGAAGTTCGTCAAATCGAGAAAGGAATTTTTCGGCCCTTCGAAATCTAAAATTGTAACGTAGCGACGCACAAAAGCTACCACGGCATTGTATTTGCCGCTAATCCATCCATCTGTCGCCTAAACCATGAAATAACGAAAGCAACCACCGCCACCCCTGCCGACGCAGTGCTGAGTCGGCTGTTCCGTGCATAGGCGCGGCGTGCAACATCTTCGAAACAAAACTAGGGATGTGACTATGGTGCCTATGTTTTAACGCGATAGCTTTAGAGCGCATGCGCCAACAAGAAGCCATCTGCGTAAAATTGAGAAATAAATCACTGCTTTTTTCACTAATTTATTTCAGGAAAAACTTCGTTAAATCGAATTCGGCCAAGTTTGTTTCGTTAATTTGGGTTAATGATAACATAGAACCCTATGGGTACCTGCCGGAGAACGTAAGTTTATTTGTTAGATCGGGAACTTCGTAAAATCGGGTTTCGTTAGATTGAGTTTTAACTGTACATGCTTTCAAAACTTATGGCAAGATACTGACATTCTGTAGCAAATAACCCCATTTTTCATTCACTCGGACATCCTCGGTAGGTTTCGGAATTGTCGTCTGCCAACCATGAAATCTGCGCTCCTTTATTCTATTAGGGAGGGGGGACGGTGTAGCGTCTGCATACTTCTAGAAGCTTAATTTTTAGAAATATGGATGTCACGTCGTCAATTACGTGTTCCGGGTTCGCCGTGGCAAAAGCTACGTGTGAAACGTGTGGGAGTCTAGCCGTACGCAATGGTGCGATAAAATAAAGCAGTCATAAAGCTACTTGAAACTAGATAACAATGGTAAGGTACTCTCTCAAAACTGTTTTTCTTCATTCTATGGGATAATGTTTGCAAATAACACTTGAGGAGAAGAAGACCAAACTTTCTTTTCTGGATATTTGTTGATATCTCAGAGCAGGTAGGTAAATGTGGCGTCATGAAATTCAAATTTTCTTCTCGCATTTGGCGAACAAATTCCTATGTACACGGCATTATAGTGAATGGAATGCACCCAACTCAATTCCCATACCTTTTCTGGTCCGGCAGGGTACCGTAAACACTTCGCCACATTGCAATATCGGGTGTCTTAATTCTGCAGAACCTAACAATCAAGAAAATAAAGGCGCATTAAGAAGAACTGAATACAGTCACACAGAAAATGACCGTGAAGAGTCGCGGGAGGCCATGCTCACGGCCTCGGACTTGTAAAACCAGCAAAAGCTGGTGAACCGGCCCAGGGAAGCAGGAAAGGCCAATGACTACCTTAACTGAGAAGGACACCCGTTTTGGGTGAACTAAGAAGCACTCTTTGTCACTGATTGAGATCTTTAAACGTTCATTCCTTCTCTCTCTCTTTCTGACCTGTTTCGATACCAGATAATTTCTTAAAGCTTCCTAGGTAGACCTTTGCTTTATCCGAAATGCAATATAGACTGTAGCCTTACGTAACAAAAGATAGTTCACTATATATGCATCCAAGCTTTCTAAAAATCCATTATGCCCTGGCGAGCTCCTGCGGGAAAGTTCAGGCGCAACTGGGATATCATGCTTGCATTTTTCTTTCTGCCTTATCTCAAAAGATAAAAGGGGGATTTTCGTCATTTGTGAAGCATAATTTTAATAATACTGGCTAACATTTTCCTTTGGTCTACAACTAAGTGTTAAAATTGTCCACCTGACAAAAACAAAACCTAGTGATGAATTTATTTGTTAGAAGCAACATCTCCAAATTCTTGCTCTAGAATTGCGTCAGTTCAATTTATGCAGGCATGCAGCCTACTACCATAGAATATGACAGCATGAAACCATGCATAGAAATTGAGAGTCGAGGACAAGACGTAACTTCTGAGCAGGCTTTACTAGTTAGAATGAAATACAAATCCGATGAGAATACAAAAATGAGGAGAAGGGACGGGTCTATGCATTTCTGCCACCACAGTGAAAATCGGATGGCAATACCATGGGATACCGAGTAAGCCGCGGTGATTTTGACGTCACCGCTTTCGTCACGCCGAGCTTGGCAATAGAAATTTCGGTCCAAGTAGCATGATGTCATAAAGCAGAGGGCACAGGCCTGCTATCTAGGAGGCGCTGGTTTAGCCCGGGGAGCAGGACACTACGCTTCTTAGCGTTGGGTCGTAGGTTCGAAGCTCACTACCACCAAAGTGTTTCCTTTCGAGTTTATTCTGTTTTTATTTTTAGATTAAATTCCTTATAGCAATTACCGAGGCGAAGTAACAACGCAGGTGAGAGCTTTCGCACACAAAGGAAGGCGCGGATAACACATGCTTAGGAGAGCGAGGGTGGCGTGCCACCGCGGCGATGCTCTCTATTTACACGCAGCACCTGGCCTGTGAGCGCTCAATGGACCATTTGATGCTTTCGTGTCAGAAATGAGATTGCCGGCACGTTCTGTCACGTCAGAGTCTGGGGCACTACACAAACATCCTGACTGCAACGAATATGCGCCTAGAAACGCATAGTTACTCAAATAAAGCGAATGGCTATCTTCAATCGTTCGGCCATTCGCTTACATTGGCGATCATCGTCGGTGGCTCCTGCCCAATTCTGTTTTGTCGGCGTTGTCGGTGGGATGTTGCATCAAACTATGATGGCTCGCAGTCGTCGGATGCGTCGTTGCGGTCGTAGGGCGAGAAATGTGTCTTTAGGCAGCAGGGTCAATTTACTTGTTGACCGATTGTTGGCATCGGCGTCTTGTCCTTGTCGTATCGGCCGCTGTATTCCAGCGCATGAACCAGGCAATCGTTGCCACCGCCAACAAAACAGCTCTGACGCTTGGATAATATTTCGTGAGCAGCATGATGTTGTCTCATTTCAGGGTGTCCCCAAGGGTTTTTTGATATTTTATTTTCGTAACTTAAAGGCGGCTACTATGTGTTTCACGCTGTATTCAAGACGAAGCGCACGCAGTTTCCGTTTTAAACGCGGAGTTGAAGCCGAACACTGCGCATCTTATTAGCACCGCATCAACGCGGAGATACGAATCCAGTCGCAAAGTGGTAACCGGCATGGTAGTTTGCAGCAGTACGCGTCCACGCGCAACCCAGACGGCTCGAGCATGGCATCCAACATCTCAAGCTGACAAATGCGATCTACGAGTTCACAGCTTACGTGTAATTATTACAATGTTTACGAAGGTCATGCAAAAGTTATCGGCATGAAATGTCGGTATAACTGAGTAGCGTAAGCTACACCGATTTCACCCGTTTTAGCAGTATTATTAGGTGCAGTTTACAGGATCGCCATACCGCTTATCACTGCTGAGTTATAGTGTTGTAAACTTGGCACTAAAGTTTTCTGTACTTTAGCGAATTCAACGAACATTCATGAAAAAATTAGTAGCCTAAATAAAGAATTAGTTTTCCGGAGTCACTCCTTTTAAATGCGACAGACCTCATCAAAATCAATAAGGTACGGTTGCCTAAAAAAATACTTATCTTCATTTCCATGTATTTACATAGAAGTTGTCGAGATAAAGTGTCCTGTGACTGAATAATGAGAAATCAAATTCAAATCAAATGTGCTTTTTTGAGAAATCAAATTCAGCGCAGCATGTATGGTAGGTTGGCCCTCACAGGCTTCGAAGGAAGCATTTGCTTTGGCCCGTTCAGGCGGAGTACATGCAGCCTAAGGAAAGTTACTCACTGCCACCTCCAGCCACCCAAGGCAGTCATATGATACGCCTGAAACAAGAAAACACCGCAATACTCATAGACTGAAGCGACAGTAATACATACTTTCACAATGGATATCACTACAACGCTCGGGATCTTGAACCAGTTGGGTAGCTGAACAGTATTCCAGTTTGAACTGTAATTTGTGGCACCGACAGTTCGTCGTCGTGCCCTACGTGTAGATGTGAGAGCTAACCAAGGAATAATGTTGAACACCCTGAACTTTAAAGAAATATCGCAGAATGCGGAAACCACGCTCATTGGCAACGCCGTTTCTTTCAAGCGATTATTTAGAGTGTTTTGAAAAAAAAATTGTATGACGTAAACTGTTTAGAGAGAAAGCGTAAATAGTTGAGGCAAAATATGTGGTTCCTGCAGCTTCCTTCTGCCTCATTGCTTGCGGACGAAGGGGCAAATACGCAGGTGCTAAACAAATTAAATAAATACATTCAGACGAATATAAACAAAATGATTCGTTATTGAAGCGTCATTATTCACCGTGCCCCACATATCCTGCACATTCGTATGGTCGTGTAAAGCGGTCATGAATGCATTTACCGAGAGATACCTCAACAAAACCACAACAAAACATTGCAAGATTTCTAAAGCCTACCAAAGCTAAATAATCCTAATTCTATTTGCCCATTTAGGCCTCTGGGATATATGTACAGTGCATGCATACCAGTACGCCATGCCTCATTGTTCGCAGTGCAGTGCGAATTATGTATGTAGGTTTATATCTAGGTACACAAAGAAAGCGCTCTTAACAAGAGGAAATAACGAGGACAACCAGAAAAACGAATTGATTCTGACGCACATGTAAAAATATTTCTGTTCGTGACTAAAGATGTTGCAACAACTGAACCTTGCAGATTTATGCTCTGCTAATAAGGCCGGATATTTCACGGGTAAAACTTTATCTCGCATACATGAGAGCCACATGAAAAAAAGTTTAACGTATAATGCAGCTCTAGGTAAGAGTGAAGCGAATGTTATCGCGTGTTGTCTCCTTTCTTGTGTGTGTGGTTTTGGCGCAAAAGTCGTTTAGTATGTCGGGTGACCAATTAGATCAGCAGTTCACTTTTCTAAAGCTATCTCGTTTGTTTGTTTTCAAGTTTTCCGTGACAGGTCTGTCACTTATAACCGTTTCTTTATCCGGCAATTGTTACACTACGTAGTATTACTAAACAAATTTCTTTAATATATGAACGCTAGTATGGCTCATTAGGCGTAGTCAGAAGTTGTTACAAAACTATTGCAGATTGAGCATAGTATCTATTTGAAGACGACTACGACATGAGCGAAAAATGAGGAAAGGGGGCGGTGACTAGTTTGAGAAAATACGCCCCCAGGTCTTGCGTCCTAGGCATCTTCTTAAGGATAAGAAACTGGTTTACTACAGATATACAATTGGCAGGATCGCCGTTGCGGTAAATATGCAAAGGCGGCAAATATACAAGCAAAGCCAGCAGCAACCTTTGCTTTAGATTTCCCAGTATGTACTCGATATATAGCATTGTCACGAATACGAATTTTAGATTTATTTACGTTTCAAATAACGTTACTGACCTAACATAGTCTAGCCTAACCGGAAGGTTTAACTGGTGCACAACACGAAGTTGTTAAAAGCAACACAATTACAGCTATTCATTTTGCTTGCCGCGGCAACAACTCAATTATATTTAAAGAAATCAAAAATATATCTTATATACCTTCGCACAGGATGTCGTAAAAGCGGGACGAACTGTATGAATAACAAATCAATGTCAAGTCACTAAGTTGTCTACTTAAGCGCTAATATTGTATTTCGAATACACGTCAATATATAATTCGTGCGAATTCACATCCTCTTTTCAAACCCACACGCAGGTAATAGCCCATGTAAATCCGTTTTTCTCCTTTTCTGCGAAGGTGTTTCAACTCCTCAAGCGGGAAGTGCCAGACGCACGTAGTAAAGTAAAAGTTGTAGCAGGGGACCTAGCTTTGCCAGGCCTGGGACTAAGTGAAGCTGACATGACCACCATATGTGAAGAAGCGTCTGTCGTTTTCCACCTGGCTGCCACGGTCAGATTCTTTGACTCACTCAAGTAAGTAACGGAATATTCATCGAGCAACAAAAAACGTGAGGTCTGTCTTATACAACGTCTGCTGCGTCGCAGTAACTTTGCTCAGTTACAATTATGAAATTTTCTTCCAAGATAACGTCTTCTTACTGGCGAATGCTACGCTTGTGGAAGGAACGCGTCTTGAGTCTGTAAACTATTATTATTATTATTATTTTAATTGGCGTGCCTCATAACCAGATCGTGATTTTGGCACGTAACACCCCAGAATTATAATATGTTAATTGCCTTTATGCTTAGAAAAAGGGCCTGTGGAACTGTTCATTTATTGAGTTTTATTGCGAAAGCAATTATATAGACACTCCAGGCGCATTTCTGCCGTCGGCGGCGGTATCGGCGTGAACTTCGTTATAAAGTCCAAGGGCGATAATATCGTCACCGTATGCCGATGCTGTATGTGTAAGTGAACGCGTGCGAGGGTGAGCCGGCGATCGCGGCTCGATCTCGCCCACGCAAGGGACGAAAGCAGGCAGGAAGCGCGAAGTCTTCTGTCGCGCTCAAGGCTCCGGGGGAAGGGTAGGGTTGGGGCCTGCAACGGACGGCCCGGGCAGCCCCAGGCGCCCACCCTGGCCGCTTTATCTTGAAAGCCATCTGCGACGGGGACAGAGTCCGCCGCGCACTTTTCGCAGCTTAGTTCGCGTTGGTGCAAGACGCAGCACGAAGGTCGATTCGCTCGCTGCTGCTTACGCGCTTCCTCACTCCAGCGTTTTCACAGCGAGTTTCCGGAGTCATCGAGTCAGATGTGTCTGTGTTTGCTTGTGTGCACGTGGCACCATGCTTGCTAATTTAGTTAGTGCATATGTTTACAAGAGTCTACGCCAAGTTTAGAAGTTTCTTTATGTTTACAAGTTTCTGCTTCGTAAAGATGCCCACTAATTTGGTATTGCAATCGTTGGTTTGCCTTCCTCGCGAAACTGCGACATTAGTTTTAGAATTTAACTCCTGCTTATTTCATTAGTAGAGTTCAATGAATTAGAGGTAACGCTCTGCACAATGAGAAAGCGCAGTGGTCTGTTATATTTCTAAAGCTATTCTGTCTGAAGCTCTACTAAATCTAAACTGCCTCAAGTTAAGCTGCCTAGGATTCGAAATTTTTTCGGCAAATGTTCCAACGATAGTTGAAGCCGCACAACTCTGAATCTTAATACTGACGCTTGAATATTTTTCAGGCAACTGCTTCAGCTGAACGTCATAGGAACACGGTGCATATTGGATATCTGTAAAAAAATGCCAAACCTTTGCGTAAGTTACTCCCGGCTTACCCCTCCCCTTTACCCCCTCCCCAGTGCAGGGTAGCAAACTGGATATATATCTTCCCGTTAACCTCCTTGCCTTTCGTATCTCATTGATTTCTCGCTCTCTGTACGAATAAGAATATAGTTGCGGTCTTACGACATGTACCTTCTTTCATCGTTCATTTCGTTCAATTCACATCATTTTATCCTTGCATTCCCGTTGTCTTTTTTTAAACTGGTGGGTGGCGCTTGCCGCTGCGCGAGATATACAAGAGCTTAAGTTCAGTTTACAGTTCGAGTCGTCGACTTGTTCACGCTCATGGTAGTCAACAGTAGACGACTATCACTCCTGCTATTTCTGCCGTGATTTGTTTATCTTCCTAAATTTCTACCAGGTGTCTCTGCATATGGATAATACCAATGTCTTACGTCACTACCCATACATAAACCCTCATTCGTCACTGATTTGCAATACAAGGTCGAAAAGCTAATATTCAAAAATCATTCATTTGCAGCAGTTTGTCATCTTTATCGTCGATATTCTATTTTTTCAACGTCCACATGAGGTTCTCCTGGAGCTATTAGCAGTTGTGCTTGCCTCTTCCACAGCCCCTAAAACCATCGTCTCTTTTCTTTCAGGCGTTTGTTCACGTTTCAACTGCGTATAGCAGCTGGAATAGAAGAGACGTGCAGGAAATGGTGTACCCAGCACCCATAGACGCACAAAAGCTTATTGAAGTTACTGAGTAAGTGTTTCTGACCCCAAATGTTTCACATTGGACCGAAGAAAACCTCCTGTTGAGTATGTTGTAATGTTTGTTCATGCTAGGTCAACGAAATAGGGGTAAAAATCACGTCAATTCAGTGAAAAAGAATAAGTTATGGTCACGGTGCCCTAAAGATGAGCATGCCCTTTAACCACCAGGTGTCCAAACATTCAGATAGCAGAAAGGTCACAATAACACAAACGATGAGCTGAGAAATGCTTTCAAAGAGTCATGTTCGAAGTTGCTTGGCATCGTTAGCGGGCCATGAAAATCCAACCAGCCCATCAATACGTTTTAACTAATTACATCACAGCCGATTGAGACTTGTGTACCGTGTATTGTTTGCCTCTTCAAAACATCCAACTGAAATGGTATACTACTGCGATACCTGGAAAGGGGGATGTTTTCTATGTCGAAAGTTTATATATATATATATATATATATATATATATATATATATATATATATATATATATATATATATATATATATATATATATATATATATATATATTCATAGCATCATAATACGTGTTGCTTTCCAATGTACAGATCTTTAGGTGACAATGTAACGGGCTCTTTGAGACAGCTTCAATTTGGACAGCCCAACAATTACGCTTTGACCAAGGCCGTTACGGAGTGTCTGCTGCTGGACGAACAAAGACACTTTCCTCTCGCTATCGTCAGGCCCTCGATTGTTACCGCATCGTGGAGGGAGCCATTTCCGGTGAGAGATCGTTACATTGAATGGTTTCAGATTCTACAGCCAAGCTCTAAGGATGTGCTGGCTTGTACTATAGCGCACATACTTGAAACAGGGACAGAATTAAGAAGCACACACATATGATCGTAATGTATGAGGCCACAGATAGATTTAAAAAATTTAATCAGTAGTCAATATTATAGCAGCTATTGTTTCTGATGGCGGATATTTTATTTTTGTTTTCCCTCTATCTAAAGCTAAACAAAGGGTTCCAGTTCTCTTTTGGGAGTTAATTCTTGTGAAATAATACGTTAAAACTGCTGGTCACACTAACAGGGATAAGTAACTATTGAAGTGCTCAAGTGGCGAAAGCTTTCACATTTACGTAGCTGTATGCGTGGCCTGTGCAATGAACTAGGATAAATGTAATGCTATGCATATTAAGGAAGTAAGCACTGAAAATTTAAACGAAGCAGGAAAATTATCCGCTTTTGCATCCCTTGTGTAAAAATTAGCTTAATATAAAGAATGTCTCATCGAGTTATTTATTCTAGTCTATTTTATGCATCTAATGCAGTCATGAGTGCGCAAAATTTCATTCTAGAACATTTATTCAGAAAACGCCATTATTGTTGGCTGGCATGATGTGTGGCAAAATCGTGTTTTGGGGGAAGCAATAATAAAGTAAATAAATAACGAACATTTTAAGCGTTTTCAGAGTTTTTAAAAACATAACAATAGCGTAACTAAGTATGAGAACACTATTTAACATTACCGACATCAACAAATAAACAACTGTGAAAATAATATTTACGCATAAGGAAACTTACTGACTTGACAATACCAAGGTAAGGATATAAAGACACGCTGCACTTCCCAAACTAATTAAGGTAGGAACATAATTCTTTTTTGCAATATGTTTCTGAATGTTTGGGATACTTAAAATATAAAAAAGCACTACAACCTTTCGCAGGAAATTTGACATCACAATGTGGTTTCCCACCTCAAGTGTGCCATGCTTTCCGGCGTTACTTCAAGTTTGTGCGCTAAATATGGGCTAACATGCACCTAAAGGCAGACCTTTGTATATGGGTAAACTATTTCACAATAGGTTTCACGCGGCGTGGTTGGTTACGTGCGACGGCGTGGTCGGTGCCGAGGATGTGCTACATGGGCACTGTAAAGATCAGAGCCGACGTAGTAGAGCCGGTGCAGAATACAGGAACACGCGTCGGATATAGAGGACAATGTTAAATTGCTAAGCTAGCATTTAGTGAAGCATTCGAAAAGACACATGTGTATTGAAAGAGCGGAGCCAGGGTATATTAAAACGTTCGCAAAATCTTGGCTAGAAGACGGGCAGTGCGCAATTGGACTTCTAAAGCTTCTGCCGAGTGCCAGAAATCGCTTACCCAGCTTCGATGGTTTTCATGTATGAATTGCGTGGATTGGCTATGACACGTTTTTCTTTTTCGGGGGTGGGGGGGGGGGGCTGTTAGTAAAGCATATTGTGACAGGTGATCAGCAGGGTATCGTAGAGAAATCGCCATAACCGACGTGCATGGTAACATTACTAGGGATTCGGTGGAGCGCGTAGACCACTATACAGGCACAAATAAAGCAAATCGAGCGTTCAGAATGAGCATAGAGTTTGCTTGGTATGAGCACGGCAACTTACAGAAGAAAAAAAAGAAACCTCGCCATCCCGGCCATGCGAAAGCGGATGTCCAACGAAGCTGTTGAAAACCACCGCTACAGCTTATGGGGGTGGTATGCAACGCTTTGTGGCTTTAGAGTAATGGTATACTCGCGGACAACCATCTGTGGCTGTGAAGAGGTGTGTGTGGTGTTTGACTGTCAAGAGCAGCCGGACTATAGTCGGTGCGCTAACACATGCGCAGCAGCCACGCGCCCCGTAGCTTTCCCTTTAAAGCCACTGAAAGTTGTCCGCGAGCATAGTAGTGCTATGGTAGGGTAATGGTAGGAAAGAGAGCAATCTGGCAATTTTTACAGCGCACCACGGCCCATAGCGGTGCTGCACCAGCATTGCAATCAGTTGGTAGGTTGGTTATTTTATATACTAAACGCTAGGGAAGTCACAACCGTCGTCGCAAGCATGGCGTCGCCGCGGCAGCTTGCGCAAGAGTAATATTTACCGGAAAACGAATGCGGGGAGCGCTACGTGCTTCGCATTGCAATTACAAGCGCTTTATCATCGTTTATGTGGTGCCGACGCGTCATTTCTTTTTTTTTTTTTTGAGGTTATTCATAATTGAAACGCACGCTGTTCTGTATGTTGTTTGCGTGATTCCAAAGAATGTACGCACTGTTCACTTAACTTTTCTGAGTGCTTGTAACCTCTGCCATACGGAGCTATGAATCATTGCATTTTTTGCTTGCTTGCGGGGTACGACCCATTAATAATGATTGTTTCCTGTTGATGAGACGCGAAAGAATCCCCGCGATCCTAGCCATATACAACTTCGCTGTAAGACACGTGTCTTTTTCTCTCTTTTCTTCCTTTCTTTAAGGGGTGGATAGACAATTATTATGCCTGTACGGGTGTTGTCGTGTCGGTGAGTAGAGATTAAAGACTTTACCATTTCTTATCTGCAAACTTACATTTGCGATGTCATATATAAAAAATAAGCAAACCATTTGCGGATTGGTTAGTGAAATACTAAGAGGCACTTTTCTTTTGATACACTTTTGCAGGCATATTTGGGACTGCTGCCGACAGTGATACTTTCTAAAGGCTGCGTTGCAGACCTTATTCCTGTGGATGTCGTGGCCAATACGCTTATTTGCGTTGGCTGGCAGATGGCCACAACAAGGTAACAATTGAGCCACCTGGCTGAACGTGTAGGCATTGCGCCTCGCTTTGAAAGGCGGTGCCAACTTTATCATGCTGGGTAATAATTAGGCAGATTGGTTGTAACAAGTGAGCTGTAAGGAAAATTGTCAATATTGTGCCCTACACCTAATTATCTACTGATTACAGGTGAATGAAAGTAGAAAAATAGTACAGTGTCTACATTAAACACGCCAGATGTGTTTCTTAATATTTATTTTTATTTTATCGGTGTATAGCACAGGGCCGACCGTTCAGTTGTTGAACAACATTCCAGAAACAAAACGCGAGGTGTAGTTAAAGTATTAACGTGCGGAATACTGAATGGAAGTTCACTGAACCCTATAGAGAATCCATAACACTGGCACGTCAAGAACGATAGTGAAGTTAGCCAATTGAACCGAGAAAGAAATAGGTGACCTGCGTAAACTAACTTCAAAAGGTTACGTCGCAGTAAGGCTCATGCTGCGTGATGCGCTTAAAGGCGCATATGTTTTACCTGTATTATTCCTGGAGTATTCTACTAACTACCAAGCGTTTCGCGTGCGTCTTATCGTTCGCTGTTAGTAGCACAACACAAAAATGACGACGACGATGATAAACATGCTGATGATAATATTGGGCTCGAACATGAAGGAAGTTCAGATGTCTCTGGAGTTAAAGCGTAGGAATGAGGGCGATGTTCTGCAAGAATTTTTTTTAATCCAATAGCTATATTCGGGTCTTTCGCACGTTTTGAAGGGATTCGCGGTTTCACTGCTGTTACAACGGCGCCGATGCAGACTGAGTTTCGGGACGCATTCGCCACCGAACGCGAGCCATTATAGCTATTTGAGACGCACGCGCAGTCGCCCGAGAGCTTTGTGACGTATCAAGGTACAGATGTTGTGATTGAGTGGTGTAACGCTCGGGAAGAAGTACAGCCCTCCCCCTTTTTCGCGCCTCTTCCTCCCGCCGAACTCTCCCCCTGTGGGGGCTGCGGTAAAAGGGGATGGCACTTGTCTTCTGCGCGGGTACTCGCGCCGCTGGAGACAACGCGTTTATGACGAATTGGCTTATACGTATCGCAGCCTGGTGCTACCACTACAGGCACGCTGATTGTCAGAACTAACGACAAAGTTCATCCTCGACGTTCACCCCCGAATTCATTCATCCTTGAAGTGCGCCCTTGGCATTCGTCCTCCAATTATGGAGGAGTAATGTCAAGAAACCTACCCGTCACTCCTGGCGGCTCAGATTCGAAATATACTAGAAGAGTCTATGCTCACATGTACTGCCTCTCCTGTGTGTACAGAATACGAAGGTCAATTGGAAAGACTTTAAGTGGTTCGCCCATGAGCAGAAATAATATACAGGCGCACCAAATGTGATCACGATCAGAGGGAGGCGGGGCGGATTCAAAGGGAAAATCCAGCACCGCATCGATCGGTACGCTACAATCTCAAAAGTGGAAATCCCGTTGTGAGTCCTTGGATCCTCGCACGTCTCTATTCCAAATACGGAGAACTCTGCGTGGCTTTCAGTCGTCGCCGCAAGAGGGTCACCTTTCTAAAGTCCTTGCCCTGCATGAAAGACGACGTTACTGAATAATTCTGCGCAAGAATTGCTGGCTTACCGTCACTGCCTGCATCAATACCACGTGATATTCCGGCATGCAAGGGGTGTGGCATGGCTCTCATGTTTTCTATGAAGCTAGAAGCTGCGCTCGCGACTTGGAGCTTCGAAGTCGTAATCGCCTGTGTCTGGCGGAGTCGCATACAAGGAACTTAGAAATCTCGGCAAGGAAGTCTGCAGTGTACAGTTGGAGAAATGCAACGAATCGTGGCGCGAAGGAATGATTCTTTGTGAGTGGATGGCCAGCCGCCCAGTAACTTTCCTTACGACTTGTAAATCTGCATTAGACTTCTCATCATACATTCCCAT